>NC_053167.1:127782939-128382939 GCF_016835505.1 Polypterus senegalus | reverse complement strand
CCGCTATTGTAATGTGTATATTGATTTATATTGATTTTAATCATTTTGTAATTTTGTTACACTAATTTTATAAGAATTACTTTTAGTCCTCTTTAAGTGATGCTTAAGGGGGCAGGGCCACCTGATGATGAAGATGGAGGACTGATGCAATAATATATAAAAAGAGAAACAGCCGTTCTCATGACAGTTTCAGCATTCCTTTTCTTCATCTTGATTATTGCTTTTTAGATATAATATTCGCCTCCTGCTTTTGGTAACAGTACTCTCTTCGTGTTTGAGATTTGAATGTGTAGTTTTGTTCTACCCACCCGCCGTCCTGCAGTTATTTTACTTCAGTAACGGGGTGATTTTTGTTCATCTTTTGTGTTCAAGTTTGTCGGGGCACTGAGTGCTGCTGTTGTAATTTGGAGACTGAAACACAGTGAAAAGGCTGTGTGAGACCGTTATGATTGGCTGTTACATAAATCTTATTATGAGTTCTGTGCACTTCAAAAATGGTCTTGGCGTCATTCCTGGGGTTTTGAAACCCAGAGAATCGATTCAGTCGTTCAGTTTAATTCAATTCAGTCTTGATGTCTCACGTGGAAAATTTGGTTTTACAGAAGAGACCACAACATAACGGTAAAGGACGCATCACAAGGAGCTCAGCCGTTAAACATAAGCGTAATACAAGGAATATAGCAGTGAGCATAATACTTAGGCTGAGACATTAGATCAAACACATGTAGCACCTTAGGAGATTGTTTATTTATTTGTCTATCTATTGTTTCAGTGTACTATTTGTCCTGCGAGTCTCTGTTTTCTATCAAGATCAGAATTCACTTAATTGGCCAGTTATACTAATGTGTACTAGGAATTTGTCTTGATAGTGTTGGTGTAACATACAAGGAGAAAACAGAATACAAAAGATAAATATAAGAAAGTAAAGTATAAAATGATAACATCTAAAATATTAAAATCTGATGCAGCATACAAGGGTAATACAAAAAATAAAGAGCTAGTAGGATTAAAATGTCCAAGCAATTCAGAGTGCAGGTATACACAGATACTGAGTTAGAAACTCACACCTGATTAGTCAGAGTACCTGCACTTGTTGAGCTGACGGGTTGTTTCAGCTTTCACTGCAAAAAAACGTTTGAACAGCTGATGCCCTGGGTGAGTTGGTCTTTGCGGCCCTCTTGCTTACCCTGGACTCTTGCAGGACTTGAAGATGTGGTAAGTTAAGCCAATGATCCTTTCACTGGCTTTGATGATGTGTTGCAGATTGGCCTTGACCTGAACAGAGGCAGCACCAATCCAGACAGTTGTAGGTGAGGTCAGAATGGACTCGATGATGGCTTGTGTAGAACTGGACCAATATTGCCCTGAGCGACATTAAATTTCCTCAGCTGACAAAAGCAACATTCTCTGACGTTCTATGTCTCTGCTGCTGTAATGCGTTTAATATTAGAATAAACATTATAAATCCGAGGGGGTACCCAAAAATAACCGGACTCTGTAGCTGGCCCGCAATCTCGAATGATGGATGTAAAGGTGGATCACGTCTTGTCTGAAGAAGGGGCCCAAGTTGACTTGAAAGCTTGCATCTTGTAATTTTTTTAGTTAGCCAATAAAAGGTCATTTTACTTCACCTCTCACTATACTAATAATATAAAATATGTTTTATAAATAGGGTTGTGTGGTGTACTGGTACTTAAAAGTACTGAAAACCCCCACATTTTAAACACTGCGGGATCAGTGGATTCTGGATTTTTGGTACGAGAAATAAATATTAGCTTTGATGCAGTTGAGACATCTTGGCGGACCCTGTGCTCCTTTTATTGCTTGGATGTGATCGAGACTTGACCGGGACCCCCACTTATTGCTTTCACTCACACTTTATGCTATCAAAAGTAGTGTAGTGTGATGGGATTGCGTTTCGACTTTTGTGGTATTTGCTCCGGTACTTTTTTGGTATCGATTCTAAGGTCTGAAAGCTAATATCAATACTGGAGTCAAAATTTTAGAATTTTTACAACTGAAAACAAAAGAAATACAAGCCAGGAATAAAAAACAATGGTGGTAACCCAGCAGGTGTCACCAGATCTCTCCCCCTCCAACCATCCTTCTGTTGATACCAGCATAGGTGAGACATTCCCACCCACAATTACAGCAGCCCAGGTGAGAAGAGAGCTGAGGAGACTTAGTGCCAGCAAAGCAGCGGGTCCAGATGGAGTATCGCCACGACTGCTGAAGGCCTGTGAGTTGGAGCTGGGGAGTCCTCTACAGCACATCTTCAACCTGAGCCTGGAACAGGGGAGAGTCCTGAGGCTTTGGAAAACATCTTGCATCACCCCAGTCCCAAAGGTATCACGTCCTGGTGAGCTGAATGACTTCAGGCCTGTTGCTCTGACGTCACATGTGATGAAGACCATGGAGCGGCTGCTGCTTCACCACCTGATGCCACAGGTCTGCCATGCCCTCGACCCTCTGCAGTTCACATACCCGGAGAAGGTGGGAGCAGAGGATGCCATCATCTACATGCTACACCGATCCCTCTCCCACTTGGACAGAGGCAGTGGTGCTGTAAGAATTATGTTTCTGGACTTCTCTAGCACCTTTAACACCATCCGACCTCTGCTCCTTAGGGACAAGCTGACAGAGATGGGAGTAGACTCACACCTGGTGGCATGGATCGTGGACCATCTTACAGACAGACCTCAGTATGTGCATCTTGGGAACTGCAGGTCTGACATCGTGGTCAGCAACACAGGAGCGCCGCAGGGGACTGTACTTTCTCCGGTCCTGTTCAGCCAACATACATCGGACTTCCAATACAACTCGGAGTCCTGCCACGTGCAAAAGTTCACTGATGACACTGCTATGGTGGGCTGCATCAGGAGTGGGCAGGAGGAGGAGTATAGGAACCTAATCAAGGACTTTGTTAAATGGTGCAACTCAAACCACTTACAACAGAACACCAGCAAAACCAAGGCGGTGGTGGTGGATTTTAGGAGGCCCAGGCCCCTCATGGACCCCGTGATTATCAGAGGTGACTGTGCAGAGAGTGCAGACCTCTAAATACCTGGGAGTGCAGCTGGATGATAAATTGGACTGGACTGCCAATACTGATGCTCTGTGTAAGAAAGGTCAGAGCCGACTATACTTCCTTAGAAGGCTGGCGACCTTCAACATCTGTAATATGATGCTGCAGATATTCTACCAGACGGTTGTGGCGAGTGCCCTCTTCTATGCGGTGGTGTGCTGGGGTGGCAGCATAAAGATGAAAGACGCCTCACGCCTGGACAAACTTGTTAAGAAGACAGGCTCTATTGTAGGAATAAAGCTGGACAGTTTAACATCTGTAGCAGAGCAACGGACATTAAGCAAACTCCTGTCATCATGGAGAATCCACTGCATCTACTGAACAGTGTCATCTCCAGGCAGAGGAGCAGCTTCAGTGACAGACTTTTGTCACCGTCCTGCTCCACTGACAGACTGAGGAGATCATTCCTCCCCCACGCTATGCGACTCTTCAATTCCACCCGGGGGAGTAAATGGTAACATTATTTAAAGTTATTGTCTGTTTTTACATGCATTTTTATTACTCTTTAATTTAACTTTTTTTTTTTGCATCAGTATGCTGCTGCTGGATTGTGTGAATTTCCCCTTGGGATTAATAAAGTGTCTATCTGTCTGTCTGTCTGAACAAAAACACAGCACAACATAAAAATAAACTCTCTTTCTAGTCTTCTTCTCGTGTGCTCCTCTTTCTTCATTTCACTCCAGCTTGTCTTCCACTTTCTGTCGACCTGAAATCTTCTTCCTATTTCATTCACTCCTTTACATTTAATTATAGCCCAGTGTTGCCTTGCATTTTGGGTTTGGTGCCCTGACTATATTTTATTAGTCGTTATCCCATCTGAAGAACCCCTGCTAAAATGTGCTAAGTTTCTAAATCCAGACTTGCTCCTTTCCACTCTATAGAGCATAAGAACCATCTCCTTTGGTTCCACTTATGCCTACTGGGCATGTTGCTGCATGGCATTTTACTGATACAGAAGAGTGAGCAACAGAGCCCCTCCAAGTGTATATATTTACCTTCCCATTGTCCCAGGCCTGGAGTGCATTTCTCTTTAAATCATTTGTGAAGCTGTTGAGCTTTTATTGGTAGCCCAAGTTATGCACCATGGCTACAAAAGAAACATGGACGCCACTTCTAAGGATTGGGTGGAAATGCTGTTCTGGAGTTGGCAGTTTCGTCTTGCTTGTTTGCTTTCATGTGCTTGGGCATGCCACACTATGGATAAAATTCAACTTCTCACCCTTTGAAGTTTTTTAAAAGACTTAATAGATTTGTTATCATGTTGGCTCAAGTGCAAGTTACAAAGCTGGATAAACATTCAGTTAAGCTGCGGTCTACATGGCTTATGGTTCAACTGGCAGGGGTGTGAGTGAGTAAATGTGGGCACACCCGACGTGGCCTTGTGTATCAGGGGGGGCTCTGTTGGTGGGGGACTCAGGATGCGTTTGCTCAATGTCCAGATTTGGGGTTTAACCCCATCTGATGAGTGGTCCGCAGTCCAAGAGTGTGAGTATAAGTGTGACCTGCAAGGAATGGGTCTTCCATCCAGGGCTGTTTTCCTGCCTTGCTTCCAAGGTGGCCCCCACAAGCTATCGATGAAGAACAGGACCACCTAAAATGGGTAGAAAATGAAATACTGCAGTTGCTAGTTAGTAATTTTTTTTAATTAATATTCAGAGTAATGTTAACAAACCAAAGCACTCAGTTCAGTGAAAAATTAGGTGACTCAAAAGCCTTTTGCATCGGTTAAAGACTTCTAGTGACGGTTTTATGGAGGAAGTGTTAGCCCCTCTCCTGAATTTCTCTTCTCTTTAATGTTTGTCACAGTGAAGGGCTTCAAATTTTTAAACAAAATGTAATCTATATATACAGAGCATCCAGAAAGTATTCACAGCGCATCACTTTTTCCACATTTTGTTATGTTACAGCCTTATTCCAAAATGGATTCAATTCATTTTTTCCTCAGAATTCTACACACAACACCCCATAATGAAAACATGAAAAAGTTTACTTGAGGTTTTTGCAAATTTACTAAAAATAAAAACTGAGAAATCCCATGTACATAAGTATTCACAGCTTTTGCTCAATACTTTGTCGATGCACCTTTGGCAGCAATTCCAGCCTCAAGTCTTTCTGAATATGATGCCACAAGCTTGGCACACCTATCCTTGGCCAGTATCGCCCATTCCTCTTTGCAGCACCTCTCAAGCTCCATCAGGTTGGATGGGAAGCGTCGGTGCACAGCCATTTTAAGATCACTCCAGAGATGTTCAATTGGATTCAAGTCTGGGCTCTGGCTGGGCCACTTGAGGACATTCACAGAGTTGACCTGAAGCCACTCCTTTGATATCTTGGCTGTGTGCTTAGGGTCGTTGTCCTGCTGAAAGATGAACCGTCGCCCCAGTCTGAGGTCAAGAGCGCTCTGGAGCAGGTTTTCATCCAGGATGTCTCTGTACGTTGCTGCAGTCATCTTTCCCTTTATCCTGACTAGTCTCTCAGTTCCTGCCGCTGAAAAACATCCCCACAGCATGATGCTGCCACCACCATGCTTCACTGTAGGGATGGTATTGGCGTGATGAGCGGTGCCTGGTTTCCTCCAAACGTCACGCCTGACATTCACACCAAAGAGTCCAATCTTTGTCTCATCAGACCAGAGAATTTTGTTTCTCATGGTCTGAGAGTCCTTCAGGTGCCTTTTGCCAAACTCCAGGTGGGCTGCCATGTGCCTTTTACTAAGGAGTGGCTTCCATCTGGCCACTCTACCATACAGGCCTGATTGGTGGATTGCTGCAGAGATGGTTGTCCTTCTGGAAGGTTCTCCTCTCTCCACAGAGGACCTCTGGAGCTCTGACAGAGTGACCATTGGGTTCTTGGTCACCTCCCTGACTAAGGCCCTTCTCCCCTGATCGCTCAGTTTAGATGGCCAGCCAGCTCTAGGAAGAGTCCTGGTGGTTTCTAACTTCTTCCACTTACGGATTATGGAGGCCACTGTGCTCATTGGGACCTTCAAAGCAGCAGAAATCTTTCTGTAACCTTCCTCAGATTTGTGCCTCGAGACAATCCTGTCTCGGAGGTCTACAGACAATTCCTTTGACTTCATGCTTGGTTTGTGCTCTGACATGAACTGTCAACTGTGGGACCTTCTATATACAGGTATGTGCCTTTCCAAATCACGTCAGATCAACTGAATTTACCACAGGTGGACTCCAATGAAGCTGCAGAAACATCTCAAGGATGATCAGGGAAACAGGATGCACCTGAGCTCAATTTGGAGCTTCATGGCAAAGGCTGTGAATACTTATGTACATGTGCTTTCTCAGTTTTTTTATTTGTAATAAATTTGCGAAAACCTCAAGTAAACAATTTTCACGTTGTCATTATGGGGTGTTGTGTGTAGAATTCTGAGGAAAAAAATGAATTGAATCCATTTTGGAATAAGGCTGTAACATAACAAAATGTGGAAAAAGTGATGCGCTGTGAATACTTTCCAGAATACTTTATAGTGACAGTAGGGGGCAGTATCGCTCCCTTGAACCCTCAGGTACCACGCCAGACACCAGGTAAAAGTGCAATAATTCTTTGTTTTGTTATAATAATTATGCGCACCAAGCGCCCTCCACTCCACACTATTCATTAACCAAATACAATACTAAATAATCAATAAACCAATCCTCCACTCCCAGACGCGTTGCCCACCTACCACCCAGCTCAGTTCACCGTCTGGGAGCTCCCACAGTCCTTTTATACTCCTTGACCCGGAAGTGTTCCTGGCCAACAGTCCACAAGTCCTTATTCCTTCCAGGTCAGGGTAAATAGTACTTTTTCTTCACCCCGGATGCCTGTCGCCCTTCATGTGACGAACTTCCGGGTCATAGTGCACAAATGAGTCTACTGGCCTCCCGACAGCGACTCCCAGTGGTCTCCAAGGTATCCAGCAGGGCTGCACATAAAAACTACATAGTCCATGAGACCCTGCTGGAATTCGGGACCTGTCCATGCTCTTGGGAGTGCTCCTCCTGGCGGCCTGGGGGTGAGGGTCGGAATATGAAGCCGGCCATCCATCACAATATATATATATATATATATATATATATATATATATATATATATATATATATATATATATATATATATGTGTATATATATATACAGTGGTGTGAAAAACTATTTGCCCCCTTCCTGATTTCTTATTCTTTTGCATGTTTGTCACACAAAATGTTTCTGATCATCAAACACATTTAACCATTAGTCAAATATAACACAAGTAAACACAAAATGCAGTTTTTAAATGATGGTTTTATTATTTAGGAGAAAAAATCCAAACCTACATGGCCCTGTGTGAAAAAGTAATTGCCCCTGAACCTAATAACTGGTTGGGCCACCCTTAGCAGCAATAACTGCAATCAAGCGTTTGTATAACTTGCAATGAGTCTTTTATAGCGCTCTGGAGGAATTTTGGCCCACTCATCTTTGCAGAATTGTTGTAATTCAGCTTTATTTGAGGGTTTTCTAGCATGAACCGCCTTTTTAAGGTCATGCCATAGCATCTCAATTGGATTCAGGTCAGGACTTTGACTAGGCCACTTCAAAGTCTTCATTTTGTTTTTCTTCAGCCATTCAGAGGTGGATTTGCTGGTGTGTTTTGGGTCATTGTCCTGTTGCAGCACCCAAGATCGCTTCAGCTTGAGTTGACGAACAGATGGCTGGACATTCTCCTTCAGGATTTTTGGTAGACAGTAGAATTCATGGTTCCATCTATCACAGCAAGCCTTCCAGGTCCTGAAGCAGCAAAACAACCCCAGACCATCACACTACCACCACCATATTTTACTGTTGGTATGATGTTCTTTTCTGAAATGCTGTGTTCCTTTTACGCCAGATGTAACGGACATTTGCCTTCCAAAAGTTCAACTTTTGTCTCATCAGTCCACAAGGTATTTTCCCAAAAGTCTTGGCAATCATTGAGATGTTTCTTAGCAAAATTGAGACGAGCCCTAATGTTCTTTTGCTTAACAGTGGTTTGCATCTTGAAATCTGCCATGCAGGCCGCTTTTGCCCAGTCTCTTTCTTATGGTGGAGTCGTGAACACTGACCTTAATTGAGGCAAGTGAGGCCTGCAGTTCTTTAGATGTTGTCCTGGGGTCTTTGTGACCTCTCGGATGAGTCGCCTTGCGCTCTTGGGGTAATTTTGGTCGGCCGCCACTCCTGGGAAGGTTCACCACTGTTCCATGTTTTTGCCATTTGTGGATAATGGCTCTCACTGTGGTTCACTGGAGTCCCAAAGCTTTAGAAATGGCTTTATAACCTTTACCAGACTGATAGATCTCAATTACTTCTGTTCTCATTTGTTCCTGAATTTCTTTGGATCTTGGCATGATGTCTAGCTTTTGAGGTGCTTTTGGTCTACTTCTCTGTGTCAGGCAGCTCTATGTAAGTGATTTCTTGATTGAAACAGGTGTGGCAGTAATCAGGCCTGGGGTGGCTACGGAAATTGAACTCAGGTGTGATACACCACAGTTAGGTGATTTTTAACAAGGGGCAATTACTTTTTCACACAGGGCCATGTAGGTTTGGATTTTTTCTCCCTAAATAATAAAACCATCATTTAAAAACTGCATTTTGTGTTTACTTGTGTTATATTTGACTAATGGTTAAATGTGTTTGATGATCAGAAACATTTTGTGTGACAAACATGCAAAAGAATAAGAAATCAGGAAGGGGGCAAATAGTTTTTCACACCACTGTATGTGTATATATATATATGTGTATATATATATATATGTGTATATATATGTGTATATATATATATGTATATATATATATATATATATATGTATATATATATATATATATATATGTGTGTATATATATATATATATATATATGTGTATATATATATATATATATGTATACACACATGGCATTCGTAGTCTGAATCACAATGTGATTGTGTGGGTGGTTACTTACCAGGTAATGCTTGTGGTTGGTCTGCAAGTTGGCAAACATCCGCCACGGTGCCCTCTTCCAGTTGCGAGAAGCAGATCATAGAATGGTTGAATAGTTTTACTGTCAAATAATGCAAAGAGTATGCGACACGTGTTTCGCCCTAATTCTGGACTCATAGGGCACTCACTGCACCCCTAACCACAAGTGTCAAATAAACAAACCACACGCCATGGCTCAACGCAAGAGGCTTCGCCTGTAGCGCTGACGTCCGAGATTCGATTCCCTGTGAGGGGGTGCAGTGTTTACGCCGGGATTTTAAATCACCTGTAGCTTGCAAACCGCTTAACCTATCGACCTGAAATTTGGTACAGTGAACCCTCATTTATCACGGTTAATCCGTTCCAGACTCTAATGTGATAAATGAATTTTTGCGAAGTAGGATTCTTTATTTTTAAATCGAATATTTTGCAGTTAGAGTATAGAAAACCTGTTTACGACCTTCTAAATACGTTTTTTAACATTATTAGAGCCCTCTAGACATGAAATAACACCCTTTAGTCACCATTACACAAAATAAGAGAACATAAGACATATTAGACGTTACAAATATATTATTACTAGGCTCACCCACCTTTTAAGGCGACCGACTTTTATCTTCAATTTGTGTGCTCCATGTGTACATCAGGCATGCAAGTGTAGGGAATGAGAACATCAAAGTGCCCATTCATAACATCTCCCAAAAACGTTTTTTTATCCCCTCGAGTGCCTGTCCAAAGTCGTACAATGTCAGCCCGAATCTGTACCGCTAAAGACGGAGTTCCATGCACTAAATAAGCTATAGATGAGAATAAGCAAGCACCATCTCCCCTGATATTTACTACGCGGTGAGGCATTTGTACTTCATCAACATTAATTATTTCCAGTGACATAATTTTGTCTATTTTTCCAGCGCATCGCGCACAAAAGCAAAGGAATGATGGCAGCACCAGAACTCTGCTCACATCGCGTCGCTTCGTGCCGCAAGTAGTAAGTCTGTAATAAGCGGAATACCGCTACACTTTGCACTCATGGGACGGAAGAACAATCCCGACCGCTTTTATATAGTCGATTATTGTACTGTACATTTAATTACACACACACACAGTTCTTACACACAACCACTAACCTATGAAGGCACGACCTCAGTAGGAGAGTCTTCAGAGGTGGTGCAGTATCTTCAGCAGGTGCGTCGTTGTCTTCTTCCGCTAAAGAAGTACTAGGAGTAGGCAGTGGGTGTCTGGGTGCGCGGCTGAAGAACATCTTGATAGGCAGTTGCTGGCGCTGTCTTTTCATATGCGTGAGGAGGCTTTTGTACGGTATTGCCATCTTTAATCATATACAAGAGTTTCACCTTCTTCTGGATAGTAAGCATCTTCCTCCAGCACTTAGTTTTATTGTCAGAAGGCTTAGAAAAAGCAGCACGTTTAGGAGCCATCGTAGGGCTTAGATAAAAGTTCTCAGAAAGCGCATGCGTAGTGACGTAAGCGTATATGAGAAAAAATCGTGATAGAGTGAAGCCGCGAAAGTCGAAGCGTGATATAGCGAGGGATCACTGTACACATATACTACATGATGTCTGCTATCCTCTTACGGGGTGATGATTGACCTCCGAGGTATAGAATCAACTCTTGGCAGACGGCAGCAGGGTGTTGCATTTGTACAGTATGTGCGCCGTTCTCATCCCTACCACCTTCGATGTCACTTCCCCTATCTCTTCATATCTTAAATCATTCTTGAGGGAGATTGAAGAAAAAATGAAGGATAATGTACTAAGTACATGCCGATGGAAGAAGAGAAGAAGCGGGCAGCTAGGGTGGAGAGAAGAAGAGCTGCTCAGGAAGCAGCAAGCGCAGAGAGAGAACAGAGAAAAAGGAGGAAACTAGGAATGCTCACGTCAAGTTTATTCACTGCACTACGCCGTTACTGGTATTTCATAATTAGTAAAAACCTACACTCAGACATAATTTCTTCAATGAACGGTGTTGCCAAAATTTTGCTCTTGGTTCAGTACCATCGCTGCTCAGGTTTCACTACAAGTCCTTGCAATATCAGTAAGCCTAAAAAGGCCCAGATATCATCAGGAGTTACTGGTTCCCATCTTTTTGAACAGGAAAACTGCTTAGGTGTACAGTTATTTGCCCAACGCTGTCGATCTCGTCATCATCCAGAAATAACTTCACATCTAGTGAGTGGATCTTGGTGGTCAACGTCCACTTTTATTTCTGGCTGCCTCACAAAATCAACACGAGGTGGTGCTGGTTTATTTCAAGCAGGGTCAGTAGACAGTCAGACGTGAGCGTCATTTTCAGTTTCATGAGAATCACTTTTGGTTTCACCACCTGAGGTCAGATTCACTACCTCATCACTGCTGATGATGATGATGCTCCTCAACATCCTCAACATCACTGCTAGTATCACTAGCTAAGAGTGTGCAACACCTGGGCTGCTGAAAGATGTTTCTTAAGAGATGCCATTATTATGGAGGGGGATACTGATCACACTTAACAGGTGAGAGGAGAAGACGCACTGACACCTTTGCCCATGTGATGCTTGGATGTAACACTTACACGAGACCCGCCTGTAACGTCGCCCGAGTAATGCTTGGGACTTATGCTGACAGCACTTTCACAGCCCGAGTGATTCTCGGTTCTAATGCTTATGCAAGGCGCATCTGTACAGTTGCCCAAGTAACACTCGGGACTAACGCTTTTAGCATGGTTCTTGTAGCCCCGAGTAACAATTTGGTCTAACACTAAGGAGGCTACATAAATAAATAAAGTTTTACTTGGCTAATATATGTGCCAAATGGCGCTTAACAGAGACATATGAAATGTGTTTGTCATTCCAACAGATGGCACATCACAATCATTAACACTGTTTTTGTCAATCCCATACCAAATGCATTTAACAGAGACATAAAAATTGCGTTTGTCATTCCAACAGATGGCATATCTCAATCATTAACACTGCTTTACGAGTTCCATACACAATGGTATGTACTGTAACAGAGACCTAAGGATTGCATTTGTCATTCCAACACATGGCACAACACAATCATTTTTGCATCTGCGGCCAATTGCCAGTTATACGGCAGGCTACCCCAATCCTTTTTGTTGGGCCAAGGCTTGATTATTGACCACAATTGGTGTAGTCCGCAGGATTGCGGACTCCTTGAGGAACCAGGAGCAGGACCTAGATGAAGCCTTGACACACCACCCTGAAGAACTTCAATCCTTACGGGACCAGGTTGGAGAATACCGCACCCGAGTGACCAGGAATTACCTTCTTTTGAGCCCTTTAGCTGCCACCCATGCGCATGTGTGTGAGAATACCAAACATGGGCTTGAATAGCATAGTTAGTACAGCAGCGTCTGGGGTTTGAATCCCACCACTGATCACTGTTTGTGTGGTGTTCACACATTCTCCCATGTTTGTGAGTTCCTGTTCCTGTATGTTGATTGGTGGTTCCACCTTCATCTTATGGTTGTATGGAGAGCTTGGTGGACTGCTGCTCCATCCAGGGCTAGCTCCTCTTTTTGTCCAGCCCACCTCAAAGTGGATTAACTCGGGTTGAGAACTTAACTACCCATGAGTACTTGGGTTTTAGACCTGTGATTCAATGAGACCTGGCAGGCAGGTTAGCAGCTTTGAAATCAGAAATGGCAAAGTCCAGGATTTTCAGACCTCAGTGTCATGTTTACCGTCTTGTTGTGTGCCTGGACTCCTGCCTAAGTGTTGTTTGCCATTATTTCCAAGCACTTCTGGATAGATAACCTTCTTTCATATGTCTGTTAATTGGTCCCATTGTGTGCCAGACTAAGGCGACTGAAGGTGCTTGAATATTTAAGTGCCGATGCGCCAATTACAAGCTTTTAATTGGGGCTGAGACGCTAAGTCCTCACATTTTTTTTTTTCCACTTTCCAGAAGCTTTCACAAATTCACAAGAGGATCTTGTTTTGTAACGCATGGTTTTTGCTGTTTCATAACTACAAGCTTCTTTGTCTCGAGTCGAGTATATATATATATATATATATATATATATATATATATATATATATTTTTTTGGGTTTGATTTGTTATGGGTAATTTTTCTGTATCCAAGCAGCAATGCCATTTTATTCTTTTCTTGCTCCAGATAAAAGAAGGTTCTGTTCTACTCTGCTTTTTCAGTGGCCCTGAGTAATAATATTTCAGGTCTTAGGAAAAAAAAAAAAATAATACATTTCCATCATGTTGAATTTACGCTTTGTGAAGTGCCTTTGAGAGAATGCGCATTGTGTAAGATAATAATAAAAAAGCTGGCCATAGTTGTGTGCAGGCAGTGGTTCAAAGATGGTAGCCATGGTAATCTTTTGTCCTTACGGTGCTCACGTCCTCTTCTACCTCAGTAGGACCCCACGCTCGCCACCCCCCCCAATACATTTTTAAACCAAGCGAGGGTGGCATTGACAGCAAAGAGATGAGGCAAGTTGGACGGTTCAGCTGAGGAAATCGGTTGCATAGGCATGTCTTGTAGACTCCCTCCTGGCACTGTGCGCTCTTCTATGAAGGTGTGTGAGCCCGACTTGTGCCAGTATTGGGCTCAAAGGCGCAACATTAGCTTTTTGGCACTTCTTAGCAGCTTAGCCCACCTTCGTTAAAGCCGTTGATAATTGACTTGGAGTCTTCGATCCGGGATGGCAATGCCCCCTTGGAGTTTTTCTGGTCTGCCCTCTGGGTTCCCTCCTCAGAGTTTACTGTAACTTGAGGTGTCCACGCATATCCGCAGATCTAGAGCTGGGCTACGGACATCAAACGAAGGGGTAGCTCAGCTCATTAGGGACTGGACGTCTGAGATCAGGGGCTGAAAGCTCTGCCCATCCACTTTAGCCATTGACCCCTGTTTTCGTGTAGGGGGTGCTAGCTCCCTGGAAATACGTTTGTTTTGTAATTGCTGCATCTTAAGTAACCCAAAACTATATAGTTATAATATTAAAAGGCGATATCCCTCCCATAGTGATACGGCGGTAAGAGAAAAGAGAAAATAGCGTAGCTTTCTTTAATGATGATTTATGTGGCATAACAGATGGGAAGCCATGACAAGACCTTTGTGTAGAGTCTGCCATTTTTGTCGTCGCGTTGGAAGGATTTTCTGGATCGGATGACGTTATCTCCCATAAGTCCGTCGGCTTCAAAGGTTTGCCGGGTAATGTTCCCTGGATTTATACGCTTTCTCCATGTGCAGGCCCCTACTTAGGTAAATCATGTCATTCCAATCAAGGAAAAGAAGATCCAATGTCATGCTGACTCTGTCACACAGAAATAGTACAGTCCCCATTTTGTACTTGTCTTCTAATGCTTGCCTAGCAGTTCTAAATGATGAGCCCCTGAATGCTAAATCTGGCCTTGTGTTAGCTGTACACGTGAGAAGAAGCAGATTTATAAAATATTTCTTGTACAGAGCACAGTGATATATTAAACATAAACTACTTATAACCCCCTCATCCCTGTTTTGTATCTTAGATTTTTTTAGCAAATGTAAATTAGCTTGTATGGCATTAGTGATGCTGACATGTCAACTTCAGTGCCTGATACCTCAGCAAATTGTGGAGGAAAATAAGCCACCATATTTTAATTTTAACAAAAGGAGGTCTTTATCAGCATTAATGCTGGACCATAACTTTAACATTTAAAGTCCTGTGCTCAGATTTTCTTTTCCTAGTTAACAACAACAACAACATCATTTATGTATATAGCACATTGTCATACAAATAATGTAGCTCAAAGTGCTAGTTTAGATTTTAGAAGCTGCATTCTGCACTCGTTGTAATCGATTGATGTCTTTTTTGGTGGTCCTGAGAGGAGTGCGTTACAGTAATCTAGCCGACTGAAAACAAAAGCGTGAACTCATTTTTCAGCATCTTGCAATGTTATAAGAGATCTAACTTTTGCTATACGAGGTGTGGCAGAAAAGTAATGAGACTGATTTTTTATTTACCAAAGTTTTTATTTTTTTCAAACATCAATGTTATCCCCTTCAAAGTAGTTCCCTTGGGCAGCTACACACCGATGGAGACGTTGTTCCTACTGTTGGTAGCAGTGCTGGAAGTCTTCAACCGGTATGGTCTTCAGCATGTCCTTTGGATGTTTTCTAAAGTCCCAAATGACGCCCTTTGAGGACATTTTTCAGTTTAGGAAAAGGAAAAGTCACACGGACTGAGGTCAGGTGAATAAGGGGGCTGGGGAACCACAGGAATGCCTTTTGAGGTCAAAAATTTCTGTTATGGAGAGGGCAGTTTTCGGCACCATTTTGGCACAGACCCCTCGCATGTGCAAATGTTCAGTCAAAATTCGATGAACGGTAAATCTGTTCAAATTTAATTGTTCACTCAACATTCTTAATGTTAAACGACGGTCTGATCTCACAAGAGTGTTCACACGTTCGATGTTTTCATTGGTTTTCGAAGTTGAAGTCCTCCCTGATCGGTGTTCATCTTCAACGTGTTTTCTGCCTTCCAAAAATGATTTGTACCAGCGAAAAACTTGAGCTCGGGATAAAGAATGTTCCCCATAGGCCTGTTTTAACTTTTCAAACGTCACACTTGCCGTTTAAGGGCACAGCGTTGCTCCAAATTCCGCTGTTCCATTTTGCGTGACACACAACTTCACTAATAGCGGTCACAAAAATCACGTAGTTAACGGAAGGAGTTGAAACTCGCACTGAGCTATGGGAGGGTACTGATACACGTGCTCTATCAAGGACAACAGCGCGCGTACAGATCGCTTGCAGTGTTGCCAGTCTCATTACTTTTCTGCCACACCTCGTATTTCTTAAGTGGAAAAAATGCCGTCCTAGTAATCTGAATAATATGTGATTTAAAATTCAGGTCAGAGTCAATAGTGATCTCTAAATTCTTTACCTCCATCTTGACTTTTATGGCCTAATGGATCAAGTTTATTTCGAATACCCTCACTATATCCATTTTTTGCCAATCACTAAGATTTCTTTTTTCTCCTTATTTAGTTTGAGAAAATAACTACCGTATATACTCACGTTTAAGTTCTCCTGTGGATAAGTCGGGATTTGATTTTATCGTATAATTTCTGGTATTTTATAATGTCGGTCGTATAAGTCAAATGCGGAAAACTCCCGCTATTGGTCCAAGAGATTATGATATGCTAACGGCCACCTGAGAGAGTAACCACGCGGCACACGGCCTTTTATTTCTATGTATTGTGACTACGTGACCACACGGTAATACCCGAACTATTCTGAAGCGACGTTTTCACTGATTTGTGTTTTTTGTATCTCACACCCTCATACACCTTTATCGTAAGAGCATCCCTTATCTACGATGGAGCGTTCGATCAGAAGAAAATAGGAAGCTGGTTTTAAATTAAACGTCGTTGAAGTGGCGAAAGAAATTGGAAACTGCGCTGCTGCAACAAAATACAATGTGTCTGAGAAACTGATGTGAGATTGGAGGAAGCAAGAAAATGTACAAAAAAAAAATGAAGTGTTGTATTTTTGAACGGGTATGTAAGTCAGGGTCTGATTTTATGATCGATTTTTTGTGTTTCAAGACGCGACTTATACGTGAGCCTATTCGGTACTCATCCACTCAGAAACACAAGTATGACATTGGCGGTCAGTGAACCAACAGAGTCTTCACAGCTTGGAGATCCTCCCAAATCTTGCCATTCCATACTCCTTAGTTCATACCAAACAGGAGTGACGTCATGTCGGGTGACCCTTAGTTAGCACACATCTATCAGCTTCCAGGGTTCAGCGATTGTCTCATCAGTACAGCCTGTCCTTAAACTCCAAGAAACTTCTTGAAAAATAACAGGACACGAGTCACGTCACCTTCATGTAATAATAATGACCGCCTTTATAGGTATGATATCCTTAGTAAGTACCTATAAAGACACAGATTTGGTTAAAACTTAAACAAAATAACTAGCATGAAGCTAACATACATGAAACCCAGTTCATTACTTCTTGTTAAACGACATCATATATTTTACTAGTGATAGGATTTAACGTTGACAGAGCAGAATGCAAACCCTGAATAGACGCTGATATCCACATAAACACAGTAAACGTTGAGCAGATGTTCTTCCACAAATGGTACTAAAATAACACCAAAGCATATGACGCATTCCTGTCGTCTCTCCTCCCAGGTTCCCAGCTGGTTCGGCACGCATATGTGTGAGAGGCAACCCGGCTGGCACACTTAGCCCCTGATCTTGCCAGCGTCCATCTGAACCACGCTCGCAGACCTCGGCAAGAGGGAGACACATAATGTAGCGCCTCTCACCATGCTGGGTGTGCCTACCCCCTTTTACATTTATAACACACTGGTGAGGCCTCATCTGGAGTACTGCATGCAGTTTTGGCCTACAAAAAGGACATAGCAGCGCTAAAGAAGGTCCAGAAAAGGCCAGCTAGACTGATTGAGGGGCTACAGGGGGTGAGTTATGAGGAAAGATTAAAAGAGCTGAGCCTTTGCAGGAGAAGAAGAGGAGATCTGACTGAAGTGTTTAAAATTCTGAAGGGAATCAGTCCAGTGGATCAAGGCTGTGACTTTAAAATGAGTTCATCAAGAACACGGGGACATAGCTGGAAACTTGTGAAGGGTAAATGTCTTCACACAGAGAACCACAGACACCTGGAATAAGAGACCAAGTAGTGTGGTGGACAGTAGGACTTGAGGGACCTTCGGATCTCGACTTGATGTGGACAGGACTGGCGAGTTTTGTTGGGCTGAATGGCTTGCTCTCATTCTCATGTTCTGATAGATACACATATTGGAGCTGTTACCCCTCTTTGGAGTTTCTTGTGTGCTAACATATAGTTGCTGCTTCAAAGAGTGTGGTGGTGGAGGGGTCATCTTGGGGCTTAGAGCACAAGGACTGTTTTAAGATCAGGTTGTTTGGTACTTTTTAATATGAGTATACTGCACAACATTGTGTGGCATACATGCATTTTAATCTACATCCCTTGTGTAGAAATAATTAATTATAAAAAATCACCAGTGTTAAATTAACTCTTAAATAACGTAACTCTTGAAAAGGATATACGGTATCTATAATAAGTATTCAGACCCTTTGCCTGTCCTCGGAGAGTCGCTGTCAGGGCGGCTGATGGAACGGTCCTTGAGGATGGCACTGCAGTTGTGACCCGCTGGGCTGGCTACTTTAAGCAGTTGTTCAAAGCTGATCCTCCGGCTAGGACGTTGGATATCTCAGGGTCCACGGTTCTTGAGGCTGATCCTCCGATTAGCTGTGAACCACCCAGTCTCACTGAGATTGCACAGGCGGTGAACCAGCTGAAGTGGGGAAAGGCTGCAGGCATCTGTGTTATCCGGGGTGACCTTCTCCAGGCTGGTGGTAAGGCTGTCCTCCTGGCATTGCAAGCAATCTTTGCTTCCATTTGGAAGACTGGCATCATCCCAACTGACTGGAAAACGGGACTTGTCGTCCCTAACTGGAGAGGGAAGGGTGATTGCCTGGATTGCAGCAACTAGAGGGGGCTAACACTGCTGTTGGTGTCGGGTGAGGTCCTCGCTAGGGTCGTCCTCAATGGGATCCGAGATCACTTGCTCACCTACCAGCAACTGGAGCAGTCTGGTTTTACGCCCAAGAAGTCTACCATCGACCGCATCCTGACATTGAGGGTTCTAATCGAGTGCAAACGCGAATATCGGCAAAGTTTCTTTTCAGCCTTTGTTGATTTTCATAAAGCATTTGACTCAGTTGATTGTGCTGCCCTGTGGGAAGTCTTGAGACTTTGCAGGATCCCCCTGAGGTTGATGGATAGCATGACTGGCCTGTCCACTGGTACTGTGAGTGCTGTGCAGAGTGGAGGCAGAACCTCTGTGTTTTTTCCAGTTGATTCTGGGGTTCATCAGGGGTGTGTTTTTGCTCCAACACTGTTCAGTACTTGCTGGATTTTGGGCAGGGTCGTGGAGTCCAGTGGCTGTGGGGCATCTGTTGGTGAAGAAAGAGTCACTGATCTTGACTTTGCCAACAATGCTGTGGTCTTTGTGGAGTCAATGGAGGCTCTAATTGGGGCGCTCAAGAGACTGAGCGAGGAGTCTGAGTGTCTGGGCTTGCAAGGGTCCTGATAAAAACTAACATCCAGGTCTTTAATGACCTCTTGGGCACGGCCATCAGCAGTGTGTCTGTCTGCAGAGAGAGTGTCGACCTGGCGGTGACAGTCATGTCTCTGGTGACTCTTCCTATGAAGTCAGTAGACGGATTGGGAGAGCATGAGGGGATCATGAGGTCGCTGGTAAGGGGTGTGTGGCGCTCCCGATATCTATGTAAAAGGACGAAGGTCCAAGTCTTTAGAGTCCTGGTGCTTCCTGTCTTGCTATATGGCTGCGACACATGGATGTTATCCAGTTATCTGAGACGAAGACTCCTTTGGTACTATGCCTCTATTGAGAATCTTTGGGTACTGCTGGTTTGACTTTGTGTTGTTCATGGAGTCCCGAATGAGGCACATGACCTGCATTGTGAGGGAGCGTCAGTTGCGGCACTACGGCCATGTGGTGCAATCCTCCGAGGGTGATCGGCTCACAGGACCCTCCTTGTTAAGGACCCAAGTGGCTGGACCAGGTTAAGGGGACGCCCCTGTGACACCTGGCTGCAGCAGATAGAGGATCATTTCTCTTCTGGACCAGGAGTGTTGCCAACTGGCCCTGAATATCTGTTATCCAGGACCCCACAGGCTCATCCACCTGCGTATCTCTGAGTTTACCCCGTAACAGGAATGGCTGGATGGTATTGAAGGCCCTGGAGAAATCAAAGAAACAGAATCCTGACAGTGCAGCCAGCTTTGTGGAGCAGACAGATAATTGTATCCTCCACTCCAGTATTTTTCCGATAGGCAAACGGCATTGGGTCCAGGTGGTCTACCACAAGAGGACTCCTATAGTCCAGGACCAGCCTCCCAAAGGTCTTCATGATGTGAGACATAAGGGACACTGGACTGAAGTCACTGGATGCGGCAGCGCCTGCCTTCTTTACAAGAGGAACAGTGCAGGACGTTGTCCACAGCAGTGGCTTCACCTCTTAATTCCTTTACAAACTAAATTCTTCTGCTGTCCCGTGCAGTCAGCTCAACAGCAAGTTTTATTTCTCTTCCACTTCTGCTGCTCTGCTCCTGTTCACTCGTAGCAGACGGTACAGCGACATATGCTGAGACCTGTGAAGATCAGCGTCACGTATACTCGGGGTGCACGTGTGGAATTTTCAGCTACAGCTCACCAGTTCGTTTTTTTTTCTCTTTTCGTTCTGTACTTTTTCAAACTTCTGGTCTTTCTCCCTTACAGTAAATCTCTGTCTCTGCGCTGGACTCTTTTAAATTCTGTTTGGACGCTGGCCTGGATCAGGCGCCCCCGGGGAAGGGCTATGCCGTAATTCTATACAACTGATGACGCAGCCAGTGTTGTCAGTTGTCAGCCTGCCTGCTGTTACACTTTGTCCAAGGCCGACGGGTTATTAGCGGTCACCGGCTCAGATTTGGGACTTTAAAATGTGATTCCAGCAATGTAGAAGTTGGATGGTCATTTTTTCCCCATGATTCTCTGTAGTAAAATGAATTTTTTAGTAGCGTGGAATTTACTGTAAGAGTTGGCTTTTGGCTGTGGGTGATCTGCCCAGCCTTTGACGTTGGCTCAGTGGTCCTTGATCTGAAACCCAGTGAGAGCCACCGGTCTGGGGACTGCACAGATCGGCGTTCATCTTGAATAGAAAGAGAATCAGAAGATGGACCACCAAACATTACTAGCCAAGGTCAAGACCGGTAAGAGAAGATTTAGCAGCACAGCCTAGGACGAGACACAAAAATCGTAAGTAGAGAATCGTAGCGAGAATTTAAGAAACCAAAAGTACTGAATAGAGCCAAAGGGAAAACATTAAATGTAAATGTTGAGAGCCCCAAACCCCAGACTCAGTAACATAACACACGGTGTATTAATAAAATGTAAGCACCTTTAAACACAATACTCAAACACAGTACAATTTTCAATGGAAAATTAATGGAAGGAATTATTAAGGATAAGATTGAACAACACCTGGCAAGGACAAGAGTTATTGGGAACAGTCAGCGTGGGGTCAGAGGAGGGAGGTCGTGTTTTAGTAACACACTGGAATTCTATGAGGAGGCAAAAAAAGGATACGATCAAAGTGGAGCACATGAGATTATTAATGTGGACTTTCAGAAAGCATTTGATAAGGTGCGACATGAGAGGTGGGCATCAAACTTAAAGAAGTGGCAGTGTAAGGTTGCTGATTCCAATCCCGTAAACACCAAAAGTGACTCTACTTCATTGGGCCCCATTGAAAGCCCCTTAACCTGTAGTTGGTCCATCCAGGGTATGACGTTAATCTGCATTTAGCCCTGCATGTACGCCCTGCAACCTGCAGGGAAAAACCTGGGGGTTGGTGGCAGGATTGGCATTCCAGCTACCAGAAAATAACTCCCACTGTTCCATTCCATCTGAACTAGTGTGGCGCTCAGGTGTTGCCCGTCGGATGGCAGCACTCGGGTCCTAATCTGGGATCCTGAGTTGATTTGTCATGTGGTGGGCGCGGCAATGCGGTGTATCAGTGCGTGCTCCTAACCAGCAGTATGGTATATAGGTGGGTGCAGAATTGATTCAGGAAGCAGATGGTGATGGTATGAGGAACCTTATCAGAACTGGCCGATGTTAAGAGTGGTGTCCAGCAGGGGTCAGTGCTGGGGCCGCTGCTATTTTTAATACAGTGGAACCTCGGTTTGCGAGCATAATTTGTTCCGGAAAACGTGCTCGCAATCCAAAGCACTCGTATATCAAAGTGGATTTCCCCATAAGAAATAATGGAAACT
Source organism: Polypterus senegalus (assembly GCF_016835505.1). NCBI lineage: Eukaryota > Metazoa > Chordata > Cladistia > Polypteriformes > Polypteridae > Polypterus > Polypterus senegalus. The sequence goes on along the minus strand of NC_053167.1, from coordinate 128,361,030 downwards.
CAGATGATTCGTTCCACAACCCAAAACTATTCATATAAAAATGATTAATACAAAATATAAAGTAAAAATACATAAAACAAATTAACCTGCACTTTACCTTTAAAAAGAATCACGGCTGGTGTGAGTGAGTTTCTAAATTCTTGTGGGATTCCACCCAACGGGACGACACGCGGAAGAACGTCCCAAAACAATTGCAGTCTCCCAGCGCTGTAGCAGTTCGCTGTAAAAAGCGAATCCAGAAAGATCGCAGACATGCTAGAAGTGCCTGCCGTCAGTGGGTGATACAAGGGACATTATAAAGATCCCGCTACAATAAATAACCGCGCTGTTGCTGTTTCAAGCTGAATAAAGCTGGTGGTGTGAAAGTACTGAGACTCAGCTTCGTGTTTTGGGGTGCAAGATGGGGACTCGCACTTCACAGCACACACACACACACACACACACACACACAATGCTGTAGTAAACAGTATACGCTCGTGCGGATGTTGACTATATGAGTGAGGCACACAGACTCAGACGGAGAATAGGAGACGACTGCCAGAGAGAGAGAGACAGACAGACAGACAGACAGAGATAGAGAGACACACGAGAGAGAGAGAGAGAGAGAGAGAGAGAGAGAGAGAGAGAGACAGACAGACAGACAGACAGAGATAGATAGACACACGAGAGAGAGAGAGAGAGAGAGAGATAGATATAGATAGAGATATATATATATATATGCGAGCGCTGAACCATTAGCTCAGTTGTGATCACATGACACTCAGCATATCCATACTACTCGTATTGCAAGACATCGCTCGTTTATTAAATAAAAATTTATTACAAAATTTAGCTCATCTTGCAAAACACTCCTAAACCAAGTTACTGGTAAACCGAAGTTCCACTGTATATATAAATGATTTAGATTGGAATATAAGTAACAAGCTGGTTAAGTTTGCAGATGATACCAAGACAGGTATCCGTTATATCATCACAGAAGGACTTGGGCAGCAGACAGGCTTGGGCAGATTAATGGCAGATGAAATTTAATGTCAGTAAATGTAAAGAATTACACATAGGAAGTAAAAATGTGAGGTTTGAATACACAATGGGTGGTCGGAAAATCGAGAGCCCACCTTATGAGAAGGATTTAGGAGTCATAGTGGACTCTAAGCTATCGACTTCCTGACAGTGTTCAGAAGCCATTAAGAAGGCTAACAGACTGTCAGGTTATATAGCGCCTTGATGTGTGGAGTACAAGTCACAGGAGGTTCTGCTCAGGCTTTATAACACACTGGTGAGGCCTCATCTGGAGTACTGGGTGCAGTTTTGGTCTCCAGGCACCAAAAAGGACATAACAGCACAAGAAAAGGTCCAGAGAAGAGATACTAGGCTGATTCAGGGGCTACAGGAGATGAGTTATGAGGTAAGATGAAGAGAGCTGAGCCTTTACAGTTTAAGGAAAAGAAGATTGAGGAGATCTGAGTGAAGTGTTTAAAATTTTGAAGGGAATCAGTCCAGTGCATCAAGACGGTTATTTTAATCAAGAACACAGGGACACAGTTAGAAACTTGTTAAGAGTAAATTTCATACAAACATTAGGAAGTTTTTCTTCACACAGAGAACCACAGACACATGGAGTATGTGACCAAGTCACTCAACTTGATGTTATTTTGTAAGAATGAAGTGGGCAGGACTGAAGAGCTTTGTCGGGCTGAGTGGTCTGTTCTCGCCCAGCTTGTTCTAAGAGTATCTATATATACAGTAATGCATGAAGAAATGTGTAACTTTCTCTGCTGCCTGTTGTGGTAATCCACCACATTACCTGAGAGGTTACAGATTTAAAGAAAGGGGGACGTATTGAACTTCAGTAACAGTCAGTCCTTATGGTGTGGTCAGAGCATGGCATTCAGGGTATTCTGTTATCATCTACATAACAAAGAGTCTAAAAGGGGATGGGGTCACCCATGGGTCCTACCATGACAAAAACACAGTGGCAATGACACCCCCCAGTCTGTATCCGAGATGGGTGGACCCTGCTCTCAGGATGTTGGGATTATAGACTAAAGGAAATCTCCCTCAGGCAGTGGTAGATATGGCCGCCTAATGTGTGATGAGGCTTATTCTGTACATCAGCTATCCCGGTCACTTCTGTCTGTGCCTCCAACTGACACAGGGAGAACGTGAAAACCTCCAGACAGACAGTGACCAGGAGAGCAGTGCCAACCACTGTGCCACCCCGTACTGCATGTACCTCCATGTTCCTGTTTTGTATGTTCCTTTACTCCTTTCTTTACTATTATAGCCTGGCGTCACCTGATATTTGACAGACGTCGTCGGTCCACTGGGTCAGCTCTGGGTGGGCTTGTTTGTGTGTCTTTGTTTGCTTTCTGAACGTCCGGATTTCTGTTATGCCCTCACCCTTTTAATCCTGTTCGCCACTCTAAATAATTAATGCATTAATATTACTGAACATTATTATCTCTCTGGAACATCTCATCAAGAGACAAAAAACACTTTGTGCGCTTTTAAATCTTCATTTTGTACCTGGTGTGTGTTTTTCTTTTTTATCAAGTCATCAAAAATTTAAACGATTTTAAGCCAGTAAAGTGGGATCGATGCATTAAGTGTTGGCCATTTATCCCTGGTTTGTACTCTCCAGGTTCCTGTTATGCCTCCTCTGTTCCTTTTTAAAGGTACACTTCCAGTTCACGTTTCAAGGCTTTTGCAGTAATGGATATGAATTTAAGGTTCTCTCTGTTTTAGTTTAGATAGGTTTCCTCACTAATTGGCGTTGGTGTGAAGCTTTAAAACATTTTTTTTTAATAGAAAAGTGAATTTTAATTTTGATCATGCCTGTCATGAGAATGAATGCTCATTTGACCTGATGCTTGCAATGGATTCTAAGAGTGCTACAAGTACCCAGTGGGGAAAAAATGATAGAGAACTTGCCTAGATAGAGTCAAAATCCAGGCAACACAAACGTCAAGAGCAGACCTGTTGAACCAAAGTTGAGACTCTGTGGCCTCCACAGTCACCAGATCTCAATCCAGCAGAGCACCTTTGAGATGTGCTGGAATAGGAGATTCGCATCATGGATGTGCACCCGACAAATCTGCACCAAATGCTTGAAGCTATCATGTCAATATGGAGCACAATCCCTGAGGAATGTTTCCAGCACCTTGTTGAAATGATGGCACGAAGACTTTGGGCAGTTCTGAAGGCAAACGGGGGTCCAACCGGGTATTGGCAAGGTGTAACTATTAAAATAGCTGGTGAGTGTATGTGTGTGTGTGTATATATCAGATCAAATCAAATTTTATTTGTCTCATGCAGTTATACCCACAGTGCAAATTGTAGTGAAATGCTTCGTTAAAGAAGCTCAAGAAAATATAAACATTGTAGCAAATGACAGCCACCGAAAACACACAAAAGAACTTCTGGCTTGGATAATAAGAGAGCGGCTGCCGTCTGATATAACAGGCTTGAAGATGGCAGTGAGATGAGGTGTCAGACCTCGTCAGACGTTAATGTTTGGACGAGCAGGGCCAGCTTGCCGGTTGACGTTTCTTTGTTCTGATGTTCCGCTGGTTGAAGCCACCAGCACTCGCCCATTAGATGATTCATCACTAGAGTGTTAGTAACCGAGTGAACCATTTCTGTTGCTGAGTTAATAAACGACAAAACATGACGATGTATCTAACGTGGACAAATTAAATCTGTATTTCATTGTCTGGATTATACATTTTAGTTTTAATAATTACTCGTATTTTCACCATTGCTTATTCACTTTGTCCCACTTCCATCCGGCAGAAGGTACCGTAGCATTCAAACCTCTTCTACCAGATACTGCAACAGTTTCTACCCCTTCGGCTGCCCGGAGTGTGCCCTCTGTGCTGCCCCCAGGTTTGCCCCTAGTAGCAGATTTATATGCAGTACAGTCCAGTAACTGTGCATGGTCCTCAGATGATGTAGACGTAAGGTGCAAGGTTCACGCTCAGCCTGTGACATCTCTCAAGTTTGAAGCTTGTCAGAAAGACAGTTGAGATGGGCTGACGCTGAGGTCTGCGATGACAGCAGCATATCCTAAATTTAACATCTTGCCTGATGAAGGGTCCTGAGTTGCCTCAGCGGTTTGCATATTGTAATCTTTTTAGTTATCCAATAAAAGGTGTCGTTTTGCTTGACTTCTCACCAAAGTCCAGTCAGAACTTTAGAGTAACGAGCTAGAAGCCAAATTTTAACATTAATGATTAATAACATTAATAATTGTAAGTAAAAAAAAAAAATGGAGAGAGAGAACTTCTCTAAAAGCTGCCACATGGCATGGTGCCCAGATGTCAAAATAACATTTTAAAAAAGGCATTGGCCCTTCTTGACCCTCAAGTCCATTAAACAGTTTTAAAATTCTTGTATCATTTGTGACAACAGAACTTTGGTATAAAAGAAAGGCCGGGGTTTACAGTAATAATCGCCCTCTGCCAATCTGGACGAGAACAGGCCATTCAGTCCAACAAAGCTCGCCAGTCCTGTCCACTTAACTCTTCTAAAATAACATCAAGTCGAGTTTTGAAAGTCCCTCAGGTCCTCCTGTACACCTCACTACTTGGTCACTTATCCCAAGTGTCTGTGGTTCTCTGTGTGAATACAAAGTTACAAATGTTTGTGTGAAATTTCCCAACTGTGTCCCCGTGTTCTTGATGAACTCATTTTAAAGTCCCCGTCTTGATTCACTGGCCTGATTCCCTTCATCATTTTAAACACTTCACTCAGGTCTCCTCTTTATCTTCTTTTGTTTAAACTGTAAAGGCTCAGCTCTTTTAATCTTTTCCTCATAATTCATCCCCTGTAACCCCTGAATCGGCCTAGTCGCTCTTATCTGGACTTTTTCTTGTACTGTTATGTCCTTTTTGGTGCCTGGAGACCAAAACTGCACCCAGGACTCCAGATGAGGCCTCACCAGTGACACATCAAGGCACTATATAACCTGACAGTCTGTTAGCCTTCTTAATGACTTCTGAACACTATCAGGAAGTCTTAGAGTCCTTTGTCTTGTCCCTTGTTGTCAAAATGGCACCCAGTACTCCAGATGAGGCCTCACCAGTGCATTATAAAGCTTGAGCAGAACCTCCTGTGACTTGTACTCCACACATCAAGGCGCTATATAACATGACAGTCTGTTAGCCTTCTTAATGACTTCTGAACACTATTAGGAAGTCCTAGAGTCCTTTGTCTTGTCCCTTGTTGTCAAAATGGCACCCAGTACTCCAGATGAGGCCTCACCAGTGCATTATAAAGCTTGAGCAGAACCTCCTGTGACTTGTACTCCACACATCAAGTCTGTTAGCTTATATAACATGACAGTCTGTTAGCCTTCTTAATGACTTCTGAACACTATCAGGAAGTCGATATCTTAGAGTCCTTTGTCTTGTCCCTTGTTGTCAAAATGACACCCAGTACTCCAGATGAGGCCTCACCAGTGCGTTATAAAGCTTGAGCAGATCCTCCTTGGACTTGTACTCCATACATCAAGGCGCTATGTGACATCATATGGCATAATCACTACTGTCTTTATGGGCGCCCATTCATCATTAGTTTGGTGGGCCCAACTCGATCAGCCAGGTGGCCTTTCAAATGTGTTTTATCTTCTCCATTTCGACGTCACGCAGCTCTGTGTCAGCTGGCCATAGTCCCGTTGATTCCTTCTGTGTTCTATGTTATTACGCACGGCTTAATTAAGGCCTGCCTGACAGCTAAGGATACTCCATGCTGATGGGTATTTATATAACAATGCCTGGTTAATGATAGAATTGAATCAACAGCCTTTATTTTGCGCTCCACTTTGACCCCGGAATTATCAGTTCCCAAGTGTCTCTTTAACCAGAGCCACATTGATCTTAATTGGCACCTTCTTGGGAAAGGCACTGCTGTTTAATGACACGTTCTGGAGCAATTAGAGCAACACACTGCTTTGTGAGATCCCTTCCTGTACACTTCATGTTTGTCCTCCCTGCTGTTCTCACCTGTTCCGTTCTCGCCATTATTGTAATTTTTTTTTTTTTTCCTGGCAAGCATGAAACTGCTAGCCTGCAGCTTTCCAGTTTTTCCATTGTTGGCTGAAATGCCAGCTAATGCGTGTACTTTGAATATTTTAATATTTTCATTCTTAATGTTATTTGCAGTACCATACTAAGGTTTTGTACCGTGTTAGCCATTATGGATGTAGTGAGAAGTCAAGCAAATTGACACCTTTTATTGGCTGAAACTGAAAAGATGACATTATGCAGGCTTTCGAGGCAACTCCGGCCCCTTCTTCAAGCAGTTTGAAAGCCTTGCATATTGTCATCTTTTTAGTTAGCCATTAAAAGGTGTCAATTAGCTTGACTTCTCACTTAATGTTATTTGAAAATCCAGTGCAAGTATTCATGGGCTTGTAACCCCAGTTCAGCATTGAGGCTTTTCTCCTGGTACCCAGCACTGCCCAGGGTAGAATAAAGGGCACGTGTGGCCACTAAATAAATTGCACCACAATTTCACCAACTAAACCCACCATGGGGAGCGACTTTGCATACCTAAAAATGGCAGTGATGGGCACTTCTATAATAAGGCACAGGGGCTACCACTCGATTTTAAGTTCCCAAGGGGGAAAATGTCTGGAGCAAAATCTGGTCTCCACCACTAAAAATGGGGAATCCGTGTAGAATGTGAGGGATCGCCACACCGGTGTCCTGGAGTGGAAAATCATCAAGTTCTGAACTACAGACTGTTTGTATTAAAAAATGGAATCATGTTGCTCAAACGAACCAGGATGAGCTGAATTTACAGGCCTTGCAAACGCCCCTCTTCTTGCACATTCCTCTTGTATCGTACCAGAAATGTATGTATTTGTTTCACTCAGTTTCTTTTTCAGTTAAGTTTATGTAATGGTAATGGGACACCACTGAACCCGTTTTAATGAATGTATAACCTGGGAACGCATAGGAGTAGGAATTATAGAATTGGCAAAACTAGTGGTGCCGACATGACCATCACAGGAAGTATGACTCTGTTGGGGATTTCGTGGATGTGGGAGATCCTATGAAGAAACGGTCAGCCACCCCTAGTCCTCCATTTGGAAATAGAATGCCAATTACTGGTTGTTGCTACATGAAGTTATAGAATATTCCAGTTGGTTTGTGGGTTCTTAGCCTGTTCAGTGTCTTGGCCTTTGCATTTTGATTTTTGATTGTCTTGCGTTTTGAATTATGGACAATAAAATTATTCTATCTCTGGTTCCCAGCGCCATTCCTCTCATAGCCTGTTTTGCACCACTGACTACCTAACATGGCACCATCACTCTTGAGGCTCAACGTCTACACCACTTTACTTTAGTTCTACGCTACACCATTCTGTCATAGGTCATCTTCACTAGGTTTGCACTATTGACTACCTCTAACATGGCATCATCACTCTTGAGGCTCAACGTCTACACCACTTTACCTTAGTTCTACACTACACCATTCTGTCATAGGTCATCTTCACTAGGTTTGCACTATTGACTACCTCTAACATGGCATCATCACTCTTGAGTGTCAGCTTCTACACCACTTTATTTAGTTCTACAAGCTCACCTTTACTACTTTTGGCTAGAAGTAAGATGGTACCGTCGCCCTTCTACACCATTCTGTCATAGGTCATCCTCGCCAGCTTTGCACTGTTGACTGGAAATAACATGGCACCATCACCCCTTGAGGCTGAACTACTGCACCATTCTGCCATCGCTCATTTCCAGTAGTTTTGCACTATTGACTAGAAGTAACATGAAACCATCACTCTTGAGGTTCAGCGTCTACACCCCTTTAGTTCTACATCACTTTGGCACCATTAAACTGAGGGTTATGGATTTTTACGTTGAGTTAAGACTTTCTACTACGTTTATTTTTCACTATAATTCGGATTGGCATTTCTGGTTTTGGCATTTATTTGTGAATGATTTTTCTTCTAGTCTATCCACTTAATAAAATTTCTGTCTGTGCCTTTGAAGTTTTTACATCTCATGGTTCTTTATCTCCAATCAGGCACTTTCTTCTTTCAATATGACCCTGGCAGCTGATTCTCAGAGGTTGTCTAACCAGTGGGTCCAAAGCATTCAGCCATCTCTATGGGTGTAGATCTGCACACTATTCAAAATATGCACCAGTTTTTAAGCCAACTGCCAAAATGACAGGTAGGACAACAGAGGCACACCAACTAGACAATTCCTGGAGCAGGTGCCATTAAGATCACGACCATCATGCAATGCTGTAATACTTTGCGTCAGTCTTGCTACCTAATCAATAACGGGGAGAGACCAGGAGAAAGGGTTTGACGCAAGTCTTGTCTTATCCAGCCAAGCATTTTCATCAACTTGTAACTTGGCACCATTACTCTTGAGGCTCAACTTCTGCACCACTTTACGCCGCACTCCCTTCTACACCATTCTGTCATCGCTCATCTTCAGTAGTTTTACACAATTGATTAGATGTCACATGGCACCATTACTCTTGAGGCTCAACTTCTACACTGCTTTAGGTCTACAAGGTCGCCTTTCACTACTTTTGTACTGTTGACTAGAAGTAACATGGCACCATCACCCTTGAGGATGAACTTCTACACCACTTCTGCTCCATCCTGTCACAACTCATCCTCACCAGTTTGGCACTATTAGTTAGATGTGTGGCACCATTACTCTTGAGGCTCAACTTCTACACTGCTTTAGGTCTACAAGGTCGCCTTCACTACTTTTGTACTGTTGACTAGAAGTAACATGGCACCATCACCCTTGAGGATGAACTTCTACACCACTTCTGCTCCATCCTGTCACAACTCATCCTCACCAGTTTGGCACTATTAGTTAGATGTGTGGCACCATTACTCTTGAGGCTCAACTTCTACACTGCTTTAGGTCTACAAGGTCGCCTTCACTACTTTTGTACTGTTGACTAGAAGTAACATGGCACCATCACCCTTGAGGATGAACTTCTACACCACTTCTGCTCCATCCTGTCACAACTCATCCTCACCAGTTTGGCACTATTAGTTAGATGTGTGGCACCATTACTCTTGAGGCTCAACTTCTGCACCACTTTACATCACACCACTTCTACACCATTCTGTCACCAGATTTTTTTTTTCCACCAGTTTTTACCCTTGAGGCTCAGCTTCTACTCCACTTCACTTTAGTTCTACACCACTTTAGGAGTTTCACGTTTGCTAGCTGACTGATACGATTATTTAATCCCCTTCCCCTTTTTTGTTTTTTTACAAATTGTAGTCCAGGTATGTGTGTGTGTGTGTGTTTATGGGTGGCTGGTATAAAGTATAATTTCAATAACCCCGGCATGCTGTTTGCTACCTTCATTAGAAGAAGTTTGGAATCATCAGGACTCTTCCTAGAGTTGGCCAAACTGCAGGGGCTTTATTCAAGAATCCAGTGGTCACTTGAACATCTGCTAAGATGGGAGTTCCTGTCAAAAGGACAACCATCCATATTTAGCAGCACTCCATCGACCTGGTGGCGAAGATGGAAGTGACGCAAATGAGTGCGACAGCCCGCTTGGAGTTTACTAAACAGCAATGAAAGGACTCAGAGAGCTGAGTGGAAAAGATTCTCTGGTCTGATGAGACAAAAATGGAGCTCTTTGAGCAGAACTTAAAGCGCTGTGTCTGGCGAAGACCAGGCGCGGCTCATCCCCTGCCTAAAACTGACCTAAGTCTGGTGGTGGTGGCATCGTGCGATGGGGGTGCTTCACGGCGGAAGGGACAGGGAGACTGGCAGGACTGTCTTAACAGCTTTAAAGGCCCCCGGGCAAAGCAGTGCACTGCGGCCCCTACCTACACAACCACTCACAGGAATAAAAATGTAAATGTTCGATAAAATTAAACATGTGTTTATTGTATTGGTACTTCCAAAAAAATCAGTGTTTAAACATTGAAAGATTAATCAACATAAACGTTTGAACAATATAACATGAAACATATAAATGAGAGATGATGGAGATGGCACAGTATGGAATTACTATGAATTATTTAATATTAATCAAGAGTTCAACGCAAATGTTTGCAAAATTTGTTTGCAGAGAATTGAGTTGAAGTGACGTTAACATATACACTTATACATTATGTAGTGAGTGAGATCCGCACACATACATGCACGTGAGGTGGCAGTGGTGACCGTGATACTAAATCAGAGGTGAATGCCAATGTCCACTTGTAACACAATAATAAATATTTATAGTTTAGTATACCGTATATCTTCCAATAGTTGGCGTTTATTCAAAAAATTATTCGGACGGCCCGGCGTTTAAAAGAGACCGGCGGTTGTTGGAGACCGGCTGTTATTACTCGTCTCGCAGACGGAATGGTGATGGGTAAACGGGGTTCATTTGGCAGTAAAATACGGTATGGTACCGTATTTACGGTCACAAAATGTAGGCAACAACACCGGATGAACATTTCAGGATTCAATGAAATTATCAGTACAGCAGTACGGTCTTATTAAAGCAGCATATGGTACTACCGTAAGCATGAAAAACAGGTACGGTAGACCTCAACTTTCTTGCCAATGATGCCACCAACACTGGCCTGCACCAGTCCGAATTTCGCACGAAAGCGCTCATCAGCCCGACAAGTCCCCTGCAGAACATAAGGAAATGCAATAAGCTCCAAACTCACGCAGATACGTTCACATTGCGACATGAGACTGGATAAGATACAATAAAGTTGCCTCCACCAGACAATCGTTTACTTCTGGCACCTTTTTCTGTCTCCGTTCTCTCAGTATCAGTCATCTGCTTGCGCCATTCTCGAATATGTTTTGGATCCAGCCCAAAATGTTGTGCAGCTTCTTCACCTGAATGTTCTTTTGTGTATGTTACCGCATGGAGTTTGAATGCTAAATCAAATGACCGTTTCCTTCCCATCGCTCACACTACAAACACGGGCCACAAGAACACAGTGACACGAACAGACACCCGCACAACCCTTCCGAAGGCAAAAGTGTTAGTGGAGGTAAAGGTTAACAGGTCACCGAGGAAGAGGGCGCAGAGTTTTTCACGTGATCATGTACTGTCTGTCCGGCCACAATACAACCCCTTCTTCCCTGGTCAAAGGAGAGGATTAACGTGTCGAAGATGGCATTTTCATGTTCTTCCCGCCACCTCTGCCCACCCTGTGGGGTTATGATTGACGTGGAGATGAAAGGGCAAAATGTACACAAAGAAATTTCTCTTTGACTTTCTCGCTTCCTCGATAGCATCCGACGACAAAACATTTTTGACACGAAAAGGTACTTACCGTATGATTCACTGCAGGAGGGCGGTTGCCCAGGTGGTACGAAAAGAGGATTAGCGTACGAAAAAGTCGGTGGGTCATTGGAGATCGGCGTTTAATACAGACCGGCGCTTAAAGGAGACCGGCTACTATTAGAGACCGGCGTCTATTTGTCGTGACATCTCTTCAAACCGGCGTTTATTGGAAACGGGCGTCAATAAGAAGCCGGCCACTGCTAGAAGATATACAGTAGTATAGGATTTATTGACAGCAAGTCACAACATACGTAGATTAGCATGGGGCATACATACACATATATACATACACACATATTGTGAAAAAGGCGCTATATAGCGCCCTTGAACCCTCAGGGATGACTCCAAACAACGGGTAAAAGTCCAATACTTTTTATTGTGACTCACAGTGCACCAAGCACCTTCCACACTACTCATCCAATAAACTCACTATACTAAACACTCCTTCTCGCCCAGACACTTGCTCCTCTACCTCCCAGCTCAGCTCAGTGTCTGGACTGAGGCACCGTCCTTTTATAGCCCCTGACCCGGAGGTATTCCTGTCCCGACAGTCCATAGTTCCTTACTCCTTCCGGGTCAGGGCAATCAGTCCTTTTCTTTAACCCGGGAGCATGTTGTTAGTTCCTGTCACGTGACCATGACGTACTCCCGGGTCATAGGGCATGAAAGAGCCCATAAGCCCCCCCACAGCGACTCCTGATGGCCCCCAAGGTATCCAGCAGGGTTGTGTAAAAATACTACAAGGTCCATAATGCCCTGCTGGACCTCGGGGCATGATCCTGCTGTCGGGAGAGCTCCTCCTGGCGGCCTGGGGGTGCGGACCGGCATGGAAAGCCGGCAATCCTCCACAATATATATATTTATACATACACACACACACATACATATATATACATACACACACACATACATATATATACATACACACACACACATACATATATATATATATATATACATACACACACACATATATATATTTATACACACACACACATATATATATTTATACACACACACATACATATATTTATACAAATACACACACACATATATATATTTATACATACACACATACAAATATATATATATACACACATACATACATATACACACACACACACATACATATATACATACAAATACACACACAAACAAAAAAAAAGCCCAATTTCCAGCTATGACAACGTGACATACCGGAAAGTGGGTTACGGCCTCAGGAGCGGTGGATTAGGTACATACCAACAAACCCCCTAACCCCCAGCATGCCCATGTGTTAAGACGGTGCTGGAGACTGGTAAGAGTCGAGGTTGTGATGAATGCAGCCAAATACAGAGAGGACGGCTAACAGCGGGTCTGAGTTCATCTGTGGTACTTCCAGAATTGTATTGAAGAAGATTTTTACATTTACCTGCGATGATCCCTAGACTGTTTTTGTATTCTGAGTGAATAGCTACCCAGTCTGTTAGGACGTGCTCAATTATTTCTTGGGGAAAGAACACTTTCATGGTAAGCGATCACCTGATTACACATACGGTACTTCTTCCAGATAGTAACAGGCCAGGATTGGAGCCCAGGAGCCATGAGACTGCAGCACTAAACCCTGAGCCACTGTACTGTGTGGCCCTGAAGCTGCTTTGCAGATTCCAATGTAAAGGTAGTGGCGAGGTGTCGATTAAGGATATGATCACTTTCTATTTCACCGTGGCTCTAACATGTGTATTACAACACAGAAAGTGTTACATAATAAATATATTCACGTCCACTATGACTCTTGATAGGTGACTTTCCCAGAAAGCAACAAATAGTTGGAAATTATCCTTTAAGATTCATTTCTATGATTTTTTTCTGTTCAGAATCAGAATTTGCTGAAGTGAGTGTTAGCTCCCCGAATTGATTGTGTTTCTTTTATTCCATTTGCATTTACTATTCACAATAAGGCTTGATGATATGCTGTCGTTCTCTACTTGTATGGGAAGAAGGTTTAGCCTTGGGCAGGCCTTGCCAACGCACAAATTGGATGACTCAGAAGGTAGTAATTCATCTTTGTAAAAGGTAATACTTTATACATACGAATACTTAATTAGAAGATCACTTCTGTGCAAAGGCTCTGACATGGTGAGCTGACAGAACCAAAAGATGAACTACACAGAATAAAAACATTACGGTCTGGATGTGTCCAGTCCCTCTGAGAAGTCGGATTGGTCAGTTTGGCTTTGGTGACGTGACGAGTGGGAGACGGACGAGGAGGAGTAAAGGCGCATCCCGAGAGAGTCGCATTCAAAAACGGCAAATATAAAAGTGGACAGGAGGCAAGAGAGGCAACTCGAAAATAAGAAAGGAGTTTGAGAAGCAGGCTTTATGGGGAACACGTTCGACAGAGGGAGCACCGGTGACGTGAGGGAGACACACGCAAACACAGTGGAAAGGCGCCAAAGGTGCACGCAGGGCAAGAGACAGCAGGTACTTTTGAATTATTCTATTAACTGTCCTTGTCGGGTACCGTGGCTAACATTTTTAATAATTCCTCTTCACTATGGTCTATTCTTGTTGAGGAAAAAACTTTCCATTCAAAGAAATCATTCATCGAGACCAGATGAACATGCAGAACGGTTCTTTACTGCAGATTTACACAAATGTCTCAGTCCATGGAGTGAGCAATCAATAAAACAATTCATCTGCTGTTATGCTTTTCTGTTTTTATCTCATCTAATACATCTGACTCTTAATAAGCATAGCGTGCAGCGCTTCGTCGAATCAACGAGTGCCAGCAGTACTTTGTGGCTTCTTTTGACTCTCTCACTCTCTCGCCTTCTAAATAGGACTGATCTGCGGACCCCTCTATTGATTTTAGCACCGCATTAGTTTATTCCCATATTCTAGAGGGGTGTTTGTCACTCATCTACTTCATTTTATCCTTAGCAGCTATCTTGGTGGCTCCTCTAAGAAGGCTTTGTGTGCCTTGGCGTAAAACAACATTTAGTTAACCCCTCAGTTACATTGAACTCTTATCCTTTGTAAAGACACAAAGAGAGCAGAAAAAGGTTGGGGGAACAGCCCCCTATATTGTGCAGCGTAAAATGCAACAAAAATCACAATTTCAACAGCAACATTTATTTCTATAGCACGTTTTCATACAAATGATGGAGCTCAGAGTTTTTAACAGGATGATGAAAGAGAAAAAGAAAAATATGAAAATAAAATTAAGCAATACTAATTAACAAAGAATAAGAGTAAGGTCCGATGGCCAGGAGGACAGAAAAAACAAAAAAAAATCTCCATAGGGCTGGAGAACAAAAACAAAATCTGTAGGGGTTACAAGGCCAAGAGCCCACCCAGACCCTAACTGGGCATTCTGTCTAACATAAATGATCTCAATCAGTCCTCATGGTTTACACGCTTCACATGTAAGAATTAGACAGTGAGGGTCATGTGGACCTCTGGCCTTCAATCCATCAATGAAAGGACATCGTGGTGCTTTGATCTGGTGGTGGTGGCGCAGATCAGCACCACAGAAATCCAGAAAAATAAAGAAATGGCTCCAGAATCATGTCTGGTTCCACGTCCAAAGAAGGGACAACTAAAGAGGAAAGGTGCCAGGAAGGAAGAGGTGGGGTCCAGTAATTGAGGCCGGAAGTGACCTCGGTAGGAGGCGTGGTTAGGAAAGGGAAGCAGGAAGTGGAGGACCTTTATGTTGGTTTCTCTTCAGGAAATCTGTAGGAGAGGGAGAGGAAACGTTAGTGCACTTTGTAAAAACCTGCTCTTGCATTCCGCCCTCAGTTAAGCCCTCCGTCTGCCTCCCAGGCGCACGTGTGTGACACCTTATGTTTAATAATTCATTGTTACAAATTCACTTCATATTCTTCTGCCGTGCAACCAAACTGGTAGTCCGTAAGTACGACGCTAACGGCATAACAGAAACACGTCTCTGTTTTTAATGGGAGTGAGCATTGTAAACTCGAAATGTCGTATGTCGAGATGTTGTAACCCAAGGACCTCCTGTAATTCCAAAAATGGTATTTTCAGACTCCGGAAGGTCTAAAACGTTGAAATTCATCAAAATCTCGAAGTGGAATTTTTTGGGTGATTCCAATACTGTCCCTGTATTAGAAAGTAAAAAGCTAAGTGTCTGCGTGCGCGAAGTGCAGGGCTGTCCGCTCCCATATCGCACACGGAAACCGCTCACCATTATACCATGCCCCCAAACCATTAAGATGCGAATGGAACGATTATTTATTGAAAACGCCAAATAGCTGCGGACCTCACTTTACCACATACCCCTGCTTAGCAGTTGCATGTCCTCGCCGTGTCCATGTGGGTTTCCTCCAGACATTCCAGTTTCCTCCCACAGTCCAAACCCATGCAGGTTTGTGATAAGTGGTCCGTGGTGTTGTGCCGGCTTTTAAATAAATAATCGCGTCCTGGGAAGTTCCGGTGTGCGTGTGCTCATCGCTCCAGGGGTGATTGAGGTGCTTGGCTCATTACGCAAACACGTGTAAAGGTGAGCTGATCAGTCACGTGCCTCATTTGTACCTCCGAGGTAGTGGTGTGTCACACTTGCACCCAATATAAGTGAAGTCTGCATGGCAGAGGGAAATGAGGATTGATAGAGAATGAAAAGAGAAAGAAAGATGGAGGTTAAAGGGGAAAAGAGCAAGACCAAGAGGCAGGATCAGGAGAGTCCATGTGTTCAAAGAATGGAGGTAGGTGGTGTAATAAAGGACACAACAAATCAAGAAGAGTTGGGGATCATCCACCCCGTATATTGGGCCGTCCGTATGAAGAGTAGCCTCTCAGCACTGATCTCAGAGTAGGCTTTTATAACAGAGGAAGAGGAAGGGTGTGTTTGTAGGAAGGAAGTGGTGTGAGGTCATCTGAGGTTGCCGGTAGTGATGTCATCAGCAGGGGCCCGACATGATTGGTTTAGGTGTTTGTTTTTTTTTTTTCCTTCCTTCAGAAGTTCTGTGGAGAAAGGAGGAAAGGCATTAATACTCGACACCAACCCCTGGTCTTGGGTCTCTGTGCCCCAATTTGAGCCCTTCGACTGCCCCCCAAGTGCATGTGTGTGACAGTGGTCACGAGAGAGCCTCAAGGTGAGCAGCCTGAGGCTGAAGATGGCTACTCCTGCTGAACAATGCTAGGGAGTAGGAGAGACCTGATATGCCGTGTCTCCCGCAGATTGGCAGCGTGTGTGCGGCTCAATAATACGGCAGGTCTGGCAATGGAGACCCTCAGCTGGGAATTGAAGGATGACTGCAAGGTTCAGCCGGGAGGAGTGGGGGAGACATCAGGTTTTAAACGGGGAGCATTGGGGCACATATTTTGAAGAGAGAACTGTCTCTAAATTTTAACCACGTTTTTAATTGGATTTATTTATTAAGTAGCTGCCCCCCGCAGCTCCGCCCATGTAGTAGTGAAACAGGACAAACTTTAAAAATCAATTTTTAATTAAAAAAAAAAGTCATAATTTGAATTGAGAAGAATTTATATCGATAGCTTTCGTATACGAGGGCCTCTCACTATACAATATTTTTGGTTTTGTTATCAGGGGGGAGAATGTAGCTGTGATCTCTGTGTCAAAAATTTAATAAGTTGGCAAGGTATCTGATGGGAGGTGGGTAGAAAAGCACATGGCCGTGATATCTTTGGCAATCAGCAACTCCCCTCTAAAGCACACAGAGCTGTGATCTGTCTCTGAAAAACATCAAATGTTACTCTTTAACAATCTGCAGATGATAATGTCTGCTGAACAAACAGGCATCGCTAGCTAAGCGGAGGCGAGTTACGCTCCAACAAGTGGCGAGAGGCAGAGCGACTCGAATGGAGACTGGCGTGTGAGTGAGGAGACCCCTGCCCCCTCTCTCTGGGATTTGCATGAATAAATCGGTACTGGAAGCAAACTATGATACTTGACGTGTTGAGAGAAGTCACAAAATCAACCGGAATGTTCAAGCAAATTATAGAAAATAACCCGATCTAAATCCGTTTAATAGTTCTCTCGTGAAAAGCAGACAGACAGACTGACATTAGATTATTTATATATATATATATATATATATATATATATATATATATATATATACACACATATATATTTATATATATATATATATATATATATATATAAAATATATTAGATAGATATATATATATATATATATATCTGTGGTGGGCTAGCGCCCTGCCCGGGGTTTGTTTCCTGCCTTGTACCCTGTGTTGGCTGGGATTGGCTCTGGCAGACCCCTATGACCCTATAGTTAGGTTAGCGCAGGGGTCCTCAATCACGGTCCTGGAGAGCCGCAGTGGCTGCAGGTTTTTGCTCCAACCCAGTTGCTTAATAAAAAGCACTTATTGCTAAAGTAACACTTCTGCTTCACTTTAGTGATTTTCAGCCCTTATTGCTTAATTTTGTCTTAAACAGCTATTTTAATTGCTCCTTATTATAAATAACATGCAAATGACAAGAGAGAGCAGCATTTCTCCATTTAGCTTATTTACATTTACACCTGTGTGTATTTATCTGCACTATTGGGTTTAATTAAATACTTGGAAGCAAAATGAAGAGAAAAAAGTGGACTGAGAATTACTCGTCCATTTTATTCTTCAAATCATTTGCATGATAGAAAGGGAAAGAAAATCAAGGATATGAGAATGACCTGACATAGCAGAGTTAATTTAATTTCATAGCTTGTTAGTGCTTTATTGGCACGAATTGCTTTCTAATTAAGCAACCAGGTCAGAACAAAAACCTGCAGCCACTGCGGCTCTCCAGGACTGGGATTGAGGACCCCTGGGATAGCGGGTTGGATAATGGATGGATGGATGGATACTGTATATATATATATATACCGGTATACTATGTACTATTATGTATACTATATATATATATATATAGGTGACATTTTTAACCTCTGCTGAATACATAGGGTAATGAGTGAGTGAGTGAGTGTCTCGCACCCAAAAGACAAGGCGCAGTGTCAGGCTTCAGAATGATCCACATGCAGTGACTTCGTTAGTCATTCTGCCTCGGCTCCCTCATTCAGTTCAGACACTGATAATCCCCCTCGTCAGGTTGGTTCCGTGTCCGTGGATCCGCGACTGGCATCACATCGTCCCGGAGGAAAGGGGACAAAGAGAAAGTGGCCCAGGTCATTGGCCGAATTCAACTACCTGGCGGATCTGCGATCGGTCAGTGGGCGACGGGCGTGATGCACGGGGGCTATGAACTCGTCATTGAGGTAGCGAGCCGGCCGGTGTCTGCCGGGTGCGTCGCAGCAGATTTTATGGATTATATTATTTATTTTTTAGAAGATTTTGGATGAACTACACTTTAATTTGAATGCTGTCTGATTTTTTTGACAGATTCAAATGAAAGCATTAACACTTTTTGCACCTGCCCCTTGCCTGGATGTGTGTATTCTCAAGTCTTGGTCTGTGACCTATCGACGGTTCGGGTTCAAAAGGTGACAGAATGGAGCCAACCCAGACTGTCACTGCCCTTCCATCCAGGAATCCTGCATCTTCCCTGGATAAGCGGGTTTGGAAAAGTTGCTACAGAAAAGAAAAAAAAAAAATGCTGCTGTTGCCTGCACATGTTTAGAGAACAGCAGGCAGTGAAATATCGATTCATTTTTTATTTGTGTTTTTAATCCATTTTGCGGTATTTAATCGAATCCTTGCTTTAGATTAGGCTGTGAAACTTGGACGTGTAAAATCTAATCATTTTGAGGTGCATGTCGTGTTCTGCTCCCTTTGCAGGGTAATGGATTGTGACAAATGGCATTAGTTCTGGGTTCTGTCTGCTAAATTACCAGTCGCCCCCTTCAGTGTGATACAAGCTCATCTAATATATACTGTGTGCACGGCTCGGGTCGTTTTTTATGTCTTTTTCAAAAGCAAACCTCTCTCTTTTTTGTATAAAATATGTTTGTAATAGAAGCTGAAAAGCAGCAGGAGACCACTTGTGTTCGTGGAGCCCTCTGGGGCTTCCTTCGGTCGAGTCCAGAGGTCCCATTGCATGTGTCTGTGTGAATGTAAAACGCAGAGCTCATTCACGCCAGAGGCCTTCTCAGAAAAGATTCTCTCTCGGCCTGATTCTTTGGACTCCTGCTCGAGTGACAGCATCTTTATGTTTCCATTCCTCTCCTTCTTCGGTCTTCCGTGACCCGCCGTCTTCTGCAAACCCACACGCTAATATGAGCAAGTGTTCTTGAACTCTGGACCCCCCGCCCCGTCTCTTCCCTTCCTTAATGACTGGAAAGTAGAAGCTCTGAGGATTTGTCTGTGATTAAATAACATCTCCTATTCCCTTTAATTTCCACGAGCTTAAGTGGCTCTAGTAAAAATGTTTTATCCCAGTGGAGCCTGGATGTGTATTTATTTTTTTTTTAATGGGTTGTCACGCTCTTAAGTGAGATTTGACTGGAAGCTGTGGAAGCCGAGAGAGGATGTGCAATATCGTTATTTTTTAAAATTGTTTCCTCGAGATCACGGACTCATTTTATCGAGATCTCGAGAAAACAAAAGATCTTGTTTTCTCGAAATTATGAAATAATTGTATCTAATGTCAAACGTTAGCTTATTGAAGCCACGTCTTGTTTGAAGTGGCAGAAGAGCAGAAATTTATTGATCAGGAAATCACATTTTTGTTCAATCAAGGGCTGACGCAGGATGAAATATGTAATAACGTTATAAGGATAGAGCTGCCAGGGAATGGTTAAAGAGGAAGGCGTAAGCGAAGGTTTATGGATGTGGTGAGAGAGGACATGCAGGTGATGAGGGTGACAGAACAAGATATGGAAGAAGATGATCTGCTGTGGCGACCTCTTAACAGGAGCAGCCAAAAGAAGAAGAAGAAGACGGTTAGCAAGGCTTCAGCTGTATTAGCGAGCCTGATGCCAGGAGCAAAGGTTAAGTTTTGCTTTCTTGAGCTCGCGATAAAACTATTCCGTTATCTCAAGAAAACAAATTTTCATTTTCTCAACATCTCGATAAAATTATTCCGTTATCTCGAGGAAAAACAAAGTTTGTTTACTCGAGATCTCGATAAAATGAGTCTGCTATCTCGAGGAGACAATTAAAATAATAAAAAAAAATTAACGATAAGGCTTCCGTAGAAAACGCTTGTGGAACGGAATAAAAATCCATACCAGCGCTGTCTCAAACTCCGGTCCTGGAGGGCCACCGTGGCTTGCAGGTTTTCATTCTAACCCTTTTCTTAATGAGTGACCTGTTTTTGCTGCAAATGTATTTTCATTGGACACACACGCAGTTGAGCAGGTGTACCTAATAAAGTGGCCAGAGAAATGGAAAATGAGAAGGAGAAAAGGCAATTCAGTTAGATTGTGACTAAATACATTTTTTAAAACAATCCATCACTGACAAAGGTCCATAGTCACGCAGAAGCAGGATGACTAAACGTGGGCTCTTCAAGCTCGTGAATCAGCACGTGCCATTTTTAAAGAGCAGTTCATTTTTTTTTTCATTCTTTCTAAAAGCCACCTAGCTTATTATACATCTAGTCGTGCCTGATTTACACGTGTATATCCACTTTCCTAAGTAGACTGAAAGCAGGGGTTAGTATGGATTGTGGAGCCACCAGGAATGATAATGATAATTAAATGCATATACAGAGTATCAGGATTAAACTAAAAATGATGCTCTGAGAAAGCCATGTTAAACTAATGTGTTTTCAGCAGTTTTTAAAGAGCTCCACCGTATCAGCCTGGTGAATTTCTATCAGTCAGCTCTTCCAGATTTGAGGTACATAACAGCAGAAGGCCACCTCAGCACTTGGAATTCTAAGTAGACCCTCATTTGATGATCTGAGGTTACGATTTATACGATTTAATAGGAATTCGCCAGGCTGATACAGTGGAGCACTTTAAAACACTGCTGAAAACACATTACTTTAACATGGCCTTCTCATAACTTCACTTTAACTTAATCCTGATACTCTGTATGTTCAATTCATCATAATAACTATTCATGGTGGCTCTAAAATCCGTACTGACCCCAACTATCTCTTCTGTTTCTTTTTCCGGTTTCTTTGGGTTGGCGGCCTGCGCCACCTCCACCTACTCAAAGCATCCTGATGCACCAACATTGATGGACTGAAAGCCAGAAGTCTACATGACCATCATCATCAGGTCCTTCCATGAGAACCCTAAATAAAAAGAGGACTGTTTGACTTATGTTAGGTAGATTGCCCAGAGGGGACTGGGTGGTCTCGTGGTCTGGAACCCCTACAGATTTTATTTTTTTCTCCAGCCTTTGGAGTTTTTTTTTTTTTTTGTTTTTTCTGTCCACCCTGGCCATCGGACCTTACTCTTATTCTATGTTAATTAATGTTGACTGATGTTTATTTTTTATTGTGTCTTCTATTTTTCTATTCATTTTGTAAAGCACTTTCAGCTACATTTTTTTGTATGAATATGTGCAATATAAATAAATAAAAAAATAAATAAAATTTGCAGTGTAAGGTGAGAGACACTCTGAGATATAAGATGGAGCAGATTATTTAAGGCTTTGTAAACCATCAGCAGTATTTTAAAGTCAATCCTGAATGACACAGGCAACCAGTGTAGTGACATCAGAACTGGTGAGATGTCCTCAGATATTCTTTTCCTAGTTTGGATTCTAGCAGCTCCATTCTGCACTCGTTGTAATCGATTGATGTCTTTTTTTGGTGGTCCTGAGAGGAGTGCGTTACAGTAATCTACCCGACTGAAATCAAAAGTGTGAAGTCATTTCTCAGCACCTTGCAATGATATAAGAGCTCTAACGTTTGCTATATTTCTTAGGTGAAAAAATGCTGTTTTAATAATCTGATTCATATGTGATTTAAAATTCAGGTCAGAGTCAATAATTACCCCTAAATTCTTTACCTCCGTCTTGACTTTTAATCCTGATGCATCAAGTTTATTTCTAATAACCTCATTATTTCCATTTTTTGTCAATCACTTAAATGCCTGTTCTCTCCTTATTTATTCTCCTGTGATGCGACCCACATTTTTGGTGTAAGTCGAAACACACCCCAGCCTACACTGAAAAAAGTATAACATGGATGTTGTTCATTCAACGTACATTTTCTCTTTCAAGCAACTTAAGATGAGTCATTTAGTGTTGCAGCTTGAAACATTGGGTTTCAGATCTCAATCAAAGTAAAAAAAAAATGTTTGTATCAAATTAAGTTAAGGTGGAGGGAATAAACGTAATAAAATCCTATTTCATTTAACTTCATATTTTAGGTTGTTCATGTGCTGTGTTTGGGGGCCGTTTGTATTTTCTTTCGGCCGAACTTTCCAGTTTGATGGCTTTCCCACTGCCCAAAAAGAAGAACAACTTAAAAAATAGATTTACTTCAGTAAAAAAAAACCCAAATGAATTGCACCCAATAACTCTAAATGATTTGCCTCAACTTAAAAATTGTGGGATCAATACGCTAAAAAGAATTATATTGGTTCAGATTGAAAATATTAAGTGTGAATCATTCACATTTTTTTTTTCAGTGCAAGTCACTTGCCTATCCTAACATAGTTGTAAAATCATAATTTAGAACATAAAAACACAACTAAGCCCCAGGAGGAGGAAAAGGACATAAATATACTGTACATTGTACTGTAGTAACAGAAAACACGACAAAAAATGTAAAAAAAAAACCATTTCTTCCCTTTATTCCTGTGGTTGGCCTGCACACTGGAAGGGGCATTGCAAGGTGGGAGAGAGTGATCTAGATAGATAGATAGATAGATAGCTCAGTCTGTCAGTGGAGCAGGACGGTGACAAAAGTCTGTCACTGAAGCTGCTCCTCTGTCTGGAGATGATCCTGTTAAGTGGATGCAGTGGATTCTTCATGATTGACAGGAGTTTGCTTAGTGCCCGTGAGATCTATTATATTAAATATTATATTATATATTAGTGAGATCTATTGGGAGGAGGAAGCTGGAGAGGCAGGAGGACCTGCAGAAGGTGCTGGAGATACTGGGCCAGGTGAACCAGGATTGCCTAAGGAACCCACAGGAGACGCTGGAGGTGATTCTACTTGTACTTTAGCTGATGGAGAGGGTACAGGATCTGCACTACCATCTGAAGAAGACTCTGACTTTGGTTTAGGAGCCATGATCAGGGCCAAAAAGTCACCAAACAAAGCAACACAAATGGAGCACCTGTGCTGCGTGCAACCAAACTGGTGTGCCAGCTCCCTCACTCATACGCCACGTACAACCAAATGAGTTCGCCCACATAGTCCGTAAGTACGACGCTAATGGCGTAAGCCGAAACACTTCCATCTCAATTTGTAAGTCTTTATTGGAGTGAGCGTCATAAACTCGAAACGTTGTATGTCGAGACGTTGTAACCCGAGGACCCCCTGTATTCAAATGTTTAATTATCCTCAATTAGAAAACAACAACCAGTTAAACTAAATAAGTTATAATGGGATTAAATGCCAATAGGTTCCAAAGCACGCTGTCCCAAGAAATGGCCACTAGAGGGGGCAATACCACAAAACTCCAGCTAGCTAATAAGGGCAACAAAGGCTCCCCCTTAATAAAATGATAGCTGTCATTTGCTGTGTTTCCCAACAGATTAGGCATTACAAACATTTTTAGGATTAAATGCATTGCATTTGTCATTCCAGTAGATGGCGCATCACTAACATTAACATTAGAGTGGGCTATGGACCCTGCAAGTCGGGGTCGTGCGCTTTTGGTTGCATTCAGAACTTCAGTGACTTGCAGATAGAATCTAATGGCTCCGCTCTCTTATAAGTTTTTATTTGTTTCAGGTAGCTTCAGGTGGCACTAGACACATTTTTGTTATTCTTTTACAGCTGGCATGAGTAAACAATTATTTTAATTTACTTACATTTAATTAAATGTGTCATCCTGCTATTTGTGTAATAATGAGTTTTGATTGTGGCGCCCGACGTGACGAAGTTGCCATCACATACTTACTATGATTCGGTGGTGACTGCGATGGACTTCTGTTGCTGACATCGCCATCATAATGCCATTGACGAGTTATGTCCCCGTTATGAGTCGCCAGCAGTATGAACTGGCATTCCATCACAGCGCCAGCAGCAGGGGAGCCTTGACAGACAGCCAGGCTGCCAAAGCCTCAAATGAACTCTTAACTGGTGTCACACCCATGCTGCCAGGGTGAACTCTGGCCTCTGAGACCCTCGACAGGCTCAAGCTGGTGACCCAATGGTGGGTGGACGTTCTTTTAAATGTGTAATGTGTTAATCAGAATGATTAGAGTGGGCTTCTGGCCCTGCAAGTCAGGGTTGTGTTCTTGGATACCTTTAGAAATTTGGTGGTTTGCAGTCAGAATCTAATGGCTCCGCTCTCTTACTGTATAAGTTTTTATTTGTTTCAGGTAGCTTCAGGTGGCATTAGACACATTTTTGTTATTCTTTTACAGCTGGCATGAATAAACAATTATTTTAATTTCCTTAAATTTAATTAAATGTGTCATGCTGGTATTTGTGTATAATGAGTTTTTGTTGTGGCGCTCGACGTGAAGAAGTTACCATCACAAACATACTCTGAATCAGTGGGGACTGCGATGGAGTTTTGTTACTTAAATCGCCATCATAATGGCGTTGACGTGGTACATCCCTGCCATGAGTCCCCAGCAGTATGAGGTGGCATTGCAGCGCACAAACAAGCAGCTTCAGCGCCAGCGGCAGGGGATCCTAGAAAAACAGCCAGAACCTCAGATATATTGGCACTGGTATGGCCCTCCTGGTGCTGCCAGGGTGAGCTCAGGTCTCTGTGACCTTGCAGTGGCTCAGGCTGGTGGCCTAAAGGACGTTCTTTTAAATGTGTAATGTGTTAATCAGAATGATTAGAGTGGGCTATGGACCCTGCAAGTCGGGGTCGTGTGTTTTTGGTTGCATTCAGAAGTTCAGTGACTTGCAGATAGAATCTAATGAGTCCGCTCTCTCTTATAAGTTTTTATTTGCTTCTGATACCTTCAGGTGGCACTAGGCACGTTTTTGTTGTTCTTTTACAATTAAACATGTCATCCTGCTATTTGTGTAATAATGAGTTGTGGTTGTGGCGCCCGACGTGAAGAAGTTGCCATCACATACTTACTATGATTTGGTGGTGACTGCGATGGACTTCTGTTGCTGACATCGCCATCATAATGCCATTGACGAGTTATGTCCCCATCATGAGTCGCCAGCAGTATGAACTGGCATTCCATCACAGCGCCAGCAGCAGGGGAGCCGTGACAGACGGCCAGGCTGCCAAAGCCTCAAATGAACTCTTAACTGGTGTCACACCCATGCTGCCAGGGTGAACTCCGGCCTCTGAGACCCTCGACAGGCTCAAGCTGGTGACCCAATGGTGGGTGGACGTTCTTTTAAATGTGTAATGTGTTAATCAGAATGATTAGGGTGGGCTTCTGGCCCTGCAAGTCCTGGTTGTGTTCTTGGATACCGTTTGCAGATAGAATCTAATGGCTCCTCTCTCTTAAGAGTTTTTATTTGTTTCAGATAGCTTCAGGTGGCACTAGACACATTTTGTTATTATTTTACAGTGGGCATGAATAAACAATTATTTTAATTTCCTTAAAATGAATTCAATGTGTCGGCCGGGTATTTGTGTATAATGAGTTTTGCTTGTGGCGCCCGGCGTGAAGAAGCTGTCATCGCATGCTTACTATGAATCGGTGGTGAGTGTGCTGGACTTCATAGCAGTTTGAGCTGGCATTTCATCATCGCGCCAGCAGCAGGGGAGCCTTGAAAAACAGCTAGGCTGTCAGAGCCTCAGATGATTTCTAACTGGTGCGGCCCCCTTTCCCGGTGCTGCCAGGGTGAGCTCAGGTCTCTGTGACCCTGCAAGGCTCAAGCGGGTGACCCAGTGGTGGGTGGGAAGTTCTTTTAAATGTGTAATGCAGATGTCAGAATGATGAGAGTGGGCTTCGGACCCTGCAAGTTTTTGTTCATTTGTTTTAGTTACATTAAAAACTTCACTGATTTATTAAAAAAAAAAAAACGATAAAGCTCCATTATATTACCTGTATAAGCATTTATTTCTTTCAGAGAGCTGGCTGTCATGATCACTAGGCACAGTTAGGTTATTCTTTTATTGTGGGTCGGAATAAAAGAGAATTGTTTTGAATTTGCTTCCATTTTAATAAACGTGTCATCCTGGTGTTTTTGTATAATGGGTTTTGCTGGAGCCTCTGAAGTCCTTCATTGACTCCTCACTCGGTGGTAATTAGCGACTTATTTGCTTCATGATGTACCTTTGAGAAACGCTAATCCCCCATCTTGGAGATGAGTCCATTAGGACTGGCATGCTGCTGTTCCAGAAATGAACCTTTAAATGTCTGTGCACGCGAAGACAAAGAGCAAATTATCCGGATTGTTCTGTGGGTACTTCGGAGATGATGATTTGACAGCGGGGGGTGATGATGATGATGATGTGGCACCTGGGTGGGCTCTTGAGTCGAGCTGCTCTCTGTGTCCGCTCCTAACACAGGCTCCACTGACACGTTTATTTGTTTGTGATGGTCACCAGGCATGGGATGGGAGGACAATTTAATGGAAGGACAGTTGGAGATCAGTCGCACGCCTGCCCCATGGTTATCCATGCCTGGTGACCGTCACAGTTGTGCTGTCTTGCATCTTCACAGCAAAATGAAACATCGGGCACTCAAAACAAACACAACGTGTCAGAGGGGCCCGCGTTAGGAGCGGGCACAGAAAGCCGCTCGACTCAAGTGTCCACCCAAGTATCAAGTTAAGATTATTTGCTCCCCTGACACGTTAGGTGGACTACTACAGTACCTGCATGGGTACCCGTGGAGCATGCTGGGAATTGTAGTCTTCACAAGCGCGGCCCTGCAGTGTTCCCTGGGTGCCACCAGGGGGAGCTGCAGGGAAAAAATCATCCCCACTTCAGGGAATCTCTACCTGTAGTAGTGCTCTAGGGTCTGGCATAAAAGATGCCCACATGCCCTCAGTCAGAGCCGGGTGGGTGTGGAGGAGTAAAAAGAAAGAGTTGTGCCTGCGTGATATTTGTACATCACCCGTACAGCAGGTATCTGTTAAAATAAATCATCAGTTGAACCGATCTCACGTGCAATGGAAGAACCTAGCAAGTGCCATTTTTATTCGAAATTGAGGGTTTTCTTTTCAGTTTTTGGAGTTACTAGGCCTTTCCTGGTGGTGATGTAGTGATAATGTAGTGGTGATGGCCAAATATGTCTTCATTCCGGTCCAATCACGATGGAGGAAGCTAGTATGTACACACTGTGGACGCTAGAGGGCGCTGTTGCTCCTCTGACCCAACAGACAGACACGCAGGACACGAGGTGAAAGCACCAAGAAGATGTTTTTATTTCTTTTCTTCTTGCACAGTGCTCTCTTAGCACCACAGCCACAGTAAAAGGCAAATCATCCCACTTCACAATACAACTTCTCCTAAATTGTCCATAGTGTGTGCGCATTTGTTCCTGCCTTGTGCCCTGTGTTGGCTGGGGTTGGCTCCAGCAGACCCCCGTGACCCTGTGTTAGGATGTAGTGGGACTGACGGACAATACGACTTCTCTCTCTCTTCTCCTCCGCACCTCCCAGCAAGTGCTGTCCCCCTCCTCCCGACTCCAGCTCGCCCGCTGGGTATGAAGCAGTCCTTTGTATAATGTCTGACGCGGCTCAGATGGAGAACTTACATTTTTAATCAGCACGGAAGTACTTCTGGGCTTCCGTTCCCGTGACCTGCTAGGCGAGAACCTCCTAACACAGGCTCCACTGACACGTTTATTTGTTTGTGATGGTCACCAGGCATGGGATGGGAGGACAATTTAATGGAAGGACAGTTGGAGATCAGTCGCATTGTCTCTCAACGTCCTTCCACAGTGTTCCCCTGGCCGGACCCACGGTAACCCAGCAGGGCTGTGATACCGAACTCCATGTCCTGTGGTGCCCTGTGGGAATCTGGGGCACCGCTACAGTGCCTTCCAGCCCAGTATTTGACAAACTGCAAGACAAAAACCACTGACCAATGAGGAAAGACCACCTACCAATGAAAACGTCCGATTACGGTCACGTGTTTTAAATCCTGTGACGGTGTAATTGAAATGGCAGGTGGTGTTGATTTGTGACAAAAAGAAAAAAAAACTGTGTACGTGAAGCTGAGGAAAAATAAAGTCTGGAGATCGTTAATTAGATTGTCAATTTGCCGAGAACTTGAAAGATGTGACATACTGGGTTTCTCCATAGTTGGTGAGTATATATATATATATTTCTATATTTATTATATATATATTTCTCCATAGTTGGTGAGCGATACTTCAAAGTCAAAGCGAACTTTATTGTCATCTCAACCATCGAGTGGTGGCTCTGAGGCTAAGGATCTGCGCTGGTATCCAGAAGGTTGTCGGTTCGAATGCCCGTCACTGCCAAGAGAGATCCTACTCTGCTGGGCCCTTGAGTAAGGCCCTTAACCTTCAATTGCTCCAGGGGCGCTGTACAATGGCTGACCCTGCGCTCTGACCCCAAAGGGTACGCGAAAACTAACCAATTCCGAATACGATAAAATCGTACAAGGCGAAATAAAGAACAAAAAAAAATATATACAGGTATACAGATAGACAAAATTGCGAAGCTCAGGGTCCACAGTGTAACAACATGAAGTGCAAATAAAAAATGAAAAATAGAATTAAGATTAAGATTTAAAATTAAAACACAGATGAGACATTGTGCAAAGGCAAGGCAAAGAAGTAGCATGGTGTGTTGGAAGGATTGGGGGCTCAGTGGCGCCCCCTACAGGTTACCCAGCATTCCTTGAAATCGGCATGGTAGGGACAGATGGGACCCCCAATGAATGTGTCCGTTTTCCGCACTACTTTGTGATTTTTTTTTTTTAATGGGGGTTGACGGCTTTCCAGTTCTGGAGAATCTCAATAGTGGCAGCCGACGTGGGAGGCAATTAAATAGAAAGCCTTATTTGGTGAGACTGACACGTTTTGTGTTTTTTTTTTTTTTCCCCTTCATATTCCGCTCAGGTTTACGGCTGTCGTGTTTGTTAAGATGCCTCTCAACGTCTTTTAAAGACTGAGCTCTTGGAGGGGCTCCGTGAATCCCTAACGCTGTTAGGATGGGGCCATTTGGTGCTTTTCAATTCTAAAGGGCCACATGACTTAGCGGGTGGTCAAGTCAATTAGTGGGCAATGCTAGATCGATGGCGAGATACTTGATTTGACCCAAAAGGAAATCATCGTCTAATGGTGGCCAGCACGCACAAAAAATACAGAAATGCACTTGAGATGAGAGAGCGAGATAAAGAAATCTGTTCATACGCTAATTAGAATGGCCATAATAAAATGGCTGAAACTTTGTCTTGCTAGAGGTTGTGTTGTGACACCTAAGAGCAGCTGGTAACAAAGCACCACATGCCGGTGCCAGGGTGACGTTTCCACTCACTCTGGTCGTCCTTCATGAGTGGGCACAGGTGGGAGGTGGATGTGGGGTTGCTGGCACCAGTTTTTCACCACGGCTCATTTTAGTGACCGTGTAGCCCGACTCGCGGCCTTTTCACGCAGCCGCCCCTGCACTCTGTTGGGCTGGCAGTACAAGTTTCCACCCACCCTGGTGAGCCCTCGAGTTGTCTCTCTCAGGCCTCAGGACGTAGGCATGTGTATGCGAGGAGAACATGAAAGTTCCACATAAGCAGCAGCCGAGTGCAGGATTGAAAGCAGGGAGGGCAGAAACACTAAGCACTGCACCACCATGCTGGTGGGAAAAGTCGTGTAGTGTGATGGGTGAGGGTCCCCGGCCTGGATGATGCAAGGTTCCTTACCTGGATGGGAGGCCAGCCCTTCAGAAGGCACAAGAAGAAAGGCAAAGATCATCCTGCCTTGGCCAGGCGACCAGCAGAAGATGGCCAGTGCGGTAGTGGGCACCCTGGCAGGGCTGGACCGAGAAACAAGACCTGCCAGGGAGGCTAGTGTGATGGAAGGACAATGGGAGACAACTGGGCAGGACTACACATTAGGTGGCAATGCTACCTGTGTGGACATTTGCAAGGCATGCTGGGAACTGTAGTTTTGTAGACCAGCCTTGTCAGGTTCTGTAGGTGCCTCCAGGGGGTGGTGCTGGGTTCCATCATCCCTTCTTTGTGGGACTTTGATCCAGAAGTGCTTCCAGTGTATTCAAGGGTCTCTACCCAACCTCATCCAGGCGAGTTGGTGTCTGGTGGGAGACGGACAAAGCTCGTCTCGGGGAGTGGAAGGACAGGGAAGGAAAGAGAAGGAGAAGAATCTGTTTGGTACTTTCAAAGCCTTTTGGAAGGTACAGGGTAGCCCACCTCCACCGAGACCACTGCATTACGTGGTGAAGAGAAAAATGATCAGATTTGGTACTCACATTTACAGAGGACGCTGAAAGTGGTCTGCTTGTGCGTCAATACATCTCTGTGCCCGTTTCAGCATGTTCATGCACACTCTTTGCACACCCTGTAGTCGTGTCAATAAACCCTCTGTTTGAACCCGGTGGTTATGTTTGGGGTGCTGCCATGCCCCCTACTGGCCACAGCAGTTATACAAATTGGAACTGGCGCATTGGTGAGACCTTTTTGAATTGTGTGCAGCTCTTGAATAACCTGGGGGTTGGTGGCAGGACTGGCACTCCAGCCATTGTTTTTTAAAAAAAAAAAAGAAACCTCCTGCTGTTCCAGTGTGGTGCTGAGGTGTCACCCATGTCACTCATATCCCAGTCCAGATGATTCACTGTGTGGTGGGTGCGGCAACACGCATGCTGCCAACCTTGAATGGTATTACAGTATGATTCACCTTACTACTTACTAATCGAGTGTCACAGCCCAGCCATTTAAAGTGGCATGGCTGCCCGGCCCACAGAGGAAGCCTGCTTAGCGTGGAGTTGAAACAAGTGGACAGCAGGTGACATCCTGACAGGGCTTATGATGGGAGTGCAGTTGGGAGGTGACTAGTGGGGTTGGGGCAAGAGAATGAGGGTCTCAGTGTAGCATAACAAAAGAGTGTTTATATATATATACAGGTATAAATACATGGACATAGTAAGGGATATTATGTAACTGGGTTATGTATGTGCTGTATGTGAGTATATACATGTTGTATTAATATACTCTCTATAAATGCCGATATGTGTGTGTGTGTATATAATCTAATATAAGGGCGGCATGGTGGCGCAGTGGTACCGCTGCTGTCTCGCAGTTAGGAGACCTGAGTTCACTTCCCGGGTCCTCCCTGCGTGGAGTTTGCATGTTCTCCCCGTGTCTGCGTGGGTTTTCTCCCACAGTCCAAAGACTTGCAGGTTAAGTGCATTGGTGATCCTAAATTGTCCCTACTGTGTGCTTGGTGTGTGAGTATGTTTGTGTGTGTGTGTGTGTGTGTGTGTGTGCGCCCTGTGGTGGGCTGGCGCCCTCCCCAGGGTTTGTTTTCTGCCTTGCACCCTGTGTTGGCTGGGATTAGCTCCAGTAGACCCCGTGACCCTGTAGTTAGGATATAGTGGGTTGGATGATGGATCTATCTATCTATCTATCTATCTATCTATCTATCTATCTATCTATCTATCTATCTATCTATCTATCTATCTATTATGGCATATAGAGTATATCCTATCTATCTATCTATCTATCTATCTATCTATCTATCTATCTATCTATCTATCTATCTATCCTATATAATCTTATATAATCTAATGTAATATGATGTGATAATGTATACTGTAGTATGTTTACACTCGTATTCTTGGGTAAATGTGGTGAAAATCCATAAGATGTCCTGTAAGCTACTTATTCTTTATAATGTTTCCAGCTGAATTTCTCATAAAATTTCAATACTATTTCAAAGGATACCTAATAATAAGAAAAGGTGCTTTTCAATAATAATAATATTATAAATCTCACATTATCTTCTATAGCTGCATGGCCAGAAGTCCAGATCATATCCCAGTTGTTTCTGGGACAGCACTGCTCTTACACTCCATGCTCCAGCCTCACAATAAGAAAATTGCTTTTTCAATAATAATAATATTACATTAAATCTCACATTATCTTCTATAGCTATCACCCAGGAAAAGCATGGCCAGAAGTCCAGATCATATCCCAGTTGTTTGATGGATGGGACAGCACTGCTCTTACACTCCATGCTCCAGCCTCACAAGTGGAAATTGCCAGCTGTTCTAGTATTTACTTTCTGACATTCCGAGTGTCCCAGTTTCCAGAACAAAGGGAAGCAGCCGGGCATCAAATTTGGGTGCAAGCAGTAGTTAGGATATAGAGGGTTGGATGATGGATGGATGGATGGATGAATCAATCTATCTATCTATCTATCTATCTATCTATCTATCTATCTGTCATATAGTGCCTTTCATATCTATCTATCTATCTATCTATCATATCTATCTATCTATCTATCTATCTATCTATCTATCTATCTATCTATCTATCTTAATGCCTTTCATATCTATATCTATCTATCTATCTATCTATCTATCTATCTATCTATCTATCTATCTCTCTCTCTATCTCTCTCTCTCTCTCTCTCTCTTATATAATCTTATATAATCGAATGTAATATACTGTATACTTTTGTATGTTTACACTCGTATTCTTGTGTAAATGTGGTGATGTGAGTGCTAAGTGTTTTCCCATGTACAGTATACTCAGAATATTAACTCTAACTGGCGCCGGCCTGTAATGGGGTCTTTATTCATCTGATGCTTATATAATCGATTACTAGTAGTTAATGGAAATCGAGCTTGTGCTTTTAGCAGCTGGGCCTTTCATGCCAGTTTGTTTATTGACGCCAGCGCTGGCATACGTGCCATGTGTTAGCTGGCATGCTCTAATTTAATTAAGCGGTTTATCCAAAGTGTAGCCAACATGCCTTTCAAGTGGTGAACGTCTTGATTTGTAATTTTGTGCAGCTTGCACTGACCTTTTGTTAATTTTAACGTCAGCTGAATGTAGGCAGCGTACTGGCGCGGTGGTGAGCACAGAGCTGCCTCGTCATGGGCTCCACTTCCTGGGTTCAAAATCCCGGCCTGGTCCCCTGAGCTTGTATGGTGTTTGCACGTTCTCTCTATCTGTGAGTGGGCTTTTCTCTGCCAAGCACCCCCATCCCTATTCCAGGCTGGCTAATCAGCCTAGTATGAGTGCTGCTAGGTATGGGGGTCCAGCTTAACCGAGACCCTTTATGGTTGGGTGGAGCAGCTTCAGCAGAGTAATGTCTTTATTGTCATTTTATTTAATATCTTTCATAATGACAAGAGGGATTCTGCTTGTTGTCTCCATAGCAGTTGTGGTTTTTATGAGGATGGGTTGCTAGTCTGATGCTCAACCCCACACCCCTTTGTGCGTCGGGTTTGGGGCTGCCAATGGCAGAGTTCATCCTCACTGTCTTTCACCCTGAAGATCAAGCTTCACCTGCTTACCTCCGTTGTGATTCCTGTGGCCATTTATGCCAGTGAAACCTTTAAGGCATCACCAAGTATCAACGAGAAGCTTGAAGTCTTCTAGCACAGGTGCCTACAGCAAATTCTCAAGATGAGATCCTACGATCACATCGCCAACGATGAGGTCCTACGAAGAAGTGGCTTGTGCAAACTCCACATTGCCATCAGAAGACTCCGACTGGCCAGCCACGTCCTTCGAATTGAGAGCCTGAAGACAGCAGTGACATGGGTACCTCCCGATGCCAAACGACCACTTGGAGTGAAACACTTGGAGGAGAATGACGGTGCGAGACCTGAAGGTGCTGAACATCAGTTGGGATGGAGCTGAGACCTTTAATAATTAAAAAAAAACGAAAACCCTGGAGAACACTTGTCACCCGATGTGCTAAGTGGCACAGGAGAATCAAAGACTAATAGTGACAAGGTGTGGTCCGGGTCGGTGTCACATGACACGACTTCTAGTTCGAGGGGATGTCAAACTTGATGATGGCCGTGGCTGATCTCGTTGCCTGAGTGTCACGCGACAAGAAGTCGCAGGAGATGTTAAGTTAGATTAGACTCGATGGCGACTTTCCAGCCCAATTTATTGCTAGTTTACCCCATTTTCTTTCAGCCATTAGCATGCAGCCCGATAAGGCCCATTCCTGTGTGAGGGTGTTAGGACCGGTTTATACTTCACGCTCAGAACACGGACTGCACGCATCATGGCTGCCACGCGTTCCAAAGCGTTCAATTGACGCGTCCTCTGAGCACGTCCTCGGAAATTAACGTGACGCGTGCACGAGTTGCTCTTCTTCTTCTTCTACTTGTTCTTTACTTGTTGTTCTTGTTCTTGTTGTTCTTGTTGTTCTTCTACTTCTTCGACTTGTTCTTGATCTTATTCTTCTTTTTGTTCTTGTTCTTTTACTTGTTCTTCTACTTGTTCTTGTTCTTTTACTTGTTCTTGTTCTTCTACTTGTTCTTGTTCTTCTTATTTTTGTTCTTGTTCTTGTTCTTCTTATTAAATGTTATTTAGGGGTGGAGCAGGGTGAGCGCTGCCACCCCGTGGGTGTAGCCCCCGAGTGTTAATCCCAGCCTGTTCACCTCCTGTGTGGCACTTGCATGTTCTCCCTGTATCGGTGTTTTTTTTTTTTTTGTAGATACTCCAGGCTTATCTTTAACATCCCACAGATAAGTGTGTGTGTGTAAGCGGAGCCTGTAATGGACACGGTGCTCCATCATCTCGGGTGTTTGTTTTATTTATTTATTTATTTTTCCCTGCCTTACCCTCACCCCGCCGTGCTGCCCATGTCGTGTCCCCGTTACTCGATGCCCTCATTACACAACGAACACTTTATGAACAGATGTGCACAGAAGCCGATTCTTCACTTGTGTCGATCTGTCAGTAACTTGATGAGAATCATCAGGCAGCAGTTGTGCTTTATTGACATTTATGGCCGCTTTGCTCTCTCGCGCGTTTCTGTTGAGCATCTCTAAACTGTAATATGAATAAAACTGAATTGCAATCAGCAGGCAGCAGGGCCCAAGTAAATTGTTGATTTGAGTCTGACGAACTGAAGGGAAATGACTGCTGTGTTTGTTGTGCAGATTCATATCTCACTTTGATGGAGGGTCCGTATTAAAACTCCACTCAGGGTTTATGAGGCAAAGCATCTGTTATACAACTCAGTAATGTTAGAAGCTGACACATTTGTGTAGACCCTGCGTGCCTCTCCTCTGTTTAACACTTTGCTGTGCAGTTCCTGGTGGACGACGCTGACTTCTTCGGCCTTTGGTCTTGTGGACACCTCACCGTCACACCTGCAGCATGTGAGCTTGTTGGACATGCCACTCCAAAGCCGTGGGCATTCATCTGGAGTCAGCACCCCCTTTGTGGTTATAAGAGCCCCCAGTCTTCCACAAGATGGTGGATGGAGTGTGTCTATGTGTGTGTCCATTCAGCCAAAAGAGTGTTTATGAGTTCAGATGCCGTCATTGCACAAGAAAACCTGGCTTTCCGTCGAATCCTGTGTGAAGGCTTCACAGGTGCAGTGAGTTCGGTGGGCACTTTCTACCCTCTGTTTCCTTTTTCTGTTCTGTCATGAGACATACAGTAAGATTATGCAACATCAGACAGACGAGCTGCTCCCCTGTTTGCCAGGCCCAGAACTGTCATGTTCGTTCTTCCTCGTGTATACATGCGTTGTACTTCTGGCTGAGCGCTCTTCAGTTCTCTCAACGCAGGAGCCACCCTTACGACAGTCGCCGACTGGTCTGTGTGAGTCGCTGGGAATGTCGGGCTACGCGACTGGGGGTGCAGAGGAGCACCCCACAACTGCCCCCAACTCGCTAAGATTATAAAAACGAAGTGCGTGACTGTTTTTCATCATAATCCCCCCTCCGACCGTTAATCCACTTGTTGGCACATTCACAAAGATTTTCTGTGCCCTTTTTGTCTTGTGCAAGCATTCTTCACGACGTCTTCATTGTTGGCATAGCATAGGTGGTCCTTCAGATTGGCTACATCGGGGTCAAAGTTTAGAAGCTCGGCATGCGTGTGTCCACCTCTCTGACTCCGCAGACTACCTGTGCCCTCTGAGTGGGAGGTCGAGTAGTCCTGGCTCTCAGTCGGCGTTCTGTCTCATCTCAGTTGTGTGCAGCAGATTTGAGGTCAGGGCTCATGGAGTTCATGTCATTCTAGACCTGGCACAGTCAGTCATGCTGCCCTCCCTAAACTGGGACCAAGGGTCCTTGCCCAAACCCAGCTATTATCCTCCCTCCACCAAAATACCAATGTGTAGTCCCGAAGGTAGCGTCCTCCTGGCACCCGCCAAACTCTGGTTCACCCATCAGACTTGCAGGTAGTGAAGTGTGACTCGCCACTCCAGACAACACCATTACTCCGGAGTCGCTTGTCACTGTGTATTGTGATCTTAGGCTTGTGTGCGCTGCTCGGCCATGGAAACCCATCTCGTGAAGCTCCAGACCCACAGTTCTTGGGCTGATGTTGCTTCCAGGGGCAGTTTGAGACTCAATTGTGCGGGATGCCATAGTGGAGAGGCCATTTTTTTTTTTTTTGTATCTTTTTAATGAGGTTTGAGCTTCAGCACTCGGTGACCCCGGGCTTTGGGTTTGCGTGGTCAGTCCTCAGTGTCTCCACTTCACCATAATGACACTTACGGGTGACTGGAGTAGAAATTTCACATACTGACTTGTGCCAAATGGTGGCCTCCACATTCAAAGTCCCCTGAACTCTTCAGTGCGACCCACTGTACTGTTCATGGAGACTGCATGGCCATGTGTCGACTTGATGCACCTGTTAACGGTGAAGCTCAGTCATTTGGCCATTTTGTATAGTTGCTTAGATGCAGCTTGTTGTGGAGTTGTCTGAGTTGAAAAGAACACAGCTGCAAAAACAGTTTAAAGGGTTGCCCACTAGTGGGGTTAAACACTGTCAAAATACCCCGACTAGACACAAGACTAAGCTTAAATAAAATAAAAGGTTTACTATCACAAAAATGGCTGTGCAAGCACGAGGAGAGGTCTGAAGAGACCAGGCGGACACAGCCGACAAAGTCCAAAAAACAGAATCCAAAGGCAGCAGTCGAAACTGAGCAGAGGTTCAAAAATATCAAATAACGCAGTCCTAATACAAAAGTCAGGATGGAGCAGAGGTTCAAAAAATCAGAAAACACGAGAGGCGAAGTCAAAAATAACACACAGGGTTTGAAAATCCAGAAACCATGAAGCAAAGCAAACGCACAGTAACTCACCACAACACTCTCCTCTAGAACGCGTTCAGTGCACCGCCAGGAATCATGGGAGGCCCGCCATTAAACAGGATGGAGGGCTGTTCCTAGTGGTGATTGGCAGGTGGCCCTGCCCACAAAACACGAGGGGCATAACCAAAGGACGAAATCTCTCAATTATAAAAAAAAAAATCTTGAGACGAGACTATTGCCAAGAGATTTTCTCAAGACCCGCCCTCCTCTCAACCATTCATGGTTAACGGGCCGCGCTCCTCTCATTGGTGGGAATGCCTTTGTCAGACACACTTCCTGCACTCTCAGCTCTGATAAATTTTTACGTTTTCCTCACTTTAAGTTCCCAATAAAAGAAGACGTATTATGTCCAAATCTTATCGAAGTATTTCATCCTGAAGGGTTTTCAACCGAAGAAATGAGTACACGGGCAATCCTAGCACAGAGAAACGAGGGAGTCAAACGAATAAACGTGAAAATTGTCGATTGGTTACACGGCAAATTGTTTAAATGTGTATCAATAGACTCTGCTGAAACAGTTGGTGGTGATGGTGCGGAAGATGAAAACATCAACTTACAATATCACGAAGAATATCTACAACCATTAACACCTTCTGGTCTTCAAATCACTGTTGGAAGGAGGATGTATCGTAATGTTAATGTGTATAATTTATGTCTGAGTGATGGGCTGTGCAGTAGGACAAGATTAGTTGTATTCAAAATTGGTCGAACGATTCTGACATGTAAAATTTGAACAGGCGACAAGAAAGGTAACGTAGTACATCATCAGGGGATAACATTAGACACCAACGGAGATCTTGATCTGCCGTTCCAAAACGTTTACAGTTTCCCGTTAGAATAACTTTTGCTCTGACAAGTAACAAATCACAGGGACAAACATTCGAAAAAATCATTTAATTTAACAGAGAGAAAGAAACGATATTCACTCACCCACCCTGCATCTGATTAAATATGGGACATCAATCCTGGGAGCTCATTTTACAAATGGTACTCCAAACTGAACTTCTATGGCTCCATTTGTCTTGGCCTCAAATCTGCAGTGTCCTTCCTCTCTGCCATTTTCCTTGATGTCCTCAATTCATTTAAGATTTTTTGCTCTCTGTGAGGCTGCATCGCCACTTTGACAGCTCTGCCCGTCATTCCTCTTTGTCAAGTTACTCTTATTGACCAGCAGAGGGTGGGAATGTCCTGTGGCCTCACGGGTGTACTTGGGGGGGATAAATAATCTCTTCAGTACACCTCTGTAGTGCAGCTGACGTGGAGGAAATCTCTGGTGCCACTAGGGGGAGCCCCAGTGATACAACACCAGTTGGGGCACAGTATCAAAGGGTCTCGCTCCCTGTGATTGAAGTGCGAGCTTAGTGTTGGGAGGCAGCTGGTGACAAAGGCTTATCTGGACAGAGGGAGGAAGGGGAGACCCCAATAGTGGAAGGTGAGCAGGGGAAACGTGTTACCATTGTTTAGTTAGGCTCTGGGGGCAGAGGTGTTTATTAATATCCTGTTGTCTGCCCTGTATAACATACTGAGGTTTTGTTATTAAAGCCTTTTATTTTGCCTTGTCATTTTGGACTCCTGGATTGGTTGTTTGGGGTTGCAAGACGCCCCCTACAGGCCCCAGTCTTTATAGTTTTATGCTGTAGATGTGGCTGTTTTTAATACCCTGTCAGATTATAACCCAAACACACACATCCGCTCGAGGCTCCCGTCTAAAATTAGCCCACCTTCAGCTCATCTGCCTTGGGCCTCAGTTGAGCAGCACAGTCGGTTGAAGCCGCCATCCTGAGCTCTCAGAGCGTCTGATGGCAAATCAGTTTGGATCGATCCTTGTGTATCAAGCAGAGCTCTGCGCCCAGCGGACCTCCACCTCTGGCCATTTGATTTGATTAAGCTTAAAAGTACATGATCTTTTATGTAACCTTCATTTGTTGTTTATTCTATTTTTATTGATATCAGCTATTTATTGTCTCTTAGATTCTTGTGTATTTTTATCTATTGTCCCTTGCCTTAGGCACTTATTGAGTAAAAAAAAAAACACTGAAATAAAACCCTGAATTCTGGGCTCTTGCTTGGGTCTGTCAGTGCTGACAATTTGTATTTGCTGTATCCTTCATACTGTCAGCATAGAGACACTTTATCAGGAATATTGTTCTTTCTCATTTTAATACAGTGTGCTCATTTCAAGTACACTGTAGGCCTATTATCCTTTTGGCAAATCTTGATTACATGCTGCATTGATTTTGTGCGTTGGCTACTGTAACATGGCAGTGCCCCCCGGAATCAATCTGTCCGCCTGTTGTACTGGGCCTTCAACATCCCTTTGTCTGTGCTGTCTCTTATAAAGTACTTTTCTTATTAAAATGTAATATATCTGTCCGTCATATAGTTATCTATCTATCTATCTATCTATCTATCTATCTATCTATCTATCTATCTATCTATCTATCTATCTATCTACTGTATCTATCTATCTGTTATATTGTGCCTTTCATATCTATCTATCTATCTATCTATCTATCTATCTATCTATCTATCTATCTATCTATCTATCTATCTATCATCAACCCTACCACATGCATGTTTCGGCCTGGCCAGTAATTTGATGGGAGACCCTCTAGGTTACTACTGGAAGAGCTGTTGGTGAGACCAGCAGGGGGCGCTTACCCTGTGGTTTGAATGTCAATCCAGATGCCCCAGAGCAGAGACGGGGACACTGCACTGTAAAAATGGCACCGTCCTTCAGATGAGATAAAACTGAGATCCTGACTCTCTTCGGTCATTAAAGATCCCTGGGCATCTTTTGCAATCAGCAGGGTATATCCTGATGCCCTGTTTATATTGCACATCACAGCCTCATCCATTCTGGCCCCCAAACCATTGCCTGTCTCTAACTGGCTGTCTCTGTCACCCTTCACCACCTAATAATGAATGTGTAGTGAGCGTCTGGAGGTGATGAAGTGGCTGCCCAAACTCTATATAAAGTGCTTTCAGTCACAAAAAAAGAGCTATATACATGTAATGACTTATTATTATTATTATTATTATTTGTTTATCCTTTCATAACCATGTATCTGTCTGCCACTGTTTCTGTCCCTTGCCATCTTGGCCTTCCAGGAAGCTAAGAAAAGGGAGTCCATCCTGGCAGGGAGACGTCCCTCATGCCATTTATTACACAGTGTACTGCGCTCCCCTAGTCGAGAGACAAACGTAAGCTCAAGTGGCTCTAAATAAGTGGTGGCATGACAATGAGAAATAGTCCAGTGGATCCAAACTGTTACTGAGTTCATCTAGAAAATGAGGACATTATTGGCAGATTTCACACAGCTGGGTAGAAAATTATTATAGCCACAAACACATGGAATAAATGAGCAACACGAGTAAACACAAAATTAGGTGGAGAGGACTGGCAAGCTTTGTTGGGCACTTCTCATCAGAGGGCCTTCTGGTGTTTTCTTTCGTATTGGTCTAAAGACTTTGGTACTGTAAAAATGTTTCATATATACTGTATATATATATATATATATATAATATTGTATACGTGTGTGTGTATATATATATATATATATATATATATATATATATATATATATACATATACACTCTGTATACGTGTGTGTGTGTGTATATTGTGGCAGTAGGGGGCGCTAGTGCTCCCTTGAACCCTCAGGTACAACTCCAGACACCGGGTAAAAGTCCAATACTTTTTATTTTGTTCTTCAGTGCACCAAGCACCCTCCACACTACTCATACACCAACACAATAATAACTGTAGTCAACAATCTAATCAAAACTAATCACTAAATACACACAATATTCTCTCCTCTTTGCCCAGACACTTTGCTCCTCCACCTTCCAGCACAGCTCAGTGTCTGGACTGAGGCACCGTCCTTTTATAGCCCCTGACCTGGAGGTGTTTCTGTCCCATCAATCCATAGTTCCTAATTCCTTCCGGGTCAGGGCAATCAGTCTTTTTATTAAACCCGGGAGCACGACATTTCTTCCTGTCATGTGACCGTGACGTACTCCTGGATCATACGGCCTCACAGGGCCCATAAGCCCCTCCACAGCGACTCCTGGTGGTCCCCAAGGTATCCAACAGGGCTGTGTATAAACACTACAAAGTCCATAAAGCCCTGCTGTACCTCGGGGCACGATCCTGCTGTCGGGAGAGCTCCTCCTGGCGGCCTGGGGGTGCTGACCGGCATGGGACAGTCCTCCACAATATATATATATATATATATATATACTCTGTATACGTGTGTGTGTGTGTGTGTATATATTTATATATATATATATATATATATCCTTTTTAATAAAACCCCTGTGTGCGTCCAGGTGTCCGTGTGTGTGTCTTTTGGTGAAGTGCGCATGTGTGGGGCTACACAGCACGTGTTCAGTCTCTCCCTGCACAGGGAACACACACACACACAGGTGTGCGAGACACACACACGAGAGAGACACACAGGCGTGCGCGTGCATTGTTGCAATGTTACTGTTCTTGGTTGTTTATTAAATTACGGATTTTTCAAATGTTAATTTTTTTCCTTGTGCTTAAAACTCATTAAAAAAAAGTGTTTTTAGCAAGCGGGTCGTAAGGCTGTAGCGTGAGCTCTTGCAGTGTTAGTTTTCTTGTGTTATTCAATGTTTTTACATTTAGTTTACTATTACGCTGTGCTGTGTTCTATGGTACGATTAACTATATTTGTGCTTAAAAACTTAAAAAAATATATTTACATACAGTTCATACGGTCTGGAATGGATCAGTTGTATTTACATACAATCCTATGGGGGAAATCACTTCGTTTTTACGACCAAATTGGGTTACAACCAGAGTTTTGGAGCAAATTATGGTTGTGAACCGAGGTTTCACCGTATTACTGTCAGACAAAATTACAGGCATTTTACGAAAATACAAACCAGTATTACTGAGAGAGAAAATTAAAGGCACACAATACAGTGACGCATATTACAGCCACATACAAGGTCCCTTGCTATTTAATATAGACTGTTCATACTAATGTTTATGCACTACTGTTCTAGCGCCCGTTATTGTAACAGGCTTAATGTCTAGTATATATATAAAATCCAATGTCTGTCTGTCTGTCTCTGTCTGCTTTTCACGAGAGAACTACTCGACAGATTTAGATTGTTTTTTTTCTATAATTTGCTTGAACATTCCAGTTGATTTTGCATCTTCTCTTATTGCACTACGAATCATAGTTTGCTTGCGGCATCGATTTATTTACGCGAATCCCAGAGCGAGGGAGCTAGACGGGGTCTCCACACTCACGCGCCAGCCTCTGTTCGAGTCACTCTGCCTCTCGCCATGTGTTGGAGCGTACCTCACCTCCTCTTAGTTAGCGATGCCTGTTTGTTCAGCAGACATTATCATCTACAGATTGTTAAGGAGTAACGTTTGACGTTTTTGAGACACAGAGATCAGAGCTACGTGTGTTTTAGACGGCACCTGCTGATTGGCAGAGATATCACAGTCACTGGCTTTTCTCCCCACCCATGGTTTGCTCTCCCGTCAGAGCTGACCACGATCAGATACAGTGGCAACGTTTGACGTTGGAGTGCACCAACCTTCCGCTTGGCCAGAGATATCTTGCCAACCTTTTACATTTTTGGCACAGAGATCACAGCTACATTCTCGCCCCTGATAACAGATCCAAAATATTGTATAGTAAGAAGCCCTCGGAAACGGAAGCTATCCCATTGCACTAAGAATCAGAGTTCGCGTGCAGGAGAGATTTATTTGCGCGAATCCAAGAGAGAATCTGCAGGCTGAGGGGATCGGGAAGCATGACGTCAGGAGTGGGGAGCCAGGCAGGGGCCGAGTCCCTCTATACGAGTCGCTCTACCTCTCGCCACGTGTTGGAGTGGACCTTGACTCTGCTTAGCTAGCGATACCTGTTTGTTTATTGATTAACAAGTTTGTCCTGTTTCATTACTACTATATGGATATTGTCACGCACGCGCGAGTAGGAGGCCGCGGACGGATCTTAAACCGCTTCGAAAGACGTTTGCCGGCGGGGAGTGGCGGGGTACTAACCTTTCTCCTTTGTCTTCCAGAAAAAGAGACGCTCCGCCATCATAGCCTGCCCGCACCACGTCCACTTCTGCCCTTCCTCCGCCATCTTTCCTGACGTCAGCAGTCCCATCCTCCCTCACGGTTCCTTCCCAGCATTCCTCCACTTCCGGCCCCTCCTCTATAAAATGGCCGCCGACTCCTCTGAAAGGCGTCACGCATATGAACTGTTTTGTTTATATTTTGACCTGTTCTTTTTTTGAAATATTGTGGATTGTCTGCAATATACGGGGCCGGAAAAACCCTAAACCTTTATATTGTCTATTGCTTCTCTTACAATATATATTGGGATATTCTGACCCAGCGCAGACTGACCCAGAGGCACGTGTACAAATAACAACTTATTTTAACTTTATTTTCTTCAGCTGGAGGGCACGTCTTCCCCGTAATCCCTCCAGCCACAACACAGTCCCAAAAGCACTTGAAATAAAGCGCAACTAATCACCACAAATACACCATTCTGGCCGCACCACTCCTCCCAGGCAACCTCTTCCTCCTGATTCTGGCTCCGAGTGGTGGTTGCTGGTTCCTTTTATGGCCCCCCCGGAAGTGTTCCCGGTG
Source organism: Polypterus senegalus (assembly GCF_016835505.1). Taxonomy (NCBI): domain Eukaryota; kingdom Metazoa; phylum Chordata; class Cladistia; order Polypteriformes; family Polypteridae; genus Polypterus; species Polypterus senegalus. The sequence continues at coordinate 128,316,861 of NC_053167.1, read as the reverse complement.
CTTGCTCACCTGTTGCCAATTGCACTCCTGGGTGGGGCCGAAGATTAGTCCAGCGGGGCTCAGAGACCCCTGGCAGCCATTACAGATCCCCACAGGGTTGTGGAGAACTCCATCTCCCATGGAACCCTACAGGAACCTGAGGCACCATCGTCAACCAGGGAGGCTGCCACCAAGCATCCCAGGGGAGATACTGAGGAGGAGCCCATGGCTTCTCCCCCAGAACATATGCAGAAGGGGCGTCCGCCACATTATACTGTATATATATATATATATATATATATATATATATATATGTGTGTGTGTGTGTGTGTGTTTTTATTTTTTTGAGTGAATTTACCTCTGACTTGTATATTTTCCTTCTTTTTCTGTCCCATCAATGTTAAGGTCTGGCTTTGCTGAAGCAGCCTGGATTTACCTGGGTGGGAGGATTGACCTCTGGTTCTTGTCCAGGATGAGAAAAAGCAGAAGCGTACTTGCAGTGTCCCCTGAAGATGTGAGTACCCCCCTCTCTCTCCTAAGTGTATCGATCTTCACGTTTCCCCAAACCGCCATTGTTTATGTTCATTTCTTATGAAGGCAGCCACTGTCACTGTAAGTGTCCCACCTCCCTCAGTTTCCCACCGCCTCATGGAGAGGCTGGCCACGAACTTGGGGCCACTGAGGCCGGTTTATCCAGTCACGCTAATGGAGGTCTCCATTGGCCCAAGGGTTTCTAGCTGTCATGTCAGTCTCTCTCTTTCTCTTTCTCTCTCTTGGCCTTCCCCGTGCTTACGCCTTCCATTTTTCATTCATTTCAGTTTATTTTTGTTTAGCGTTCTTCACTCAGCGTGTTTACATGCGCTTTAATAACCCAGTTATTCACAGAATCCCAGTTTCTCAAATGATTTATTGGTCTTTGAGAAACCAGGCTAACAGATACAGATTTCTCCACAAGTAACCCGGTTATTTGGCCATAGAAGCCGTTAACCAGGTCTGCGCATGTCCGTTGCGCTGCACTCATCACATCACTCAGCTTACAGCATAATTTTACACATGCACTTCGTGACATCCTGAAGTTTTCATTCCATTCGTGGTTGGTAAGCCCCCTCTCTCCCACCAATATCTACTTTGCACACACGCATCCGGCAGACACGAATAGAAAATGGTGGACGCATCCACAAAGATACATTTTCTGAGGTGAGTGCTCAGGCGATTGCATTTGTCCGTCTCCTAATTGAAATAATTTGTCACATTTATGTTGATGAGCTGAGCGTACATCCCTACGCTCAGCAGCATAGTCTCTGGTGTTTGGGTAAGGGAAGTTTCAATGAACCAGGATTCTGCCATAACTCACATTATCTCGATGTGGTAACCACCTGAAGGATGCAAGGAGTCCACGGGGAACAATTGGAGTGCCAGCTGGGCAACCCCATTTAATAGAAACTAAAAAAGAAAAAGGTTCCTGTGCCCATGGGCACAACAGGAAACAGGCCAGTTGAGCCTCCGGGTAACAGTGATGTCACATAGGAGCTCTGTCCTCTTCCCAGCTCGGGTCCAAAGTGAGACGCCTCCTTCTGGGCTCATCCCTTTATATCAGGGGTCGCCAAGTCCAGTCCTGGAAGACCACCGTGGCTGCAGGTTTTCATTCTAACCATTTTTTTTTAATGAGTGTCCTGTTTGTGCTGCTAATTAACTTCTTGTGAATTCATTTTAGTTGAATTGCTGTTTTAAGATTTGTTTACCTGAATTTCTTCACACTTCCTCTGAGTTGTTTCATTTCTTTCCTTCAATGGCACCCAAACAGAAATGAAACGTGAAGTGAGGGAGCCGACAGAAGACCAACTCAGTCAGGACCTCAAACTCCAACAAGCTGCTTAATGAGGCGCAGATTCTTGTCGTTAATTAAATTGTCGTTAATTAAACCCGATCTTTAATTCTGTGGCGTGTTTTGGGGACCTGAGCAGATCGACATTCCCGAGACCCTCATCTTTCTTTATTTTCAGATATTGTATGATGGACACCAGTTGTTTTGGCTCATTTTGTACAGTGGTGCTTGAAACTTTGTGAACCCTTTAGAATTTTCTATATTTCTGCATAAATATGACCTAAAACATCATCAGATTTTCACTCAAGTCCTAAAAGTAGATAAAGAGAAACCAGTTAAACAAATGAGACAAAATATTATACTTGGTCATTTATTTATTGAGGAAAATGATCGAATATTACATATTTGTGAGTGGCAAAAGTATGTGAACCTTTGCTTTCAGTATCTGGTGTGACCCCCCAATAACTGCAACTAAACGTTTCCGGTAACTTTGATCATTCCTGCACACGGCTTGGAGGAATTTTAGCCCATTCCTCCGTACAGAACAGCTTCAACTCTGGGATGTTGGTGGGTTTCCTCACATTAACTGCTCACTTCAGGTCCTTCCACAACATTTCGATTGGATTAAGGTCAGGACTTTGACTTGGCCATTCCAAAACATTCACTTTATTCTTCTTTAACCATTCTTTGGTAGAACGACTTGTGTGCTTAGGGTCGTTGTCTTGCTGCATGACCCACCTTCTCTTGAGATTCAGTTCATGGACAGATGTCCTGACATTTTCCTTTAGAATTCTCTGATATAATTCAGAATTCATTGTTCCATCAATGAAGGCAAGCCGTCCTGGCCCAGATGCAGCAAAACAGGCCCAAACCATGATACTACCACCACCATGTTTCACAGATGGGATAAGGTTCTTATGCTGGAATGCAGTGTTTTCCTTTCTCCAAACATAACGCTTTTCATTTAAACCAAAAAGTTCTATTTTGGTCTCATCCATCCACAAAACATTCTTCCAATAGCCTTCTGGTTTGTCCACGTGATCTTTAGCAAACTGCAGATGAGCAGCAATGTTTTTTTTGGAGAGCAGTGGCTTTCTCCTTGCAACCCTGCCATGCACACCATTGTTGTTCAGTGTTCTCCTGATGGTGGACTCATGAACATGAACATTAGCCAATGTGAGAGAGGCCTTCAGTTGCTTAGAAGTTACCCTGGGGTCCTTTGTGACCTTGCCGACTATTACACGCCTTGCTCTTGGAGTGATCTTTGTTGGTCGACCACTCCTGGGAGGGTAACAATGGTCTTGAATTTCCTCCATTTGTACACAATCTGTCTGACTGTGGATTGGTGGAGTCCAAACTCTTTAGAGATGGTTTGTAACCTTTTCCAGCCTGATGAGCATCAACAACTCTTTTGTGAGGTCCTCAGAAATCTCCTTTATTCGTGCCATGATACACGTCCACAAACGTGTGTTGTGAAGAGCAGACTTTGATAGATCCTGTTCTTTAAATAACACAGGGTGCCCACTCACACCTGATTGTCATCCCATTGATTGAAAACACCCGACTCGAATTTCACCTTCAAACTAACTGATCATCCTAGAGGTTCACATACTTTTGCCACTCACAAATATGTAATATTCGATCATTTTCCTCAATAAATAAATGACCAAGTATAATATTTTGTCTCATTTGTTTAACTGGTTTCTCTTTATCTACTTTTAGGACTTGAGTGAAAATCTAATGATGTTTTACTTCATATTTATGCAGAAATCTAGAAAATTCTAAAGGGTTCACAAACTTTCAAGCACAACTGTATCTGATTATTGTCCATCCATCCATCCATTATCCAACCCGCTATATCCGAACTACAGGGTCACGGGGAGTCTGCTGGGTCTGCAGGGCGCAAGGCAGGAAACAAACCCTGGGCAGGGTGCCAGCCAACCGCAGGACACACACACACACACCAAGCACACACTAGGCACAATTTAGGATCGCCAATGCACCTAACCAGCATGTCTTTGGACTGTGGGAGGAAACCCACGCAGACACGGGGAGAACATGCAAACTCCACGCAGGGAGGACCCGGGAAGCGAATCTAGGTCTCCTTACTGTGAGGCAGCAGCGCTACCACTGTGCCACCGTGCTGCCCCTCTCATTATTGTTTGGCTGCTAATTAAGGAAAACAAAACAATTAAGGGGCCCGAGTGTTTACGAACAAGTCTTTTAAAATTAGTTCAAAAGAAGTGAATTAGCAGGAAAAACAAGTCACTCATTAAGAAAAGGGTTACAGTGAAAACCTGCAGCCATGGTGGTCCTCCAGGACCGGAGTTGGCGACCCCTGCTTTATATCATGCCTCAATCAGAAGGGGCGGAGTCTTCTTTGTCCACTGTGGACAGGGCTGGATTCCCTCACTGGTTATCTTTTCAGGGCTGCTGGTGGAAAAGAAAGGACAGTTGATGACGGTGGGTGATCTCCAGGCTCACATGTGTGACAGTGTCCAAGTCAATGCACTGATGGAGTGCAGGCTCAGAACTCTATAACGAGTTCAAAGGTTAAATACATTTACAAACTTCACAAAAGACTAATTACATAATGCATATGCATGTTGAGATAGATACATTAAAACACAAAGCAGTTCCAAACTCGCTCATTGTCTGATCCACTTAGTCCTGAACAGGGTCGTGGGGAGGTGCTGGAGCCTATCCCAGCTGGCACAGGGTGCAAGGCAGGAACAAACCCTGGACATCGTAGGGTCAGCACACACAGACCCCTACCACACACTAGGGCAGTGGTTCTCAAACTGTGGGGCGGGCCCCCCTAGGGGGGCTCGAAGTAACAAAAAGGGGGGCGCGAAGATGTGAAAAAATAAAAGAAGAATCAAAACTGTGAAACATAAGTCTATTGAAACCAAACCAAATTAACTTAAACTACATTCTGATACTAGAAAAATAAATATAGAGTTAGATAAATGTCGATAAAAGTTAAGTAGGTATAATTAAATATGCATCAATGATATATCATTAAATATGTAAGAGCCATTTTCCTAGTTCTATAAAATGTATGAATATTTACTAGATGATAATTCATAAAATATGGGAGGTTCCTAAAACCCCCATGAATAGAATTGAGTTGGTATTTTCCTGTCATTTCTTAACTGTTTTTGAGTAAACAATGTCCTTTAGTAAGTGTTTAGCCTTGCCTTGTGTAAGGTACAGAGGCATACGGTTTTTTAACCGTGTCCTTGAAAGAATTCTTTTTTGTGCTCGCGTTCGTGCTTATGCACGTCACTGAGCCTGGCGCATATCTAAGTGCCAACGGCCTAAGGGTCTTTTGAGTGTAAAGTAACTCGTAAATTAAAAGATCGAAGTTTTGAACCGTATGTTTAAAGCATACAGAAGAAGAAATAAATAACCTTTAAGTACAGAAGTAACCAAAGCTTCATAAGAAAAACTGAGTTTATAGAAGACACATTTTTCCCTTTTTTTGCCTTTGTATTTTGTGTGTAACTATTTTTCTTTTTATTCTTGTATGGATTATTTGCCTTTAATTTTCACTAAATATTTTTAAAAACAAACTTTTGGACTGAGAGATTTCTTTGACACGCGTCTTACCTGTGCCTGAATTCACCTTATGCAAAGGCGGCTACAAATTAAAAAAGAACAAATTGGTAGTAGTGGGCTCCTTTCAAAAAATGTTGGGGCAATTAAAACTATTATGAAAACGCGGGTTGTAAATCCTTAAAGGTTGAGAAACGCTGCACTAGGGAGGGCCAAGTCAGTGCCGCCAGTCCACCTCTGGGAGGAAACCCACTGTATCCAGTAGGGGGCGCTAACTCCATTGTTGGAATGAGTTCTTTTGTAAGTGTGGGGTGTTCCATAACCCGAAACTATATAAATATAATATAAAAAGGCGATACAACAACAACAACATTTATTTATATAGCACATTTTCATACAAACAGTAGCTCAAAGTGCTTTACATATTAAAAGAATAGAAAAATAAAAGACACAATTATAAAACAAAATAAATCAAACATTAACATCGAATAAGAGTAAGGTTCAATGGCCAGGGGGGACAGAAAAAACAAAAAAACTCCAGACGGCTGGAGAAAAAATAAAATCTGTAGGGATTCCAGACCATGAGACCACCCAGTCCCCTCTGGGCACACCCCTCCCTTAGTGATACGGTGGCAAGAAATCACATAGGAGAAATGACTTTGCTTTCTTTAATGACGGCTTACACAGCATAACAGACGAAGGAAGCCAATGGCAAGACCTTCGGGTAGTGGGAGCCAGATGTGTAGAGTCTGCCATTTTCGTCGCTGCATTGGATGACGTTATCTCCCCATCCGTCTGTCGGCTTCAAAGGTGTGCCAGGCAATGTTCCAAGGCCTTATACTCTTTCTCCATGTGCAGGTCCCCACTTTGGTGAATTGTGCCATTCTAAACAAGGCAATGAGAGGATACAGTTTCCTTCTGAGTTTGCCACACAGAAATGGTGCACGCTGCCCATTTCGCAGTTTGTCGTTAACTTGTCTTGTCTTGTTCTTATGTGGTGAACTCCTGTGTGCTAAATCTGGCTTTGTGAGTCGAAAGAAAATTAGATTTTAAATATCTGCATGGAGCACAGTGACATATTAAACTTATATTTAGATTACACCCACACAAACACGGGGAGGATGTGCAAATTCCATGCAGGGAAGAACTGCAGCGTGAACTCTGGTCTCCTTACTATGAGGCAGCAGCACTACCACTGTGCCACCCCAGTTCCAGTCTAACTGACTGTAGTGGTAGGGTGTTGAACCGTGTTAGCCATTGTGGGTGCAATGAGAAGTCAAGCTAAGTGACACCACTGAGGGGCTAACTAAAAAGATTACAATACGCAAGCTGTCGAGGTAACTCAGGCCCCTTCTTCAGGCAGTTTACCTGCTGTTGCCAGTTCAGTTGCTCAGAGCGCTGCAATGGTGGAGACAGAAAGACAGACACACGTAGACCACCACAGCTACTGGGCTCCACACGCCTGAGAAGTGCTTCTTTCAGCTATGCTGACATTTCACCATATGACATAACAACAGCAAATTGAGTTTAGATGCGCTCGGTGGTCTGTGGCGTTTCCGGTTAGACAGTCCTGTTCAATTCCTTTAGTTACTCGTTTAGACGTGCAGTCAGAAGGTTTGATGTCGTGCAGCCTCGTCTGTGTATCTACAGGTGTTGTGTGACAGATTTGTTGATTTGGGTTGTGGACACCAGGGGGCGTACAGCTCCCCGGACACAACAGACACTGAGCCAACACACTTTCATTCAACTGTGGGAAACGCTTTCGACTCGTGGTGGGACAGTACAGTATGTAATGGCCGCCAAGTCCTGTCCTGGAGGACCACCGTGGCTGCAGGTTTTCATTCTAACCCTTTTCTTAATGAGTGACCTGTTTCTGCTGCTAATTTACTTCTTTTGAACTAATTTTAATAGACTTGCTCTTGAAGACTCAACCCCCTTAATTGTTTCTTTTTCCTTAATTAGCAGCCAAACAATAATGAGATACAAAATGAGCCAAAACAACTGGTGTCCATCATACAATATCTGAAAACACAGAACGGTGAAGGTCTCAGGAATGTCGATCTGCTCAGGTCCACAAAACATTTTAATGGTGCGCTCTTAGAAAGAGAAATTTCGGAAATGTCTGCTAATGCACCACGAGAGCAGCAACAAGCCACAAAATTAAAGATCGGGTTTAATTAACAACAAGAACTGGCGCCTCATTAAGCAGCTGGTTGGAGTGAAATTGGTTGGAGTTTGAGGCCCTGACTGAGTTGGTCTTCTGTTGGCTCACTCACTTCACGTTTCATTTCTGTTTGTCTGCCATTTAAGGAAAGAAATGAAACAGCTCAGAGGAACAAATCTTTAAAAAGCAATTCAATTCAAATGAATTCACAAGAAGTTCATTAGCAGCACAAACAGGGCACTCATTTTAAAAAGGGTTAGAGTGAAAGCCTGCAGCCACGGTGGTCCACCAGGACCGGACATGGCGACCCCTGCCGTATATCACCAAGCATCAATACACTGTCCTTGTCTCTCTCCTTTCTCTTCTTTGCCTCCACTCCTCCCGACTCTGGCTGTTTGAGTTGTGGCAGTTGGCCCCTTTTTATGGAGCACCCAGAAGTGCTCCAGGTTTTCCACGATCTCCTTCCGGCTACACTTCTGGGTGTGGTGGCAGCCCTGCAGAGGAGAGCTCAGCCGTTCTCCCTACGCCCAGTGATGGTGGCCATGGGCCCCAACAGGGTTGACCTTCCCTGGTCTGTGGCACTGTAGCAAGCCGGGGTGGTGGGTCGTCCCTCAGTCGTCCTAGGGGAGGTATTGCGCCGTCTAAGCTCCTTCCCCCAGTCCTTCCGTTACAGAGGAATCCCGGCCAGCTGTCCATCACAGGGTGTTTTGAGCCCTGAAATCTGCGTCTCCTATGGCTCATCGTTATCCGCTGTCTTAACGACGGTCATTTTGGTGGAGTGTGACACGATGTTTCCTTCAAATTCAGATGTGCAGTTCATATTTGCATGAATATACCTGACAGTTCTTTCCAAAGCACATCGACTCCCACGATGAACAACAGCGAGCACACACAGCACACGTGACGCACATTAGAGACGTTTTGACAGTTCATTGTAATCAGAAGCTTGCTCTCTGTTGTTCCAGGCTGACGAGACCACCTCTGGTCTGTAGTTGAAAATGCCCAGCCCTACTTTGAGCTCCGCCTTCCTGAGGTGTTGGATTGGTTTAGAAATGTGACACTCGGTGAGGCCTCTCATTGTTCCCACCCACTTTTAAGCACGAGTCACTCACAGTCGTCTGGCTTCAGCAAGACTAGCTTGCCTGATACAAATGCTTATGGATATTGTGTTGAAGTTGGAGCAGAGTGAGGTCAGGGGTCCTACTGAGGGTGACCCAGACATTTGAACCAACCACATAAAGACCCTGTCACATTACACGACATTTCCAGTCATTTTCCGGCACAGACTTGCAGTACCAGTGACTCGATGACAGTTGCCACGCACTCCTGTGATCACCAGCGGTGTCATGTGATATACTCAGCGACTCAGTCCAGCAGTCTTCGACTCACGCCAACAAAATCAACCCTGTCGTAAACTGTAGAACGAGAGCCAACAACCAATGAGCGCTTAGCTCGAAAGATATTGAATGTAAGGTAGCAATGAGACAGAAGGAAAGTGAGGGTTTCGGACCCTGCAAACAGAAAGAGAAGTTCGTCTGTATGATGTTGTGTGCGTTTTACGACACGATGAAATAGAAAAAAAAGAAAAGAACAGCCAAGAATGCGCCAAACTCGCCGTACCTGCAAAGCAGTTGTACAGCCCTGGCTTTGTCAGGCAGCACGGTATTGGCTGTCAGCACTTTGGAAATGTCATACTGTGCTGGAAAGTCATCAACAACAACAACAACATTAATTTCTATAGCACATTTTCATACAAAAAAATGTAGCTCAAAGTGCTTTACATAATGAAGAATAGAAAAATAAGAGACACAGTAAGTAAATAAAATAAGTCAACATTAATTAACATCGAATAAGAGTAAGGTCCAATGGCCAGGGGACAGAAAAAACAAAAAAACTCCAGACGGCTGGAGAAAAAATAAAATCTGTAGGGATTCCAGACCATGAGACCACCCAGTCCCCTCTGGGCAATCTACCTAACATAAATGAAACAGTCCTCTTTGGATTTATGGTTTTCATGGAAGGATTTGATGATGATGATGATGATCACGTGGACTTCTGGCTTTTAGTCCATCAATGCTGGGGCATCATGATGCTTTGAGTAGGTGGTGGTGGCGCAGGCCGCCACCAAAGAGAAACCGGAAAAAGAAACAGAAGAGAGAGTTGGGGTCAGTACGGAGACTGACACACAGACACACGCAATATGTCTTGCCACCCAAGAGCTTGTCGTGTAATCTGACATCCTCAGACGACGAGATCAGCAGCTGCAGTCATCAAGTCTGACATCAGCTTTAGCAAGTGAAGCCCAATGTGTTAGCCGCCCCTACCCCGTGCAGCTTGGGCGAGGGGCCTTTCTTTAAATGTGGTGTATTTAGGGTAGTTTAGAAAAGGAGAATGTGCTAGAAATAAAAGGGGAAGGGTAAGCACCCTGACTGAGCCACCGAAAAGGCTCAAAGGGAAAGGACAATAAAAACTAACAGAAGTGAAAAATCGAAAAGGTTGAAATGAGGAGGATTACCAAGATGCAATTTCAGGATCTCTTGGATTGTGCTACAGGACTACAAGATTGATTAGTTTTGACTTTATTATATGATAGAAACTATGACTTGTTTGCCAATGAGGAAATAATTTACTTTAGTGTATTTATACACATTCTAGCTGTGCTACGCATCTAAAATGGATTAAAATCAAAGTAATCCATTAACATTTACATGGCATCATGCAGTGCGTAGGTCTCTGTTATATGCCACTAGGTATGGTGTTCGTAAAAGCAGTGTTCATGTTTGTGAGGCCCCATCTGTTGGAGTAACAAATGCAATGCATCTTATAACCAAAAAAAAAAGTGATGTGCCATCTGTTAGAATTAGAAATTCAATGCATTTTATTACTGAAAGTTTTTGTGATGCGCCTTCTTTTAGAATGATAGACATATGGCAACCGGACTAGTTGTCCCCTCCTGGTTTTCAATGCATTTCGGCCTGTAGACCTCGTCAAGACGACCTGCTGAAGTTCAAACTGAGTATCAGAATGGAGAAGAAAGGTGATTGAAGTGACTCTGAACGTGGCCTGGTTGTTGGTGCCAGGCAGTCTGGTCTGAGTATTTCAGAAACTGCTGATCTACTGGGATTTTCATACACAACCATGTCTAGGGTTCACCGAGAATGGTCTGAAAAAGGGAAAAAATCAGTGAGCGGCAGTTCTCGGGGCGTCAGGGCCTTGTTAATGCCAGAGGTCAGAGGAGAATGACCAGACTGGTCCGAGCTGATAGAAAGGCAACAGGAACTCCAATAAGCACTCGTTACAAGTGAGGTGTGCAGAAGAGCAGCTCTGAACACACAACACGTCAAACCGTAAAAGCAGGTGGGCTACAGCAGCAGGAGACCACAGCGGGTGACACTCCTGTCAGCTAAGAACAGGCGACTGAGGCTACAATTCACACAAAGGGCTCACCAACATTGGACAACAGAAGACTGGGAAACGTTGCCTGGTCTGATGAGTCTCAATTTCTGCTGTGACATTCAGATGGTGGGGTTTAGCCTGCTGCTGGTGGTGGTTTAATGGTATAGGAGATACTTTACAGGCACACGTTGGGCCCCTTAGTACCAAGTGAGCAGCATTTAAATGCCACATCCTATCTGTGGATTGTTGCTGACCATGTCCATCCCATTATGACCACAGTGTCCCCATCTTCTGATGGCTCTTTCCAGCAGGGTGACACACCACGTCACAAAGCTCAAATCATCTCAAACATGACGATGAGTTCACTAGACTCAAATGGCCTTCACAGTCACCAGATCTCAATCCAACAGGGCACCTTTGGGATGTGGTGGAACAGGAGATTCGCGTCTGACAAATCTGCAGCAACTGTGTGACGCTATCATGTCAATATGGACCAACAACACTGAGGAATGTCACCAGCACCTTGTTGAGTCGATGCCACGAAGAATTACAGCAGTTCTGAAGGCAAGAGGGAGTCCAACCAGGTACTAGCAGAGTGTAGCTAATGAATTGGCCAGTGAGTGTGTGTTACCCCTGAATGTGACCCCTTAATTTCATTTTTCATGCACACCTCCATTTAGGCCTGAACTGAGCTCTTTATTCTAATAAATGAAGTGGATTCTTAATTATTGTATATGTTGCACTATAATAATGTTTGACCCCCAATGGTACCAGCTGAACAGCAGAAGTTGACAAAATTCCTTTCACGATTTCAGGTAAATGTTTGATGCGCTTGCTCTGAAGGCCACGACTTGTGTGTTATAAATATTCAAGGCCGCTGTCACGATTTTTTCATTCTGTCCCTGCGCCCGACACTCGACATGAGACACACACACACACACACACATGCAGAGTGCAGTGATTTGTGTTTGCTTTACTGTGTGCCCCTCAGGAGTCCACGCCTGAATTTCTTTTGTGTGCCCTCATTATTAAGTTGTGTGTTTGTTAACGGTGTCTGCGCCATTAGCTGTATATCTGCTGTTATTACACTCCGGCGTCCACCTGTAACTCTCAGACCAGTCTGATGGACTGCTCTGGTCATATCGGGGTTGGGGGGGTCCTCCACCTTGGCTCTTCTCTGCTGCTGCCACAGGACTCTCATCTCCTGCTCTCCTACGTCAAGACGGCCTGGCGGTTAAGAAATACAGTTACATTTTGAAGTAACTCTGGATTTACAGTGGTGTGAAAAACTATTTGCCCCCTTCCTGATTTCTTATTCTTTTGCATTTTGTCACACAAAATGTTTCTGATCATCTAACAAATTTAACCGTTAGTCAAATATAACACAAGTAAACACAAAATGCAGTTTTTAAATGATGGTTTTTATTATTTAGGGAGAAAAAAAAATCCAAACCTACATGGCCCTGTGTGAAAAGTAATTGCCCCCTGAACCTAATAACTGGTTGGGCCACCCTTAGCAGCAATAACTGCAATCAAGCGTTTGCGATAACTTGCAATGAGTCTCTTTACAGCGCTCTGGAGGGATTTTGGCCCACTCATCTTTGCAGAATTGTTGTAATTCAGCTTTATTTGAGGGTTTTCTAGCATGAACCGCCTTTTTAAGGTCATGCCATAGCATCTCAATTGGATTCAGGTCAGGACTTTGACTAGGCCACTCCAAAGTCTTCATTTTGTTTTTCTTCAGCCATTCAGAGGTGGATTTGCTGGTGTGTTTTGGGTCATTGTCCTGTTGCAGCACCCAAGATCGCTTCAGCTTGAGTTGACGAACAGATGGCCGGACATTCTCCTTCAGGATTTTTTGGTAGACAGTAGAATTCATGGTTCCATCTATCACAGCAAGCCTTCCAGGTCCTGAAGCAGCAAAACAACCCCAGACCATCACACTACCACCACCATATTTTACTGTTGGTATGATGTTCTTTTTCTGAAATGCTGTGTTCCTTTTACGCCAGATGTAACGGACATTTGCCTTCCAAAAGTTCAACTTTTGTCTCATCAGTCCACAAGGTATTTTCCCAAAAGTCTTGGTAATCATTGAGATGTTTCTTAGCAAAATTGAGACGAGCCCTAATGTTCTTTTTGCTTAACAGTAGTTTGTGTCTTGGAAATCTGCCATGCAGGCCGTTTTTGCCCAGTCTCTTTCTCATGGTGGAGTCGTGAACACTGACCTTAATTGAGGCAAGTGAGGCCTGCAGTTCTTTAGACGTTGTCCTGGGGTCTTTGTGACCTCTCAGATGAGTCGTCTCTGCGCTCTTGGGGTAATTTTGGTCGGCCGGCCACTCCTGGGAAGGTTCACCACTGTTCCATGTTTTTGCCATTTGTGGATAATGGCTCTCACTGTGGTTCGCTGGAGTCCCAAAGCTTTAGAAATGGCTTTATAACCTTTACCAGACTGATAGATCTCAATTACTTCTGTTCTCATTTGTTCCTGAATTTCTTTGGATCTTGGCATGATGTCTAGCTTTTGAGGTGCTTTTGGTCTACTTCTCTCTGTCAGGCAGCTCCTATTTAAGTGATTTCTTGATTGAAACAGGTGTGGCAGTAATCAGGAAATTGAACTCAGGTGTGATACACCACAGTTAGGTGATTTTTTAACAAGGGGGCAATTACTTTTTCACACAGGGCCATGTAGGTTTGGATTTTTTCTCCCTAAATAATAAAACCATCATTTAAAACTGCATTTTGTGTTTACTTGTGTTATATTTGACTAATGGTTAAATGTGTTTGATGATCAGAAACATTTTGTGTGACAAACATGCAAAAGAATAAGAAATCAGGAAGGGGGCAAATAGTTTTTCACACCACTGTATAACTAACATCATTTATACGTGTTCATTGCCTCTTTGTCTGTGAATAAATATTTGCCTGTGTGGCTTGCTTGAGAAACGCAAATCAATCAAATGGTAGCAAGGAACGTCTAGTGGTATGTTGGGGGCTGCGACTTCGGAGGGCTGTGCATTCGGTAAGACCTCATTATTTCAGAGTATCGGTGTTTGATTTTCCACATTTCATTTTTGACTTTCTGATAAATAATATTCAGCCTAGCATAGTGTGACAGATAGGGGGCGCTATCGCTCCCTTGAACCCCTGTCCAAGACTCCAGACACCAGATAAAAGTCCAAAAGTTGACTTTATTTATTATCCACAGTGCACAAAGCACCCTCTCCACCACCATACTCATTAAATAAACCAATAATCACTGCAGTAATCAGTCCTCCACTCCCAGACGCGTTGCCCTCCTACCACCCAGCTCAGCTCGCCGTCTGGGAGCTCCCACAGTCCTTTTATAGTTCGTGACCCGGAAGTGCTTCTTAACCTGCAGTCCATGTGACTTCCTAGCACTCCCGGGTCAAATCGAAACTCTTCTTTCTTCGTTAGACCGGAAACACTTTATTTCTTCTGTCCTCGTGAACTGCAAGTACTTCCGGGCTGTAGGAAAACCAAATGTCTCTGTGTCTCCCTGCAGCGTCCCCTGGCGGCCCCGACGTTATCCAGCCGGGCTGTGTATTATAACTCCATAGTCCATGATGCCCTGCTGGAATTGGGGGCATCTCTACATTGCAGGGAGGGCTCCATCTGGCGGCTTGGGGGTCTTGGCCGGGATAAGCTGCCGGCCATGTGATCCCATCAGCCCTCTGTGACTGTTAATTAGATGAAGCGGGTTTGAAGGAAGATGGATGGACGGACGGACGGTGTACTGAAGGTGGTACGCATGGCCTGAAAATAAGTTCTTTTTTAATTTGTACTCCGCTGCCAACACACACCTTGCGCGTTCAGGGAGAGCTGTAAATATATGGCGGGCCACAGGGGTGGAAAAAAGTGCAAAACTGACCCGGAGACGTGAGAAAGTCCAAAGCTGAAACGTGCCGAGGTCCATTGAAACTGAGACCTAGTCTGTACTTACACTGATGAATCTGGATGCGCCATTTTCAAATTGAAAAGTTTTTTCAGATCAGTTTCTACATTAGCCGCATTGAAATGGCAAAAATCCATACAACTTTAAAATTGGGCATGTGTGGCATATCAGCAAGCAGAGGTGTTTGGCCAGCAGTCACACCACCTGCACTTCAGAAGAGGCCATCTACCTGAAGCTAAGCACGTTCAGGCCTGGCCGGTTTGGGAATGGGAGACCATCTGGGAACAACTGGGGTTGCTGCTGGAAGAGGTGTTGGTGAGGCCAGCAGGTGGCACGTACCCACTTATCTGAATGGGGATTCCAGTGCCCCACTGCAGTGACAGGGACACTGTGCTGTTAAAATGGTGCCATCCTTCAGATGTGATGTAAAACTGCAGGAATAGGTGTTGGCGATGCCTGTCCTGTGGTCTGAATGTGGACCCCCAATGCCCCTGCAGTGCAGTGACATGGACAAGTCCATCGTATGAGATGTAAAATTGACGTCCTGACTCTCTGTGGTCATTAAAGATCCTTTGTTAAGAGTAGGGTGCATCCCTATGTCCTGGCTAAATCGCCCACCACATCCTGGTTTTTCTGCCTCACTCTGCGCTACCCGTGCAACGCGGCCGCAGAGAGCTTAAACAACTCGGCACATCCCACATAAAAACGACAAGGGGTGAGCTTTCTTGAAGGCTTTTACTGGACGTACTTCATTGTAAACTGAAATATATACAAAAGAAACATACGGGTATATACAGGTATACAACCAAAGACAATAAAGAATGATTCACAAAGCAATACATAGCAGACAGTGTACATTAAACAATAAAGCTTTAAAAGACACTTGCAAGGTGAGTGATTTCCACAGCTGGATCAAGACAAAGACCAGCGCGTAGACAGAGGTTCAAATTGCTGCGTACCACAACTAACCAGACCCAGGGGTTTGTATACCCTAAAGATACGTTTCAGACGTAACCGAAACAAGAGATAGAGGGGTGCCTACGTGAGACACATGGGGTGTATTGTATTCAAATGCTTATTATCGGACCTACGTGCTTTATGTGAGTTTCATAGACATTTATAGCACCACTGTGAGTGTGGGACGTGACTGACTGGTGTGTTAATACATGACAAGATGAAAGGGGAGCATAGCTCAACAAATAACAGCTAACAAGATGTGGGGCAGAACACTGGTCACTCTGGTCCCCCCTAGTCATCCCCTATCTCTCTGTCACCGGGTGGCGAGTCTACTGGCACAAAATGGCCGCCGTTGCATCATCCAGGTGGATAGTACACATTAGTGATTGATGGAGGATCGCAGGAATCGTGGGGTAGAGGGGTCCTGTCATCGGATTGGCTGGCCCAGCACTGTTTCAGCTGTGGAATGGCCATTCATTTCGAACGCGCAGTTGTATGGTCTGGAATGGATTAATTGTATTTACATACAATCTTATGGGGAAATAACGTTCGGATCGCGATCAGAATTGTGGTTGTGACCAGAGGTACCACTGTATTATGTATATTATTCTTTGTGTCCCTTGTGTTTTGTGGGTGGTTACTCAAGGGGTGTGGCCACCTGCCAATCATCACCAGGAGCCGCCCTCCACCCAATTTGTGGGAGGGCCTTCAGTAGTTCCTGGCTGTTCATTTCGAATGCGCTGGGGTGCCGAGTGTTTCTTGTGTTTACTGTGCCTTTGTGATTTCTGGAACCTGTCCTCTGTTTGTCGACTACAATTTTGGATTCTGTGTTGGGACTTTGGTTACTGTGGATCATCTTGCCTTCTCAGGCATTACCTTTGTGCTCTCAGGAATAATATAAAACTTAATATAAACCTTTTGATTTTTTTTTAATCGTCACATAGTGAGGTCCTTTCATTGGACTGGCTGACCCAGTGCTGTTTAAGCTGTGAAATGGCCAACAGGGGGAGGCAGCTTGATGGCCGAGGTCTCCAGGACTCTAAACAAATCCAAATCATATTATGGGATATCATACAATACAATACAATACAGTTTATTTTTGTATAGCCCAAAATCACACAGGAAGTGTCGCAATGGGCTTTAACAGGCCCTGCCTTTTGACAGCCCCCCAGCCTTGACTCTCTGAGAAGACAAGGAAAAACTCCCAAAAAAAACCTTGTAGGGAAAAATGGAAGAAACCTCGGGAAAGGCAGTTCAAAGAGAGACCCCTTTCCAGGTACAACACAATACACAGAACAGAACAATTCCTTAATACAGCATAATAATACAAATTTTAGAAGTACGGTTTAACAGTAGATGATATGACATAATTAGGTTTGGATATTTTTAGAGTCCTGGAGACCTCATCCATCTAGCTGCCTCCCCATCTGGCCATGCCACGGCTGAAACGTTGCTCCGATGAAAGGACCCCTCTTTCCCATGATTCCTGTGATCCTCCATCATCTACTGTTGAATTCTGCTCTGTACTTGTAATATTTTTATTTTTATACTGTATTGAGGATTTGTTCTGTTCTATGTATTGTATTGTTTCTTTTTTGAACTGCCTTTCCCAAGGTTTCTTTTCCCTACAAGGGTTTTTTTGGGGAGTTTTTCCTGGTCTTCTTAGAGAGTCAAGGCTGGGGGGCTGTCAAGTGGCAGGGCCTGTTAAAGCCCATTGCGGCACTTCTTGTGTGATTTTGGGCTACACAAAAATAGGTTGTATTGTGTTTCATTGTATAGTGATTGTTGAAGTGGCTCCCCCACTCACTATGTGAAGCACTCTGAGTACCTTTAAAAGCGCAATATAACTATAATGAGATATTATTATTATTATTAGGGAGCAAACCCAAAGTAAATCAAAATGCTGAAAGAACATTAGAACAATCTGGACAAGGCCAAACAGGCCATTGAGCCCAACAAAGCTCACCAGTCCTGTCCACTTAAGCAAAATAAGCAGATGCATGGGGCATCAAGGGAAGGAGGGCTCCACAGAAATTCCCCATTGGCGGATTTACAACAGACCCAATGGTGCCAAACTGCAAATGGTGCACAAAAAGGGGCCTCCCACATTAAATGAAAAAATGACATACAGGGAGTCCTCGGGTTACAACGTCTCGACATACGACGCTTCAAGTTTACAACGCTCACTCCTATAAAAACTTAAAAAGATTGAGACGTGAGAAGGAATAAAGGTAAGGATTTTTTTACACTCATTTTTTCTTTTGCTACAGTACAGTGCAGTATATTTATGACCTTTCCCTTATTCTGTGGCTTAGTTGTGTTTTTCTGTTCGAGATTATGAGTTTGCAAATGTGGTAAGTGACTTAGGCTAGGGTGTGTTTCAACTTACACCAAAATTCGGGTTACATCACTGTTGTAGGAACAGAACTGTGTCGTAACCCGAGGACCCCCTGTATATACAACAATAAAATAGTAATAATGGAGGTTAATGATATATAATGATACGACAAAATCAGAATCTGCCTCACAGTCCACTGAGGCTCACGTGATCGTTCTTGTCAGTCATCCACCGAGAGCGAGTGTGGCGCAGCGTTGCCCGATGTATGATAATCGTTTTTACCTGTACGATAATACACAGCCTGCCAATACATGGTAATTTTATATAGAAACTAAATCTTTTTAACGCCATAGGTTTTGAACTCACACACAGAGACTCCCCTTATTACTGTACATGCATGCGGGGCTTAGATACATTTGGGGGCACCGAAATCTTTTAAGTGCTTAGTGCCTGTAAAGGTCTTAATCCGGCCCCACACCCTCCATTAGTTGTACTGCAAGTACTTGGGCAGTAAAAATCAAATCTGTGTTTATTGCTAACTGTTCACACTGTTGAGATGAAAAGGTGAATATGGTGCAGATGTCGCTTTATTTCTGCATACTCTTTAGTGTTGTCAAAGTAACTTGGATGTGACAGAAACGTGTTGTGAGCACATAATCCAACATTTCTTATTCAAGTATTGCCTCTTAAGTCCCTTTGGAAGTGGGAAAGCTAAACTGACACGAAGATGAGAGCCCAGCCTGCCCATGAAGGAAGAGCAAGCAGCAGGAATACTGAAGTAGACATATTTGGAATTTGTCGGAAAAAGAAGGAAAGAAAGCGCCGAAGTCCTCGGCAAACATCGAGGACCAGGTTAGCTGAGGAAAAAGCCTTTGACGGTTGAGAAATGATCAGAGCTGTGAAGCAAATCTCTGAGACAAGTGTCGCTGAAATTGGCAGCCACCTCCACAGTGCAGGGGTGACTGTATCACAAGCTATTGTTAGCCAAATTCTAAAGGCTGTAATGCAAGCGTGCAAATATTCATTGGCACCCAAAACTAGAGGAAGGCCTGCTTAGAATGTGCTAGAAAGTTGAAGCCAGTCGAGTTTGAGGACAAATGTCTGTGTGAGAGATGACGTGGTGAAGGTGTGGAGCCTGTGCAGAGCCGAGCGTGTCGTCTGTAGAGCTTGGTGGGGTTGATGTCAGGGTGAAGGTGCAGGGTCTTCACAGAGTGTGTTCACATTTTATTAGCTGGCAGCCGTGTGCTGAGATCATTTCAAACAACAGCCTTCAAAACAGTCAAAACCCTGACTAGATACAAAAAAGGGGCATTGAAAATCTCTAGAAAGTACAATACAGTTTATTTTTGTGTATCACAAAATCACAAAAGGGGGGCCGCAATGAGCTTTAACAGGCCCTGCCTCTTGACAGCCCCCCAGCCTTGACTCTCTAAGAAGACAAGGAAACACTCCCAAAAGACCCTTACAGGGGAAAAAAATGGAAGGACCCTCGGGAAAGGCAGCTCAAAGAGAGACCCCTTTCCATGTAGGTTGGGGCGTGCAGTGGGTGTCAAAAAGAAGGGGGTCAATACAACACAATACACAGAACAGAACACAAGGAATCCTCAATACAATATAATAGTGCAATAAAAATATTACAAGTACAGAACAGAATTCAACAGTAGATGATGGAGGATCACAGGAATCATGGGAAATAGGGGTCCTTTCATCGGAGCAACGTTTCAGCCGTGGCATGGCCAAATGGGGAGGCAGCTAGATGGATGAGGTCTCCAGGACTCCAAACCTAATTATGTCATATCATCTACTGTTAAACTGTACTTCTAAATCTGTGTATTGTATTGTATTGACCCCCTACTTTTGACACCCACTGCACGCCCAACCTACCTGGAAAGGGGTCTCTTTGAACTGCCTTTCCGAGGTTTCTTCCATTTTTCCCTACAAGGTTTTTATTGGGAGTTTTTCCTTGTCTTCTCAGAAAGTCAAGGCTGGGGGGCTGTCAAAAGGCAGGGCCTGTTAAAGCCCATTGCGGCACTTCCTGTGTGATTTTGGGCTATACAAAAATAAACTGTATTGTATTGTATTGTATGATATCCCATAATAGGATTTGAATTTGTTTAGAGTCCTGGAGACCTCGGCCATCAAGCTGCCTCCCCCTTTTGGCCATTTCACAGCTTAAACAGCGCTGGGTCAGCAAGTCCAATGAAAGGACCTCACTACGTGACGATTAAAAAAAAATCAAAAGGTTTATATTAAGTTTTATATTATTCCTGAGAGCACAAAGGTAATGCCTGAGAAGGCAAGATGATCCACAGTAACCAAAGTCCCAACACAGAATCCAAAATTGTAGTCGACAAACAGAGGACAGGTTCCAGAAATCACAAAGGCACAGTAAACACAAGAAACACTCGGCACCCCAGCGCGTTCGAAATAAACAGCCAGGAACTACTGAAGGCCCTCCCACAAATTGGGTGGAGGGCGGCTCCTGGTGATGATTGGCAGGTGGCCACACCCCTTGAGTAACCACCCACAAAACACAAGGGACACAAAGAATAATATACTGTACATAATACAGTGGTACCTCTGGTCACGACCGCAATTCTGATCGCGATCCGAACGTTATTTCCCCATAAGATTGTATGTAAATACAATTAATCCATTTCAGACCATACAACTGTATGTAAATATATATATTTTTTTAAGTACAAAAATAGTTAATTATACTATAGAATGCACAGTTTAATAGTAAATTACAGTAATCCCTCGCTATATTGCGCTTCGACTTTCGCGGCTTCACTCCATCACGGATTTTAAATGTAAGCACATCTAAATATATATCACAGATTGGTTCGCCGCTTTCTGCAGACAATGGGTCTTTTAATTTAGGTTACATGCTTCCTCAGTTTGATTGCCCAGTTGATTTCATACAAGGGACGCTATTGGCAGATGGCTTAGAAGCTACCCAATCAGAGCATGTATTACATATTAACTAAAACTCCTCAATGCTATAAGATATGCGCCCCGCGCGGTGCTTGTTTGCTTCTCTATCTTTCTCACTCTCTCTGCCTGACGGAGGGGGTGTGAGCAGAGGGGCTGTTTGCACAGAGGACACGGACGCTCCTCTACAAAATGCCGCTTTATCGCGGTGCTTCTGTATACTTAAAAGCATGTATTGATTTTTTGATTGTTTGCTTTTCTTAGCGAGCGCTCTCTCTGACATTCTCTGCTCCTGACGCGCTCCTTTATGACGGCTCTCCTTTGAAGATAAGATATGTTTGCTTTCTTTTAATTGTGAGAAAGAACTGTCATCTCTGTCTTGTCATGGAGCACAGTTTAAACGTTTGACTAAAGGGTGTTGTTTCATGTCTAGAGGGCTCTAATAATGTTAACAGGGTGGGAGAGTTTATAAGGGCTTAAAATATAT
Organism: Polypterus senegalus; assembly: GCF_016835505.1. NCBI lineage: Eukaryota > Metazoa > Chordata > Cladistia > Polypteriformes > Polypteridae > Polypterus > Polypterus senegalus. Next base: position 128,295,307 of record NC_053167.1, on the reverse strand, counting down.
AAAAATAACCATACAAACATATGGTTTCTACTTCGCGGTTTTCACCTATTCCGGGGGTCTGGAACGCAACCCCCGCTTTCGAGGAGGGATTACTGTAAATGTAAAAACATTGCATAACACTGAGAAACCCTTGAACAACAGAGAAACATTGTAAGAGTTCGTGCTAGACCCTTACGAGTTTTAAGCACAGGGAAAAAAAATTAAATGCCACTCTCTTGTGAAACTTTTCAAACCATTCTCTACTGGCTTTAAATGCCTCACCTTTGCCAAATCGCCATGAATCTTCCTGGCTTTCTCGCGTATGATCATCTCGCTTACGCTATCCCCTGCAAGGTGCTTCTCGTTCAGCCACACTAGCAACAGTTTTTCAACCTCTTCCGGGACTTCAGGCCTCTGCCTGGTTAACAGTGTAACTCCTTTTCCAGCATCAGCTGCTTTGTTAGTCGCTGTGTACGCAAACAAAAGAAAATGGAAAACGGAGATTGGGAAATCATTGGCGCTTACGAACACGCGTAGGGAAACTGGCCGCCAGTGTTTTTGTTCGCCACCAGAGCGTGTGGTCGTCAACAGATGCAAAATTTTGGCAAACTTTTTTGGTCGTAACCCGATTATTTTGTACGCGTTCAGAAACGTTAGGGGCCCGAGGTTCTACTGTAAACAAACAGAAATGTTCATTCAAATAAATGATACAAAATCAGACAACACATACAAGAAATACCTCTATGAACCCCAGCCAGGGGAGAAACGTGACACACAGAATGGCAAAAACAGTAGTTTAGGATTTTTTGCAAGTTCATTAATAATAAATAAAAAAAAAAAAATGGAGCTATCCCACTGACGCAGGTATTCGGACCCTTTGCTATGACACGTGAAGTTTATCTTAGGTGTGTTTCATTCTGTTGCTGATCGTTGAGATGTTTCTACGCCTTGTTTGGAGTCCTCCTGTGGTCACTTCCATTGATTGCACATGGCTGCCTACAGAAGGTCCCACAGTTGACAAAACCCAAGCCATGAGGTTGAAGGGATTGCCTGCAGAGCTTAGAGACAGGATTGTGTCGAGGCTCACATCTGAGGATGGCTACAAAGAAACAATACAGTAGAATACAATACAATTTATTTTTGTAGAGCCCAAATTCACACAAAGAGGGCAGCAAGGGGCTTTAACAGGCCTTGCCTTTTGACAGCCCCCCCATCCTTGACTCTCTAAGAAGGCAAGAAAAAACCCTTAAAAGGAAAAAAAAAAAATAGAAGAAACCTTTGGAAAGACAGATCAACGGTTGGTCGTGCAGTGGGTGTCAGTACAATACAATTGACAGAACAGATCACAAGTAATCCTCGATACAATGCAATGGAAGTATGACAAGTACAGAGCAGAGTTCAACAATAGTTGATATCTGTAAAATAAGGACAGAACACAGCGTAAAGGGTTGGGGTTTCCGGCCCCGTATACTGTGGATAAATCCAAAACAAGGTCAACTTTACAAACAATAAACAACTGTTCATACGCGACGCCTTCACATGCGTCGGCGGCCATTTTTATATAGGAGGAGCCGGAAGTGGAGGAATGCTGGGAAGGAGGCGTGAGGGATGACGGGATTCCTGACGTCAGGGAAGATGGCGGAGGAAGGGCGGAAGTGGACGTGGTGCGGTCAGGTTAAGATGGCGGAGCGTCTTTTTTCCTGGAAGAGAGAGCAGAAAGGTTAGTACCCCGCCATTCCCTACCGGCAAACGTCCTTCCAAGCGATTTCGGGTCCATCCGCGGCCTCCTACTCGCGCATGCGTGACATATCACAGAATAGGAAATGTCTGCGTCATTGAAGTGCTTTGTACCCCCCAGCCTCCAGGCCAGGTAAGGGAGCAGGACCCATCCCAGCAGGGACACCCAATGGCGGCCTGCTTAACTCCACTCCACTTAGCATTGCGTGTTGTGATCTTAGGCTTACGAGTAGCTGCTCAGCCATGTAAAGCCAATTCATGAAACTCGCGATGCACAGCTCATCTAGAGACAGCTTGGAGTGATGGCACAGAGGAGCAGCCATCTTTATGTACAGTACTGGTGCATCAGCCAGTGCAGTAACCAAGGCTGGATTGAGACCCCCACCAGGCTCCTGGCTTCTTCACAGAGAGTTGATCAAACTTTAACCTGCGGTCCATGGATGTGTTTCAGGGGGTCTGTGAGGGTCAGATAAAAATGAACATTTATATTCACTATACAGCTCGATACTGTTGATTTAGAGTAAATGTAGTAGTAGATTTGTTTTAATTTGCACAAGAGGATTGTATTTCATAATTATAATGAGTGGTCATTACGTTTTGCATAACAAAGGAGTGTTTACTTTAAAGTTTTATAATACTTTGTGTACATCATATATGTATGAGACAATGAAATCTTGACAAATAAAGTACATTATATTCATTGCATGCAAAGTTGTGTTTATATGAATATGTCCTGGGGGGTCCATAGCTATTATCAGATTCTTAAAGGGGTCCATGACTCAAAAAAGGTTAAGAATCACTGCTTTAAACAGTGGAGAGCGCGGACACCCCGCCATTTAATGCAGTTCGATAATTCCCATCAATTAGGGGCACACGGACACTCGCTCATTTCATTGGAAATTGGTCTCCTTGGGCAATTCATCTCGCAGACCCTCAAATGTTTTCCTTGAACGTTTTGGTCCCCCCTTTGTGATTGCATCACATGGATACTCAATTGTTTCATTCCCTTGTTGGTTTCCCTCTGGACCCCCCTCCACAAATTGGTGATTTGAGTCCAAAACACAGAAACTTTATCGCCTGTCATTTGGGTGCCGTCCGAATTCCCCCTTAGTGACGCCACTGCTGTGCTCTTCAGAACTCGATGGCCCCGTGCTGGAGGTTTGTGTGGCCTACCCCTTTGTGGCTGTGCTCTTGTTGCTCCCCAAAAGCTTCCACTTCACAGTAACAGCACTTCCAGGTTTAGCAGAGAAGACCCTTAACATAGTGACTTGTGGCATTGGTGACGTTCTGTGACAGTGCCACATTTCAGGTCACTGAGCTCTTTAGCACACCCCATCCTACTGCCAGTGTTTGTCAATGGAGATTGCAAAGCTCTGTTCTTGATGTGATGTGTGGACGCAGGCTTCAGACCAGATGCTGTCTGGTCTTAGGTCCACAGATGATGCACCTTTCAACAGTGGGTGGGCTGGAGGGGGTCCACATGCTGTTGGCCTCATTTTTTTTTTTATTTTTTAATATATAGCGCCTTTGCTATGCTTAAAACAGTTCACAAAAACTCCAAATTAACAATAGGAGCAAGAGCACAGAAGGAAAGACGAGAACAAACTCACAACTCAATAAAAGATAAACACGCCAAGCTTTGAACTACAATAAGAGAGAACAGACCTGAAATAAAATATCAAATACCACCAGAAACCCTGAACAAATAATACGATTTGTGATACAAACTCAAATCATCCTGAGTGAACTGAGAGAAGGGATCGGCGTGTCAGGGTCCTCGACGTGCAGGGCCTTCCTCATCAAACGTGCTTTAAGCTGAAGTCGTTTTATAAAAGAAAGAATGGAGTCAGCCGACCCCAGGAGTTTAGGGAGACTATTCCAATGACTGGGCACTATATAATTATAATGATTATTATTACTGACATTTCTATATCACTAGTCAAAGTGCTTTACTTCAGTGAGTGGGGAGCCACTTGAACCTCCACTAATGTGTAGCATCCACCTGGATGATGTGATGGCAGCCATTTTGTGCCTTATGCTCACTGCACATTAGCTGTTAGGTGTTGTGAGAGAGCCAGTTAGAGACAGGGGATGATTAAAGGGCCAGAATTACCAGGCCATGGTGAGCAGCGGGATACACCCTGCTGTTTATGAGGGATGCCCAGGGATCTTTAATGACCACAGAGAGTCAGGACCTCGGTTTTACGACTCACCCAAAAGATGGCGCCATTGTAACAGCACAGTGTCCTCGTCACTGCATTGGGGCTTTGAGTTCCACAGCTGGTATTTCAAGGCCCTGTCTTGTCTGTGCCATCACTCCAAGCTGTCCTCTGGATGAGCTGTGCATCGCCGGTTTCATGAAGTAGGTTTCCATGGCTGAGCAGCTACTCGTAAGCCTAAGATCACAAAACGCAATGCCAAGTGGAGTGGAGTTAAGCAGGCCGCCATTGGGTGTCCCTGCTGGAATGGGTCCTGCTCCCTTACCTGGCCTGGAGGCCGGGGGATACAAAGCACTTCAGTGACGCAGAGGTTTCCTATTCTGTGATATCATCTACTGTTGAATTCTGCTCTGTACTTGTCATATTTCCATTGCACTATTGTATTGTATCGACGATTACTTGTGATCTGTTCTGCGTATTGAGCCCCTTTTTTTGACACCCACGCCTTTCTTTCTGCCACTCGCCCTGTCACACCTGCAGCACAAAGTCTTCTCTTCACACTTCAAACTGACACTTGCATTGTTAAGATGTGCTTGAAGCTGTTGTGCTGTGAGGCCCCTGTGGTCACCCTCAGAATCTTGTCTTCTGATTGGCTTATCAGACTTTGGCTCTGCCAGCTCTCTTCCTATCAGAGTTTCTTCCAGTTTCCGATTGCCTTTGGATTGTTTGGGACACCACTGGACTGACGGACACTTTGATTTTTTTTCCTCTAAATGAAAGGCCTGCACTTCGAAGGGTAATAACGTTCTGTCTCATTTCACTTGTTAATTGTCGTTCTCTTGCCATTATCACTGCCATATTGTCCAAGTAGCAGTACGGAGGTTGTACTCGCACATTCTGCTCCAACTCTGCTTTAAGACACACAGAGGGTCTTTAAGTAATCCGCAGAAGCTGGGACACCTGTGCAGAGTGTTTGCTTCAACTTGCAAGGCTTCACTGACCTTCATTGCTGCAGCACATCTGTAGGTTGTAACCTGTTAGTTGTTCCTTGACGCAGACCCATTTGGAATATTCTGACATCTCCTTATCTTTCAGTTTTTGCTAAACTAACCTTTAAATGTCAACCTCTGGCAGTTTGCTGCTTACCTTTTCACCATTTTAGGCCATTCATTGCATTTCAACTGAACTGATTCAATATAAAGAAAAACGGAGGTGTTCTAAAAGTTTTGACTGGTAGTTCATTGCTATATAAATGTGGATGTTCTTTGTGATCTTGCAGCCTGATTTTGGTCATTTCTGTTGTAGCCGTATTCCATTTTGTGTATTTTGTTTTTTGAATATCTTGAACAAGAAAACTGGCAGAAAAACTCAAATAAAGGCAGCACCAGATAATGAGACTGCAGATCATTTTGAATCTGAGGAAGCAGGGGCACAGAAGAGGACCACTTCAATAGGGAAAGAAGTAAAGCAACGCTGCTCTAGTGGTCTCTTCTTGAGACCCCAGGGTCTCACTTTTTATGTATTCATTAAGCAGTCTAATTGGGGCTTTGTTTGTGTTGCCCATGCATTATTGTCGTGAGACGGACGCTGGATCCTGAAATATTTCAAATTGATCGAGTGTGCAGTGGAATGGGTTTGAATGGTTATTTATTTATTTATAGAAATGTGTGTGAAAGTTGAAAGATTGAGAGTCTTAACATGAAATAGCCTCTTTATTAAAAAAATAAAAAGAAAACCTCACGCACACCTGGAGTCTGCTTAGCAATGGAAAGGCTGCCCTCTAGTGGACCACAGCACACAATTATGAAATTGTGTTTACAGGCCTGCATGGTGGAGGGTCGGTGTGTTTGACTGAACAAAAAGTAAAAAATACAGTGGTCTGCCTGAGCAGTAAGACCACCAGGGCCACAGCTGGCAAACTGGAGAGATGACAAGTCATGCCATAAGATCAAAGGTGCACTTCACGGGGGTCTTTATTCTGGTTATGCACAACTTGACCCATCCATCCATTTTCCAACCCGCTGAATCCAAACACAGGGTCATGGGAGCCAATCCCAGCCAACACAGGGCACAAGGCAGGAACCAATCCTGGGCAGGGTGCCAACCCACGGCAGGACACACACAAACACACCCACACACCAATCACACACTAGGGCCAATTCAGAATCGCCAATCCACCTAACCTGCATGTCTTTGGACTGTGGGAGGAAACCCATGCAGACACGGGGAGAACATGCAAACTCCACGCAGGGAAGGACCCGGGAAGCAAACCCGGGCCTCCTAACTGCGAGGCAGCAGCGCTACCACTGTGCCACCGTGCCGCCCACAACTTGACCCAATATATATATTTTTTTATTTTGAATTTTGATGTACTCTGTTAATCTCTGTGGAGAAACTGACTTTCCACATGGGGGTCAGAGTGCAGGGTCAGCCATTGTACAGCACCCCCGGACCCCCCGGAGCAGTTTACAGGCCCAATGGCTTCAGGCAATCAACTGGATTTGAAGCGGCAGCCCTCCAGACCCCTCGGCCCCTCTCAGTCTGCCCTTTATATTTGAAAGAAGCGAGCAGAGCAGACATTCTGATTTATTTTACCAGTGTGTTCTATTTGACTTTGCGGAATCTTGTCATAATTTTAATTTTTTGATATATTTAGTTAATCCCTTGCATCATTTGCATCAGTAATTTTAGTTTTTTTCTTCATTTTACTAATCAACTTTTATGCAGAGGACAGAAAGATATGGAAGAAGATGATCCGCTGTGGCAACCCCTAACGCAGGGGTCCTCAATGCCAGTCCTGGAGAGCCGCAGTGGCTGCAGGTTTTTGTTCTGACCTGGTTGCTTAATTAGAAAGCAATTCTTGCCAATAAAGCACTAACAAGCTATGAAATTAAATTAACTCTGCTATGTCAGGTCATTCTCATATCCTAGATTTTCTTTCCCTTTCTATCATGCAAATGATTTGAAGGCTAAAGTGGACGAGTAATTCTCAGTCCTTCACTTTTTTCTCTTCATTTTTCTTCCAAGTATTTAATTAAACCCAATAGTGCAGATAAATACACACAGGTGTAAATGTAAATAAGTTAAATGGAGAAATGCTGCTCTCTCTTGTCATTTGCATGTTATTGATAATAAGGAGCAATTAAAATAGCTGTTTAAGACAAAATTAAGCAATAAGGGCTCAAAATCACTAAAGTGAAGCAGAAGTGTTACTTTAGCAATAAGTGCTTTTTATTAAGCAACTGGGTTGGAGCAAAAACCTGCAGCCACTGCGGCTCTCCAGGACCGTGATTGAGGACCCCTGCGCTAACGGGAGCAGCCGAAAGAAGAAGAGATAAAGAGCCCACCATAATGTGTGACACAAAGACACACTTCTCCTTGATGTCCCCCTCTGCTCCAAAGTTTAAAATTACAAATCAAACAACTCAGACATCACGATTAAAGGGCACATTGCAGGCTTTCATTTAAAGGGATTTGCAGGCACTTCAGTCTCACAGCACTCTCTCTACATGGTCTCCCCATTTCAGGGCACCCTAATGTTTGGGACAGTTGGCGTCCCTGGTGTTCTGTGATTCCTCAGGTGGGTTTCATTACTTCATAACAGACCTCGGCTTGATTCTACCCTCTGGAGTCTGTAGTTGTCAGTGTTTGACATGAGGATAAGAGCTGTGCCAATGAAAGTCAAAGAAGCCATTAGGAGGATGAAACATGAGAATAAAACCATTAGAGACCTCAACAGAACCCTAGGATGACCAAAATCGACTCTCTGGGATATCATGAAGAAGAAAGAACACACAGGTGAGCTCAGGGATCACAAAGGGGCTGGTAGGCCAAGGTAGACCTGACAGAATTACAGAAGAACCCTCACTACACTGAATAAAGTATAACCTTCATCCATCCTCTTCCGCTTATCCGAGATCGGGTCGCAGGGGGCAGCAGCTTGAGCAGAGATACCCAGACTTTCCTCTCCCCGGCCACTTCTTCTAGCTCTTCCGGGGGAATCCCGAGGCGTTCCCAAGGCCAGCCGAGAGACATACAGTGGGATGCAAAAGTTTGGGCAACCTTGTTAATAGTCATTATTTTCCTGTAAAAATCGTTGGTTGTTACGATAAAAAATGTCAGTTAAATATATCATATAGGAGACACGCACAGTGATATTTGAGAAGCGAAATGAAGTTTATTGGATTTACAGAAAGTGTGCAATAATTGTTCAAACAAAATCAGGCCGGTGTATAAATTTGGGCACCACAAAAAAGAAATGAAATCAATATTTAGTAGATCCGCCTTTTGCAGAAATTACAGCCTCTAAACGCTTCCTGTAGGTTCCAATGAGAGTCTGGATTGTGGTTGAAGGTATTTTGGACCATTCCTCTTTACAAAACATCTCTAGTTTATTCAGGTTTGATGGCTTCCGAGCATGGACAGCTCTCTTTAACTCACACCACAGATTTTCAATTATATTCAGGTCTGGGGACTGAGATGGCCATTCCAGAACGTTGTACTTGTTCCTCTGCATGAATGCCTTAGTGGATTTTGAGCAGTGTTTCGGGTTGTTGTCTTGTTGAAAGATCCAGCCCGGCGCAGCTTCAGCTTTGTCACTGATTCCTGGACATTGGTCTCCAGAATCTGCTGATACTGAGTGGAATCCATGCGTCCCTCAACTTTGACAAGATTCCCAGTCCCTGCACTGGCCACACAGCCCCACAGCATGATGGAACCACCACCATATTTTACTGTAGGTAGCAGGTGTTTTTCTTGGAATGCTGTGTTCTTTTTCCTCCATGCATAACGCCCTTGTTATGCCCAAATAACTCAATTTTAGTTTCATCAGTCCACAGCACCTTATTCCAAAATGAAGCTGGCTTGTCCAAATGTGCTTGAGCAGACCTCAAGCGGCTCTGTTTGTGCTTCCTCTGCATCACTCTGCATACAGCATCTCCTTGTGTAAAGTGCGCCGAATGGTTGAACGATGCACAGTGACTCCATCTGCTGCAAGATGATGTTGTAGGTCTTTGGTGCTGGTCTGTGGGTTGACTCTGGCTGTTCTCACCATTCGTCGCTTCTGTCTATCCAAAATCTTTCTTGGTCTGCCACTTTGAGCCTTAACTTGAACTGAGCCTGTGCTCTTCCATTTCCTCAATATGTTCCTAACTGTGGAAACAGACAGCTTAAATCTCTGGGACAGCTTTCTGTATCCTTCCCTAAACCATGATGGTGAACAATCTTTGTCTTCAGGTCATTTGAGAGTTGTTTTGTGACCCCCATGTTGCTACTCTTCAGAGAAAATTAGAGGAGGAGGGAAACTTACAATTGACCCCCTTAAATACTCTCATTTCTCATTCTAGGATTCACCTGTGTATGTAGGTCAGGGGTCACTGAGCTTACAAAGCCAATTTGAGTTCCAATAATTAGTTCTAAAAGTTTGGGAATCAATAAAATGACAACGGTGCCCAAATGTATGCACCTGCCTGATTTTGTTTGAACAATTATTGCACACTTTCTGTAAATCCAATAAACTTCATTTCACTTCTCAAATATCACTGTGCGTGTCTCCTATATGATATATTTAACTGACATTTTTTATAGTGACAACCAACGATTTATACAGGAAAATAATGACTATTAACAAGGTTGCCTAAACTTTTGCATTCCACTGTAGTCCCTGCAGCGTATAGCCTCCATTCAACTTAAAATAATTAAGGTAATGATTCACACTTAATATTTTCCATCTAAACCAATATAATTCTTTTTATCTTATTGAACCCACAATTTTTAAGTTGAGGCAAATCATTTAGAGTGATTGGGTGTAATTCACTTGTTTTATACTGAAGTAAATGTATTTTTGAAGTTGTTACAATTTAAAATGGTGTTTTGGTCATAACCTATTTTTATTCTATTAGAAATATTATGAACATAACACATTCCAAAGCTGTACTTTTTACATTTATTTAAAAATCTAGTGCAGATACACAAGCATATTGCAGTGTAAATCTTAAATATACAACAAAAAATGATGAAACGTTTCTACAGCTTTCTTGAAAGTATGTTTTATTACGAGTTCTTATATTTAAAATGAACAGTTGAGAAACAGGGTTACTTACCAGAAATCCTCCATTACAAAGTCTGCTGTTGAAAATGACCAGACCTCTATAGCCACGTCCACTCCACTCAGGGAAGTGTTCACGCCGAAAGCCAGCACGCTGGAAAGTTCAACCGGGAGAATATACAAACAGCCCCTCAAACACAGCACACGAACACCCTAAAATATTAGGTTAACTGAAGTAGGATTTTTATGTTTATTCCCTCCACCATAACTTGTACTTTGGTACAAACAATTTTTTTCTTACTTTGATTGAGATCTGAAGTCAAATATTTCAAGTTACAACACTAAATGACTAATCTTGAGTTGTTTGAAAGAGAACATTTACGTTAAATGAACAACATCAATGTTATACTTTTTACAGTGTATGGTGAAGAAGAAGCCCCCAAACGCCTGTCCTGCCCAACAGATCATACAGTCTTCAGGGGGCCGATGTGCGTGTGTGTCAGAGACGACAATCAGCAGAAGACTTCATGAACAGAAACACAGAGGACACACTGCAAGATGGAAACTAGAAAAATAGGACGGCCAGATTACAGTTTGTGAAAAAGGAGTTCAAAAAACCTGCAGAATTCTGGGTAAAAGGTGGACAAATGAGACAAAGATGAACCAGCATTAGAGAGATGGAAAGAGCAGAGTGTGGAGACCAAAAGGAACCTCCCGAGATCCAAAGCATAAGACTTCATCTGTTGAACATGGCAGTGCTGTGGGTGTTACGCCTTGGGCTTGTATGGCTGCCACACGTCCTGGCCCACATCTCTTCATTGATGATAGAACTGATGACAGCAGGTACTCAATTAATTCTGAGACGTGGGGAAACTTCTCATCTGCTCAAGTTCCAGTAGAAACCCCCATACTCGCTGGACGTCGCTTCATCCTACAACAAGACAATGAGCCAAACACACTGCTGAGGCCACACAGGAGTTTATCAAAGCTAAAAATGGAAAACTCTTGAATTGCCAAGCCAGTCACCTGATTGAAAACCAACTGAGTAGGCCTTCCATATGCCGAAGAGAAAATGTAAAGGGACAAACCCCCAAAACAGTCAGGAGCTGCAGATGTCAGCATTAGAGGTCTGGCAGAGCATCACCAGAGAAGACCCTCAGCACCTGCTGATATCTTTGAATCACAGACTTCAAGCAGTCATGGCACACAAATGCGACAAAGAGCTAAATACGGCAGCTTTAACAGACCTGCCATTCCTTTGTGCCAAACATCATGGTGCCCTGAAATGGGAGGACCATGTAGAAGAAGTGTTGGAGTAACTGAAATATCTGCAAATCCCCTTAAATGAGGGTCTGCGATGTGCACTTCAATCACAATGTCCAACTTGTTTGATTTGTAATTTGAAACTGGGGAGCAGAGGGGGCAAATCAACTAGAAACGTGTCTTTGTCCCAAACATTATGGAGGGCACTGTACCTCTGGTGTGTGTGTATTCAGGGTGGCTACATGTACCTTCTCTGTGCTTTGATAGTTTTGAATTTTGTGACCTCTGTGGGATTTCTGTAATGGGCTGTTTGCTTTGGACTGCCTTGTGTTTTTAGGCAACTCCATTTTGCCACTGAGCTCTTCAGAGCTTCGCTGTCAGACAGTGTGTGCTGGTGAAGAATAAAACCTTTTTATTTTCTTATGAAGTTTCTGTGTTTGCCGGGGTTTGGCAGTATATCCCCCTCTAGTGGCCATTATTAGAAATGCTTTTGAGACTTTTTGAGACTCCTAGATATATAAATGAATGAAGGTTCATAGAGGACCGCTCTAGAGTATGGCCACCTTTTCAAAGCATGCCAGTGAGTACCCGCACGTTTTCTTGACATCCTGCCATTGCACTTGAAGCTTCACAATGGAACACAGGTAGCTCATCAGATGTTATCATATGTTCAGTCCTACTGTACATTTACACCTGGAGCAGCACTGACGCTACTGGTTACATAATGAATACACGTAAAGACACAGGAAACAAACTGAGCGTGGACTGAAACTGACAAACCTCGGTGAAGACCAGCAGTGTCTTGTCATCAGTTCACTGGTCAGCGTCTGTGTGGGGTTTACAAGTCCTCATTGTGTCTGTGTGAGGATAGCAAGTCCTCGTGTCTGTGAGAGGTTTACAAGTCCTCATTGTGTCTGTGTGAGGTTTGCAAGTCCTCATTGTGTCTGTGTGAGTTTTGTAAGTCCTCATTGTGTCTGTATGATGTATGAAAGTCCTCATTGTGTCTGTGTGAGCGTGCCTATTTGATTTAATTTCCAGTTTTTAAACTGACCCCATGTGAGTGGACCCCGCGCTGGCCGGACTGTCACTTTGTTGCCCCCCGAGTCGATGCCTTCACTGTGTGCTCATCTTTGTGGATAGATAATCAAGCGCATTGCAGTGACCTGATTTGTCTTGTGTGTCATTTGCAGGGAAGTAAAGACCCCGCTGACTGTGGCCTGAGCAAATCGTTCACTTCTCTGGGAAGTACTCTGGGTGTCGACCTGTGGAGGGGCAGGCGCCGCCATTCTGGCAACCTTCAACTACCTCCCCTGTCTTGGAGACAAGCCGAGAGGGCACGAACGCCAGACGATGACTTTGTGGCCCGGCCTACAACGCTTCCGTTCAGCATTCCGCCCCGCATCAACATCACAGACGTGGACCCTGAAACGTAAGGCCTTTTCTTTATTAACACGGACAGTCGTCTGTCTCTCTCTCTCTCTCTCTCTTTAAATGGACGTTCGCTTCTTTCTCTTTTGGTGTAAACGTTCATCAGGGTTGCTTTCCGTTGGTGGTCTTACGCTGCCACTCAGTCGTATTTTGTATTTATTCATTTAGCTTTGGTATTTATATCATTTAGGGAAATATTTCAAATGTAGCAGCTCTGTTCATAGTGCTGATTCTTTAAATGGTCGGGGAAGACAAAAGAACCTGCAGGTAAAGCCTTGAACGTGAGTGACTCTTAGATCTGTGTCTGGCTAGGGGCGGAAGATCATAAATTCATTTTTAATTTGTTCTGATTTTGAACTTTATACAGTGTAAAGATAAATCACAAAGAGAACTAAAAGGTTAAGGGTGCCTGATGGGTAATAAGATATTTAATGCAGGCTATGGTGGGGCTAGCTGGTAGACGCAAGCAAGGAGCTCGGGGCGCCACCTTTCGGCACGATGGCGGAGTGTGGAGCTTTGTCGTCTTGTGGTTCGTAACGGGCAGGAAGTGATGGCAGGGGGTGGAGAGGAGGGGGGTCAAGTCAGCTGGGCCAGGGGGATTATGAGCCTTTGACCAATTGATAAAAACAGGCAGACGTGGCCTACTTCTAGTTGTGTGAAATGCTGTTAACGTGGAAAGAAGGTATGGGTGTGGGCACAGCGTATTATCTCGGCAAGTATGACTCGTGTGATTACGCCTGCTGTATGAGTGATTATTGATTATTGATTGATTGACTTTCACTCATAAATGATGCTTGGCTGCTATTAAGTGTCCACCTATGGCATAAACCACTATGGAAATTGTGGCAGGAGGTGCCTTGACTGGGATGTCGCGCCATAACGAAGGTGCTGTGAGGCCAGTTCACAGAGGGCACAAACATCCAATGGAGCAGAAGGGATGAAGCTGGCTTGGTCCGGATATTCAATATGAGTGACTGCTTTATCATGTCATCAGATCACCTTACCTGTTACACTCGCCTAACATGAAGCTCCCAAGTAACCTCTTTTTTGTGAGGCACAAATTATGTTGTATCTCACTGAGACGTGACATACGAGAAAACTCGTACCTCAGCATACAGGTAACGTGAAGTACAAGTTGACTCGTACCTCACTGAGCCTGTCAAGAAATGACATACGAGAAAACTCGTACTTTAGTAGTAGTAGTGAAACAGGACAGTGAGGAGGGCATCGCCTGACTCCCCACTCCTGTCATCATGCTTGGCCCGCAGCCCGTCTCTTGGATTAGCGCGAATATATCCCCTCTCGCAAGCGAACTATGTTACGTTACTTAGCACGATGAGAGAAGTCACAAAATCAACCGGAAAGCAAATTATAGAAAAAAAAACCTGATTTAAATCCATGAAGTAGTTCTCTCGTTCGCTAGCTAAGCAGATGCAAGAAACACCCTAAGGCTGTCCCATGAGTGAAGAGGGCCCTGTCTCCCTCCCCTCGGGCCGCTGCATCTCTCTCGGATTTGCGCAAATAAATCGGTACCGCAAGCAAACTATGATACATAGCGCGATGAGAGAAGTTGCAAAATCAACCGGAATGTTCAAGCAAATTCTAGAAAAAACCCGATCTAAATCCATGAAGCAGTTCCCTCATTCGCTAGCTAAGCGGATGTAAGGTATGCCCCGAGGCTGCCGTGTGAATGAGGAAGGCCCCGCCTCCCCCTTCCCTCGGCCCGCTGCATCTCTCTCGGATTTCCGCAAATAAATCGGTACCGCAAGCAATCTATGATACATAGCGCAAGGAGAGAAGTCGCAAAATCAACCGGAATGTTCAAGCAAATTCTAGAATAAAACCCGATCAGAATCTGTTGTTCTTTCATGAAAAGAGGACAGACAGACATTGGATTTTCTATCAGATTCTAAAGCAACAGCAAATATAAGCAGTACAAAGAATTCAACAGCCCGGATTGGTCCGTATGCTGTCTTCATTCAGTCCCAGGTGACAGTTCCCAGATGGCTTCTTTATTTGAGGTGCAAGTTACATCTCCTTAATCAAAAATGAAAAGAAAGATTTATTCTCTTTTGCAAGTGTTAAACGGACAAGATAGAGCTCCGTGAAAAAAAAAAAAAAAAGGGTCCCATTTGGTTTTTGCAAAGCAGCAGAGAGAGTCTCGATTCAAGTGTCTATAATTGTATGTGAGTCACGCTCACGCCACAACGCTGTCCAGTTTCTCAAACACACGAGTGCCATTAAGTTTACATTCTGTGGCAGACGGCAGGGATGCCCTGACCATGGAAGGACCGGTGGGTGGGATTATTTTCACGACCCGCTTCTCCCCCGGACCGACAGAGGGCAGCCCTCTTGGCTTCCAGCGGGGCCATGAGTTATAAGCATGGAAGGTCAAACCTACTGGAGCTCGTGGCCACCACCAGGGGGCGCCTGAACGTTTGCAGGGCACTATTTCTAGTGTGGCGGAAGTGCCGTTGGAAGAAGCTCGTTGGGCACCAGGAGTCCTTTTGGTGCCCTCTAAAAAGGGGCCAGTCGCCAGGAGGAAGAGGACAAAGCCTGTTGTGGAGGACTGAAGGCGAAGGGACTGTGTTGGTGATTAGCGCACTGTGCTTTACCTTGTGCTGTGGAGTCAATGTGAGAAACCGTGTGCTGTGTGGACCCACCTGTCTGTGTCAGGGTTAGTTAGGGTGGTTGTTCGCGCCCGGGCATCACAGTTCATGTAATGAGCTGCACATTCTAACTGCTTGAAACCCTGCTTTCTCTTTCAGCTTTCCCAGAATGCAGTTCTGCTCTCCGGGCTATAGAAAAAAAAAGACATAGCAGTGTTCGAAACTGATAATTCTATACATATCTAGTTTATTGAGGGCATAACTAAAATGTAGTTACGAAAAGGCCAAGTTAAAGAAGTGGGCCTTTAGGAGGTTTTTAAAATGCTCGACAGCGTTAGCCTGGCATATCTCGATTGGTAACGTATTCCAGATTTTTAGTGCATAATTGCAGGCGGCCGCCTCACCACTTGCTTTATGTTTGGCTCTTGGAATAATAAGCAGACCGCCATTAGGAGATCTAAGGTTACAACTGCGAGCACTGGAGGAATATCTATAGGAAGGAGCGAGATTATGTAAGACTTTGTATACTATTTTAAAGTTCATTCTAAAGGACACGGGTAACCAGTGTAACGACGCTAAAACTGGTGTGATGTGCTCAGATTTTCTTTCTTTGCTGAATTCTGGTGCTACTGATTGACGTCTTGCTAAGGTAGCCCAGTCACGAGGGTGTTATGGTAATCTAGTTGACTAATCTTGACCGAATTTCTTAAAATCTTTGACTTTTATATAAGAGGTCTAACTTGTGCAGTGGTCCTTAAATGAAAAAATGCAATCCTAGTAATCTGATTAATGTGTGATTTAAAGTTCAGGTCAGAGTCCGTGATCACAGCTAAATTTCGCCTTGACTTTTATTGCTGAGGGATTCAGTTTATTTCTGACGCTCTCATTATTTCCATTTTCGCTCAAGACTAAGATTTCATTTTTTCAGGGGCTGGGAGGGCTGGAGAAAGACCCTGCTGTAGTACGACAGCCCATAATATCAGTCTTTTCTCTCGGCTGATAATCTGCTGTCTTGGAGTGGATGTCATGAGGGGCCAGCAAGCCCGAGAAGAGAGAGAGACATGGAGACAGCATTCTGTCAATATGAGACCCTCACAGTGGCAGTACAAGCTCCAGGCCTGCTTGCTCGTTTCCCTTTAGCTTAACCAGATAAGCTGCTTGTTACTCCATCAGAGACCCTCGGTTTGTGACTCAGCTCTTGACGTGAGGATACGAGACAGCAGAGGAGTCGGCCTCTGGGCACCTTTTCACTGGTGATTAGTCTTTGTGATAACTGAAGGACACGGGCTTCGTGACGGACTTGTTGGAATGATGGGCGCTCAGTCAGCTTATTCTGTCATCTTGAAGGAAGGACGGTGATTGACAGATAGTGACAAGGGGGGACATTTAGCTTTTACACAAGCTTAAGAAATACAACAACTCCCCCCTCAAAGAATTACATAAAAAGAAGAGAACCCCTGACTATGCTAAAGATAAGAGGGCAGCCCCAGAGAGGCGCTATAAAGGTGCATTGCTGGGGGTATGGAGGAGACCCAGTGGTCTGTTGAATAATTTGTGGACTAAAAGTCCTCAGTGTTGGTGTGTCACAGAGAGGATATGCAGCGCTGTTCCTAAGGGGGCTCCTACCTTTAGTGGAATGGGAACGCATCCCATAACTGACCCAGCCTGCCTGCTTAATTAGCTTGCTGATTCGGTGGGCTTCTCTGGAAGTGATGTCACCTGCCCAGCACACCACACTGGCCATCTCAGAGTTGTAGAAGATGTAAAGGATGTCACTGCCCACATTAAAGGAACGCCATCTCCTAAGGAAAAAGAGCCCACTCTGACCTTTCTTATATAATCCCTCTGTGTTACAAGACCAGTCCAACCTGTCATTGATGTGGACCCCCAAGTACTTGTAGCAGCGCAAAATCTCAACATCCACTCCCTAAATTGTTACCAGACACAGAGGCTGTTTGGTGCGGTGAAAGTCAATACGCAGTTCTTTGGTTTTGCTCATGTTCAATAGCAGACAATTCTCCAAATTCTCCCCCTGACTCCTCTCCTCTCTCTCACCCTCCTTATTAGTAGACCCCAGAAGTGCAGAATCATCTGAGAATTTCTATCTATCTATCTATCTATCTATCTATCTATCTATCTATCTATCTATCTATCTATCTATCTATCTATTATATAGTGCCTTTGATATCTATCTATCTATCTATCTATCTATCTATCTATCTATCTATCTATTATATAGTGCCTTTCATATCTATCTATCTATCTATCTATCTATCTATTATATAGTGCCTTTCATATCTATCTATCTATCTATCTATCTATCTATCTATCTATCTAGAGCCTTAATGGCGGACTGAACAGGCAGCAGAGGACACCACAGCTGAAGTGAGTGACGGAGGAGCAGAGCCCTTAAGTACTCGAGGGTCGACTCCATGTGGTCTCCTCACTTGCTCGTCAGTCACAGACGCCCCTACTGATCCTCAGAGGTGGCCTCATCGCTGGCCATGATAAGTGAAGTGGTAGGAGTTGTTGACTCAGTATTGATGGTGTGTAGGACTGGCCATTGGAATTCAAGTCTATTCACAGGTTGGTTCAGGGTGTTTGCTTGTTCCACATTTTCTTCTAGCACCGTAGTCCCGGGTTGCCTGAGTTTTAAGTTCTTCAGAGTGAATTTGTTTTCTGTTTTTGCTTTGTAAGATTCCTTCTTTTCTCTTTCAGCTTTTTCTTGTTGTAATCTCTCAGAGCCACCGGATTTGAAAGCTCTTTACTAATCCAGGACAACCTTTTTAGAAAGCTGCACGCTGTGCCGGAGGATGCAATAGTGTCAGCACAGAAGATAATATAATCAGGGAAGCCGTGACTCGATATCCAGCTCATTGACTCACATATCATTTCCCAGTCTGTCTGCCCTTTGGATGCCGTCATTCAGTGCCATTTCACTTCCTCACCAGCCTGGTGTCAACAGGTGATGAACATTTAATGGTGTGATAAAGTACACAATTTAATCAAAGCTTTTACCCTTTATCTGGGGAGACTGGCATTGCCTGACACACCTCATTTAATAAAACCTTTGTTTTTCTTTAAAATGCCTTCTTAATACAGAAAAAAACATAAATGGCATTGTCTCTTCATAAACTACCCCGCAGAAAAATATCCATGTTGTAAATGGAGTACCCTATTTAGATTGCCAAGGACCTTCCAGCATGGCAGCAACAGGTGTGTCCAAAGTGTGCCAGGCGATTTGAAAAGTTGAATTCTTGCTTCAGTTCTGCAGGCCTACCAGCAGAGGGTGCTCTTTCAACACAGAAGCCATAACTTGACATTTTTCCGAATGCCGGTGTTAGCTTGATGTCGTCTTCTGGAGTCGGCTACTTTCTGTATATTAGAGTCTAATCAATAAGTGGAGGAGAGGTGACATATTGGTGTAGCAGTGAAATTAGTCTTTTTTATCTTACTTTTTATCTTTATTATTTTACTATTGTTGCACTTTTCTGATAACCGGTGTGTCATTTTTTATTATAATAATAATAATTTTTTCTCACTACTCAAAGTGTTTTTCACTTGAACCACCATTAATGTAGAGCAGGGGTGCCCACACTTTTTCGGCTTGCGAGCTACTATTAAAATGTCAAATTGATCTACCTACACTAAAATGCTATATATATATATATATATATATATATATATATATATATATATATACTGAGTATCAGAGGTGGGTAGTAACGAGTTACATTTACTTGAGTAACTTTTTTAAGAAATTGTACTTCTAAGAGTCTTGTTTTACTGCACCGTACTTTTTACTTTTACTTGAGTACATTTGTGAAGAAGAAACGCTACTCTTACTCCGCTGCATTGGGCAACACTCAAATCGTTACTTTTTTTCCATAGATAAAGTCTGACAGACAGTTTTCAATCTGCTCTGTAGCGTATACTGTCAAGTTGTGCACACGCCTTCCATTATGTCACAAGTGCGATTTTAGTTCCCTCTCCTTTCTCTTTCTCAGATCGCTTTTCGGAAGGAAGTCAGTTTCGTAGTTTTTATGAACAGTTTGAAAGTGCCTTTCCACATTTTCTTCTTTGGAATAGCAATGATAGATTGAGAGATCAGACAAACGCACTTCGATTGTGACATTGTGTGAAAAAAAAAAATCCTCTTCCAATTCCACATCCAGTCCATATCCTCCCCATACAATTGGTTTTAAATCTCTTCTTTAGTCGATATAAATTGGAAGGCTAACTAGATCACAGCTGGAGTTTTGCAGTAGCTCGCGCGTTTGATCGTGTGAGCGGGATGACCAGTGTGTTAGAAGAAAAGAGATCTCAGACTGGCCGCCCTGTATGTCAATCAAGTGGCAAATGCCATAGGGAGGATATATGACAGACTTAACGTTTAAAAAACTTTTTTTTTGAATGCACCGCGATCTACCTGTACTCCCTTTCCAATCTACCGGTGGATCGAGATCGAAGCATTGGGCACCCCTGATGTAGAGCATCCACCTGGATGAAGTAATGGCAGCCATTTTTGTGCCAGTATGCTCGCCACATGTTAGCTGTGAAGTAGTGAGAGAGAAAGCCAACTAGAGACAGGGGGTGATTAGAGGGGCCAGAATGACTAGGCCATGGTGGGCTATTTATCCTGGTCATCGGGATACACCCTGCTCTTTATGAAGGATCTTTTATGATCACAGAGAGTCAGGACCTCGGTTTTACGTCTCATTCGAAGAACAGTGCCATATTTACAGCACAGTGTCCTCGTCACAGCACTGGAGCATTGGGGGTCCACATTCAGACCACAGGGTAAGTGCTCACTGCTGGCCTCACCAACACCTCTTCCAGCAGCATCCCCAGCTTCTCCTAGATGGTCTCCCATCCAAGTACTGGCTAGGGCTGAACACGCTGAGCTTCAGGTGGATGACCTGCTCTGAAGCGCATGTGGTTGGGCTGTTGGCTATAAATTTGATACAAAATGATGTGAGCTGTACGTGTGTGTTCACCCTGTGATGAAGTGGCGCCCTGTCCAGGTGTTGTCCCTGTTTTGCACCTGGTGATTGTTGGGATTCAGCGCAGCTGTCCCAAGATGTTGCCCGAGATACACATGTTGATGGACTGATGGACATGTTTTGGTATTTTACTCCATGCCTTTCTGGGAAGTCCCGGCCTGTGTCACCAGAGTGACATTCAGTCTGCCAATGAGGAGAACTCATTCAAGGCTCATAGTAAATGTAGAGCATAGAACACAAAATGAATGTTTCTCAATTATCAAAAAAAAAAAATCTTGGAAGGCTTGGAAGGAGACATTTTAACGTCCCGCGAGAGAAAAGGACAGTTGCTGCACAGGCTTTTAAATGATCGACGCACAGGGCGACAAGCAGAACGCGCAGCTCGGCAGCAGCAAGACAGCAGCTGATCAAACCGCATCTCCTTAGCGTGCGTTCGCACCCCCTTTCACAACGCGAGCGGCAGAGACGCAAAGTGGCTGGTGCGTAGTACCCCCCGCGGGGGAGGGGGTGTATGAGCAAAGCAAAGCCCCCTAGTACTGTCAAATTTCACGTGTAGTGTGCAAGATTTTCAATCATTTTAGTTCACTAAAAAGTTGGTGAGCATGATACACGAGACATAATTTTAAAACAGTAAATCCACATAAAACGTCAGTTGCTGCATGCAGTGCGCTGTCGTCGTTCTTTTGCCCCCTCTGGCTGCTGTGGGACCCATTCTGCCATGGGGGTGGTGAGTGGCTGCCAGGCTGTTTTCTGAAAAGTTCACATAAATCAACCTAAAATGTCTGCTGCCGGTTCTGTGGCCACTCTCGCTGCGGGTTGAGCATATCTGAGGCCGGGCAGGGGGCGGCATCAGCAGCGAGGGAGATCACAGTGCAGCTCGTTCTGCTTTGTACCTCATGTCATTTTAAGTGGCAGTCCTCCCAGAGGAACGGTGCTGCAGGCGCGTCAGCCGATGCCTCACTTCCGTTTTCGATCTCGATCTTCACCAAAATCGGAGTCTAACATGTCAGAGTCCAATTCAAAATACACCACACATCGTCCGCCAAATATTTTGCTAAGCGCATTCGCTTCTCTCTCTCTCTCTCACCCGATTTTGTTGCCATTTTTGACGTTGCAGTTTTTTGCTCTTCAGTTCTCACGCACGCGCAGGGATTAGTCGTCACAAATCAACAATCTCTAGCGTTCCTTCAAGCGAGGAGAGCCCACCTCTGTCGTAATTTTCAACGTTTACCACTCATTATAGCCTTCACTTGTCCTGTCAACAAAAGTTGACATCCACCCTAAAATCTTGAAAACTTAAGGGGGCACATTATACATGAATTTCTTTTTTTACCAGACAATTTTGGGCTAAATCAGCCTGCGCATTATACACGGGTGCGCATTACAGACGACATTTTACAGGATAAATATTTGGATGCAGTCGGATGGGCAGTGGAGTAGGAGATGGACCGGTGATGATGTGTGCAAACCTCTAACAGTGGGTGGGCAGCAGCTAAAGGAGCTTTGTGCCTCAGAGCATCAGTATGGTGATGAAAGGGGACTGAAGTGACTTTGAACGTGGCATGGCTGTTGGTACCAGACGGGCGGTGCTGAGCATTTTACAAACTGCTGATCTACTGGGATTTTCACGCGCAACCATCTCTGGGGTTACAGAGGAGGGTCTGATAAATGGAAAATATCAGTGAGTGGCAGATCTCTGGGCGTCAGTGCCTTGTTAATGCCAGAGGTCAGAGGAGAATGCCAGACTGGTCAGAGTTGATGGAAAGTCAACAGTAACTCCAATAAGCACTCGTTACAACTGAGGTGTGCAGAAGAGCAGCTCTGAACACACAACATGTCGAACCTTGAAGCAGGTGGGCTACAGCAGCGGGAGACCACAGCGGGTGACACTCCTGTCAGCTAAGAACAGGCAACTTAGGCTACAGTTCACACAAAGGGCTCACCAACATTGGACAACAGAAGATTGGAAAAACATTGCCTGGTGTGATGAGTCTCAATTTCTGCAGATGGTGGGGCCAGAATTTGGTGTTACCAATATGAAAGGATGGATCCATCCTGTCTTGTATCAGCAGTTCAGGCTGGTGCTGCTGCTGGTGTGTTGGTGTCTGTGATATTTTCTTGGCACACTTTGGCCGCCAATTGAGTATCGTTTAAATGCCACAGCCCACCTGAGTATTGTTGCTGACCATGTCCATCCCCTTATGACAGCAGTGTCCCCATCTTCTGATGGCTTCTTCCAGCAGGGTGACACGCCATGTCACAAAGCTCAAATCATCTCACACTGGTTTGTTGAATCATGACGACTAGTTCACTGGACTCTAATGGCCTCCATAGTCACCAGATCTCAATCCAGTAGAGCACCTTTGAGATGTGGAGGAACGGGAGATTCACATCATGGATGTGCAGCTGACAAATCTACAGCAAGTGTGTTACGTCATTATGGACCAACATCACTGAGGAATGTTTCCAGCACCTTGTTGAATCTGTGCAATGAAGAATTAGGGCAGTTCTGAAGGCAAAAGGGGGTCCAGCCCGGTACTGGCAGGGTGTACCTAATAAAGTGGCCGGTGACTGTGTATGCATATCCTTATTTTTGTGTTTCTCTTGTCTTAATGTTTCTGCAGTGGTTTCTTAAGGGGTATATATACAGGTTTAAGTATGTCAAGTATTTGTGAATTTCCCTTTGGGATTAATAAAGTATCTATCTATCAATCTAACATATAGTGCCTTTCATATCTATCTATCTATCTATCTACAGTGGTGTGAAAAACTATTTGCCCCCTTCCTGATTTCTTATTCTTTTGCATGTTTGTCACACAAAATGTTTCTGATCATCAAACACATTTAACCATTAGTCAAATATAACACAAGTAAACACAAAATGCAGTTTTTAAATGATGGTTTTTATTATTTAGGGAGAAAAAAAATCCAAACCTACATGGCCCTGTGTGAAAAAGTAACTGCCCCCTGAACCTAATAACTGGTTGGGCCACCCTTAGCAGCAACAACTGCAATCAAGCGTTTGCGATAACTTGCAATGAGTCTTTTACAGCGCTCTGGAGGAATTTTGGCCCACTCATCTTTGCAGAATTGTTGTAATTCAGCTTTATTTGAGGGTTTTCTAGCATGAAGCGCCTTTTTAAGGTCATGCCATAGCATCTCAATTGGATTCAGGTCAGGACTTTGACTAGGCCACTCCAAAGTCTTCATTTTGTTTTTCTTCAGCCATTCAGAGGTGGATTTGCTGGTGTGTTTTGGGTCATTGTCCTGTTGCAGCACCCAAGATCGCTTCAGCTTGAGTTGACGAACAGATGGCCGGACATTCTCCTTCAGGATTTTTTGGTAGACAGTACAATTCATGGTTCCATCTATCACAGCAAGCCTTCCAGGTCCTGAAGCAGCAAAACAACCCCAGACCATCACACTACCACCACCATATTTTACTGTTGGTATGATGTTCTTTTTCTGAAATGCTGTGTTCCTTTTACGCCAGATGTAACGGGACATTTGCCTTCCACAAAGTTCAACTTTTGTCTCATCAGTCCACAAGGTATTTTCCCAAAAGTCTTGGCAATCATTGAGATGTTTCTTAGTAAAATTGAGACGAGCCCTAATGTTCTTTTTGCTTAACAGTGGTTTGCGTCTTGGAAATCTGCCATGCAGGCCGTTTTGCCCAGTCTCTTTCTTATGGTGGAGTCGTGAACACTGACCTTAATTGAGGCAAGTGAGGCCTGCAGTTCTTTAGACGTTGTCCTGGGGTCTTTTGTGACCTCTCGGATGAGTTGTCTCTGCGCTCTTGGGGTAATTTTGGGAAGGTTCACCACTGTTCCATGTTTTTGTCATTTGTGGATAATGGCTCTCACTGTGGTTCGCTGGAGTCCCAAAGCTTTAGAAATGGCTTTATAACCTTTACCAGACTGATAGATCTCAATGACTTCTGTTCTCATTTGTTCCTGAATTTCTTTGGATCTTGGCATGATGTCTAGCTTTTGAGGTGCTTTTGGTCTACTTCTCTGTGTCAGGCAGCTCCTATTGAAGTGATTTCTTGATTGAAACAGGTGTGGCAGTAATCAGGCCTGGGGGTGGCTATGGAAATTGAACTCAGGTGTGATACACCACAGTTAGGTGATTTTTGAACAAGGGGGCAATTACTTTTTCACACAGGGCCATGTAGGTTTGGATTTTTTTTCTCCCTAAATAATAAAAACCATCATTTAAAAACTGCATTTTGTGTTTACTTGTGTTATATTTGACTAATGGTTAAATGTGTTTGATGATCAGAAACATTTTGTGTGACAAACATGCAAAAGAATAAGAAATCAGGAAGGGGGCAAATAGTTTTTCACACCACTCTATCTATCTGTCTATCTATCTATCTATCTATCTATCTATCTATCTATCTATCTATCTATGACAAATAACACATTCCCAGGAAGCCAGCACCCCCTGCTGGACACAGACCTTCAGTGGTCAGTGTCTATAAACAGACTGTGCCCCAGGCTGACTCAGAAGACGAACCTTCAGTCCTGCGTAGGCCCAAAATGGAGCACTGCTTCTTAAAGTCCAAAATACTTTTAGATGTCACAGAAACGCCAAAATGCAGATCAAATCAGTGCAGCTAATGGTCTTATAGCAAAAAGAGTTGAACAATACTATAACAGAGACTTTTGTCAATGTGAACATTAGAACAATCTGCATAAAAACAGGCCATTCAGTCCAACAAAGCTCGCCAGTCCTGTCCACTTAACTCTTCTAAAATAAGTCGAGTTTTGAAAGTCCCTCAAGTCCTCCTGTCCACCACACTACTTGGTCTCTTATTCCAGGTCTCTGTGGTTTTCTGTGTGAAGAAAAACTTCCAATGTTTGTGTGAAATTTACCCTTCAGAAGTTCCAATGGTGTCTCCATGTTCTTGATGAGCTCATTTTAAAGTCACAGTCTTGATCCACTGCACTGATTCCCTTCATCATTTTAAACACTTCAGTCAGGTCTCCATTTGTTTAAACTGTAAAGGCTCAGCTCTTGTAATCTTTCCTCCTAACTCATCCCCTGTAGCCCTGAATCAGCCTCGTTGCTCTTCTCTGGACCTTCTCTAGCGCTGCTTTGTCCTTTTTGTAGCTGGAGACCAAAACTGCACCCAGTACTCCAGATGAGGCCTCACCAGTGTGTTATAAAGCTTGAGCAGAACCTCCTGTGACTTGTACTCCACACATCAAGGCGCTATATAACCTGACGCTCTGTTAGCCTTCTTAATGACTTCTGTTTGGTAGTTGATGGTGTCGAGTTCACTACGACTCCTAACTCCTTCTCATAAGGAGAACTTTTGATTTTCAGACCCCCCATTGTGTATTTGTGTACAACTGATTGCCCCCCTCTACCTCTGAATGTCAACATTAGTTTCACCCGTTTATGATGACAAATGTCGACTCTCTCCTCCAAAGAGTTAAAGTCCCCACTGAGGTCCCCACGAGTCCTAATGTCGTGGTCAGTGTTTCCTGTCTGTGCCGGGCTTATCAGCGGCCATCAGGTCACTCCTCTGATTTGTTACTGGTCACCTTTGGTGCTGATAGTGTAAGCGTGTCACTTTGTTTTTATATGAGCACATTTTTTAGGTGTTGCTTACTCCAAGTACTTTATGTTGGTGGTCGAGAAAAAAAAATGTTCAGGTCACATGGAATCAAGAGAAGAAAAATGAATGAGACAGACCTGTAGCCCTGAATCAGCCTTGTCGCTCTTCTCTGGACCTTCTCTAGTGCTGCTATGTCCTTTTTGTAGCCTGAAGACCCAAACTGCACACAGGGTCTCCGCCTTGTAAACTGACCTGGACACCTGGATCTGTGAGCAGCAGGAGCACTAACCACTCGGCTACTTTGTTAAAGGAATACTCCACTCAAAAGAAACATTCTTTTATCTGCTACATACTATGTGTACTTTGTTGTGATGGCAGAGGAAAATTTTTAATTACATGATTTTACATAGAATGGAGAGAAAAATGTTTATGACATAATAGAAGGCAATAGTGACCAGTGCTGTAGAATAGCAAACGATGTGAAAAATCACCTTGTGGTACTCGTGTCACATAATCCACGTGTCAGTTATCCACTTGTACGCTGGAAATGTACAAATGGCGTGCTGATTGACTTGAATATTGTGAAATAGTTATGTCTGGAATATTCAGCGTATGTCAGCAATGAAACAAAAGTCACTTGGGAAGGACTTTTTGACTGGAAGACCCGCCTCTCCCTCTCATTCATTGGTTAAGAATCCTGTCTTCCACTCCAAAAGTGACTGCCATGATTTGCGCATGTTGTGCGAGATCAGCCAATTCCCTCATCAAGCATGGCTTTCCTCCTCCACTATGAGCTGCTCCTCTGTTTTTACTAAAACCCTGCACTGCCATGAATCCCCAACATGCTTTGCCACATTATTCTGAAGTTTTATTACCAAAGGAATTTGATGTTAATATTTATTTTGTCCTAGATGGTCCCTGTAAAGACTTGAAATTATATTTACTTTTATATCGCTTAGATATCTCATTTTGTTGTGGGTGCCGCTATTACTGTGGTCATAAAAGATGCCTGGGCATCTTTTGAAAAGAGTATGGTGGTCCCTCTGATGTCCTGGCTGGCCCCCTAGTCATCCCCTGGTGTGGACACTAGAGGTCACTGTCGCTTCTCAGACCCAACAGACAGACACTGAGGACACAAGTTAAAAGCACTAAGATCATGGTTTGTTCACAGCACCCAACAAGGCTGAGATACAGAACTCCAAGTCCCATGATGCCCTGTGGGAATCCGGGGCACCACTGTAAACCAGGGGAGCTGCCCTCTAGTGTCTTGGAGGGGGCAGTGCCCTAAAAAAACTGCCTTCCCCCATCCTTCCATATCTGGGGCATCCCGGCCGGGTTGAGCTGCCAGCCGTCTCTTACACTGGCCAGCTGTCACGCTCACCCCTTCACCACCTAATAGCTAACGTGGCGCAAGAACGGCTGTGGTTGCATCATCCAGGCAGTGGTGGTGGTGATGGTTGAAGTGGCTGCCCACTACCTATGTAAAGTGCTTTGAGTACGTTAGGACGGTGCTGAAAAGAATGAAATTACTGAATTAATTATGTTGTTATCATGGTAACCTTTCTCAGAAGGATAAAGTAAGCACTGCGTGTGACATCATCAGTGCGTCCGTATAAAGGCTGGCACACAAATCAACGTAATTAGGTGAGATCACCAGTGTCTGGTTTGCGTTTGTAGGTTAAATTTCTTTGACTTGTCGACATTTCTTTCTAACTTCCAGACTTGGACTTTTTTGTTAGAGTTTAGGCCTCAAGGGCCTGGTTGCGACTTTGGGGTGACGTCTGACTACGCTTGTCTCTCATAAAAAGTGTTGGCATCTCACTCTCTAAGGCGAGGCGCGATGGCAGTGTGTAAATGAGGGAGTTCGGCTTATGGAGTAGTGTGATCCTGAATCAGATTAAGGGGGCTTCAGTCGGTCACGTCATGATGCTGTGTAAACCGTGAGCCTCGGCCCGTCCTGAACAATAATGAACTGAGGTTTAAGTGGCACGCTGGGCCTCTTTCTGTCCAAACCGCATCAAGCTTGCAGGCTAAGCAGGCACAAATGAGGAAATGCACTTTGAAGGCCCTGGCAAGGCCGTCTTCTCACACACTTGCATCTGCGGATGCTTTCCCAGCTGTTGTACGCCACATGCCATATGGAATCTACAGTGCGTGTTTTTCCTGCGTTTGTGTGGATTTCCAACTGGGATGCCAGATTTTCCCTCAATGTCCACAGTTTAAGTGGCACCATTAGTTTGTCCTGATGTGAATCAGCATGAGTTTGTGTCACCTGACTGATAACCAAGCTTCTTTCTGGGGTTCATGTGTTTTTTATGGTTGTTTTTCTAAGCTGTATTGCTGCCAGGATTGGCTGCCTCTGCTTAGGCCCCAGCACCGCACTGGCACACATTAAGAAAATGACCCTGGAAAAATTGCTGCCAGAGTTGTAATCCAAACCCCTCCTGTGCACTGGTTTGAAGCTTTATTAATACTAGGAGGCTTTGCCCGCTGTTTGCTTTGTTCGCCAACTCAGGGAGGGCGCTATGCGTTAGCCTCTTCACGGCTCTGCCGCTCGCATATAGAGAAGCGGATGTACAATTTAAACAGATTGTTATTTTCATGGGAATTGATACATATGCATAATTGAACTGTTTTACATTACAGCGAGTAATAAATCGTAGTAAAAAATAGTAGAACATAATAAATTGAAAGAAAATGATGTTTCATGTTGCATTAGAGTTATTTTTTGCGTAATACGATTTTGCTTTGTTTGTCTTTGAAATTAACGCACAGATACTTTTTAAACTTTTACTGTAAAACTTCAGTCAAAACAATTTTTTCAAATTCACTTTTCGTTAATATCGCATTGAATTTTGATTCCGTGTTTAGAGTTACGTCGTGACAACGCAACGTATAACTGCCCGTGAGTGAATATCATTTCTTTCTCTCTATTAAATTAAATGACTTTTTTGAATGTTTGGCTCTGTGATTTGTTAATTGTCATAGTAAAAGCTATTCTAACGGGAACCTGTAAATGTTTTAATACGAATGGCATATGAAGATCTCCTTTGGTGTCTAATGTTATCCCCTGAAGTTGTACTCCACTACCTTTCTTGGATACATCCTTATTTCAACAGTAATTTGGCCGGTGGAAGACCCAACGGTGTTAACGGTTGTAGATATTCTTCATGATATTGTAAGTTGATGTTTTCATATTCCGCACCATCACCACCAGCTGTTTCCGCACAGACAATTGATACGCATTTAAACAATTTGCCGTGCAACCGATCGACAATTTTCATGTTAATTCGTTTGACTTCATCGTTTCTCAGTGCATAGGATTGCCCGTGTACTTACTTTTTCCGTTGATATCAGTACCGTGTGTGTGGTTGAATATGGTTCAGAGGAGGGCGTGACTTGAAAAAAATCTCATGGCCAAAGTCTTGTCTTGCGGGACTTTAAAAAATCTCCTGAAAAAAGTCTTGTCTAGTCCCAGCATTTTTTTAATATAATGGAGAGATAGTAGAAAATTGCCAAAAAAAAAAAAATCATATTTTTACGTAGTGACGCGTGAAGACAGCGGAGTTCACTTCGCTGCAAGTTCGGCGAAATCACGAAAATGTTCAGGTACTTCACCGAACTCTGCGAAATGCATTGACGTCAGTACGGAAAGAGGAAATAAATGGGTTCAGTGGTCTCCTAAGTGTCTGCAGCCACGTTGCCATTAACCTCCTTAATGCGTGAAGCAAAATAACCGGTAATGGAAACAGGTGAATTTTAAAAACACTCCACATTTGCAGAAAAAAGTTTATATGCTCACTTGAGGTGGTTTTTCAGGCGATTCGACAAAGGGATAATTTGCAAAACTGCAATGGAAAGAGTTTTTCCGCATTTTGGTCACATGACATGACGTCAGTTTTCTACAGCTCTATGAATGTCACTGGCTATGCAAATCATCATGGGGAGCTGGGAAAAAAAAATGTTTTCCTAAGCTGGCTGCCAGGTGAATTCACAGGAAAATATTCATCGAACAAGATCGCTGGTGAACACGGTATGTTCATTGCAACAAACACTTCAGTGTATTTCGCCGATCAACGGTTATTCTTACGGAAGCTAATAAGGTACAAACACACATCCATCCACCCATCCATCTTCTAACAGGGTCACGGGGGTCTGCTGGAGCCAATCCCAGCCAACACAGGGCACAAGGTAGGAACCAATCCTGGGCAGGGTGCCAACCCACCGCAGGACACACACAAACACACCCACACACCAAGCACACACTAGGGCCAATTTAGAATCGCCAATCCACCTAACCTGCATGTCTTTGGATTGTGGGAGGAAACCCACGCAGACACGGGGAGAACATGCAAACTCCACGCAGGGAGGACCCGGGAAGCGAACCCACAGGTCTCCTTACTGAGAGGCAGCAGCGCTGCGCCACCGTGCCGCCCACAAACACACATATGACAAGTAAATTAAAAAAGTGTAGGTGTTAACAAAGTGTAAAGTGACTAGAATTGCACATACTTATCACTTACAATTTCACAGCACCATAGATGATGCCCAGAGTTCTTTCATTGGCTGTTGGTGTTTCCCATGTGACATCCAGACTGTACAGTTGTGGCCAAAAGTTTGGAGAATGACCCAAGTATCGGTGTTCACAAAGTTTGCTGCTTCAGTGTTTTCAGATCTTTTTCTCAGATGTTTCTCTGGTGTACTGAAGTAGAATTACAAGCATTTCAGAAGTTTCAAAGGCTTTTATTGACAATGACATGAAGTTTATGCAAAGATGCAGTGTTGGCCCTTCTTTCTTTTTCAAGACCTCTGCAATTCACCCTGGCAGGCTGTCAGTCAACTTCTGGGCCCAATCCTAACTGATGGCAGCTGCCCATTCTTGTATAATCAGTGCTTGGAGTTTGTCAGGATTGGTGGGTTTTTGTTTGTCCACCTGCCACTTGACCACAAGTTCTCAATGGGATTAAAGTCTGGGGAGTTTCCTGCCCATGGACCCCAAACTTTGATGTTTTGTTCCCTTAGATCTCACTTTCATCTCATAACCCGGTGCTCCGTCATGCTGGATTGTTCGTTGTTGGTCACCAAACTGTTCTTGGACGGTTGGGAGAAGTTGCTCTCAGAGGACGTTTTAGTCCAATTCTTTATTCATGGCTGTGTTCTTAGGCCAAACTGTGAGTGAGCCCACTGCCTTGGCTGACATGAATGGTCTCAGGATGCTTTACTGTTGGCATGACGCAGGACTGATGGTAGCGCTGCTCACCTTTTCTTTTTCTGGATGACCCAAATAATCATAAAGGGGATTCATCAGAGAAAATGACTTGACCCCAGCAGTCTTCAGCAGTCCAATCTCTGTACCTTTTGCAGAATATCAGTCTGTCCCTGATGTTTTTCTTGGCTTCTTTGCTGCCCTTCTTGACACCCACCAGGCCATCCTCCAAAAGACTTTGCCTCACTCACACCTGCCTGCTGCCATTCCTGAGCACTGGTGGTGCTGAAGAACACAGCCATGAATAAAGAATGGGACCAAAACATCCTCATGAGAGCAACTTCTCCCAACCATCCAAGAACAGTTTGGTGACCAACAATGAACAATTCGGCATGACGGAGCACCGGGCCATAAGGCAAAAATGATAACTAAGTGGCTTGGGGAACAAAACATCGAAATTTGGGGTCCATGGCCAGGAAACTCGGCAGACCTTAATCCCATTGAGAACTTGTGGTCAATCCTCAAGAGGTGGGTGGACAAACAAAAACCCACACATTCTGCCAAACTCCAAGCATTGATTATTCAAGAATGGGCTGCTGCCCTCAGTCAGGATTTGATCCAGAAGTTGACTGACAGCCTGCCAGGACGAATTGAAAAAGAAAGATGGGCCAACACTGCAGATATGGACTCTTTACATAAACTTCATGTCATTGTCAATAAAAGCCTTTGAAACTTCTGAAATGCTTGTAATTCTACTTCAGTATCCCATAGAAACATCTGACAAAGATCTAAAAACACAGAAGCAGCCAATTTTGTGAAAACCAAACCTTGGGTCATTCTCCAAACTGGGCCACAACTGTACATAACAGATTTGATGCCAACCACCCCATACTGCAAGATTGTAAAAATGTCATTGCACTGTACACATACAACAATATATTAGAACTTGAACCTGAACTTGCTTACTCTCTCCACATTAAGAGTCCCCATGAATAAAACAAGCCAAGTATGGCAACAGCCACGGTGTTGATTGGTCTGACCGCACACAGATAGAAAACACATCTTTCCTGGCAGAAATCACAAATAACGTCGCCAAGTGTGACCTGTTCTAAATAGCAGCATACGGAATCTCAGGGCAGGCAGGCATATAAGACAGAATGCGATGTGGCCTCCCGCCTCTGCCCGGTCACCACCTTGCCTTCATGATGTCTACACCTTCTCCCCTTGCAAGTGCCTGTGCTTGTTTCTCCTTGTACTCAGTACACATGCATGTTTGGTCAATTAACCATTTTAAACCTGTCCCATGTGAGCACACAAGAAGGTTCCTGGTTCAAATCCAGAGGGGATTCTACTCTGTTGAGCCATTGAACAATGGCTCTTAACCTGCAATTGCTCCGACCTGGGTATGACGTTAATCTGCATCCATTCCTGCATGTAGGCCCTCCAACCTGCAGGGAAAAACCTGGGGGTTGGTGGCAGAATTGGCACTCCAGCCACCATAAAAAACTTCACCCTGTTCCACTCCTTCTGAACTGGTGTGGTGCTGAGGTGTCACCCATTGTATGGCTGCACTCGGGTCCTAATCTGGGATCAGGGATCTGAGTGCCCGCTCCTAACCTCTTCTCTCTCTCCATGTGAGCACACAAGGGGGCCCCTCTAGAAGGTTTCTGGTTCAAATCCAGAGGGGATTCTACCCTCTTGGGCCATTAAGTTAAGGCCCTTAACCTGAAAATTGCTCCAGGGGTGCTGCACAATGGCTGACCCTGCACTCTGACCCCCAAAGGTCATGTGAAAAGACAAATTTTCCCCTCGGGGATTAACAAGGAATACCAAATCAAAAAAAGTCACTGGGATAGGTGCTGACTCTCCCAACCTTAAATTAGTTTGAAGATGTGGTGTTGCCTTTCTATAATTATCTCCACCCCATGATATCACCCTGGCACATTAATCTCAACTCGCTCAGACTCACCCACACCAGCGGGTCAGTGGCAGGCATTGAACTGGCAGCCTCCTGACTGGTAGTCCAGGCCCCTAACCGTTCAGCCACACTGCCTGTCCTTTACCTTTTTTTTTTTTTTTTGATTTTCTGAACATTGCAAGTGAAAACTTACTGCCGTATCCAAGGAACACGCGACCCACCACAGATATCAGACTGTCAATTTGTTTTTCCAATGCATCTGTTTTCTTCTACTTAGGATTTCACCCTGTAAATGCCAACTGCTGAGCTTGCGCTTTCACAGCGAGAAATTGCATTTCATAAAGAAATTCCTTAAGCACATTCATGGTTTTGATTATTTTTTATTGCTTTGCCTGCTTTGTGGTGGTGGTGGCGGCGGCATACGGTTGTTAAACTGACATCCACCATTTAGTAAGGTTTGGTACTGGAATAGAAATTGAGGCAACATTCTGTGCTTTCAGATATTTATACAAGAGAGATATGGACTGGGAAGGCACCACATAGCTGATGTATAAGGTAGCCAATACATCTACATATGTATACTGTGTGTGTCCATCCATCCAATATCCAACCCGCTTTATCCCAACTACAGGGTCACGGGGGTCTGCTGGAGCCAATCCCAGCCAACAAAGGGCGCTAGGCAGGAAACAAACCCCGGGCAGGGTGCCAGCCCACTGCAGGGCACACACACATACCAAGCACACACACATACTAGGGACAATTTAGGATCACCAATCCACCTAACCTGCATGCCTTTGGATTGTGGGAGGAAACCGGAGCGCCCGGAGGAAACCCACGCAGACACGGGGAGAACATGCAAACTCCACGCAGGGAGGACCCGGGAAGCGAATCTGGGTCTCCAAACTGCGAGGCATCAGTGTTACACGGTGCCACCGTGCCATCCACTGTGTGTGTGTGTATATACAGTGGTGTGAAAAACTATTTGCCCCCTTCCTGATTTCTTATTCTTTTGCATGTTTGTCACACAAAATGTTTCTGATCATCAAACACATTTAACCATTAGTCAAATATAACACAAGTAAACACAAAATGCAGTTTTTAAATGATGGTTTTATTATTTAGGGAGAAAAAAAATCCAAACCTACACGGCCCTGTGTGAAAAAGTAATTGCCCTCTGAACCTAATAACTGGTTGGGCCACCCTTAGCATCAATAACTGCAATCAAGCATTTGCGATAACTTGCAATGAGTCTTTTACAGCGCTCTGGAGGAATTTTGGCCCACTCATCTTTGCAGAATTGTTGTAATTCAGCTTTATTTGAGGGTTTTCTAGCATGAACCGCCTTTTAAGGTCATGCCATAGCATCTCAATTGGATTCAGGTCAGGACTTTGACTAGGCCACTCCAAAGTCTTCATTTTGTTTTTCTTCAGCCATTCAGAGGTGGATTTGCTGGTGTGTTTTGGGTCATTGTCCTGTTGCAGCACCCAAGATCGCTTCAGCTTGAGTTGACGAACAGATGGCCGGACATTCTCCTTCAGGATTTTTTGGTAGACAGTACAATTCATGGTTCCATCTATCACAGCAAGCCTTCCAGGTCCTGAAGCAGCAAAACAACCCCAGACCATCACACTACCACCACCATATTTTACTGTTGGTATGATGTTCTTTTCTGAAATGCTGTGTTCCTTTTACGCCAGATGCAACGGACATTTGCCTTCCAAAAGTTCAACTTTTGTCTCATCAGTCCACAAGGTATTTTCCCAAAAGTCTTGGCAATCATTGAGATGTTTCTTAGCAAAATTGAGACAAGCCCTAATGTTCTTTTTGCGTAACAGTGGTTTTGCGTCTTGGAAATCTGCCATGCACAGTCTCTTTCTTATGGTGGAGTCATGACACTGAACAGGCAAGTGAGGCCTGCAGTTCTTTAGATGTTGTCCTGGGGTCTTTTGTAACCTCTCGGATGAGTCGTCTCTGCGCTCTTGGGGTAATTTTGGTCAGCCGCCACTCCTGGGAAGGTTCACCACTGTTCCATGTTTTTGCCATTTGTGGATAATGGCTCTCACTGTGGTTCGCTGGAGTCCCAAAGCTTTAGAAATGGCTTTATAACCTTTACCAGACTGATAGATCTCAATGACTTCTGTTCTCATTTGTTCCTGAATTTCTTTGGATCTTGGCATGATGTCTAGCTTTTGAGGTGCTTTTGGTCTACTTCTCTGTGTCAGGCAGCTCCTATTTAAGTGATTTCTTGATTGAAACAGGTGGGGCAGTAATCAGGCCTGGGGGTGGCTACGGAAATTGAACTCAGGTGTGATACACCACAGTTAGGTGATTTTTAACAAGGGGCAATTACTTTTTCACACAGGGCCATGTAGGTTTGGATTTTTTTCTCCCTAAATAATAAAACCATCATTTAAAAACTGCATTTTGTGTTTACTTGTGTTATATTTGACTAATGGTTAAATGTGTTTGATGATCAGAAACATTTTGTGTGACAAACATGCAAAAGAATAAGAAATCAGGAAGGGGGCAAATAGTTTTTCACACCACTGTAAATATATAAACAGTAAATACATACTCTACACTGGGAATTGATTTATGTGTGTGTATTTATTTTATATAGTATATTTTATATATATTTATACTAGGGGACTCTGCCCTCCGTTCGCTTCGCTCGCCAACCCCCGGGTGGGCGCGCGCTAGCCACTTCACGGCTCTGCCGCTTGCGTATGGGGAAGCGGATATAAAATTGAGACAGATTGTTATTTTCATGGGAATTATAACATATACATAATAGAACTAACTCTTTTACATTACAGTGAGTAATTAACCATAGTAAAAAATAGCAAAACATAATAAATTGAAAGAAAATGATGTTTCATGTTGCGTTAGAGGTATTCGTTGCATTATATGATTTCATTCTGTTTGGCTTTGCAATTAACACGCAAATACTTTTTAAACGTACACTTTTACTGTAAAATTTCAGTAAAAACCATATTTGGAATGAACTTTTCGTCAATATCGCATTGAATTTTGATTCCGTGTTTGGACTTTCATCGTGACAACGCAGCGTATAACTGCCCGTGAGTGAATATCGTTTCTTTCTCTCTAATAAATAAACCAACGTTTTTTAATGTTTGTCCCTGTGATTTTGTTAATTGTTGTAGCAAAAGCTATTCTAACGGGAAACTGTAAACGTTTTAATACGAATGGCGTATCGAGATCTCCGTTGGTGTCTAATGTTATCCACTGAAGATGTTCTACGTTACCTTTCTTGTCACCTGTTAAAATTTTACATGTCAGAATTGTTTGACCAATTTTGAATACAACTAATCTTGTCCTACTGCACAGCCCATCACTCAGACATAAATTACACAATAACATTACGATATGTCCTTCTTTCAACAGTTATTCGTAAGGTGAAAGACCAAACAGTGTTAATGGTTCTAGTTATTCTTCGTGATATTGTAAATTGATGTTTTCATCTTCCGCACCATCACCACCAACTGTTTCAGCAGAGTCTATTGATACGCATTTAACCAATTTGCCGTGTATCCAATCAACAATTTTTGTGTAAATTCTTTGGCTTCATCATTTCTCGGTGCTAGGATTGCCCGTGTGCTCATTTCTTCCGTTGATCCCCCTTCAGGGTGAAATTCTTCAATAAGATTTGAACATAATAAGTCTTCTTTTATTAGGAACTTAACGTGAGGACAACATAAAAATGTATAAGAGCTGAGAGCGCAGGAACTGTGTCTGACCAAAGCATTCACATGAATGAGAGCTGAGAGGGTCGTGGGCGTGGTGGTTGAGAGGAGGGCGGGACTTGAGAAAATCTCTTGGCCACTCCTGGGAAGGTTCACCACTGTTCCATGTTTTTGCCATTTGTGGATAATGGCTCTCACTGTGGTTCGCTGGAGTCCCAAAGCTTTAGAAATGGCTTTATAACCTTTACCAGACTGATAGATCTCAATGACTTCTGTTCTCATTTGTTCCTGAATTTCTTTGGATCTTGGCATGATGTCTAGCTTTTGAGGTGCTTTTGGTCTACTTCTCTGTGTCAGGCAGCTCCTATTGAAGTGATTTCTTGATTGAAACAGGTGTGGCAGTAATCAGGCCTGGGGGTGGCTACGGAAATTGAACTCAGGTGTGATACACCACAGTTAGGTGATTTTTGAACAAGGGGCAATTACTTTTCACACAGGGCCATGTAGGTTTGGATTTTTTCTCCCTAAATAATAAAAACCATCATTTAAAAACTGCATTTTGTGTTTACTTGTGTTATATTTGACTAATGGTTAAATGTGTTTGATGATCAGAAACATTTTGTGTGACAAACATGCAAAAGAATAAGAAATCAGGAAGGGGGCAAATAGTTTTTCACACCACTGTAAATATATAAACAGTAAATACATACTCTACACTGGGAATGGATTTATGTGTGTGTATTTATTTTATATAGTATATTTTATATATATTTATACTAGGGGACTCTGCCCTCTGTTCACTTCGCTCGCCAACCCCCGGGTGGGCGCTACGCACTAGCCACTTCACGGCTCTGCCGCTTGCGTATGGGGAAGCGGATATACAATTTAGACAGATTGTTATTTTCAAGGGAATTATAGCATAGAGGGTCGTGGGCGTGGTGGTTGAGAGGAGGGCGAGACTTGAGAAAATCTCTTGGCAAGACTCTCGTCCCAGGATTTCCTTTTATAATAGAGAGATATTGTTTTTTAAAGGCACAATGTGATATATGGGAAATCACTCTGTTGTCCAGATAGATATGTACAATATGAAAGGTGCTATATAATAGATATGAAAGGCAATATTTAACAGTAAGATAGTTAGGTATGAGAAGGCAACCTTTCATTGGTAGATATTTAAGACACTATGCAATATCTAGATCAGTATGAACAGTATTATATAACAGATAAATATGAAGATGCTATATAATAGATATATATGCATAGCATATAGAAAGATATGAGAGGCACAATATGACAGATGGATGTGCCATGCACTGTATGATAAGCATGAAAGGTGCTATACTGTACAACAGATGGTTTGTAAATATATTAGATTGATGGACATGAAATAATAATAATATATATATATATATGCAGTGGAACCTTGGTTAACGAACTTAATCCATTCCGCGACTCTGTCATTTTAACCAAAACATTCGCCAACCAAAGCAATTTTTCCCGTTGAAATTAATGTAAATACAATGAATCCGTTCCAGCCTCAGAAATTTTGTAATTTTATTTTTCTAAAGGTTTTTCTGTGATGAAAAATATAGAAAAAAATGTATATATCATTAGTACAAACAAATCAACTAAATTACATAAAGCAGCACTGTATTTGCCTTGTTTGCTGTAGTTGGTGGCATAGGTGGATGGCAGAGGAAGAGGAGAAGGAAGCTACTGTTTTGAATGGGAATCCCCCCACCCCCCCCTAAAAACATCGGGTAACACTGATTCGGGGGGTTTTTTTTCACGTCGTGATTCCTTTTCTTTGGGCACAAGAAAGCGATCTACGGTAATGAGATTTGTCTTTTTCTTTGCTGCAGAATGTTTCTCAAATGCGCCATTGCATTGTCATTCATTATGTTCATTGCCCTAATAGCCACAACTTTGTTAGGGTGGTGCTTCTCAATAAATTCCTGCACATCATTCCACTTACTGCAGATTTCCTTTATCTGAGCACTAGTGATTTCCTCCCTAACCTCCTCTTCCTTACATTAGCGCAAAATAAAAGTGTAAGCCTGTCTTTCATGGGCTTGTGTCCAGGTAGTGCCTTCTACTCTTATTCTACTCTTATTTTTTCTCCAGCCGTCTGGAGTTTTTTTGTTCTTTCTGTCCCCCCTGGCCATTGAACCTTACTCTTATTCGATGTTAATTAATGTTGATTTATTTTGTTTTATAATTGTGTCTTTCATTTTTCTATTCTTTAATATGTAAAGCACTTTGAGCTACTGTTTGTATGAAAATGTGCTATATAAATAAATGTTGTTGTTGTTGTTACTCTTGGGTGAAGTACAGTAGGTTCTTCTGGGCATTTTTTCCAGGATAACCCTGTCTCGTCGCAATTAAACTCTTGATGCGAGACGTAGCCTTCACTTTCACCAAACTCCGCGAATTCATCCACAAAGGCTTTTGCTGCTGTTTCATTTGAACTTGTGCCTTTTAACACAATGAATTCCGCTGCGCCGGCGAAAATGATCAAACCACCCTCTACTCGCTTTAAAGTCTCACTCGTCGGCACTTGCACTGGTGGTTTTGGTCAACAATTCACTGCGTAACTGCTTAGCCTTTCCACAAATTATTGCTTCGCTAACACTATCACCAGCCAGCTGCTTTTCATTTATCCAAATTAGCAGCAGTTTTTCCACTTCTTTAGACCTTTGTTTCGTTAACACAGTCACTCCTTTAGCCACTTCAGCCGCCTGAAGTGCTTCTTTGTTCTTTAGAATTGTACAGACAGTCGATTTCTGCATATTGTATTCCTTTGCGATGTCGGAAACACGAATGCCATTCTGGTGTTTTGCTCTAATTTCTTTCTTTACTGCTACACTAAGACGTTTCCTACTGCCACTATCACTAACACGTTTCTCTTTCTTAGGTGCCATAACGAGTAAATATGTACATAAAAACTGACATCGAAACTGAAAAAATAACAAAAAAGTAACGTTAGTGAACACAACACTCAGAAAAGCAATGTGTACAGCAAGCGCGTCAAAACACAAATGAGCACGAACGCACGAAAACCGGCCTCTGCTTGCGTTCGTTATCCAAATTTCGGTCGTTAGCCAAGACAAGAATTGTTCAAAATAAAAGTTTGTTAACCAATTTGTTCGTTAATAGTGCGTTCTTTAACCGAGGTTCCACTGTGTTTTCGATATAACTATATAACTGATTGATTTGATAGAAATATTTGACAGTTGGAGTTTTAGTTATGAAAGGCTATCACTAACTGATAGTTATGAAAGGCACTTTATCATAAATATTAAGGGCACAATACATAGCAGATAATCAAAAAACAATCTATAACTGTAAGGCACTATATAATGAATAGATGGGTTTAAATGACACTACATATTAGATAAGAAGGTGCTACAGTATATAATAGTTATGAAAAGTATATTTATAGGATATACACTATATTGTCAAAAGTATTGGGACACCTGCACATTAATGACATCCCACTCTTAATACATGGGCTTTAATCTGGAGTCGGCCCACCCTCTGCAGCTCTAACACCTTCAGCTCTCCTGAGAAGGCTCTCCACGAGGTGTCAAGAGTGTATTTATGAGACTTTGTGACCAGGAGAGCATGTGTGAGGTCAGACACCGATGTTGGATGAGAAGGCCTGGCTCGCTCGCAGTCTCCGCTCTCATTCATCCCAAAGGTGTTCTGTCGGGTTGAGGTCAGGGCTCTCTCTGTGCAGGCCAGTCCAGTTCCTCCACACCAAACTCGCTCATCCATTCCTTTACAGACCTTGTTTTGTGCTCTGGTGTGTGCGCAGTCATGTTGCCATCCCCAAACTGTTCCCACAAAGGTGGGAGCATGAAATTTTCCAACACGCTTTCACAAGCCCAACAACTGAAAAACAACTCCACACCATCATCCCGCCTCCACCAAACTTTACACTTGGCACAATGCAGTCAGGCAAGTACTGCCAAACCCAGACTCGCCCATCGGATTGCGTGATTCGTCACTCCAGAGGACACGTCTGCACTGCTCTAGAGTCCAGTGATGGGCGGTGGGCTTTACACCACTGCATCTGACACTTTGGGTGATGTCAGGCTTGGCTGCAGCTGCTCGGCCATGGAGTCCCATTAAATGAAGCTCTCTCTCTACACTGCACTGTTCTTGAGCTTTTGGAGGTCTGTAGCTTTTGACTCTGCAGAAAGTTGGTGACTTCTGCACACCTCAGCATGTGCTGTCCCTGCTGTGTGATTTAACGTGGCCTTCCACTTCGTGGCCGGTTTTCCCAATGGCTTCCACTTTGTTATAATACCACTAACAGTGGACCGTGGAATATTTAGTAGTGAATGGACTTATTGCACAGGTGGCATCCCATCATGGCACAACGCTTGAATTCCCTGAGCTCCTGAGAGCGACTCATTCTTTCACAAGTGTCTGTAGAAGCAACCTGCATGTCGAGGTGCTTGATGTTATACACCTGTGGCCAGTGAAGTGCTTGGAACGCCTGAATTCAATGATTTGAAGGGGGGTCTCAATACTTTTGCCAATATAGTGTATATAGACGTGATAGACAGTATGTAATATCTGTGAAGAGCACTATACATCAGATATGAAAGGCTATGTTTAAGAGATGGACGGTTAGCTATGATAGGATATCTATAACTGATAGAGGCACTGCGTAATGACTAGGTGACAATGAAAGACACTCCATGTTAGATGTGAAGCAGCTGTATAATGTATATACTGTATGAATGGCGCTGTGTAGCACTAAGATTTATATGAACGGAAATCTATAATAGACGTGTGTCAAGAAGTGCTACTGGGGGTCCTTTACCCCAACAGCAGTACACCTGTATAGCGCCTCACTGGGACTGGGACTGTCAGGGCAGATGTTTTCTTTATTTTTAGTCATTCTGGTGTGTTATTTATCTGTTTATTTTTTTAGAGAGTTTTAGTTTAGGTACGGCACAAATGCTCCTATTACTCATGTACAGTTATGTAACAAGACCTCATCAAAGGCAGTTTTTAGGCCTTGCTAACATTTACAAAGCGCCAGTAAAGTAGTCATTCACCTCTGTGCGGTGTGGCATATTGACATGATGGCAAAATGAATTGTCAGTACGAACAGCTCACAGGTCTAATACTCCAATGTGCCATATCGAGAGAAACAGATCTCAGTTAGGCCCCCTTCGACCACTCCAAAGTGACGTTCTTTTAAAAGCCCATATTGCAGAAATGAATAAACAGTTAATTGAGGCTTTGTAAGTGTTATTAAGAAGAAAAGGGGTGTCTGTCTGTCACTGAATCGTTACATAACAGTAAGTGAGTAATCGAGGCTTTTCTGCAGTACCTGAAACTGAAGCGTTACCAGAGAGCTTCTGTCAAAAGTGAAATTTCACCTTGGGGACAAATAAAGTTCAATCTAAGAGCACTAAGGAACAGACATGAAAGGAAGAATTGGGCAGCTGGATAGCTGGAATTGAGCAAAACTCTACAGTATAATAAATACATATGAAGGGCTCTGTGTAACAAATAGGAATGAAAAACATCAAACAACATAATTAGACATGAAGGCAC
The DNA here is from genome assembly GCF_016835505.1 of Polypterus senegalus. Classification (NCBI taxonomy): domain Eukaryota; kingdom Metazoa; phylum Chordata; class Cladistia; order Polypteriformes; family Polypteridae; genus Polypterus; species Polypterus senegalus. Next base: position 128,253,111 of record NC_053167.1, on the reverse strand, counting down.
CGTGAGATAGATGTGAAACGTGGTAGATATTCAAGAGAGAGAGTTAAAGGCACTATATAACATATATATAAAGAAATATGAAACACAATGTAAATGATAGATAAGAACTCTATTAGGTAGATACATATGAAATATAACAAGTATAGATGTATATGAAAGGCACTATATAGCAAGTAGGTAAATGAATAGGCAGATACTCTTTGGATTCCAAGGGGAAATCACAGCATTACAATATGAGCCATACTCAAGACAAAATAGATAGATAGATAGATAGGAAAGGCACTATATAATACATACATAGATAGATAGATAGATAGATAGATAGGAAAGGCACTATATAATACATAGATAGATAGATAGGAAAGGCACTATATACTAAAAAGATAGATAGATAGATAGATAGGAAAGGCACTATATAATAGATAGATAGATAGATAGGAAAGGCACTATATACTAGATAGATAAATAGATAGGAAAGGCACTATATACTAGGTAGATAAATAGATAGGAAAGGCACTATATACTGGATAATAGATAGATAGATAGATAGATAGATAGGAAAGGCACTATATAATACATAGATAAATAGATAGATAGGAAAGGCACTATATTCAAGATAGATAGATAGACACACTATGATCTGAACACACACTAAAATGACAAAAAAGAAAGAAAACTTCTGCCTTGTGCTGCTCCAGTGTCATGCAGTCCTTGAGTCTCACAGATGGTGGTCTGCCTGACAGATAGTCCATCATCCAGGACACCACCGGCTCATCCACCTGCATATCTCTGAGTTTACTCCTCAACAGGGATGGCTGGATGGTATTGAAGGCACTGGAGAAATCAGTAGAATCCTCACAGTGCTGCCAACTTTCTCCAGCCTTGTGGAGCAGACAGAATTGCATCTTCCACTCCAGTCTTTGTCCAGTAGGCAAACTGCAGTGACTCCAGGTGGTCTACCACAAGAGGACTCATATAGTGCAGGACCAGCCTCTCAAAGGTCTTCATGATGTGAGACGTAAGTTCTACTGGTGTAGTCATTAGGTGAGGAGGTGCCTGGTCATACATGATAGATAGATAGATAGATAAGAAAGGCACTATATAATTGATACTATAAGAAAGGTGCTATGATAGATAAGAAAAGCACTATATAATAGATAGATGTGAATAGTGCTATATAGTAGACAGACAGATAGATAAATAGACAGATAGGTAAGAAAGGCACTATATGATAGATATATGTGAAAGGTGCTATATAATAGACAGACAGATAGATAGGAAAGGCACTCTATGATAGATACAGTAGATAGACAGTAGTTTGTTTGTCGAAAGGTGGACATTTAGATAGATTATTATGTCCCTGATGTAATTAAAATGAAGAAGTTTACAAAAGGAGTCCTGCCATGTCCAGAAGTTGTATTCTAACATACGAATGTTGACACGAGACCCTTTTCCTTTATCTTTCCCCTTGGACTCATCTTGGTGTCTTAGAAGGCCATCCTCGCTGGTGTTACTCTGTTCATTTTCTCTTCACCAGATGCCAGTCGCTGCCCACTCCCCAGTGCTGCCCTTTTGTTTCTGCTCATTCTGTGGTATCTTTTTAATAAGAGGGTGGTCTGCATGCCCTCAGATGTAATTGATTACATCTCGCCTGAAGAAGGGGCCTGAGTTGCCTCGAAAGCATGCATATTGTAATCTTTTTAGTTAGCCAATAAAAGGTGTCATTTTGCTTGGCTTTTCTCTACATTCATAATGGCTAACACGGTACAACACCGAAGTATTTAAATAAAACCTTTGTTTATTTTGATAAAGGACTGTGTGTGTACCATTGGGTGACATCACCCGTGTGACGCTTTATAAGCCAGCGCCGCTGCTTCCTCAGCATCTGAGATATTTTACGAGTGATTTAGTGTGTTTTCTCATTTGGGCTGCGAGTCTGGCTAGCGTTGGCAGTTTTCACATCAGTTACTCATATAAAACTTGTGTTTCCTCACCAATGGAGTCTTCCTCATTACTAGCTGCTCAGGTCACTGCACTGGCAGTACAACATTGGGCCAGTTTCGAGCCTTTGGGGTATCAGAAAATGACAATTAGAAGACCCCCACACTGACATGGGGAGAACTTGCAGAGTCCACATGGAGCAAACAGATTTGGGATTTAAACTTCGGGCACCAGCCTCACTAAGTAGGGGGCAGCTTCACCACCTGCTGGGTGTTCCCACTTTTGTAATACCTGCTGGTTCAGTGTGAGGCCCACAGTGCAAGAAACAGGGCACAGTTTATGTGGCACTGTCAAGAGGGCAGTGTATCCATATTGTGATACTGGCAGTAGTGGGAGAAGCCAGCGGTCAATTTACAGCGCCTTAACTGACCAAATGATGCTCAGATGTTCAGATGAGGCGACTCACTGGTGGGTCCTGCGTGATGCTACATACAGTATGTGTAACTAAAGTCCAGTCCTCCACTCCATCTTCATCTGCTCTTCCCTACTTCAATATTACAGTAAAGGCCTCATTGCAGAATGCCGGTAATGCAGGTAGTCAGATCTGAGTGATCTGTAAAAATAAGTCATGAAAGACTCGGGCGAGCTCTCGGTCTAAGCCTGTCGGAGCCACAGGTCTGTTCTTCACCGAGTTGTGAGCTCTGCAAATGGATTGAGTTTCAGTCGTGTCCTGTCACGCTCACAGGCGGTGATGCGTGTGTCCTGTGGGTGTTAGGCACCCTGGAAAGGAGTTTGGGGCTTTTTTTTTTCTTTTTCATTCTTTCTCAGTCAAATTCTTGAATGGTTTCAGGTAAATAGCAAGTACTGGTGCCGACGTGCCTCCTGGCTTTAAAGCTCCTAACGTCATTACTTCAGTGCTTTCAGAGTAGAACGGCACTGCCAGGAAACGTGTCTGTGCCCGTGTCATTCATCAATGCCCATTGGGCACATTTTTTTACCAGCATTTTGAATATGGCACGATTTTAATAAATTATCCTTAGGACGTAATTCATGAAGGTGTATAAATAGATAGAGAGGGAGAGAGAATTTTATTTGTCCCCTGGGGGAAATTTGACTTTTTACATAAGCTAGTTAGATAGATAGATATGAAAGACACTATATAATACATGATTGATAGATATGAAAGGCACATATATGAAAGGCACTATATAATAGATAGATATGAAAGACACTATATAATACATGATTGATAGATATGAAAGGCACATATATGAAAGGCACTATATAATAGATAGATATGAAAGACACTATATAATACATGATTGATAGATATGAAAGGCACTATATAACAGATAGATGTGAAAAGCACTATATAATACATAGATAGATAGATAGATATGAAAGACACTATATGATATATAGATAGATGTGAAAGGCACTATATAACAGATAGATGTGAAAAGCACTATATGATAGATGTGAAAGGCACTATATAATATATGATTGATAGATGTGAAAGGCACTATATAACAGATAGATAGATGTGAAAAGCACTTTATAATAGATAGATAGATAGATGTGAAAGGCACTATATGATAGATAGATGAATAAATAAATTAACATTTAAATATCACACACCAGAACGATTGAAAAGGAATAAAATTAAAAAGAAAGAAAACATTTGACTTGTTGCGTCAGTGTTGGTATAAAGGACCCCCAGTAGAGTTTCTTGACACAATTTTAATGAACAATTCATTGTCCTTTGTGTGTCACAGAGAGGATGTGCAGTGTTGTTCATAATGGCACTCAGTTGTGTTTTCATTCTCTCCTCCACTACGACCTCCAGGGGGTCCTGAGCACGTCCCATAACTGAGTCTGCACTTTTAATCAGTTTGTTAGTTCGGTGGGCCTCTCTTGAAGTGAAGTCACCAGCCCAGCACACCACAGTTTAGAAAATCCCACTGGCCGTCAGATTATAGAAGATGTGAAGGATGTCACTTCCCACATTAAAAGAAAGCCGTCTCCTATGGGAAGAGAGCCTGCTCTACCCTTTCTTATGTAGCACCTCTGTGTTACAAAATCAGTTCAAACTGTCATTAATGTGGACCCCCAAGTATTTGTGGCGCACCCCCTCCACATCCACTCTTTGAATGGTGCCCAGACAAAGAGGCTTATATTTAACGCCTCCAATGAAACTTAACAGACATGTCTTTGTGATGTGAGAAGAAAATAAAATGTTGCTGTCACAAAGAGAACCTGCAAACTCCACACAGGCCGCACATTTACACACAAGCCATGGATGTTTGTGGCAGCAGTGCTAACCACTGTGCCACCGAGCTTCCCCGACATGCTAAACTACTTGTTTAACTTGATTTTGTTTGTTATTTTAGACATCAGATATGTTTATATGTAGATCATAGATATATTTAAATGAATTATGTAATTACATTGATTTTTGGTGGGCCCACTGCAGGTACCTGCTATTCTTAATGTTATAATTGTTCTTATTCTTTGCTGTCCCATTAGTGTTTTTTACCCACACACACCGTTGTTATTTGACTTGCATGGGCAGACCTGTGTGGGACCTTGTTAAATGGTCCTGGGGTTGACCGCCAGTGTGCTGTAGTGACTATAAGGCCACTTTGAATCTCTTTGTGACCCTGAGCAGGACACTTACTCCCGCTTTCAACAATGGCACCTTGGCTAAAGGCCTCGGCTGATATTCATTTGATATATGGCCTTGGTGAGGTCAGTAAGGTCAGCCATTTCTCCTTCGTATTTACTGTCTGACCTCTGCACGGCCACACATTAGTGTGCTCTTTATCGTTCATCAGGTGTAATTGACAATTTGATTAGAGTCCTGCTTTGGTCAAACCCTTTGTTATCGACGAGCCTGCAGGGTCAGCCTCCAGGGTTTCTGCTGCCATTACCTGTAAGCGTCTCCTAATTGAAGCTCTTTGTAAATGAATGTCTCACTCCGGTAGAGTCGCACTTCCTGCCTGTGCCCTGTGCCAGCCTTCCTCGATTACCTGATCCGTTCATTTTGGAGTACATCAGGCTACGGCGTGAGCCTCCAAATCCCGTCTGGGTGACTTAATGCTGCTGTTCTTACCTTGCAGTTCTGTGGGTGAACAGGAGAAGGCAGAAATGTTTATTAATGGTCTTCCTTACTGTGAGGTGTCTTCTGGGGATGCTGACTTTGCCCTCATTTTCGTTTATGCAGGCTGAGCGTGTTGTCTCTGTTTTAAGGGAATTCATTAATGGACTGTAATTGTGATTATACAGGCACTTGTGAAATAAAGCTGTAAAGTGGGAATGCTTTCAAAAATGATGTCATAAATAGTTTTTAATAATCAATAAACTTCCTAGAAAGTGAAGTAAAAAAAAAAAAAACACAATAAAATGAAGATTTGGTGTGCCCACCCTTTGTCTTCTCATAGCTCCACCACTGTCATGCAGTTTCTGCAGGGCCACTTGTCCCCTTGGCCCAGCTCCAATGGAGACTTTTGCTGTCAGTCAGTCAGTCAGTCAGTCAGTCATTCTCCAAACTGCTATATCCTAACACAGGGTCACGGGGGTCTACTGGAGCCAACACAGGGGGCAAAGCAGGAACAAACCCTGGGCAGGGCACCAGCCCACCGCAGGGCACACACACACTAGGGACAATTTTAGGATCGCCAGTGCACCTAACCTGCATGTCTTTGGACTGTGGGAGGAAACCGGAGCACCCGAAGGAAACCCACGTCTTACTTGTAATTCCAGACCGGCTCCATGATGTTGAGATCAGAGCTCTGCGGGGGCCATCATGTCTGTCGCAGGATTCCCTCATCATCTTTTTTATGATTTTGGCCACATTGTAATAAGGAGACAAAGCACAGAAAAAAGGTTTGGGGGCTTTTGCTATGATGCAAGATGTGCAGGTGAAGCCACCACATCTTCTGTCAACTTCTCTTTTTTGAGTCTGGCTGTCCCTGCCCAGTTTTATTCCTTCTACACAGAAATTTCTGTTTCAGTTCATCACTTCAAGTAATCAACATAGACATCAGAGTTAACATTTGTCTGTTACATGCCATTTGGTATGGGATTTGTAAAAAGTAATGCTAATGTTTGTGATGCACCATCTGTTGGAATGACAAATGCCATGCATGTGTCTCTGTTATATGCTATTTGGTATGGGTGTTGTAAAAGAAGTGATAATGTTTGTGATGCACCATCTGTTGGAATGACAAATACTATGCTTTTCAATACTACAGATGTTTGTGGTGCACCATCTGTTGGAATGACAAGCACAATGCATACAGTATGTCTCTGTAATATGCCGTTTGGTACGGGTTTTGTTAAAGAAGTGTTAATCTTTGTGATGCACCATCTGTTGAAATGTCAGGTGCTATGCATTTGAATACTACAGATGTTTGTGGTGCACCATCTGTTGGAATGACAAATACCATGCATCTGTCTCTGTTATATGCTAATTGATTTGGGGTTTGTATAAACAGTGCTACCTTTTGTGCTGCACCATCTGTTGAAATGACAAGCACAATGCATATGTCTCTGTAATATGCCATTTGGTATGGGTTTTGTAAAAGGTTTGTGATTTACCATCTATTGGAATAACAAATGCAATGCATTGTAATACTACTGTAGAGATGTTTGTGATGCACCATGTGTTGGAATGCAATGTATTTGCCATCTTATATATTCCATTTGGTTTGTGTTTTGTAAAAACAATGCTAATTTTTATGTGCCATCTATTGGAATGACAAATGCAGTGCATTTATTACAGGTGTTTGCGATGCACCATCATTGGGAGTGACACATGCAATATATATGTCTCTGTTATATGCCATTTGGTATGGGATTCATAAAAGCAGTGCTAATATTTTTGATGTGCCATCTGTTGGACTGATAAATGCAATGCATGTTTTCCTACAGATGTTTGGAATGCACCATCTGTTGGAATGACAAATGCATGGCATACATCTCTGTTATATTGTATTTGATATGGGATTCATAAAAGCAGTGTTCATTTTTGCAGTGCACCATCTCTTGGAATGACAAATGCAATACGCTTTAACACTATAGATGTGTGTGATGTGCCACCTGTTGGAATGAAAGAGACATAGCAACTGGGCAGACACACAGACAGCCACATAGACACCTCTCTTTTTATTAAGGTAGATTTGTACACATTTTGCCCAGCGGCCTGTATCTATGCTGAAAGATTAATGGCCTCCTCCCTCCTCACAATAAAATAAGTACTCTGCACACTAATAAAAAGAGCATATGTGTTTAAATGAATCTGAAAAGATGTTAACACGGATCAGCAGTGTTGCACTCGATGTGAAGCGTGTGCTGCCTTTTTTATTCAGACTAATGACCTCGAAGCTGCTCATGCCCTTTAAGGTGGTCCAGCCCCCCTGCCATCCTGCCTCACAGTAAGAACTCAGTTATTTAACTGCAGCTGACTTTGACAGCGTTCACATCTCACCTCCCTTCACCCTTAGGCTGGAATTTGATATTGCAGTCTGGCAAATGGAGTGCATAACCAAATGACAGCCCCCTTGGTGCTCATCATGGTGAAAGAGTGACTGAAGGGCAAAAAAAGTCCAAGGAAGTCACGTTGATTTTGATATGGTGCCTCTCAGTTGCCAATACCACCCTAAGGCACTTGACATGTACACGTCTATAGGACGTTTATTTCCTTGTACTTTTTTCTTATAAAGATGACAAACAGAGAGGTTAGTATGGAAAAATACTCTGGATAATTTTACAATAAAAATGTCACACAATATACTTTTGTTACTTATTTCTGTATGAATTTATGAAATAATTTATTCAATGACATTGCACGCAACATGAAGTAAGCTTTGAAATGTAAACGTTTGTGCTTTACCTGTCTCTGGACGAGGGCTTACTGATTGACTGAGTAATTCAGAGAATCCCACCCCCTGTGGCAGCAGTTTAGACCAATGGAGTGATGAGCCACAGGACTCCCGAGGCAAGCAAAGCCGAGTGACCCGCGGGGTCTGTGAGTGACCATTGTTGTGACCACTGGCATCCATGGCAGACAGGAGTACAAGAATCACAATGCGAAGCGGATGTTTGAATTCACCTTTGTCTTGGGAATTGGCAATTAGAGGGTTTGCTGACATCAGCGCCCACTCTGCCAGCCACTCGCTCTGCTCCTGCAAGAAGGAGGACCAATCACAATGCAGTAGTCGTTCGAGCCCCCCCTCTCGACGTGGGCTTACTTCATTGAAGTTTCAAAAAATCAGCACATAAAGAGGTAAGCAGCAAAATACAAACATTTTGTGACATGATGCTTTATGCTCACATACCATAATAATATTTGTCAGATCACACGATATATTTATTCTTGCACATTCACAGTATTTAGCCTATTAAAAGATATTCACCCTCGCAGAAGTATTCAAGTTTTATCGTTATCTTAACATTGAATCCTAGTGGATTTATTGGGCTTTTTTAACCCTGGTCATCAGAAAAAGATGTGAAAGTGAAGCCTGATTTCTTCAAAGTGATCTAAATGAATTACAAATATAAAACACAAACCTCATTGACCTCCAAAAACACCCAAGAGAAATCCACAGTGACTCAATGTGGTAGAACAATGAAATGGGAGAACATCTTACAGTCACCGCGTGTATTTATAAGACTTAAGTGTCTTGAGCATGGGAAAGGCACTATATAAATGAAATGTATTATCATTATTATTAAAATATCCCGGCACCGGTTTGGAAACTTGTTGAGGGTCACATAGAGGGGCAGAAATGGGAAATGAGCCATCAGCCCTCTTTTGAGGATTGTGTTATTTGGTCAGGTTGTCACCTCGACGTGGCCCTGCTGTCCCATACATTCAGTGAGAGGGTGTCACCTAAAGGTGTTGATCCTAATGGCACATTCTCATTCTGATAAATAGAGTGACCCCAAAGGGCAAAAGGATTAAAAATGAAACAAAATATTGCAAACGCAAACAGAAGTAATGAAAAGACAGAGAGAAGGTGAACATACAAAAAAAAAATAATAATAAATGATGCAAACTCAAATAAAAAGTGGAAATGCAAACAAAAAATGAATATGGAGCAAACACTAAGAGGAAATGCAAACAAAAAATCAAAACAGAACTGACTTGGCAGAAAAAGGGGGCAAGTGGGCAGCTCAGTAACAATAAACCCCCTATAAACTGTAATTCCACAGGATCACAGTCTTTAATGTCCACCAATTACATAGTGCCTTTCACATCTATCTATCTATCATATAGTGCCTTTCCTATCTATCTATCTATCTATCTATCTATCTATCTATCTATCTATCTATCTATCTATCTATCTATCTATCTATTATATAGCTCCTTTCACATCTATCTATTATATAGTGCCTTTTCTATCTATCTATCTATCTAACTATCTATCTATCTATTATATAGCTCCTTTCACATCTATCTATTATATAGTGCCTTTTCTATCTATCTATCTATCTATCTATCTATCTATCTATCTATCTATCTATCTCCTCCATTTGTCCACTCGTCCTATCTCGTCCACTCCTGGGAAGATTAGCAACCATCTTGAATGTTTTCCACTTGTGAATAGTCTTTCTCACTGTAGAATGATGGATTTTCATAATGTTTGGCAATGGCCTTACAACCCTTCCGAGAATGATGGGCAGCAACAATTGCTTCACTGCTGATGTCTTTCCTCCTTGGCATTGTGTTAATGCTCCAGACCAGCAAACTGCCAGAATGTCTGCTTTATTCAGGTGGTCACACTTGCTGATGAGTAGCACCACGCTGCTGCTCACCCTCTTAATTGCTATGGAAGCAGTGAGGGTGCAATAGATTTTTCACACACTGCTTCTACATTTTGGCTCAGCTTTTGTTAACTAAATAATGACACAATGTAAGATGTTATTGTTCATCTGAGGTTGTATTTACCTAATTTTAAGACCTGCTAAGGACTTGATGATTTTTTTATTATGGCCTGATAAGTAAAACCTTAGTATTTGAAGAGGGTGCACATTCTTTTTCACATGACTATATACAGATGTGTTTGTTTTTGAACACGGTATATGACACTGTAGTTATGTTTCCTCCAGCTCTTGTCATTTTAGTCCCCGTGTGGTATTTGTGCGCTGGCCTTCTAAGGGAAAGTGGGCATTTTATGAATAAACCCCAACTTCGCATAAGTTGGTCAGCTTTTGCTCTGCCATCCTCCTACTTGTCCCTAAGCGATGCGCAGTCGAGGGGCTTTTGCCTTCCTTCTTGTTTTTTTTTTCAGTTTAGTTTCCACTTGCCTTCAGTTACTGTAGTTTTGTCAATTTTTATACAGATAGTTTAGTTTTTTTTTTTCCACCAAGATGTTGTGGTTGCGCCCTCCAGAAGGTGCTACGTGAGAATTTTCTGCAAAGCAAAGATGATTCCGATGATATGATATCTTCTTTTATAATCGTATTGCTTCGGGTTAATGACAGGATTTGTGACTGTTGTCATAAGCCGGAGGTGTTTATTAGTCGCTTTTTTGAACGATTTCAACGTGAACAGGCCGCTACATTGATTTCCTGGCCGATCGCATGTTGGCCCACCATTTGTCCGTCTTGCACACATTCACAAGTTTATTCCTTACTGTTCATGCAGTAATCCGTTTCTCTTTGGTTTTGTGTTCCCTAACAAAAGTCCTCCCATTAGTTTTCTTTTTCTGATCGAATGTCAGTTAAAAGGTCGCAAGTTCCCCGAATTCATCTGCAGTGACAGAGCCACACTGAGCCCAATTGTGTGACATCGTCGTTAAAGAGATCCTCGCGCGCAGAGGCTTCTGCCGTCAAAGCGAGCGCCGGCCAATGGCATGAGGTGGGAGGAGCCAGTACTCTGTCTGAATGCACGGAGTGCCGAAACAGGACTCTGAATGAGCGTTTTTTTTTTTTCATCCTTTTTTTTTTATTGCCGCTTGTTTTCTACTGTTTATTCTCTTGGACTACATTACGGCTTGGAATCCGATTTAGCTGGGTGTTAAATAAACTGGGGCCTTTGTTAATGAGCTGTCAAAGGAGAAACTCATTACAAAAGGATTCATCGGAGACACTCATGAATATTTTGTAAGGGAGGTTTCTTCAGCTGAATGGACTCGCTGAATGTTGGTGTGTACTTTGCAGGCGCACCATCCCCGCCAGGCGGCTGCTGACACAGAAAGAGCACAGAGGAGCAGTTCGGCAGGAGGTGTGCGTCTCCGGAGCATCTGCTGCTCTCTGCATGCTCACCGGGGTCTTCTAGCACTTGATTTTGACTTTTTTCAAGCTCTTTAATTTCTTTTGCACGGTGTTGTTTTTGCTCGTTTTGAATGGCATAACATTTTTGGTGGGGTAAACGTTTCGATTACCCTCACAGAAATGACCGCAAGAGAACCCACTTCGAATGAGCTCATGGCTCCAGATGCAGAATCCTGCATTCGAACTTTCAAGGAGCATATGCATTTGGAGCTGGAGCCCCCGAAACTGTCAGGGAAGAGGAGCACGTCTCCGAAAATCTCACCCCGTAGCTCTCCGAGGAATTCGCCTCGCCTCTTCCGAAAGTTGCTGGTTAACAAAAGCATCCGTCAGCGGAGACGCTTCACCGTGGCTCATACATGGTAAGGTGTGCGCGGACTTCGGGGGTCGAGCGGGAGGGCGCATGCGAGGACTTGGCTGGCATTGCACTTTAAAGGCTTTCAAACGCACAGGAGATACGTGTGTGAATGTCTGTATGTGTATATACAGTAGGCATATATATGTGTGTGTGCCTATATATGTGTAAATATATATATATATGTATGTTTGTGTGTGTGAGTATACATATATTTGTATATATGTGCATAGGTGTGTCTGTCACACACGCGTATATATGTAGGTATGTGTGTATGTATAATATGTATATATATATATATATACGTATATATGTTTGTGTGTGTATATATATATATATGTATATATGTATGTGTGTGTGTGTAGGTGTATGTGAGTATACATAAATGTGTGTATTGGTGTGTATGTATATATATATATACACACATATATGTAGGTATGTATGTATGCATATATTTATATATATATATATATATGTATAGCAGTGTGTGTGTATATATATATTTATATATAACATGCATGTGTTTGTCTATATAGATATATATATCTATGCATATATGTGTGTGCATAATATTTTTGTTAATGTATTAGACACACATTTATGTACAGTATAAATATATATTTGTGTTTGGGTAGATGTGTGTATATATACATTTATATGCATAAATTATATGTGTGTATATACTATATGTGCATGTATGTGTGTAGATGATTTATCTTATATACTGTTTATATGCATTATATACAGTTTGTGCATGATATAGCAATATGTATAATTTGTTTTTCCTTTATAAATAAATACATGTAAACAGAGTGTATTTAGACATACTGTAATCTCATATCCATGTGCACAGATATGTATAAGTACTGTATATATGCATGTGTGTGTGAATATACTGATCTGCTTGTGTCTGACTATGTATACATTCTTTCTTTGCGTTTTCTCCCTTCTAAGTGCTGCACATTCCCTAAGCCCTGTAAAGCTTTTGCCTGTCACGGATCAGCACTTGAAGGTTAAAGTTTTTGTTTTGCAAATATTAAATATCCATGCCGACAAGTTTCATAAATTTGCATTTGCGTAGCAGTTTATATGTTTCCTGGAAAACATTTTGATATGTCTAATGCATGAATGAAATGAGTTATTTCATGCACAGTGTTGTTAAATAAAACAACCTTGTCAGTAGATGAACACCATGCATTGCATGACAGTCGGTTGTTTTAGTAATACATACAGTGTTATAAAGGGAAAAAAAAGCAGCTCTGTGTTGTTTAGAATTTTATAATCCAAAATCCAAGAGTGGAATTAGGCAGGCAGGCAGGCCCAGTGCTGAAGAGCCTTCTTTCAGGGGCTGCGTAATGAATTCCTGTTTCTGTCGTCTTCACTGGCCTCATACACGTCTAATAACTTTCAGATGACATCACTTTGTTTATCAATGCACCTCTTCACAAAATTTCTGGCCCAGTCTGGGCGGGTTTTTGGGTACGGCGGTTATCAAATCAGAGTGACGCTCGCATCACTTGGGTCAAGTATTCAAATAAGTGAGCTGGGGTAACAAGGAACGGCAGGGCACTGAACAGCCTGGCACACGAATCGTATGCGCCTCGTGTCGGCGTTCATGTCACTCCCTGTTGGATCAGTCTGACGCAAAATACTACAAAGTGTAGCCTCCATCTCTTCATGATCTGAATGAGCAAATGAGCAGACACTTCCAAAATGTTTTGCTTGACCGTAGCTGTTTATTTCATGGCTCGATGCTCTCTGTAGGAAAGAAGAACTGTGCGTGTACAGGTGTGTGCAAGCATTGAAAAAGATATCGCACATTTGTGCACAAGTGAGTTTGTGTGTTCATTCCTACACATGTGTGTGAGTGTTTGTGTGAGTCCACGTATATAGGAGGGTGTGTTCATTTATAGAAAACATCGGTGTTAAACAGGATACACTGTACATACGGTATATGTGTGGAGAGACATACATACATACACTATATATATATATATATATACAGTATATAAATAAAACATGCATGTGTGTGTATAAATACGTCTATGTCGATATAGCAGCGCGTGTTTGCTTATTTAACTAGATGCATCTGCATGAATAGGAATGTAAAAACTGTGTGCGTGTGTGCTTAGATACATACTGGGTATTGTAAATACATATATAATATATGTGTGTGTGTGTGTGTAAATACTTAAGTGTGTATAGGAGGGTGTTTATATAATTAAATATATCTACATAATTATAAATGTATGTAGTGTATATATGTCTGTGCATGTGTGTGTATATAGGAGTATATGTATGTTTGTTTATATACTTTGTATTTCTAAGTGTGTGTGTGTTTTAATATATAGGTACATGTTTTGTGGACATTGTGTATGTGTATGCATAGTACATGGCAGTGTGTATATCATGTTGAATATCTCATGTGATATATATATATATATATATATATATTTAGACGGTATATATGTTATATGGCATATATATGTTTACACAGTGTAGATTTATGTTGTATATTATATATATGATATTATGCATATATATTTATACAATATAGATGTTTGTGTTGCATATCAAGTATATGATTTATATGTATATTCACACAATATAGATGTTTATGTTATATATCATGCATACGATACATATATTTATCTAGCGTAGATGTTTGTGTTATATGTCATGTATATGACAGATTTATGTTGTATATCACATATATATTATATATATATATATACTGGTATGTATTATATGTATCTATCTATATTTATACAGTATAGAGGTTCATGTTGTATATCATGTGTATGATACGTATATTTATCTAGTGTAGATGTTTGTGTTATATGTCATGTATATAATATATATATATATACGCAGTGTAGAAGTTCATGTTGTATTTGAGATATATATGTACACAGTATAGATGTTGTACATGTATATACAGCATATGGAAATATTTCTGTGTATGGGGGTTGCTAATATGTGTATGCGCAGGTTTTATATGCACATACATTTGGGTGTTACGTTGCATTTGTTTGTATGAACAGACACACACACACTCACGCGTACGCTCTTTATATGTACTTATTTATTTCTGTAATCGCACATATATAATATAATATCAGCCCCCATTTACCGAGCACTAATCCCCGCCTACGTAGACAGGCAGAGTACCGGGACGAGGTGCTCGTCTTTTTCAGCTCAGGTCTTTTCATGGCTGAGTTTTTCTGCTACTCTGCTGGCTTACGTCTGCAGTGAATGGTCAAGTGATACGAAGCTAAAGGTAAAGGAGGGCAGTAATAACATGCCGAGGAGCTCTGCCCTCTCTTTCAATGGCCGTGGTGACGTTTTTTTCCTCGTACCAAATGGTTCTCTAATGATATAATGCCGTTTTCGGGTGGTGGCCCGGGTGTCTCTTTCAAGCTCCTGATGCTGCTCCGGTAGACTCGTCTGCGAAGTTAGAGAGCACACTTGTTTTTCATCCTAATGAGTAATGGCTCTGTCACCGCATAACAAAGTGCTGTGTTTTCCCGCAGCACAGATTTGGCCAATTATAATCTCACTTGAGCAGTCTGCGCGTGTGAGCGGGCCTCCGGGGTACGGTGAGCAATGTCTGATCACGCTCGGCCACGGTGTAAAACGTGTTACTTGATCGTATTTCGAGCCGCCTGCCGCCTCTTTTCTGGTGACAGAAGGCCGTTTGATGAAGAGACCCTCCTGTTGCTTCGTACGCCGTGCTAATTGTGTGTTGTGATCTTTGGGGGTTTCAAAGCAGGCAAGAAAACTCCCACTCAGACCTTAGAAGGAGGAGGCTGGTGACGCGCAGGCCTGTAGTTTTGGAATTGGCTATTTGTTGTTAAGAATAACCCTGGCGAGTCCTGTGCCCTGGATTGGGACGGGCTCACTTAATGGAGGGTCTTGTTTTCTGTCAAAGGGGGTCTTTAATAGGCAGCCAGGTCTTTGTTGGCCTCAAGTGGCTGGTGGGGCAGGCGCGCTGTCTGAGAGTAGAGCTTGTTGCCCGGCAGTTGGCTTTGTTGCTCATAGCAGGGAGAGAGCGCGTCGTCTTTACACTTTATTATTTATTTATTTAT
The DNA here is from genome assembly GCF_016835505.1 of Polypterus senegalus. Lineage (NCBI taxonomy): Eukaryota > Metazoa > Chordata > Cladistia > Polypteriformes > Polypteridae > Polypterus > Polypterus senegalus. The sequence goes on along the minus strand of NC_053167.1, from coordinate 128,237,451 downwards.
TTATTTTTCCGTTTCCACTGTCACAGCCTTAGATGACTGTCGATGTTGAACTGGTGGAATGTCTCACTTCTTGACTTGTTGAAAGCACTGTCTGTGCATATCATGTACGGCACCTCGACAGACATCTGTGCACTGCCAGCAGCGGGTGTTTACTGCCCCAGGCTTCATTTTTACAATTACTCAGTCGGGCCTGACTTCCTTTAAAGCTGTTTTTTCACAAAAAAGTGTAATCATTTTGCTGTCACTGGCCATTCCAAGGCCCCTGGATGTAGAGACTTAATTTTGGTTTGACATGCTGGTTTAAAAAAACAAAACAAAACATTGTGACAGGCGGCCTTGGCCATTACCCGGCTGGGATACTGACAAAATGGAAGGACTGGGGAGGAGAGAGCTTCACTGAGACACTACCTCCCCTGGGACGCTAGAGGACAGTCCTAGTGGGAGGCAGTGGTACCACGGATTCCTGCACGGCATGCTGGGAGTTGGAGTTTGGTGCAGCCCTGTTGGGTTCCGTTGGGGGCCGCCAGGTGGGGGCTGCAGATTCCTACAGTGGACTTCCAGCACACCTGGGAGTGATGGCAGGTAATACCGATGAGCCACCTGGAGCACTCCCAGGACCTGAATAAGAGAAGCCGCCTCACTCCATTTGGGGAGTCTGAGTTGGGAGGTGGAGGACAAAGCATGCTGGGAGAGGAGTGAAGGCGGCAGAGAAAGAAGAAGGGACTGAGCATCACTGCTGATACTCTGTAGTAGGGAGCAGGGAAATAAACAGGTGTCGCCTTGGACTTAAGTCTCTGTGCCTGTCTGTGTCCGGGTTTAGGGACCTGTACACCCCCCGGTAGTTCACACCATCATTAAGGTCATTTCAGGTAGCAAAGATGAAGTTCAAACCGAAACTGCCTGGGATTTCACAGCTTGTGTGTCACGTGAGCAGTGCAGGTTTTATAAAGCGCCATTCTATAAGAAACGCCATGGCGAGGTGCACACTTGGTAGAACTGAATGCACTTCACTTCACTTTTTAAAACTTGAGCACAAGCAGGGACTTGACTGGCATCCTTGAGACTCTTCATCCCGGCTTGTCCACCACATTTCATTCATGTGTTCATCCTAATGATGGTCACCCTAATAACAGACTGGTGTAGTGGCTGAGGGCCTTGGTACACATCCTGCTACGGACACCGTGTGACCACGAGCATGTCACTTCACCAGCCTTTGAGCCAATAGGCAAAAACTAAAAGACATTTAACCAGTTGTGTCTCAGATGTTGTACAACTCCGTGGATAAAGGCGTCAGGAGCATAATAAATAATAAAATAGTAAGTAATAATAGCAAAGCAGGCTTGACCAGGCTGTCCTGTCTATAGCAACAGGGGTCACTCCTGGACCAGATATATTCTGTATCATGACCTTGGGGTAGCTCTTTGAGTTACTGTATGTTATTGTGAACCTCATGCCGCTGCTGCGTTTTAGCCTTTTTCCAAGTGGAGGGTCAAGTAGACAGTTGTCTGTCGTGATGATTCAAACACAAGGCAAGATACTGTGATGTTACCCGGACTGGGTATACCAGGACCCACATCCATGCCGAGTCCTGGCTGTTGGGGAAATGACCCATGTAGCCATGTCAGGGTCAGACCAAGGAAGTTACGTGGAGCCAGAATTTGGAAAGATCTGGCTGAGAAGGTCCAAGAACAGACAAAATAATCTTGCCTGGATTAGGGATACCAGGACCTCCGTAAACAGCCTGGCCTGGCTGATAGCAACATGGCCCCTATAAGCTGTGTCAAGTTCAGACCAAGGATATCAATTAAAGCAAACGTTTGGAGAGACCAGGCCCACAATTGACTGTCATGATAATTCAACCTAAAACCTGAGTTAATACTGGCCGCATTAGGCAGACCAAGACCTCCAGGCTGCCAGAAAAAATTACCCATGTAGCCCTGTCAGGTTCAGACCAAGGAAGTTACGTGGAGCCAGAATTTGGAAAGATCATGACCATGAACTGACTGTCATGGGAGTTCAACCCAAAACCAAGATAATTTTGCATGGATTAGGGATACCAGGACCTCCATAAATAGCTTGGCCTGGCTGATAGCAACATGGCCCCTATACACCCTGTCAAGTTCAGAGCAAGGATATCAATTAGAGCCAACGTTCGGAGAGGCCAGGCCCAGAATGACCTAAAGTTAACTATCGTAATGGTTCAGCCTAAAACCCAAGATAATGCTGCCCGCATTAGGTAGACTAAGACCTCCAGGCTGTCAGCAAAATTACCCCTGTAGCCCTGTCAGGTTCAGACCAAGGGAGGTCACATGGAGACGACATTATAAGAGACCAGGCCTAGAATGATCCAAAATTGACTGTCTTGATGGTTTGACCAAAAACCAAGATAATGCTGCCTGCATTAGAGATGCCAGGACCTCCATGCATATTCCAACCAGGCTGCTATCAAAATGACCCATCAAGTTCAGACCGAGAAGGTCAATTAGGGCTAACATTTGGAGAGACCGAGCCCAGAATGACCCAACATGTACTATTTTGATGGTTCAACCAAGAATCAGAATAATAATGTCTGCATTAGGTAGACCAAGACCTTTATGCATAGCCCAGCCAGGCAGCTATCAAAATGACCAAGAAGGTCATTTGGAGCTAATGTTTGGAGAGACCAGGCCCAGAATGACCTAAAATTAAATATGATGGTTCAACCTAAAACCCGATTTGATATTGGCTGTATTAGGTAGACTGAGACCTCCAGGCTGCTAGCAAAATGACCCATGTAGCCATGTCAAGTTCAGACCAAGGAGGTCATGTGGAGCCGACATTTTAAGAGACCAGGCCTAGAATGATCCAGAATTGACTGTCATGAAGGTTTGACCAAAAACAAAGATAATGCTACCAGGATCAGAGATACCAGGACCACCACAAATACTCTAGCCTGGCTGATAGCAACATGACCCATATAAGCCCTGTCAGGTTCAGACCAAGGATATCAATTAGAGCCAAATGTTGGAGAGATCAGGCCCAAAATGACCAAGAACTGACCGTCATGGTAGTTCAACCAAATCTAAGGTAATACTCTGTGCATTAGTTACACCAAGACCTCCATGCATAGCCCAGTCAGGCTTCTATCAAAATGACCCATCAAGTTCAGGGCACGAAGGTCAATTGGAGCTAATGTTTGGAGGGACCAGGCCCAGAATGACCCAACATTTACTGCTATGATGGTTCAATCTAAAACCCGATTTGATACTGGCCATATTAGGTAGACTGAGACCTCCAGGCTGCTAGCAAAATGACCCATGTAGCCATGTCAAGTTCAGACCAAGGAGGTCATGTGGAGCCAACATTTTAAGAGACCAGGCCTGGAATGACCCAGAATTAACTGTCTTGATGGTTTGACCAAAAACAAAGATAATGCTACCTGGATTAGGGAAACCAGGACCTATTTACTGGTCTATTTACTGTTATGGCAGTTCAAAGAAGAACCCAAATAATGATGCCAGGATTAGGTAGACCAAGACCTCCATGCATAGCCCAGCCAGGCTGCTATCAAAATGACCCATCAAGTGCAGACCAGGAAGGTCAATTAGAGCTAACGTTTGGAGGGACCGGGCCCAGAATGACCCAACATTTACTGTTATGGCCAAGAACCCAAATAATGCTGCCAGGATTAGGGATGCCAGGACCTCCATGCATTGCCCAGCCTGGCTGTCCAAGGCAGTCCCACAGAGCCAACGTGTGGGTTAACCCACCCCAGCACTGCAAAGGTGAGGGGAGTTGGTTGTAATGCCTGCTGGGAGGTGGGCATGTGTGGGGCAGACTAAGTAGGCATTATCAACAGTGACAGAGAAAGCATGTGCTGAGCATCGTATTTTCAGTATGGGTGCATGCTGGTGGGTGCACAATCTTTAATTTTAGGAGTGGCATCCTACTGTGCCGCTTGTCAGGCACGAACACGATGGGCACAATCCCGAAAACTTGACTACCGGTCCATTTGCTGTTTTTTTTTTATGAAGAATTTTGAGTAAGAACCATGTGGACAGCAGTTCTTGTTATTCAGTATGGAGGCATAATGAAAAATACATGACAACATACGAGGAGCAGCTCTAAAGCTCCAGCATGCAGTTCTAGAAATAGAAAGAAATTGCTGAGGCATAAAAAGTGTTGTGCAGTGATGCATATGTGAACGGCAAGGGTTTCCTTTTTATATAACATTTTAAAAATTTAAAGTGATGGTGGTGCTGCTGTTGAATTACAAATAAAAAAAAATGCATCCTGCCCACTTGGACTTGAGATTTGTTGTTATTGTGAGTGGTAATGTGGAATGTGGGAGAGCAGACATTCTGGATACGTCGATTCCCAGATTGTTTTCAGGTAAATGGATTTTATCTGCTGCTGGCCATTTACTTGAGCGGTATCACCCACTGCTTGTCGTCCCCAGTATCCCAAGTTGGCATTCCAGCTGTGCCTGGCAGGGGTGGTGACGCCCTGAGTGACCCCACCACAAAGACCTTTAGAACAGTCCCGACGAGAAGAGGGCCTTCAGCCCAACAAAGCTCACCGGTCCAATCCATCTTGACTCTTCCAAGTAACATCGTCGAGTTCTGAGGGGCCTTCTCTCCACCGTGCGAGCAGAGACAAGCAGAGGGGTGCGCAGCTGGCCGTTTAGCTGAGGGGTGGCAGAACTGAAGCATCCAAAGTACACCTTGCAGCCATGTCCTCTGAGGGGGTGCAGCACCTGGTAGGCCAGAGGTGGCCATCTGAGTGACACCTCAGCAAAGACAATCAATTGTCAGCTTCTGGTGGCTTTTCTCTCTGTCATTATACCCTTACGAGGTACTGTGCCATTATCAAACGCTGCAGGAGGCTGACGTACGGTGGCACATTTTGAATTATTTGTACTCTGTGATTTCAAGTATGGCATAGATGGTATCTGGGCTGGGATGGATGATTCCTGTCCATCCACATCCTCCCATTATACGGGCATCCCATGCCAGGGTGTTTAGTGATGACATTCCAGGTCAGGAGGTTGTCATAATGGAAGCACAGACGGACACTGCCTCCTAGTGTTGTGAACTAGGGGTTGCGAAGCACCCAAGGGTCAAATAGTGCCCACTAAAGGGTGTAAAAGAAAGAGGGTACAACGATAAAAGAGTTGGGGTGCCAAGACAGCCACCTCATATAATTAGATGCAGCAAAAAAACCCACAAATTTATTGTGGAGTCACGAGTTCAAAATGGCACTAGTGGGGATGGTGGAGCTTCTGGCTTTGAGTAGTCCTGACAGGAAGAGGCGGGTCCAGGTAGATGGACACAGGACGTGATATCAGGGGTGCTCTAACTGTCAATCACCCAGTCTGCAGAAGGAGAAAGATGTTAAGACACAGCGCCAACCCCTGGTGTAGCAGTGGAATTACAGCCACTAAAGCCCTTCATCTGTCCCCTATGCGCACACACGTGACAAGGGGTAAAATCGCCAAAAACGGGGCTAGTAATAAGGCAAATATAGGGGCTGTAAAAAATACATGATTTATTCTTCACCAAACAATACTGCAAAAGCAGTGAAGCTGCCTGGAGCACAAAGGCAAAATGGAATTACCTGAGACACAAGGCGATCGTAAGCAAACCAGTCGTAATACAGCACATCAAAGAATCACCCAAAAACAGAGCAAAATGTCCAAACTCTCACAGAAAGTACAAAAGCACAGAAACTCATCAAAAAAAAACTCCCTACCCTGTTCGAAATGAACCTCCAGGAACTGTGGGAGACCCTCTAGATTTATAGGGCAGAGGGCAGATCCCTGCGGCGATTGGGGGACCACGCACAAAACACACAGAACATAACCCAGGCAGCTTACATACACAGAAACTTTTAAAAAACAATCGACAAAAGTCATATTAACATAAATCAAAGAATCAAATGTGAACTAAACCCACCTAAAACGTGAATTTGAATACCACAACACCTAAGGCCAGGTGTGCCCCCCAGTACACTGAGTGGCGGCATCCATATGGACACCAAGGCTGCAGAGGAGTTGTAGTTCTGGTGGGCAGCCCTGCTGGGGTCCTTTGGTGCCATTATAGGCAGACTCCCCTGTCAGGGTGAAGTTCTGCCTGACCCAGAAGAGCTTCCGGGTGACACATCTGGAAGTACTCCTGGGTCCCGGTTGAAAAGGAGCTGAGGGGTAGTCGGGAGAGGAGTCGGGCGAACCTCACCTGGGAGGAATGGAAGAGGAAGAGTTGTGGATTGTTGAAAGAAGAAGCCAGTGAAAGAAATAAATATAATTTATGTGAACTCGGAACTGTGCTTATGTGACTGTGTCTGGGATTTGGAGCTCACTTACAACCCCTACAGGCCACAAGTACCCAATTGTAATTTGATTAATAAACCTGAAATGTTTTTCTGCAAAATAAGTAATACAACAGTTTTTTTCCATTAACAGACATTTACAGTGCAAGTTCAGACGTACAGGTACTGGAAGTGCAGAATTGGGTGATGAATGTTGGCAAAAAGAAGAACTTGTTCACACCCAAAGGGCTGCATCCATCTATCTATCTATCTATCTATCTATCTATCTATCTATCTATCTATCTATCTATCTATCTATCTATCTATCTATCTATCTATCTATCTATCTATCTATCTATCTATCTATCTATCTATCTATCTGGTGAAGAAAGAGTACAGGAGAGGGCTCAGCACACTACTCCGTGGAGGGTCAGATACGATGCTGAGAATGCACACATGTTGACATCAAATGGTTAGCAAGTCCAAAATCTGTGTACGGGGGGTGTCTCTAAGCCAGGGCCGTCTAAACGTATGGGCACAAAGGGCACTGGTCGGGGCCCTCAGGAGCATAGGGGTCTAACGATGTTTCTGATGCCTATCTATGTTTCTGTTTTACTGTCACAACAGGGGCCCCAGCTGTGTCACTTGGCAATAATATGAAGTCTATGTCAAAGCTATGGTGTGTACATTGTACTATCTTAACCTAAGACTACAAAATGTCAGCACAAGTTCAGAAGAAATATTTCCTTGACCAAATTGTGAACTTTGTCAGTTGGAATGTCAAGGGTCTCAATCATGAAATAAAGAGAAAGTACTCTGTTACTTAACAGGACTAAATGCCAAGATAATATTTTTTACAGGAGACTCAATTATTAAGCAAGGACCAGTTTCTTTGGCAAACAGAGTGGTCTGGCCAAATTTTTCACTCTAGCCCTGAAAAGCAGGGGTGTGGGAATCTTAATACACAGAACTGTCCCATTTGTAGTGTCAGATGTAATATCTAATTCTGAAGGGCGATATGTCATGGTGACAGGCAATGTTTCTAATACTAAAATTATTTTGATGAATATCTATGCACCCAACGCAGATGACAGAACTTCTTCCAAAATGTTTTTGCATCTATCCCTAACATGAACACTCATAGAAGTAATTCTAAAATGGCTCACTAGCTCTGCGAATGTGTGTGTGTGTGTGTGTGTGTGGTTGGGACTGAGGGTGATAGAGCTGCTGGTGTGGGCTACTGACCCCCCACAATGCACTAAATAAATACCTCTCAATGCCCTATTGAAGAAGTAATGCCAGCCGGCTTCAGTGAGGTGGCGAGACGGCTCTTCACTGAGACGGAGAGATTAAAACAAGCAGATGACGCGCGTTTAGCAAGGACAACAAGCAGGTTGATTTGTCTCAGCTCTTGCGCTGCTCATCTCTCCGTGTGTTTATTTGCATTCCCACGTTGATGGAATTTTAATACCGCTTGAAATATTCTGATGATTCACTTAACGTAAAGCATAATGAATGGGCTTATCGCCAGTCAGTCTAACTCAGAGTCACTGGGGCACCAACCGGGGCAGGGACAGAGTGCAGGCGGCCACCAGCCCGTCACTGGCCTGGCCTGTTTATCCTTGAGTGTAGTTTGACTGTTTTCCTTTCCATTTATTGTTTGCTTTTCCCAAACTAATTGCTGGTGTGTGTTTGCACATTCCATTAGTAGAGGTTTGACGCCTCGGTCATCTTAGGTTGTCAAAAGTATCAAAATATCGATCAGTACTGATTGTGACATTTTTAAAATGGTTTCAGTACTCCTGTTTGATGGCATACAGACTGCTTCAGGATTGTCGTTCTGACTTTTGGCAGTCGGGCCTCGTAGTTCACCAGTGGACATGGCGAGAGTTGCAGCCCCATTTCTTATGATATCTTATTTCTGAATTATGGAAACACTAGCAGTGTGTGGTCTTTGGGACAAAATTCAACCTACAGACCCCCTAGCAGTTTTAGTGTATTTATGAACTTGGAGAGGCGTCAGCTGACCCTTAAGAATTACCCAGTGCAGAGAACGTGGACCCACCTGTGCTTGCTGCTCCTCTGGCTTTCGTAAGAAGACACTGGCGATGCCATATTTTAGCCATATCGCTGGCATATAAGTTCTATTAATTGTTGTCTCGAGAAAATACCTCCTGATGGATGACGTTTTTAGTGAAAACTTCAAGCCTTGCCCTCCATTGCTGAGGTGTTTCACTTGCATGTTGTTCAGCCGCGGCGTTTGCTTCATTTCAACGTTGTGTATCTTCATCTGTGTCATTAGCACAATGTCGTTGTTACGTAGTTGTGTTTGTGGCACACAGGTCTCCTGCAGTCAACAGAGTGTAATTGCAGACCGCAGCTCAATCAGGTAACGTCCCAACATCACAAAACGGCCATCGCGTTATACTATGGTTAACATTAGGGCCCCATGACACTCTGGTTAAGATTAGGGTTGAGGAAGGTTATCTGACTCAAAGGCCGTTTCGTGACTAACGTTGTGGGCTTCACCCGACCTACAGTAAGTACGGCACAGGCATTGCAGGCTGTAGTGAGAACTACATGCCGAAAAAAATCTACAAGTGCCCGCATGCGCCATCTAGTGGTTGTGGTTGAGCATGAACAGAGCGGACTGCTCCACACACACACACACACACACACACACACAGGTCTTTCATTTATAGATGTCTAATTAATATATATATAATTCACTTAGGCAAGACACCCATGGAAAGCGATTCATTAAGCGGCCGACAAATAAAACACCTATGGCGCACGCAGGAAGGAGCCATGCCCACCAACTCCAAGACCACTGGATACGACGACAACTCGCAGAGCCACGGCCACCGACTCGGACACGACGACACAGAAAAAACGGCGTCAATTATATTCATCTGTCGTAGAGGCCACACGCACCTCCGAGCGACGTTGACTGTCCATAGAGGCATGTTTCTCGTGGAGGTGAATCGCCATATGCGGCGTGTAAAACGGTTTGCGAGGGGTATTCCGTGGCATCCTTAAAAAAATCCTTTACAACTGAGGTTTAAACACAATGAAGTGAGCAGTCTTTAAAAAAAAGTTTTCGGTTACGCCGCACGACCGTGTGCACCATAGCAAACCGTTTTACACGCTACATACAGCAATTCGCGCTACTACCCTGGTCGGGTGTCTTGGTGGATTATATATAGAAAAGCAGCCAAAAACCGCACAGAGCAATGAAACGTCTACGTGAGTCATAGGTGGATGTTGACTGTGCAAAGACGACAACGACTCAAGTGACGAGTTGGAGGTGGGCACATGAGCAGGCAGGGTGCGATGGTGGTCCGCCAGTTTTCAGTCACGCACAATTGTGTGTTGGTTCATTCCGTGCATTGTTACAGTGTTGCTTTTCTTGCTGATTTATTACATTACCGATTTTTCAAATGTTAATTTTCTCCCTTGTGCTTAAAAATCATTAAAAAACCGGCCTGATTATGCGGCGTATGGCACGCCGCGGGTTGCCTAGTAAACCTATAAACTGCTGTGGTTAAAGCAGACTTCTGACTTTTTGTTTTTTGTAACAGGTTAAAATGTTTTTTTGTACGCAGTTAAACGTTTAAAGCATTAAGACAGGGGTCTGCAATTATTTGTACCTGTGGGCCACTTCAGTCCCGCGCTGTTCATTCTGGGGGGCCTCCATGCTCTTAAGCACTGTAGGGCTCTGCTGCTCCCTCGATTTCGAAACCGTCACCATGAAGTTCATTGCCGTAGCGCTTTACTTTCTTTTTATTACGTGCAATTTTAAGGTTTTGTTTCATATACAGTATATATAAAATCTAACATCTGTCTGTCTGTCCGCTTTTCACGAGAGAACTACTTAATGGATTTAGATTGGGGTTTTTTTTCAAGAATTTTGCGCTATGTATCATAGTTTGCTTGCAGTTCCGATTTATTTGCGCAAATCCGAGAGAGAGACTGCGGGCTGAGGAGAGGGGGCGGGGCCATCCTCAGTCACACACCAGCTTCGGGGCGTATCTTATATTCGCTTAGCTAGCGAACGAGAGGACTACTTCACGGATTTAGATCGGGTCTTTTTCTAGAATTTGCTTGAACATTCTGGTTGATTTTGCAAATTCTCTTAACGCACTAAGAATCAAAGTTCGTTTGCAGGATACTTGCGCTAATCTGAGACAGAGGCTGTGGGCCGAGGGCAGGGGGAAGTGTGACGTCAGGGGTGGGGAGCTGGTCTACCTCTGCATTTTGGAGTTTACCTTACCTTACCTTATCTCTGCTTAGCTAGCGAACGAGAAAACTACTTAATGGATTTAGATCGGGTTTTTTTCTAGAGTTTGCTTGAACATTTCGGTTGATTTCTCGACTTCTCTCATTGCACTAAGAATCATAGTTCACTTGCAGTACCAATTTATTTGCATGAATCCGAGAGACACGCAGTGGGGCGAGGCCCTCCTCACTTACACGCCAGCCTCGGGGCGTATCTTACATCCGCTTAGCTAGCAAACGAGAGGACTACTTCACGGATTTAGATTGGGAGTTTTTCTAGAATTTGCTTGAACATTTTGGTTGATTTGCCGACTATTCTCATTACGTGAAGTATCGTAGTTTAGTTGCAGGAGCGATATATTTGTGCTAATCCAAGACAGAGGCTGCGGGCTGAAGGGAGGGGGAAGCGTGACGCCAGGATTGGGGAGCCGGTCTACCTCTGTGTTTTGGTGATTACCTTACCTCTGCTTAGCTAGCGAACGAGAGGACTATTTCACATATTTAGATTGGGTTTTTTTCTAGAATTTGCTTGAACATTCTTGTTGATTTTGCGACTTCTTTCATCGTGCTATGTATCGTAGTTCACTTTCAGTACTGATTTATTTGCTCGAATCCGAGAGACACGCAGTGGGCCGAGGGGAGGGGGGCCCTCCTCACTCACGCACCAACCTCGGGACGTATCTTACATCCGCTAAGCTAGAGAACGAGAGGACTACTTCACGGATTTAGATTAGGAGTTTTTCTAGAATTTGCTTGATTTGCCGACTACTGTCATTGCGTGAAGTATTGTAGTTCGCTTGCGGGAGCGATATATTCGTGGGGAGGGGGAAGCGTGACGTCAGGGGTGGGGAGCTGGTCTACCTCTGCATTTTGGAGTTTACCTTACCTTACCTTATCTCTGCTTAGCTAGCGAACGAGAAAACTACTTAATGGATTTAGATCGGGTTTTTTTTCTAGAGTTTGCTTGAACATTTCGGTTGATTTCTCGACTTCTCTCATTGCACTAAGAATCATAGTTCACTTGCAGTACCGATTTATTTGCATGAATCCGACAGACACGCAGTAGGCCGAGGGGGGTGAGGCCCTCCTCACTTACACGCATTTTGCGCTATGTATCGTAGTTCACTTGCAGTACTGATTTATTTGCGCAAATCCGGGAGAGAGACTGCGGGCTGAGGAGAGGGGGCGGGGCCATCCTCACTCACGCACCAACTCTGGGACGTATCTTACATCCGCTAAGCTAGAGAACGAGAGGACTACTTCACGGATTTAGATTGGAAGTTTTTCTAGAATTTGCTTGATTTGCCGACTACTGTCATTGCGTGAAGTATCGTAGTTCGCTTGCGGGAGCGATATATTTGTGGGGAGTGGGAAGCGTGACATCAGGATTGGGGAGCCGGTCTACCTCTGTGTTTTGGTGTTTACCTTACCTCTGCTTAGCTCGCGAACGAGAGGACTATTTCACATATTTAGATCGGGTTTTTTTTCTAGAATTTGCTTGAACATTCCGGTTGATTTTGCGACTTTTCTCATCGTGCTAAGAATCGTAGTTCACTAGCAGTACCGATTTATTCACGCTAATCCGAGATAGAGGCTGCGGTCAGAGGGGAGGGGGAAGCGTGATGTTAGGAGTGGGGAGCCGGGCAGGGCCCTCCTCACTGTCCGAGTTCACTACTACGCGGGCAGAGCCGCGGGGGGGACAGCTAGTTTAATAAATAAGCAAGAAAGTTTGTCTGTCCCAATGTCGGTCAAATCCCAGTCACCAAGTGAGAGGAAGAGTAAATTTCCAAAAGCTACGGGTTCGGGGAATAATAAAAAATATGAAATGCGTGAACATGATTCGAAAAATGAAGGAAAACCCGAAAATGTTAAATTCTTAAAGGTTGTGAGAAATGTGGCGACACTGTCACGTCATCCTCATGTGATCGAGGCTACTGTTCTAACTGGAATCGGAAAGGTAGAGGACGTTTTCATTCCACGTATACCTCGGATTGCCAATGAACTCCATTTTGAAACTCTAAACGACTTCAACTTCCTGTACGTCTTGCTTTTGCGATGTCCATAAACAAAGCGCAAGGACAGTCACCTCAAGTTACTGGAGTTTACCTCAAAGCGCCGAGCTGTTCACACGGCCAGCTATACGTCGCCCGTTCAGTAGGATCAGAAACGCATGTATACGTTTTTGGTCCTTATCGTGTATCATAAGGCACTCTTAATGATTCGTAGCAACTATAATGCGCTATTCGTTAATAATGGCAGTTTGACTTTTGAACACTATTCGAATCATAACAACAGATGGACGCTGTTTCAGTTTTTTCCAACCCGAGCGATGGCCCGCCGTCCCCACTAGTCCATCCATGAAACTGAACACAGAGTCACGTGGGTCTGCTGGAGCAAATCCCAGTCAACACAGGGCACAAGGCAGGAACCAATCCCGGGCAGGGTGCCAACCCACCGCAGCGTCCCCTCTAGTCCCTTTCACTAATCACTTTTCTGTGCTCCGTTGTATAAACTGACTTTTGCCAGGGTGATATTTTTGTTTTTCATTCTTAATAAACGTGCAGGTATCTCTACCATCCCGTTTTCACGTTTGTCCTTCTGAGCTATTGAGCGTGGCTTGATGAAAGACAAAGTGAATTGAAATGATTTTAGCACAAGCCTGCAACGTAAGAAAATGTGGGGGAAAAAAAAATGAAGAGGTCTGAATGCTTTGTGAAGACCCTGCTGTACAGGATGTGCCCCTTTTAGGAAGTTGGGTTTTCATTTTTTTAACAATATTATAGGACCCTCTTGGGGCATTGAGGACTTAAGGAGCTCCTAATCACCTGATTGGCATGGTGACGTTATTGGGACACCAGAGCTTCACTTTGACTTTGTGCTTTACAGACAGAGGCCAGGCGTCCTTTGTTAAGGAATAGTGTAGAGTGTTTGCATGAGGAGTGTTTCATAAGAGTGTGACGTCCTGTGCTGTAGGCAGTGCTGTAATGGGAGTACCTCGTCCACCTTAATCAAAGGATAAGTGTCAGTGTGTCTGTCAAGATAGCACATCACAAACATTTTTAGTAATAAAATGTATTGCATATGTCTTTCCAACAGATGGTGCATCATATATGTTAGCACTGCTTTTATGACTCCCATACCAAATGGTATATAACAGAGACACATGGATTGCATTTATCATTCCAACAGATGGTGCAACAAAAGCCTTTGTAGTAATGTATTTTGTGGTGTGCTATCTTGACAGAGACATACAGCAACTGGACGGACACGCTGACACTTATCCTTTGATAATCGACAGCTTTACGTTCAGCTCACCACAACTGACTGGTACAACATGTGCCTAAGAGCTGATGCCACTCTCTGCTTCCCTCGCTGGTGAACAAGACCTGGAGATACTGAGACTCTTCAGCTTGAGGCAGCACCTCATGCCCAATCCAGAGCGGGCACTCCACCCTGTTCCAGCTGGGAACTGTGACCTCAGGCTCTGAGGTGCTGATCCTCATCCTGGCCGCTCCATGCTGCAGACCACCCCAGCTTCTACTATATGACTTCCAGTATATGAACACAAATGATGGACATGTCAGCTTACCGTTGTGTGTTTTCAATTTGTGTGTAATGGTGGCCGGCCTGCTATAACTGTGAGAAACATAAGGGGATACAAGAAGAACACGCTGACTCCGCCCAGATGGCACTCGTGAATGACCTAAAAAGAAGTCTGGCAAATGAAAATGAAAGAGTCTTACAGACATGAGTCCAGAACAGAATAGGACTGAGGGGGAATGACGAGTCGTGGTGTATATGGTGGGTTTAATGGGAGCCCAGGAGAGCGCAAACTGGGAATGACGTTGGTGGTCACTCAGAAGAGAGGCCGGATCAGAGCACAGTGCCAGCCCCTGGCTTGGTGGGTTATCATTCTTAATTGAGCGCCTGAGTGGTCTCCCATGCACTCTGCTCTTGTTTCCTTGTTGTTACCGTCGTTTTAAAAGGATATGACGCTAAGGGTCCATGTAGCCCCTTCATTCCAGTTACACGCACATCTGGAGGAGCTGTGACGGGGTGGCTGCCCCTTTGTAACTCTCCAAGTCTGATTAATCTGAAACACAGAGCGCCATTCATTTCCCAAGCTGCGTCTCTCTTCCTGGGTGGCTGGAATTTATAAAAGATGTTCATAACACGCAAATCTTCAAAGTCGTACACCAAACTCGCCAACAGCACCCCCTCCCCCTCTCCAATAACACCCCACAATGTTAGTCTGTGCCCGGGACTCCATTTTGTAAGCAGCAGTGAGGCAGCAGCACTAACCACTGCGCCGCCGCACTGCCTCGCTTTCTAGAGATTATTTTTGGGGTTAAGGCCACTGGTGGCGAGAGGAGCCATCATAAAGCACCCCACAAATGAAACTTACTTATTTATTTCATGTATAAAATGAAATCAAAAAAACAAGCGTAAAAGCGATGGACTTTGCGATTGATTTTCTTTTTTCATTACAATATGCTTGAAATGTTCCCAGTGTGTTGCCGTGTGCATCGATGTTCTTCCGCAGCTACCAACTGAACATTTGAATTATTGTTAACATCACTCTTCAGATTATGAAGAAGCCGCTAGTCTGGTCAGACTGGCTTTGTATGTTTGCCTTTAGGTGTTGGCTTGTCTTCTACTTCAAATATTCCAGCAGCCTGACTCTTTCCATTGTGCTGCAGTAAACAAAAGCGGGCGATGGCAGGGATGGGGTGCTAATGTGCCTCTGTTGCTTTCTCTAGATCTGAACTTTGGGGCAGTGTGGTGGCACAGGGGTTAGCTACAGACTCCTCTGGTCTGAACTCCCGCCACGTCTCTGCCCCTGTGGAGTTTGGATGTCCGTGTGGGTTTTCCTCCCACATCTAAATGACATGGCGTTGGTGATTCCTGAAGGTGCAAGTGGGTGAGTCAGGGATTCACCCTTTAGATAGGCACATCAGTGTGCTGGATATGTGGGTGACAGAATGGACAGGCAGGACAATTAAGGGTTTTGCACTTTAGATGGCAGTGTTTGTGCCCCTCTGTGCCTCGTCTAATGTCTGAAGTCACAGACAGTGACATTGCGTTATCTTAGAACGCAAGATCTTAAACTATGGCTCGTCACGTGCTGTCGAAGTTTGGGTGGCACGTAGTCGCGAATAGCGAGAGTGTGGATTGGGAAAGGGCCGCAGATGAATGGCTGACACAGTGGGCACCGTGGGCAGCTAAAGCAGCCACCATTGCTCTGCTACGACCTGCATCTGCGATTCTCCAAGGGGCAGGAATGGCCATCACTGGCTGATTCTCCAAATGACACCCCCCAATGTCCAGCAGCGATGATTTTCAAATGGAAACGACCACCTCAGCTTGGGGTCACGTTCTGTGAGGATTGTGGGTCTGAAAGGCACGAAAAAGAACAAAATGTGTAGAAAGAAAAACAAGTTTGAGAACCTGTGCCTTCAAAGATCAGGCCATTCGGACCGGACCCTGACCACCACCAGCACCCCCTCTCTAAGGTGGAGCCCACACACCCGGGGAAGGACTCTTTGGTCACTTCCTTCAGCTAGATAGATAGATAGATAGATAGATAGATAGATATAAAAGGCATTATATTACAGATAGATATGAAAGGCACTATAGGGTGATCCAGATGTAATTATGTAATTTTCATTATGCCATAACTTATTAAGTTTATTACATAGAAAATCACTCGAAAAATCCCGGACCATCGAGAAGTGTGAGAACTGATGACATGAAGAATCATCTCTGCACCGAACTGGAATTGTCCCCGCATAAATCAAAGTCATCCAGACGATCTGGATCTGCATAATTAGATCTGGACCAACCTGTATATAATAGATAGACAGATGATGTGAAAGGCACTATATAATAGATGATATGAAAGGCACTATATAATAGATAGATAGATATGAAAGGCACTATAGAAAAGACAGATAGATAATAGATAGATATAAAAAGGCACTATATAACAGATAGACAGATTTGAAAGGCACTATAGGGTGGTCCAGATCTAATTATGCAATTTTCATTATGCTATAACTTATTAAGTTTATTACATAGAAAATCACTCAAATCCCGGACCATCGAGAAGTGAACTGACGACATGAAGAATTGTCTTTGCATCGAACTGGAATCATCCCCACATAAATCAAAGTCATCCAGACGATCTGGATCTGCATAATTAGATCTGGACCACCCTGTATATAATAGATAGATAGATGATGTGAAAGGCACTATATAATAGATAGATGATGTGAAAGGCACTATATAATAGATAGATAGACGTGAAAGGTACTGTATAATAGATAGATGTTGTGAAAGGCACTATATAACAGACAGATTGATCAAATTTCCTTCCTTCCTTTATTTTTCCCCAGGGGGAGGTTTGGCTTTTCACAGGAGATTATCTGGTAAACTGAGAGCTTTTCCCTTTCAGCTCCACTCTCTCTCCATTATGTCTAAATGACTGCGGACGTTGCTTTGATCCGTCTGCCGATCTCCCACTCCAGAGTCCGTTGGTGGGTCGCTGTACCCGCTCCAGCTGACCCTTCTCCTTATGTGCAGCTGCTTGGCCATAGAGACCTCTGTGAATTTGCGTGGTCTACCATTTTGTGGCTGAGCTGATGTTGCTCCTCAGTGCCTCCACTTTAGCTGTCTGAAGTTTCACATGCTGACCTGTGGCCAAGGTGGCATCATCCCTGTGACAAGTGGCACGTTTAACACCACTGGGCTTCTCGGTCAATGGAGATGGCATGGCTGTGTGCTGATTTGACTGATGGCCACATGCTTTGTGTAAGTGCTGGGCTGCTGCCATTTTTTATATACAAATACTAAATGCAAATACGTTTTGAACAGACTTTACTGGAAGAATTCCACAAGTTCACAAACACAGCATGGAGGTGGAGTGGAGTGGGCAGTCTGGATGTGAGCAGGCCATTGACCCTGACAAAGCTTGCCAGTCCACTTCATTCTCCTGAAATAACATCAAGTCGATTTGTGAAGGTCCCTAAAGTCCTCCTGTCCACCACACGACTTGGTCTCTTATACGTTGCTGTCATTACTTCCTTTTCACAGTGAAAGCACAGACAGGACCTAAATGTCCTCCACTCATCTCGGCCGGGCTGAGGGAGTTGAATTGCCAGGGCTGTACGTCTTGATTGTATTGTTTCGACATTTGTGTTGCCCGCTGCCTCACTGGTTGTGCTCCACGTCATTCCAGCCTTTGCTTGAATGATTTGTACAAACAGCTTCCTGTTTTGTTTCATGCACATCCCTGGCAGTTGACCTTGACGTGGAAAGCAGCGTCCGCAATGGCGTACTGACGGTATCCTGAGGTCGGCTTCCTGCTGATGCTCCCCACGGCCCCGCTGACACAATGGTGTCTTCATCTCCCACCCTAACCTCTCGGCCCACGTGCCTGTGGATCCTTCCCAGCAGTCTGTTTCCGTTGAGGTGCTGCCTGACAGTGTGACGCCACGCACCATGGCACGGTCTGTTTATGTGCCCGCACAAGAAGGAAGAAAACTCTTTGCAGAGACCCACTCCCTCTCTCTCTCTCTCTCAATTATTCTTGCAGTGGTCTTCCATTTTCATGCCAGGGTGGCACAGCGCTAGCTCCCATTCTTTGGGCATCCAATTTATTGTTAAGGTTTTGGCTCTTTTCTGATGTCTTTTTTTCTCAGAAGAATGTGTGGGGGCCGCAGTGGGTGCAGGTTTTCATTCCTGCATCTTTCCACATTAAAATACAGTGTAGATGCCCAAGAGGACGGATGGGCGTCCCACTCGGGATGGAGGTGAATTCCTTACCCAGCCAGGATGCCGTAGTGGATCGTTGGAATAAATGGTTGTGCATTACCCGTCTAGGTCACATCAATCAATCAATCAATCAACATTTATTTATATAGCACATATTCATACAAAAAAAATGTAGCTCAAAGTGCTTTACAAAATGAATAGAGTAATAGAAGACACAATAAAAGATAAACATAAGTCAACATTAATTAACATAGAATAAGAGTGAGGTCCGATGGCCAGGGTGGACAGAAAAAACAAAAAAAAACTCCACATTATGATTCCCATCCTGATTGGGATGCCCAAAGGCTACTGGGAGCCCATTATACTAGGTGGCAGTGTCCCTCATATAGAGTCCCAGTCTGGGCACCCGCAGGGCTGCATGGGATTTGGGAGTTCGTAAGTGCAGCCCTATAGGGATTCCTGGTGGATGATAGAGGGCATTGCCCACCTCCCTGGCTTCCATATAACCTGGAGGTACTTCTAACAGGCCGGAAATGTTTGCTGCTGGCTCCACCTTAAAAGGAGCCCAGTGCCCATAGCTCAGGGAGTCAGAGACGGGAGGTAGCGGGCAAAGCTCATCGGAAAGAGAAAAGGAGAAAGAAAGCAACTAAGCACTCAAAGTCTTTGTATTGGCAGGTTTAATTGGTATTTGGAGCTGTGTGGGTTAAAGAATCGTTTATTTGAACCCGGAGTTGGATTTGGTCGTCTGTGTTTGGGGATTGGGGGCTCGCTAGCGCCCCCAACTGGTCATAATGAATAAAACTGAAAACACAGCGGCCTTCCATCCACTCTGCCATTGCAACAGGCATCCATTGTGTTTATTTAAATGACTTGCAATTTAAGATTCACAAGACGATTCCAAAAGAGCCAAGTCCCAAAACTGAATTCCACTGGTCGTCCTTCTTCTTCTTTCAGCTGCTCCCATTAGGGGTCGCCACAGCGGATCATCTACTTCCATATCTTTCTGTCCTCGTCATCTTGTTCTGTCACCCCTATCACCTGCATGTCTTCTCTCACCACATCCATCAACCTTCGCTTAGGTCTTCCTCTTCTCCTCTCCTCCTCTGGCAGGATTCTATTCTGAACATCCTTCTCCCAATATACCAGGCATCTCTCCTCTGCATGTGTCCAAACCAACGCAATCTCACCTCTCTGACTTTGTCTCCCAACCGTCCCACCTGAGCTGACCCTCTAATGTCCTCATTTCTAATCCTGTCCATCCTCGTCACACCCAATACAAATCTTAGCATCTTTAACTCTGCCACCTCCAGCTCTGGTCAGTGCCACCGTCTCCAGCCCATCTAACATAGCTGGTCTCACTACCGTCCTGTAGACCTTCCCTTTCACTTTCACTGATACCAAAAGTCCAAAAAAATAAAAAAACATAGCAGAAGGTCAAAAACTCCAGTAATCCAAAGCACAGAAGAAACACAATAACCCACCACAAACTCCCAAGCGCATTCCAGTGAACAGCCGGGAACTGTGGGAGACCCCTGACCTTTTCTAGGTGGCCCCGCCTCTTGAGGAACCACCCAGCAGACACAAGGCACATGACACGGGCACAGAAAGCACAGCAGATAACCAAGAGTAACAGTAACATAAATCAATGACATTAAAAAAGACAACAAAGAATCAAATCCCAGCCATGGGAGGAACTCTCTGTGAAATATAATGTCCACTCTAGAGTAGAGTAGAATCTGAGCTGGGCCGTCCGATGTGACGACAGTCTTTCCATCCATTAATTGCAAGCCTCCCAGTACCTCAGGTGACTTTTCCATGGGTGTTGGCACTTGATTAGTCACACCAAGTGACACAGCAGGAGACTGAAAAGAACAGAGGAGGGTTAGTAACGGTTTGTAATTATTGAATTGCTCTAACGCAGGGATGTCGAATTGTGGGCCGCAGTGGCTGCCGATTTTCATTCTAACCCTTTTCCTAATCAGTAATCAGTTTTCACTGCTAACTACCTCTTCTTTCCCTTCATTTTAATGGCCCTGTTTTAAGGATTCAGGCCTCTGAGTTGATTCTTTTCTTCATTAAATGACAGCCAAACAGAAGTGAGATGTGAAACGAGCCGACAGATAACCAGCTAAACTGGGGGCTAGTTTCTTAATGAAGAGCCGATTCTTGCTGTTAACTAAGCCCGTTATTTAATTCCATGGCTTTTTGTTGCTCTCATTCTGCCACAGCAGACTGTTAATTTTCTGGGGTTTTTTTTCCCCGAAGACCACCGTCAAGATGTTTCGGTGACCTGAGAGATCAGCTTTACCGACACCTTCACCTTTCTTTATTTTCAGATATTGTGTGGTGAGCACAGGTGAGCTGGTCATGTGGTGGCTCGTTTTGTGTCTCGTTATTGTTTGGCTGCTAATTAAGCAAAAATGAAAAACTAAGGGCCCTGAGTCAAAATAATTACAATTAAGTCAAAAGAAGTTAATCAGCAGCAAATTAATTAAGCAGATGGTTAGAATGAAAACCTGTAGCCACTGTGGCCCTCCAGGATTGGAGTTGGACCCCCTTACTCTTACGGATAGGCGGCACAAACCTTGTGAAAGGGTGAGAGGCTTCCAGACAGTCAGGCCTGCTTAGGGTTGGCCTCACCCCAGGCAGCCAGCTCCAAAAATAAATGACTACAGGCAGGCTTCAGGAGAGAATTTATTTTTATAAAAAGTCATTAACATAAGGGTTAGGATTAGGGTCAGGATCAGGATTGGTTTCATAGTATGGTATTGTTTTAATTACTGTTTGAGTTAGACGTGTGTGTATAGTCATTCGGCTTAATGTCTCAGTTTGAGCAACGCGCGAACGTCGAGTTCATGTGCAAATTGGGGAAATCGGCTTCAGATACGCCAGCGGCAAGAGCGGTTATTAAAACAATGCTAAACGCCGAAACCAATCCAGACCTGTTGTAACTGGTCTACAGACGTGCTGCGCTCCCCCCAAACAACAATGTGTGCGTAATCTGAGCTCTCACTCTCCTGCTATATCACAAATCCCTGAATTTTTTGACTGCCCCTCGTAAACACATAAAAAAAAGGAAAATAAACACAATCCAAGGAACGAACCCCAGACTGCAACACAACAATTACTGCGTTTGTTAGTCAACAGTACACAAATAGGAGGTGCAACATGCCCAGCTAATTGGCAGCTCTAATCGACTGTGTCTTTTGGACTGTCAGTCAGTCATTTTCTAACCCAAACAGGGTTGTGGGGTCTGCTGGAGCCTATCCCAGCTAGCATAGGGTGCAAGGTAGGAAGAAACCCTGCACGGGGCAAACACAAAGACCCCAAAACACACACACGGGCCAATTTAGGATCGTCAGTTCACCTAACCTGCATGTCTTTGGCCTGTTGAAGGAAAGTAGGAGGACATGCAAACTCCACGCAGGGGGGGCACAAACCCTGGTCTCCTTACTGTGAGGTAGCAGCGCCAGCATCGCACCACCATGCCATTCCCTATTTGGACAGTAGAGCTCTACATGTGGTTAAGTGGGGGCCGGGGTGGGCTTACAGTGGCATTGTCATTCTTTACAGACTGATAGACATAAAGGTGATGTTTAGGAGTGTCCTTTAAAATGGCTTTGCTGACTGCACCAGACTGTTCTCAATCGGGTTGGACTGTTAGGCAAGGTATTCAAGCAACTGGCCAGGATGAGCCCCTTAACTGAGTCGGTTGGGGTGGGCTTGTGAAGCCACAGTTTTTTTTTTTTGTTTTTTTTTCTTCACACTCCAGGATAGCGTAATTCAATTCAGTTCAATTCAATTTTATTGTCCCAAGAGAGAAATTTGGCTTGTCAGCGGGTTTTAAACGGAGACAAAGACGTCACTTTAAAAACACATCCACATAGAACTACAGCATCGTTCTTGAGCTTGGAACAAATAAATTAAATCCTGCAGTGAGCATAACGCTTAGTGTGACCATCTGATCACATCTATTATATGTAAAAAAAATAAAATAAAAAAGAAGCCAGCATTAAGACTTGACTAAAGACTGACAAGAATTGGAACTGTGCGGCCCCCGTTTTAGGCCTGTGGACGTTTCTTATAGCAAATCTTGGTTACAAGACTACAAGCAGTCGGAATTGAGGAGGAGGAGGAGGATTATGGGATAGGTTGCTTTTAATCTTCAGATCGTTGAACCCAAAGCGGGAATTGTGAATGTAGTGGGGTGAGTTTTGAATGTGAGGGTTGTGGGGGACCACTGAGGATCCTGCCCAGCCGGGACGCCTGAAAGGACCGGGAGGGGGACAATACCTCCCCTGCGGCCACGAGAGGGCAGCCGCCCTGGTCTGCATGGGGGCCACGGGATCAGAGCTTGGAAGCTCATCCCTGTTGGAGCCAGGGGGAGCCTGGACTATTCTGGAACCCTGGACGGCAACTTGGAAGTGCTGCCAGAAGGAATTCCAGGGACACCCGCAGTGCTTCCGGATGCTCATGCGGCACTTCCGCTACACCAGGAAGTGCTGCCGGAAGAGCATCACGGAGCACCTGGAGCACATCCGGGTTATTATAAAAGGGGCCGCCTCACTTCATAGTACGGGCCGGAGTCGGGAGGAAGAAGACAGAGCTTGGGAGGAGAGGAGTAAAGGCGGCAGAAGTACTGAGAGACTGAAAGAAAGATGGGACTGAGATTGGCTAATTTGAGCATTGTGGATGCTGTATATTATATAGAATGCAATAAACGTCTGTTTTTGGGACATTTGGTGTCCGTCTGTCTGTCAGTGTCCGGGGGCTGTCCTACCACAGGGTACATACGCTCTGATTTCCGCTATACATGTGTATTGACCGGATCTGTGATCACCTTGTATACGAAAATGAAATAAATAAGCACACAAGCGTCTCCTCAGATGCTCTTTTATGTTCTGCTACAACCAATAAAGATATGAATCACGTTAACACGTTATTATACGTGTATTTTTGTCAATTTTGTAAGTTTATTTCCCCAAGTTCCTGCTTCTGTGATTGTTTTTTATTTTATTTTATCTTAATTTTTGGCCGAGGTCTCCAGCACTCTGAAGTTCTGTGTGCAGTTTTGGTCACCAGGCTACAAAAAGGACATAACAGCACTAGAAAAGGTCCAGAGAAGAGCGACAAGTCTGATTCAGGGGCTACAGGGGATGAGTGATGAGGAAAAGACTAAAAGAGCTGAGCCTTTACAGTTTAAGGACAAGAAGATTAAGAGGAGACCTGAGTGAAGGGTTTAAAATTATGAAGGGAATTAGTCCAGTGGATCAAGACAAAAAGACATAGCAGCACTAGAGAAAGTCCAGAGAAGACTAAGTAGAGGACTGAGAGGTATGAGCTGTGTAGAGACATTGAACCTTTTGTGTTTAAGAAAATGGAGATCAAGAGGTGAAATAAGTGAAGTGAAATTACAAAAGGAATTAGTCCAGTGGATCGAGACGGGGACTTTAAATTGAGCTCATCAAGAACACAGGGACACAGTTGGATACTTGTTAAGAGTAAATTTCGCAACCAACATTAGGAGGTTTTTCTTTACACAGAGAACCACAGACTCCTGGAATAAGAGACCAGGTAGTGTGGTGGACAGGAGGACTTGAGGGACCTTCAGAACTCGACTTGATGTTACTTCAGAAGGATTAATTGGAGAGGACTAGTTAGCTATATTGGGCTTTATGTGGAATAAGGGAGATCTTGAAATTAGCCCAGATTTGAACTGGTCACCAGTGTAAGGACTTGAGGACAGAGGTTATGTGGTTGTACTTTGTAGTTCTTGTAATGATTCTTATAGCAGCATTTGTCATTAATCGAAAGTGCAAAATAACATTTCAGTGGGTGCGACAAAGCGGAAGGCTGCGTTGCAGTTTGCTAAAACTGAGTGAGGTGCGTGGTCCGACTTTATCAGGGTGCACTCAGTGTCTTGTAGTGTGCTGTCATTTGTGGATCATTTATTAGCGAGTGCTCCTGTTGTATGAATTGAAAGGGATCGTGATTTTGAAGGTTCGATTGACATTTCTGCTGGGGGCAGGACAAGGGGGCCTGAATTGGATGCAACACCCGCTGCTTACACTCGGCCCATCTCTCCCGCTGACGGTCTTGGCAGTAGCGTGAGCAATTTGAACTGTGCGGCGTATCTCTTTTTGAACTGCAGTGCAGGTGTTGGCAGGGAGGTACAAATCTCATCGACTGTGTTTTAATGCTTAGCGGCGCTTCATGGATGTCCCCAATCTCCCCTAACCCCCTGATCATTGATCGTGTGTCATTTCCTCGTGGCGCTTGATGCATCTTAATACCCCAACCCCAATCCCAACCCCCTGGACTGACCATTGAGTGTGTAAGCTTCACGGGGGAGACATTTACAAGATTATTGAGATTTTATAAAAGTAAATGGCTCCATTTCAATTTCAGTTAAACACTTATCTTTGTCAGTTCAGTTTGTTCACTTGCAGTACTCTACATGGTTCAAAAATTTGGTTCACTTTAGCATTCACATAAACATTTTCTAGGGGTGCGGGGCATAGAGGAGGTTGGGGACCACTGGTGTAGAGATTGTAGAACGGCCTGTGAAGATCACGTTGAAGAAGTCAGCCCGCCTGAGTGAATTCCCCCATATCCTTCATATCCAGAAACAAGTCTTCATCTTCTTGTGTTCTGAAGCTGGAGAAAGCTGGTCTTAGGCTACGCGGTGTATTGTGTGTTTTTAAAAGACGGGTCGCTGCTGTCACAGATGACATCTAAGTTGCGTGCCGCTGCTGTCCAGATCGACCACATTCCATTTAGGTTTGTTGGCCCGGGGGCAATGACGTCCGCTTGCATTGTGTCGTTGGTCTATACAGCTCAGTTGTGTTATGCCAACGCATGGTGTGACACACGTCTTTAATTATATGTTGTTCTTCAGATTAAATCTCAGTTTGTTTTTGGTTGCCCGCATCTCATGGCTTATCTGGCAAGAACAATGGACAGGAGCTGAAAGATGTGGGCCTCAGTCAGTCATCATGCTGTGTTTCCGTGTGCTCCTTCTACTCCAGGGGTCTCCAGCTCCGGTCCTGGAGGGCCCCCAGTGGCTGCAGCTTTTCATTCTAACCCTTTTCTTAATTAGTGATCTGTTTTTGCTGCTAATTAACTTCTTTTAAATTCGTTTTAATTGACTTGTTTTTTAAGATTTGTTCCCCTGAATTGCTTCATTGCTTTCCTTGGGCAGAAATGCAATGTGACGTGAGTGAGCCAACAGAAGGCCAACTCAGTCAGGGCCTCAAACTCCAACCAATTTCACTCCAACCAGTTGCTTAATGAGGCGCTGAGTCTTGTCATTCATTAAACTCGTTCTTTAATTCCATGGCTTGTTGCTGCTCTCATTGTGCAATGGCAGACATTTCTGACATTGTTGATTTTCTCTTTTCTAAGAGCTCTTGTCAAATGTTTTGTGGACCTGAGCAGATCGACATTCCTGAGACCTTCATTTTTCTTTATTTTCCGATATTGTGTGATGGACACCAGTTGTTTTGGCTCATTTTGTATCTCATTATTGTTTGGCAGTTAGTTAAGGAAAAAAAAACAATTGAGGGGTCCGAGTCTTTAAGAGCAAGTCAATTAAAATTAACAGCAAAAACAGGTCACTAATTAAGAAAAGGGTTAGAATGAAAACCTGCAGCCACTGCGGCCCTCCAGGACCGGAGTTTGAGACCCCTGGCTTATGCCATCAGCCATTTGTTTTGGAAATCTGTCTGCAGTTCATTGAATTGAATTCCTTTATTGTCGTTGCACACAGTGGAATGGGACTCAAGGTGCAGTCCTTCATAAAATAATCTCCCTATAAAATGATAATACGAGAAAACAATTAAAAAATATACAATTTGAAAACATGAGTACAACATTCATACAGCTGAAGTCAGAGTTTCCATGCACTTAGGGAGACTTCTTTTAAACTCGCTTTATAAGCCCACCACAGATTTTAAACTAACAGACCATCAGTTTGACGTATCATTTAAGACGTCTGCTTTGTGCAGGGCTCAAGTTGTTTAATTTTTTTCAAAAATGTTCACACACCTTGGAATATCTCACTTTTTATTGACCGTATCACAATTCCAGCCACTCGGGTCCTCGACAATGAGGAAAACGCTCGGGGTCCCAGTTGGCAACTCCCCAGGCAGACACACGGCCCATTTAAACCCCCCACCTGGAAATGACCCTCTATCTGCCACAGCCAGGTGTTACATGTGCGTCTCCTTGGCCTGGTCCAGCCACTCGGTTCCTCAACAATGAGCTGGATCACCCTCTGTGAATCGCACCACATGGCCGTAGTGCCGTAACTGACGCTCCCTCACAATGCAGGTCTTGTGCCTCATTTGGGACTCCATGAGCAGCACAAAGTCAAACCAGCGGTACCCAAGGATTCTTCAAAGAGACACAAGGAGTCCAGTCTTCATCTCAGGTCACAGGACAGCGTCCATGTCTCACAAACAGGGAGCAACAGGACTCTAAAGACTTGGACCTTCATCCTTTTAATGAGATATCAGGAGCGCCACACACCCCTTTCCAGCGACCTCATGACCCCCCCATGCTCTCCCAGTCTGTCTACTGACTTCATAGAAAGAGTCACCAGAGACATGAATGTCACTGCCGAGGTAAGTAAACCCCCTCACAGCACTCCCCCAGTCTGTGTGATTCTATAAAGGGGGATGATGTCTGCCGTGTTCTGCAGCGCTTCTTCCATTTGTTATCTTTTGCATGTCTGTCAAAGCTACAGGTCAGGTAAGGTTCAGGTTGAGGAGCATCTACTGGTGCAGCCTGTTGACGCACCTACCAAATGACAAAACGGCTCGGCATCCATCTTGGCCAGGGGTCCTCAATCGCGGTCCTGGAGAGCCGCAGTGGCTGCAGGTTTTTGCTCCAACCCAGTTGCTTAATAAAAAGCACTTATTGCTAACGTAACACTTCTGCTTCACTTTAGTGATTTTGAGCCCTTATTGCTTCATTTTGTCTTAAACAGCTATTTTAATTGCTCCTTATTATCAATAACATGCAAATGACAAGAGAGAGCAGCATTTCTCCATTTAGCTTATTTACATTTACACCTGTGTGTATTTATCTGCACCATTGGGTTTAATTAAATACTTGGAAGAAAAATGAAGTGAAAAAAGTGAAGGACTGAGAATTACTCGTCCATTTTAGCCTTCAAATCATTTGCATGATAGAAAGGGAAAGAAAATCTAGGATATGAGAATGACCTGACATAGCAGAGTTAATGTAATTTCATAGCTTGTTTGTGCTTTATTGGCAAGAATTGCTTTCTAATTAAGCAACCAGGTCAGAACAAAAACCTGCAGCCACTGCGGCTCTCCAGGACTGGGATTGAGGACCCCTGATTCTTGGCAAACCCCAGGCAGACACACGGTCCAATCCCACCCTCTATCTGTAGCAGCCACATGTTACGTGGGCATCCCCTTGGCCTGGTCCAGCCACTCGGGTCCTCAACAATGAGAATTGCTCCACGTGGCCATAGTGCCGTCACTGACGCTCCCTCACAATGCAGGTCATGTGCCTCATTTTGGACTCCATGAGCAGCACAAAGTCAAACCAATGGTACCCAAGGATTCTCCAAAGAGACACAAGGAGTCCAGTCTTCATCTCAGGTCACTGGATAGCATCCATGTCTCGCAAACAGGAAGCTCCAGGACTCTAAAGACTTGGACCTTCGTCCTTTTGCATGGATTTTGGGAGCGCCACACACCCCGTTCGAGTGACCTCATGACCCCCATGCTCTCCCAATCCGTCTACTGACTTCATAGAAAGAGTCACCAGAGACTTGAATGTCACTGCTGATGTCAGTAAACCTCTCGATGAGGTCGACACTCTCTCTGCTGATGGCCGTGCCCAAAAGGTCATTAAATGCCTGGATCTTTGGTTTTCATCAGGACCCTCGCACACTCGGACACTCCGCTTCTCGAGACTCTGCAAATGTGTGTGTGTTTTCTTTGTTTTGGTCCAGTTACTCCAGTTGTCCTCCCATCTCAAAGCCATGCAGCTCTTGCTAACTGGTGACCCTAAACTGGCCAAACTACGTTGTGTGCGATCGATCACAGCGACATCAGGCAATACAGTACGGCGGGCACCAACCTGTGCCAGTTCATCACGGAGCGCCAATTAACCTCATGTGCTCTCCTTTTGAGATGGGTGAAGAAAAAAAGGCAGAAATGGACCCATGCAGATACAGGAAAAAAAAAAAAAAGACACGTTCTGAATAGTAAGGACCACCGTCCAGACGTCGGCAGAGCTGAACAGACAGCCTTCAGGTTGGGATGCTTTAATGGCATCTTGGCTTTTCCTCCCTGGGATTATTTGATTGCTTAATCTTTGTCTCCGTAGGAACGGTTGCCAAGGAGAAAGTCGAGGGCAAAAAAGGTAAATGACAGCAAAGCCCCCCGGTAGGTTAGCTCTGCTGTTTAAATGGGTGAGACTCTTTTAACGTAAAGAGCAACTTTTTCACGTTTTCAGTACGTCTGCTGCTTCTTTGGCAAATGAGTTTTTGCTCCCGTCTCGATGTAATGGACACTTTTTTCGGTGTCAACAGCTTCCCATCTATAGTTGCATTATGCATGGGAGCCACACGCTTTCAATTTGCCAATTACTGTTTATTAGGCACGTTCTATAATTGGTGAAAATGCACTAATTAAAATCTCCTTGATCTGTCAATCAGATTTCTGAAATTGTGTTTTAGAATTCCGATGAAACGGAAATCTCGCTTCTGGCCCAGTGTAGACATTAAGGGGGCACATAGAGCACACCCTGGCAGAACCGGGAGTGAGGAGGAGGCCCATGTAGAGTCGCCACATAGCCTGGCGCTGTGGGTGCTTGGGGGTCTATGGGAGGGACTCACACCTCCACGCCAGTGTGCAGAATTATTATTATTACTGATTATTTGGGCAGCGCCTTTGTCCAAGGCAGCGTGCGACTCTGCATTTCTTTTGTTTTTCCAATGGGACTACAGGCAGGTGAAGTGACTTACTGAGGGTCACACAGGGTCAGACGCTGGCTTTGGACCCGCAGCCACAGGATTTGAAGTCCAAAGTCCCACCCACTACACCCCCGTGCCCGCCATTGTTATTCTGTAAGCGTTTGTGTGCATTTTCTTCTCACAACTGGTCATTTTTTAAATCATATTTCCGAGTTCTGTGAATACCAACGATGGTACAGCACAACATCGATCAGCACTGAGTGCCACCCTGGATTGGGGCATAGTCTGTCACACCGGGCCTCAGTTTGGGATTGGGGGAGAGGGGAACTGGCACACATTGTCATGTTTTACACAGGGTTCCTTCCCGGACTGGCATTCAATTACTTGTTTTATCTGCTGTGAAGCCCGGGCACATCCAGCCGCCCCAGCTTGGCACAGACGGGCAGAGACACGAGTCGCCACGTGATTCCTCAGTGGGGAAGTGCTTTTTAATTTGCTCCCCACTTCTCGACACAATAGAAGTAATGCCATGTCCTGCCGCCCCCAGTCCTCCATACAGGATTTGTCCTCCTTCCTCCCGACTCTGGCCATTGAAGGCTGGCGACTGTCCCCCTTTTCTAGGACACCAGGGGTCCAGCGACCTTCTTCTGGTAACACCAAACAGGGCCCAGCAAATGTCCAGGTGGCCCCTGGTGGTGCAAGCCAAGGGGGCTGCTCTCTGTTGGTCTGGGGGAGAAAATGTCTTGAAAACAACCCCCCAAATCCGTGCGCTTATTTCTGTTAATGTTATTTTTGTTTTCTGTGCCCGTGTTGTGTCAGGTCAGCCTTATCTCAGTCTCTTCAGATTCAGATTCTACTGCTGTTACGTGTGTCTGCGTTCTGTAAGTGCATATTGATTCTATATAAATTATTATTATTATTATTTATTTTGTTTTATATACTGTAATTACTTATTTTTAACTTGCTCTTTTTTGTTTTCTCTTGTAACTCCTCCTTTATGTTGTGTAAAGCACTGTGAGCTCAGTTCCTGGTATGAAAATGTGCTACAGAAGGAAATGTTGTTGTCATTGTTGCCGTGTCTCTTGTGGGCGGTTCTCCAAGAGGCGGGGCCACCAGTCCGTCACTATGGAGACCTGAGGTTGCAGCCGTCTGCTACTACACGGACTTGACGGAGGTGAATACTTAGCAGTCAGTGACTTGGTGATTTAGATTGGCGGAGATCAGTTTTCACGTTGACCTTAAAGAGTCTTTTCTTCTTCTGTTGCTCAGTGCCAGAAATGGTTGTAAGACATGAGACCTGAGACGAAGACTGGACTCCTTTGGTACTGTGTCTCTCCTTGGGTACCGTTAGTTTGACTTTTTGTTACTCATGGAGTCCCTGCATTGTGAGGGAGCGTCAGTTACGGCACTACGGCCATGTGGTGCGATTATCCAAGGGTGATCAGGCTCGCAAGATCCTCATTGTTGGGGAATTGAGTGACTGGACCAGGCCAAGGGGTCGCCCACGTAACTCCTGGCTGCGGCAGATGGAGGGTCACTTCTGGAGGGTGAGACTGGACCCCGTGTCTGCCTCGGGGGGTTGCCAACTGGGATTCCGAGTTGTTTCATCGTGTGGTGGGTGCGGTAATGTGCTATACCAGTGCATGCTCCCCAACTTGACTTGACTTGAGTGTCAGAAATGAAGTCCAACAAAATGTGAAAACTTCCACGGGGGTGACGACTTTTCACAGGCCGGTGAAGAGCAGGTTGTGTAGTTTGTCGTTTAGCTCCGGTCTATCAAATTGATTTTCTTTATTCCGGACATGGCAGCTTGGAGTCCTTGCATTGCCCTATCGGGGGGCTCTATTGAACACTGAGCAGGAGGTGATGCCATTGCGCTTTAAAGTCCTGAAGTGAAGTTGAGTCCTGTGCCCTTGCTACCACCTGTCCAAGCAGTGGAACTTACTTCTGTACTTTGTGCTTTGGCAGGTGTAAACAGTAACGTCAATTCTAACCCAACATTTCCATGTAGATGGAGTAACACATTAAAAAATAGCTCACCGTGGTGCTAGAAGTATCAAAAACGAGTCAAGTGAGCTGGAGTTGTATGTAGCAGAGCATAATTATGATAGCACCAGTAACAGCGCACTGCACGTTATACACTTGACTTGAGCATTCCTAGTTTTCATCCTCTTTCTCCGTATTTTAGCACTCGAGCACTTAGAGGCACATCTTTCCTCCACCCTAGCGGCCCGTTTCTTCTCTTCTTTCGTCGGCATCTTTTCGCGTTAAAACTGATTAAGTCGGTGTTTGTGTTGCAATTAGTTAGGACGTTGTTTTAAATATTTCACTTAAGCTGGCACTTAAATCTTCAATCTGCCACAAGAATGATTTAAGATGTGAAGCGGTGGGGGATGTGACAGTGAAGGTGGTAGGGATGAGAATGGCGCCCGTACACATGTGCCACACAGCCGCCCTGCAGCCTGCTGCCGAGAGTTGATTCTAAAATAAAATAAAAAGAGGAATAACCTTGGAGGTCAATCATAACCCCAAAAGCGGACAGTAGACGTCACATAGTATATGTGTACTAAATTTCAGGTCAATAAGTCAAATGGTTTGTGAGCGACAGGTGATTTAAAATCCTGGACAGACAAACGGACAGCCACGGTAGCGTATTATATAATGGAAACCTGGCTAAATAACATAAAATGGGGATGAGTGTAACATTGAGGGATACACATTGTTGAGGAAGGATAGACAGAACAGAAAAGGAGGTGGGGTTGCTGTTTATGCCAAACGGAATCGAAACACAAGTCCTCTTCAGTTGGACGATGAGCCCCATCTTAGTGAGGACATCTGGCTTCGCCTGGAGAGCATTAAGGAAAGAGGCCTTCGTTTAGGAGGGTGTTGTAGACCACCCAATGCACACATCTTTTTAGTAATATTAAAAAGGAAACTTTACAGGGGGATATTATAGTCATGTGGGACTTTAATTATCCAAATATTAACTGGGATAACCTTGCAGATGGAGGAGCACAAGAGTTTTTAGAAGTAATCAGCGACTGTTTTTTAACACAGCATGTTAAAGCACCAACACGGGGTGAAGCCTGTCTGGATTTAGTATTCTGTAATAATCAGGATAGAATTGAGGGTGTAGAGGTGATTGAACCACTAGGGTCAAGTGACCATAATGTAATACAATTCTCAGTATTTTGTAAGAGTGCAGATGCAAAGACTAAAATTGTTAAGTTGAACTTGGGTAGGGCTAATTTTGAGCAGATGCGACAAAGTCTAAGTAGGATAGACTGGGATAAGCTTTTAAATGTGGAGACAGTCAAGGAGCAGTGGAACAGGTTTAAAAATGGTTTACATGTAATGCAGGACAGATACATACCTAAACTTGGAATTAATAGGAAGTTAAAAATAAAAAAAAACTTCCACAGTGGATTAATAAAGAGTTTAAATAGAAGCTGCAAAGGAAACACCAGACAAATATAGCGTGTAAGACTAATAACTCCAAAGTGAATCGGAGGGCGTATGAGAACATGAGGGCAACCATTAAGAAGGATATCAGGGAGGCTAAAAGACAGTTGGAGAGGAATAGCAGATAAGGCGAAAGAAGACCCCAAGAGATTCCTTCAGTATTTTAGTAATAAAAGAACAGTTAAGGAGGAGGTCAAGTTCATCAGGAATAGTAAAGGGGAATTAAAAGATACAGACAGTGAAATAGCAGATGCCCTAAACTTACATTTTTCTGAGGTGTTCACAAGTGAGCAAGTGGATAACCTCAGAGCAGTAACAGGGACTACTAAGGAGGTACTGAGGGATTTGGAAATTGTAGAGGGAGAAGAACTTCTCAGATTAAATAAGATGAAATCCAACAAATCACCAGGACCAGATAACATTTACCCTTGAGTTCTTTAAGAGATATGCGAGTGCAGATTTAAACCCCTTGAAGCATATTTTTAGGAAGTCACTGCACACTGGAAAGATTCTGAAGGACTGAAAAAAGTCAAATATCATCCCATTATATAAAAAGGGCGACAGGGCAGATCCAAGCAACTATAAGCCAGTAAGCTTAACATGCATCACAGGAAAATTAATGGAAGGAATTATTAAGGATGAGATTGAGCAACACATGGCAAGGACAGGAGGAGTTAGGATCAGTCAGCAGGGGGTCAGAAGAGGAAGGTCGTGTTTTACTAACATGCTGGAATTCTATGAGGAGGCAACTAAAGGATATGAGATTATTTATCTGGACTTTCAGAAAGCATTTGATAAGGTGCCACATGAGAGGTTGGGCATCAAACTAAAAGAAGTGGCAGTTCAGGGTGATGTGTAGATGGGTGCAGAATTGGCTCAGACACAGGAAGCAGAGGGTGATGGTGCGAGGAACCTCATCAGAACTGGCCGATGTTAAGAGTGGTGACCAGCAGGGGGCAGTGTGGGGGACAATGGTATTTTTAATATTTATAAATGATTTAGATAGGAATATAAGTAACAAGCTGGTTAAGTGTGCAGATGATACCAAGATAGGTGGATTGGCAAATCATCTCGAATTTGTTAAATCATCACAGAGGGACTTGGCCAGCAGGCAGGCTTGGGCAGATTTGTGGCTTAATGCCAGTAAATGTAAAGAATTACACATAGGGAGTAAAAATACACAATATGAGGTCTGAAAACACAATATGAATTTGAATACACGATGGGAAGTCTGAAAATTGAATGCCCACCTTTTGAGAAGGATTTAGGAGTCGTAGTGGTCTCGACACTATCAGCTTCCAGTGTTCAGAAGTCATTAAGACGGCTAGCGGGATGTCAGGTTATATAGCGCCTTGATGTGTGGAGTACAAGTCACAGGAGGTTCTGCTCAGGCTTTATAGCACACTGGTGAGGCCTCAGCTGGAGTCCTGTGTGCAGTTTTAGTCTACAAAAAGGACAGAGCAGTGCTAGAGAAGGTCCAGAGAAGAGCGACGAGGCTGATTCAGGGACTACAGGGGATGAGTTATGAAGGAAGATTAAAAGAGCTGAGCCTTTACAGTTTAAGCAAAAGAAGATGAAGAGGAGACCTGAGTGAAGGGTTTAAAATTATGAAGGGAATCAGTCCAATGGAGTCTCTTCTTGCAGGTGCTGATCAGAAGGACTCCTGGGTGGCACCCTGATGACAGGTGGATAGCCACTTTCAGTCTGGCCGTTCAGGAGACGCCGTCGGTTCAGGTGGCCACGCTTGTCAGTGTTTCCAATAGCAGCTATCACTTTACTTTAGATTGCATTTTAAAGAGCCACCCATTCATCCGTTTATTCTCACAGGGTACTTCAGGGGTCCTGCAAGGAGGTGATTGTGCCATCTCTGGGCTCAAGAGGTATAGAATTGAACGCTTTCAGACAATAGCAGTCAGACTCGCAGTAATTGATGTCAGGCTTGACAGGAGTGCAGTGCTTTTGTTGTAAAGGGCATTTCCACTGTGGAGAAATTTGCTTGAGATGTGCTTGGATTAATCTGTGGATTCTTCTTTATTCAGCAAACGCCGCCATCAAGTCAGCGGCTGAAGTGACTCCGAAACGTTGCATCTTTTCAGTTCCCCCACTACATTAACCCCCAATCAAAGCAGAGGCTTTACATTCCAAAATGTTCTTTTTAAGACACTTAACTTTATAAAAACAGCAGCTCTGGACGAGGCGCCAGTCCAGTTAAGGACACACGCGCCTAGGGGCCCAGTGCTGAGTTAGCAGTATCTCGGCGTGTATGTCTTGGGGGGACACACGGGCACAGATAGACAGGGTCCAGGCCGCAGTTTGAACTGACGACTCTGCGGCAGTCGCCACACAACCAAACTGCCAACAGATCTCTCAGTGGGCTGCCAATGTACAGCAACGCCATAGCATGAAGCACTCGACAAATGAAGTCCCTCGTAGTCTCCATAACTGGAACAGGGCTTTGGACAATTCTGAAGACCCCGATGTGCCCCTCATGCACTCTTCACTGCTGACGACTAAAGACGTTGGATCACCTCAGCCTGTCACGGTGGGGCTGGCCGTTTAGTGCCGGGGGCACATGGCTGTTCTCTTCTGCACAGCTGCTAGTGCTGTGGCACCTTATTTGTCACCTTTATAGCGCATGACTGTGACTGTCACTGCTGAGTCACCTTTAGCCAAAGTCTGGCGTTTTCTTTCTTTTTAGTAATTCTTCATGTGAGTTTGAGGGAGGGGGCTGTTGCCGTTTGTTCTAAAAGTTGTGGAGCTTCAAAATAAATCTGAATTACCCCCGAGACAAAAAAGATCAATCTATATACCTGTCTATGTATTATATAGTGCCTTTCATATCTATCTATCTATCTATCTATCTATCTATCTATTATATGGTGTCTTTCATATCTGTCTATCATGTATTATATAGTATATTATATAGTGCCTTTCCTAGATAGATAAATGGCACTATATGATAGATAGGTATGAAAAGCACTGTAAAATAGCTTGATAGATTGGTAAGTCACTATATATAATAGATAAGACACTACATGATTGATAGATATAGGAAAGGTACTATATAACAGATTGATAGACTAGTAAGTCACTATATATAATAGATAGGTAAGACACTATATGATATATAGATAGATAGGAAAGGCACTATGTGATAGACAGAAAGATAGATGGACGTGAAAGGAACTATATAATAGATTGATAGGAAAGTCACTATATATAATAGATGTGTGTAGCACTATGATAGTTAGATGTGAAAGGCGCTATATAATACATGATAGATATGAAGGTCACCGTATAATAGATTGATAGATTGGTGAGTCACTATATGTAATGGATAGATAAGACACTATATGATAGATAGATAGATAGATAGGAAAGGCACTATGTGATAGACAGAAAGATAGATGGATGTGAAAGGAACTATATAATAGATTGATAGGAAAGTCACTATATATAATAGATGTGTGAAGCACTCTAATAGTTGGATGTGAAAGGCGCTATATAATACATGATAGATAGATATGAAGGTCACCATATAACAGATTGATAGATTGGTAAGTCTGTATATGTAATAGACAGATGCGTAAGGCACTATATAATTGATAGATAGCTAGAAGTGAACGGCACTATATAATCGATGGACATTCTGTTTGCAGATCTCTGCTGTATGTGTGTATCGCGTCACATTTCTCTGTTTCTCCTCTAATGCTGTTTTTGTATTAATTTCATTTTTCGTGTTACTTTCCTGACGTTTCCTTTGATCGCAGCCCAGTTTCAGTCTTTCGGTGTTTCTTCTCAGTTATTTGCTGTTTGATGTTTTGTTTGATTCGCTCATCAGATTGTTGTTGCTTCCTAGTGATTTTTTTGTCCCTCAGCTCTCAGGAGAGAGAATCTGTTTATTGTTCTTTTTCCCTTTGTGACAGATAGGGGGTGCTGTCGTCCCCTTGAACCCTCAGACCAGACGCCAGATAAAACTCCAATAATTGGTTTTATTAAAGTAATAATGTGCACAAAGCACCCTCCAGTCCACTATACTCATAAATAACACAATCCAATCAATAATCAATGCAATCCTCCACTCCCAGAGGCGTTGTTCCCTTCCTCCCAACTCAGCTCAACGCTGGGATCTCCCACAGTCCTTTTTGTAGTTCTTGACCCGGAAGTGTTTCTCTTCTCATTGTCCATGTGACTGGCAACACGGATGAAAACTCCTTTTTTCTTCAACCTGGAAGTACGTAATTTTTCTGTCCATGCGACTGGGGCGTACTTCCGGGCTGTAGGGAAAATAAACGTCTCTGTGCCTCCCTGCAGCATCCCCTGGCGGCCCCGGCGTTATCCAGCAGGGCTGTGCGTTAAAAGTCCATAGTCCACGATTCTCTGCTGGCATTCGGGGCACCTCCATGCTGCAGGGAGGGCTCCATCTGGCAGCCTGGGGGTATTGGCCGGGATGAATGGCCGGCCATAGTCCACACCTTCCTAGTTTACTCTTTTAATTTATATTTATATATATATCCT
Source organism: Polypterus senegalus (assembly GCF_016835505.1). Lineage (NCBI taxonomy): Eukaryota > Metazoa > Chordata > Cladistia > Polypteriformes > Polypteridae > Polypterus > Polypterus senegalus. Next base: position 128,200,181 of record NC_053167.1, on the reverse strand, counting down.
TTTTTTTTTGTTTCTATCGTTTGTCCCGGTCCTCTGTTGCTGCTGACTCCGATTCCTTGCTCATTTGATACTGAGCTCAGTCTCTAATAAAATGGACTGAGTTGGCCGTTTGATTAAGCCTTCTCTCCATTGGGTGGTCTTGGGCCCCACGTACTTCAGGCAGGCCAGCTTGACACTGTTGTGGAACGAGGGCGGCCGTGGTGTGCTTGTCGTCCTCTAAGTGACGCGGTGCTCGCTCTGTGACATGCTCGTACACCAGATGACCAGACACTGAGCACATGTTCTTCTCTCAGAGTAAAGGTCTTTACAAGGCAGCCTGCCATGGACTTCATGCATAGCAGCGGAGCCAGGCGCTGCATAATCAGTTCTCACCGTTAAAAGCAGCCAAAGGTCGCCGTTCCAAAGCTCTCCGAGAGTTTCCAATAACTGCCGATGGCCACTGAGATGACCTGCTCGGCAGTGAGGGGTCAGAGGGCCACGGCCCGCCATAAGGGGGAATCGGGAGAGAGTGGGCCATACAGAGAGGCAGACATCGAGAAGAACAGTGTGACTGTACACTAAGTTAGGGGGGCCGAAGTGGGTTATCATTTACTGCAGTCATGGACCCCTCATGTGGTGTTTTTCTTTGTTGCTCATCTTGGTCTGCTGATGCCAACCTCACTCATGGAGTATAAAAGTACAGGAGACCTAGAGAGGCCGTGACAGGATCATTTATTTATATAAGACTAGCTGAAGTAAACGCAGAAAACACGTCTTTGAGAAATTCTAAACGGCTAAAGTGAGCCCCCCCGTTGAATCAAAAGCTGTAATCCAGTGAGACAAAGACATTGATATCCAGATTAGTGTGGAAGAAAACACAGAACCTGCCGTCTTAGAAGAGATCCTACTTTAGCCAGAAGATAAATGTGTGTGTGTGCTGATGATGATGATCTCCACCCATCTGCCCCAGTGGACTCCTGCTGCCTGATGGGAATTGTAGTCCTTACATCTGTCCTGGAGTTAAACCCACCCAATGCAACCGCCCTGTCCATGATACGACATATGGCCTGTACTGCAATATTTTATGTTGGACCAACAGCGGTTAAGATTGGAGATGACGCCAGGCTAGGATGATCTGCAGGCCATCTCAGATTCATTGAATCATCAGAGGGGGACGTGGACAGCAAACAGGCACGGGCAGCTCAGTGGGAGATGACATTTAATGTCAGTAAATGTAAAGAATTACACGTAAGAAGTAAAAATGGGTGGTTGGAAAATTGAAACTGAGAAGGATTGGGATGTGAGGTTTAATCTGGGGATGTTGATGGAGAAGTTTAGAGAAGGAGTTAATTACGTCTTTGTAGACCTGGAGAAAGCATATGACAGGGCGTCTCGAGAGGAGCTGTGGTATTGTATGAGGAAGTCGGGAGTGGCAGAGAAGTACGTGAGAGTAGTACAGGATATGTACGAGGGAAGTGTGACTGTGGTGAGGTCTGCGGTAGGAGCAACGGAGGTGGGATTACATCAGGGATCGGCTCTGAGCCCTTCCTTATTTGCAATTGTAATGGACAGGCTGACAGACGAGATTAGACAGGAGTCCCTGTGGGCTATGATGTTTGCTGATGACATTGTGATCTGTAGCGATAGTAGGGAGCAGGTCGAGGAGACCCTGGAGAGGTGAAGATATGAGGAGAGGAATGAAGGTCAGTAGGACCACCAAGACAGAATACATGTGTGTGAATGAGAGGGAGGTCAGTGGAATGGTGAGGATGAAGGGAGTAGAGCTGGGAAAAGTGGATGATGTTTAAATACTTGGGATCAACAGAACAGAGTAACGGGGATTGTGGAAGAGAAGTGAAGAAGAGAATGCAGGCAGGGTGGAGTGGAGTGTCAGGAGAGATTTGTGACAGACGGGGATCAGCAACAGTGAAAGGGAAGATCTACAGGACGGTAGTGAGACCAGCTGTGTTATATGGGCTGGAGACGGTGAGAGGTGGCAGAGTTAAAGATGCTAAGATTTGCATTGGGTGTGACGAGGATGGACAGGATTAGAAATGAGGACCTTAGAGGGTCAGCTCAAGTTGGACGGTTTGGAGACAAAGTCAGAGAGGCGAGATTGTGTTGGTTTGGACATGTGCAGAGGAGAGATGCTGGGTATATTGGGAGAAGGATGGTAAGGATAGAGCTGCCAGTTAAGAGGAAAAGAGGAAGACCTAAGAGAAGGTTTATGGATGTGACAGAATATGATGACAAGGGCAGGAAGATATGGAAGAAGATGATCAGCTGTGGCGACCCCTGACGGGAGCAGCCGGAAGAAGAAGAGGTGGTGGACTCGACACAATCAACTACCAGGCAGTAGCCATTAAGAACGCTAACAGAATTTCAGGTCATATAGCGCCTTGTTGTGTGGAGTAGAAGGAGGTTCTGCTCAAGCTTTATAACCCAACAGTAATGTGAAGTGTAAGCATTCCATTTTTGCTTTCATTTTCATATTTTGCTTTGTAATTTCTTAGTCCATCTTTGTTCATGTGTCAGTTTTTGTTATTTACGCAATGCCATTTTAATGGTCACGTTGCTGTGGCTGCCATTGTCTTATTGATGTTACCAACGGCATTCGCACTTCACGTTATTTCTTGGTGGATGAAAACATCCTTTGGATCTCCGTGTCAGCAGTTCTTTCATGCTGTCACACTAAGAGAGAGGTTGTGATCATACGCTGATAACACGTTGCTGCACCCACCACATGACGAACCACCTGGTTGGGACCTGAGAGCAGCGGGTGACACCTCAGCAACACACTGGAACAGTGTGAGGTGTTTAACGGGTGGCTGGAGTGCCAATCCTACCACCAACGCCAAACAAAGAGTGGACGATGATAAAGAGTTGGGTGGGCGACAAGATGGCTACCCCGTAGATTTGGAGGCAGCAAGATTTTTAAAAAACGCATATAAAATGTTGTGGAGTCGTCTCTAGAGACGTGAAGTGTTCCAAGATGGCAGAGCGTCTGGGTTTTGGCCCTTCTGGCTGGAAGAGTGTGGGTCCAGGTGGATAGACACCGGAAGTGACAGCAGGGGTGCCCTAGCTGTCAATCAACCAGTGTGTAGAGAGCAAGAGAGGAATTAGGCCACAGTGCCACCCTCTGCAGTGGCAGTAGAACTGCAGTCACTTCAGGCCCACTAGCTGTTCACAGTAGTCGTTGGCACCCTGCGTGTCATTACAATACCATGAGGTCACGTACTTAGTGATAGGCGCTATATTTATATCGTAGAACCTCGGTTCACGTCATTAATCCGTTCCAGAAAGTGACTCGTGGACCGAAATGCTTGTGTTCCGAATCAAATTTTCCCATAAGAAATAACAACGCAGAACTGTTGATAAGCATACATTGTATATAGTGGGTCAATAAGTCTATCTATCTATCTATCTTATCTATTATATAGTGTCTTTCATATCTATCTATCTATCTATCTATCTATCTATCTATCTATCTATCTATCTATCTATCTATCTATCTATTGTCAGGGATACCAGGGGCAACGATCCGGCCGGGACGCCTTGAAGGACCGGAAGTGGGCGTGTGCCCATCTGGGATCACGTGGGGGCCAGCATCCTGGCTGCTTTGGGGGCCACAGGTAGAGGGCTTGGAAGCCCAACCCTGTAGGGACCCGTGGTCACCGCCAGGGGGCACCCCAATGCCTTGGGGACCCTGGACCTCAGCACTTCCGCCACACCAGGAAGTGCTGGGGGGGAAGAAGAAGAGGGACACCCGGGGAGCTTCCGGGAGAACAGCCGGCATTTCCGCCACACTGGGGCGTGTCCAGGGGGGAATGCCGGGAAGCACCTGGAGCTCATCCGGGACCAGATAAAAGGGGCCGTCTCCCTTCAATCGAGGCTGGAGTCGGGTGGAAGCAGGACGAGGCACGAGAGGAGTGTGGAGGCAGCCCGAAGAATAGGCATTGTGTGGCCAGGACTGTATTGGGGTTTGTGTGGCACTTAAATATTTGTAAATATTGTAAATAATAAACGTGTGGTGGTGATAGACAACATGTCCGCCTGTCTGTGTCCGGGCCGGGTCCACACTATCATATAGTGCCTTTCCTATCTATCTATCTATCTATCTATCTATCTATCTATCTATCTATCTATCTATCTATCTATCTATTGCTTTTCTTGGTATCCTTTTGTTTAATAGTATGTATTAACAATAACCAGAATTAAAAGTGCTAAAAACAAGTAAATATTTCAATTAAGATTAAAATTGAAATCTGTTTTTTTTGTAGACCTCTCGATACTTTCATTTATATTGAATGAGTATGAATTGTGGAATCGCAACGGCAAATTTAGAACACATGGAGGGTGAGGAGCAAATGCGCTCTGTCCACTCTCTCTCGCTGCTATAAAAGTAACGTTCCTTCTTGGCCAAATATGCGCCTTACCTGTATGTGTGTGTAAAGAATGCCGATGAGACATGAAACGTATAACCAGTAGTCAATGTGCTCGCTGCCAACTGAATAGTCAATAAGCTGCTCTTTGGGGTTCATATATTTGTAAATCTGACTCTGAAGGACTCAGTGCCTCACCAGCAATGAACCTCACCACACGTCACTGGTCCCACAGTACCTCATTCTCGTCACAATTGTTAAAATGAACATCTCGACGTTCCTTATGTGTGACACACCTCAGTGGGGGTCTTCATGGAAAGATTTTTTTTTTCTTTAGTGCCTCCAGACATCTTTGACCGTCTAAAATGTTTTCCTGTTAACTCGGAAATTGCCACCAGCGTCCTTTTTCGGTGTCAATCACACTTGCAGTTGCCATCCCGTCTGGCACCTTCCAATTAGTGACAGAGTACCAGAGTGGCACCAGCTGCTCTTGTGATCCGTACGTGACGGGCTGTGTGACCGGGGCGCAAACGGCTAGCGAGTCCAAGCGCAGCCAGCCGAAATGATTCTTTATTTGATACGTTAGTCTCATGACAGGCCGAGCCGAAATACGCGGAGAAAGCACGGCTCCGTTTGAGCGTGAAGGCATTATAGCGGAGGAGAATTCATTAGTTGGAAATGGCAGCGCTTGTGTTATTTGTGGTGTGTGAAGTTAATTGTTAAGTGATGATAATAATTACTTGCTTTCTGCTCCGGAAGACGTGACCAGGCACAGAACATTTTGTTTTCACAGGCGGCAGGCTAAAAAAAATGATGCTGCTGTGTTTGCGGCGGCTTGTGTTATTAGGACCTCCCCCGTTTTTTTATTCTTTAACGCATAATGGCAAAAAAATAATAACAATAATACAGAGTTTGTGAAATGGTGAAAAGTTCAATTTTAGACTTGCATAGATAAAGGCACGAGGACAGAAGGTCTTGTCTCTTCTGGATGAAAAGCTTCATCTGCATCAGCCAGGGAATTGTATATTAGATATTAGATATCAGATTTGATAAACTTTATTAATCCAAAGGGGACATTCAGAAGCAAACGGCAGCAGAAACATAAGAATACAGATACTACAGCCAATCAGTCAATCGATATGAAAATCAAACTAAATAAATACACACAAATGTTTCAAAATAAACTTGACAAGTCAGTCAGCCAGTCAGCCAGGTGGAATGAGCCTGTGGCTAAAAGTGCTCAGAGAGAGAGAGCGAGAGCGCCACCTGGAGGGCATTTCCCCCCATCCTCTTTAACATAACAGCTTCCGGTATGTCCAGGGTTGGCCCTGTGATGTCCCCAGGAGACCACTGCGTAGACCACCACACTGGCTACTATGGACTGGTAGAACGTTTCCAGCAGCTTGCTACACACATCAGAAGGCCTGAGAGTCTCCTCAGGATGTCCTTCTTGTCCAGTGCCACTGTGGTGTCACGCCAGTCCAGTTTGCTGGTACTTGTAGCTCTGCACCACCCTTACCCCACCACTGGATAGTGACAGGTCTTTGTCACACCGGATGTCCTCCAACAGGTCTTTTGTGTTGCTGATGTTGAGTTGCAGGTTGTTCTTCCTGCAGCACAAGATGAAATCCCCCACAAGCCCCCTGTACTCTGACTCTTCTCCATTATTAAAACAGCCCATGATGGACGAGGCATCTGAACATTTCTGCAGGCGACCGGCACTGGTGTTGTACTGGAAGTTCGTTGTGTAGAGGAGTGAACAAGAGGACAGACAGGACAGTTCCCTGAGGGGCTTGAGTATTAAACCATTATGCAAGTTGAAAGTGGGGTCTGCAGGGTGATGACGGTGGCACACCAGTTAGCGTTGGCACCTTATGGCTCCATGGTCCAAATCCCGTGTTATATCCCAGCCAGGCTCTTATTTTAAGACTGCGGCGTGTCGACGTTCCTCCTGCTGCTTATGGTCGTCTGCTTTGTTTTCTGTGCCTGTGTTATGTCCCGTGTAATGTGTGGGCGGTCCTTCAAGAGGCGGGGCCACCTGCCAATCACCACCAGGAACTGCCCTCCTCCTTATAAGTCGTGGGTCTCTCATCACAGTTCCTGTCAGTTCATTTTTGAATGCGCTTAGGGAGTTGGTGAGTTGCTTTGAGTTTTCTGCTGTGCTTATTATGCTTCTCGTGAGTTTCTGCAATTTTGAACTTCGGCTCTGTTTTTTTTTTTTTTTGACCTTGTCTTGTTGTTTTTCCTTTATGTTAATTAGCTCCTACTTTGTTTTTGGATGTATTTGAACAGCCCTGTATCCTCATCTGTGGTCGTTCTGTATGTAGTGAGTGGTGTCCTCTCTTTTGAGTTCTATCTTGAGAATTGTCACGTCGCTCAGCGCCCGCGCTTGGCGTGCAGGAACAACATGTTGAATTTCTGAGGTGGTTGTGATAGATTGGCTGTCAAACTCGGTGAAGCTGTTTTGTGTCACCTATTGCAAGCCCAGCCTGGTCTCTCTCCGAATTGCCCTCCCAAGATTTCTTCAGTTTCTCTTCCCTTATAATTGGGGATTTTTTCTTGTCTCTTTAAGGTATCAAATACCAAAAAGCCCATTGAGGGCATTGCATGTGCGATTTTGGGCTTGTGGTTCACTAGGGGACATACCAGCACCTCAGACCCTTAGACACAGTTGCACCATGATAGTCCCAGTTTAATGAAAGTGCTTTTAATTTAAACAACCCCTTCAGCTCAACTCTTTCTCTTCTCTTTCCTCGTTTTCTATTCCTCCACCTCTACACCCAACTCTCAGCTCCTCCTTTTAATTTACTGGTGCCCAAGGGAAGCCCTTTCAGGTCAGGCAGGACCACCGTGGTCCTTGTAACATCGGTATCGAAGAGCTCCCCCTGGTGGCCCCCACAGAACCTAACAAGGCAGGCCCATGGGACCACAACACCCTTGCTGCCCTGCGGGTGTCTATACAGACAAGATGCTGTCTGCCACCCAGTGTTTGTCCATAGTAGTGTTCATACCGAAAACCGTTTTTTTTATTTTTGTCATGATATGGATTTTTCTAATACCGCAATACCAGTTAAAATAGCCTGAACAACATTCGCAACGTGGCGCAGTGAGAAACTGTTTAAGGGGGGACCATTTTCAATGCGACATCACTAAACACACAGGCAACGGAGTACATGCATTAGTGGAGGTATTGAGCAGTGAAAATGGACAGAGAACATTCAGAAACTGAAGCTGTAGCAGACGATAAAGTTGAACGTGATGACACAGAAGAACTTTTGCCGAACAAAGGAGCCGTGTCTGCTGTCTGGAGATACTTTGGTTTTAAAAGATCGGATGTGGACCAAACCAATATTTACTGCAAATGCTATCGAGCTAAACACAAGCGATTTGCTGCACCACCTTAGCCGCAAACACGCTTTGGAGTGCCATGAATATATGGAACTAAGATTGGCCCCCTCCACGGCCTCGGGTAAAACTGAAAAAGCTGGAGGACACTCAAGTCAGACGTCACTTGTAGACCCGTTTGCTAGCGGTGCTGCCTACGACAAAAAGAGCAAGCGGTGGATCGAGATAACCAGCGCCATTACAATCCAGATAGCTAATGTGTCAGTGGACAGAGACTGTTAACATTAACAGAAAGTGGAGTCGGTCTATAGAACATATTTACTGTTTATTCCTTTTCTAAGACATGTCCAGTGCAATACAACTTTTAATTAATTAAGCACCTCTGGATATTTTACTAAGTCTAAATGCCTCTTTGGATGGTTGACAATATGTTGTCAAAATTATAGTTTAAGTTGTTTGCAAAATTTGTTCAATAAAAAGGTTTGGTATTTTGACTGCATCTGTCATGCAATGTGATTCCTTCTCTTCATTAGTGCCACCCCCTTGAAAACTATCACTTTATGGAGCCATGGAAACCTGTATTAATACTTGTGTGCACAATAAAATGTTTTTTTGTTCAATGTACAATTCTCACGACAGTGGAACAGGTTATTCTTAGCCAGTCTACTGCAGTAATTGCAATAGAAAATGTGGTTAACATCCACTCATGCATGGGAAAAAAATACCGTCGAATACCGTGAAACCGGGATAATTTAGAAAAATACCGTGATATAGAATTTTAGTCATACCACCCAGCACTAGTCCATAGCAAGCAGTTGACCACTTTGCGGACCCTCCAGGTTCCCGAGTCCATCCTGGACGCTGCTCAGTGGTCATAAGGTCGCCACTGTCAGTGTGTAGCCCCTGTAACACCCTGGCATAGAAAGGAGATATCACTCCCTCCCTGGCCTTCCATTTCCGGTTTGTCCGTCACAGGCTATCCAAGAAATAAACTGTCGTTTTTGTTCTCCTTGGATTGCCTTTGCTGGCCTCTCCTCGATGCCCTTTTGTGTTCTTCTCACTGTCATTTTGTGAGAATCGTTTTTTCTTATTTTATAAAGATTCCTTATATCTGGCCTGGGTTTAACTGGAAATCCCCCAGTGGAAGTCTTTTTGAGGGTTACGAGCTTTGGGGACTCCGAGTCAAAACATCCCGCCTATTTATTGTCTTTCTGTATTGCTGTTTCTGTTTCACTTTTGTTTTCCACGTGCTTATTGTTTTAATGTCATTTTGTCATTATTGCTATTTATTGTGTTGTGTGTATGTTCTTAAAGAATACGTCCTCAATTGGGACCTGTGCTCACAGCCCATCACCATACAGCTTGATTGGCATTTGCCAGAGAGCACCACAAGTGGCAGCTCCGCCATTGGCACATATCACAGATGAGAGCAGGGTCACCCTGAGCACATGTGACAGACGTGACGGAGTCAGAAGATGCCGTGGTGAATGTTAGGCAACCAGCCACATCGCCCAGCGTGACCAGTTTGATGGTGGGTCAGTGATGGATTGGAGAGGCATATCCTTGAGGATGTTGGGCTCTCATGCCACCCTCATGGAGTCTGTTTGTGACAGTTTGGTCAGGCACACCAGTAGCCAGCTGCAGGTCATTGTGTAGGACTCTAGTAGTGAGTGCTCCTCCTGTTCCTGCTCACACAAAGGAACAGATACCAGTCCTGCCCCTGGCTTGATGCCCTTCTCCAGCTGTGTCCAGCTCTCCTCGTGTGACAGTTTGTCTCCTGGTATCTCCTCTTGCTGTTCAGAATGTCCTGGGAGACATATGAATGTGCCATCCTGGAGGAGCTGGACTACCTGTGCCACCTGAATCAGTTGCAGGTACTGCTTCATGCCACCAGTAGGGATAAGGACACAAAACGTAAAACTAGAGGAGAATCAGTCAGGAAATATAAAGAGAGAGCAACTGTCTGTTGCCACCATTCCCTTTTTGGGGGTTGTCTTGCTGTTGCCCCTCCAATGCACCTGTTATTGCTTTCATTTGCCCCCAAGCAGGTGTCACTGATCCACAATCACTTATGAGTCCTAACTGGACAGATTGGCATCCCTAAAGCTTCAATGACTTGTTGTTAAACTGGGATGATTATGTGTTCCTTTCATTTTTTTAAGCAGTACTAAGGGGCTTCACCCCCTGCTCGCTTTGCTTGCCAACCCCTCCTGCCTGTGCTACATGCCAGCAACTTCGTGTCCCTGCCGCTGGCAAACAACAAAACTTTTAATTCTCACAGATAGGCCACTTTTTTGGGAAGAAACACATACTTTTCCTTGATGGCCACATGAATTAGCTGATGTACAAGTCTCCGACTTAACGTTGTGACAGATAGAGGGCGCTATCGTCCTCTTGAACCCTCGGTCAATGCGTCAAACACCAGTTAAAAGTCCAATAATTATATTTAATAACAAAATATTGTGCACAAAGCACCCTCCACTCCACAATATTCATAAACACACGCGTTACCACCCAGCTCAGCTCGCCGTCTGAGGATTTCCCACAATCCTTTATCGTCCTTGACCTGGATGTGTTTCGCTCTCTCTGTCCATGTGACTAGGAACACTTTCGGGTCAGATAAAAACTCCTTTTTCTTCAACCTGGAAGCACGTCATTCCTCTTTTCCATGCGACGCGGACGTACTTCCGGGGCGTGGGGCAAATATTCTTTGTTCCTCCCTGCAGCGTCCTCTAGCGGCCCCCATGGTATCCAGCAGGGCTGTGGATAAAAACTCCAATGTCCAGGATTCCCTGCTGGCCTTCGGGGGATCTCCATGCTGCAGGGAGGTCTCCACCTAGCGACCTGGGGGTATTGGCTGGGATGAACGGTCGGCCATATATCACAATGTTTAAATCCAAACAATATCTAAATACTTCTGTCAGATCACCTATGCCCATATATTCGTCTCTTTTTGCTGTTCCGTTATTTCACTGAGTAATAATTTCTGTTTGTTTGCATTAATGTGATCTTTACTATCCTTTCTTGGAGACTTTTGAATTTTAGTACTTTCATTATCTCTAACCTGCTCTGCATGTGTACTGTGCCAGCATTTTTGAATTTTTTTTAAGATGTTCTACTTTGTCATCTGCTCTTTGTCTTTTATTTCCAGCCCCGGGCGTAGTTAAATCTCTTAGCACAAAGTCTCGTCTCGCGGGATATGAAAGTATCTCTCTGAGAAACTCGCATCTCGTCGCAGGATTAAAAGTCTCGTCTCCCAAGATTTTTTATTATAATAGATAGATATTTAGTATACTGTATATATAAAAAATATACACATAAACACGTGCATTTGCATATTTATTTATATATATATCTATATATATACAGTATATACTGTACAAACATACTATGTTCAGTGTGTGGGTGTGCGTGTACAGCTTATGGAGGGTTTTAATTTGAACGTTTTGCTCTCAAGCGACGCCTTTGTATTTCTTCGGCTCTTTACTTTAATTTCCCATGAACTCAACGCTCAAAGTACATTTTAAGCTTCGTCATCTTCTCCTTTTTCTCATTTTGTATCCGTAAACAAAGAGTAAATGCACAGAAGAGGAAATGCATTGTATGAAGTCGCTGTAAGATACAAAGAATGAACAAGAAAAAGCCTGCAGTGGAAACAGAATCCTGCTAAATAAGCAACTGTGGAACGAGGAATTCCGAGCAGCATTTCCGGAGAAGCGTCTGGTGGTCTTTTTGCCTTTTTCGCTTGTTTTCCTGTTTTTGGAACAGGATATTTTGCCCCCTGTCTGCTCTGAATTGCAGTAGTCGCCCTAATGAATGTAGTTTTTACAAGACCAAAAATAATCTTTGGAGCCTTTTATTATCAGGCAGTGTTGTGCTGGCCTATTTCTGACTTGGCCTTATCAGTGATGGATGTCCTTTGGGAAAAAACATTTAGGAATATTTTCTCCTCCCAGCAGTGCAGTTTTTTTTTTTTGATGTGGGAGCCGAGGCCGTCTCACTTGAGATTCTTTCAAGCTCCATTTTCAAGAATCCCGTTGTAATTCCGGCCTTTCTGATGAGCGTCTGAGAACGCGTATCGCTGCCTTTTCATTGTGTTTTGCGTTAGTAGACTTGGGGTGACGTGACGATGCTGTAGACGGTCTTTCTGGCTCGGCCACTGCATGTGTGAGGTTTGCATGCCCTTGTGCCTGCGCCAGCTCTCCTTCAGCCTCCCGTGACATCTCTCAGTTGGCTCTTGGCGTGTGTGTGTGTGTTAAAGTGTGCCCTGTGATGTCTCCAGCCTTCATCTCAGTGCTGCTGGTGTTGGCACAGGCCTGCTGCAAAACTAAATTGGATAGGCAGACACGGTGAACGCTTGTTTTTTAAAGTACACACAGGGAGGCTCAAAAGGGAGTATATGGGATTAGTAAATCTTAATGTAGCACCCAAACAACATACCTTGCCAAGCAAACAAAATTATAATTGAAATAAAAAGGTAAGGTACAGCAGAAGAGCATCCAAGGGCACACAGGTAAAAGTGCACAGCCACGAGAACAGCTCAGTAACTTTTGAACATTTAAGATAAGGTTACCCTCTCCCTCCCTGAAGTAATAATTTCTAATTTACATATGTGGTACACCTAGAAATAGAAATCTTATCTTAAATCTATATAAATATAGAGATTTTAATTAGGATATGCTAGATTCTTGTGAATTGTCATTTTCCCCCTGAAAATATGGTTTTATTTACTAGAAAGACTAGGGGCCTTCGCTCGCCAACTCCCCCCAGCCTGCACTACACGCCAGCCACTTCCTGTCTCTGCCGCTCGCGTTTGTGGATTTCACTTTCACCAGACAACAAATCTTTTAATTCTCGCGGATACGCCTCTTCATTGGGAAGAAACGCTGCTTTCCCCCGATGGCAACACGAATTAGACGAATCTACAAGTCTCGGAGTTAAAGTTTAAAGCCAAACAATATCGACATACTTCTGTCATATCACCTGTGTCCATATATTCGATCTCTTTTCGCTTTTACCTTTTCTTCGATATCACATTGAATTTTGATTCTGTGTTTGGAATTACATCACGACAACGCAACGTATAACTGCCCGTGAGTGAGCATTGTTTCTCTCTCTCTCTACACAAACTGTGTCTGACAAGAGCATTCACACAAATGAGAAATGATTGAACCATGGCCATGGTTGTAAGTGTCTCAGATGTGGGCAGGACTTTTCCAGATTTCTTTGCATAAAGTCTTGTCTCGCGGGGCTTGACATTTTCTCTTGCGGGATTTCACTTTCAACAAACAACAAATCTTTTAGTTCTCGCGGATACGCCTCTTCATTGGGAAGAAACACTGCTTTTCCCTGATGGCAACACGAATTCGACGATCTACAAGTCTCCGGTATCTGGCAATGTGATGCCCACTGTCCTTCTGGGCACGTTTGTCACAATGGAGATGGTGATGGTAAATAACGATGCCAACGTCACATAACAAAACTTGATCACACCGCACCCCAAACGTTTGCTGGTACTGCAACTCGTGTCTTGTTCATTTCGGATGGACACGTTCAGAGGACGCATCAAAAGGGAAAGCAGGTGGCAGCCATGATGCGTGCGCGTTCTGAGCGTCAAGTTTATCCCCCCGGGCCTAGCAGGTAGTCGGTTGATGCGATGCCACAATTGGAAACCCAGCACAGTGCTAGTTCTGGTGAACGTCATTAAAGATGTGATCAAAAGCATGTGGGGGAAAAGAAATAAATTAAAGAAGCAAGGAAACGTTTCCAGAAACGCTAAAGCACAACCCAACACATCTGCTCGTAATCCTTTCGGGCTCCAAGTGACCCGCGTGAACCTCCTGTTTATGCACCCCTTACGTGCTTCACATGGAGTAAATTAACCAAGCCGTCCCCAAGAGGCGCACCGCTTGCTGAAGCTGACGTGACGTCGGAGCCTGGCAAGTTAGGAGCCGACCCTGGAAGGGATGCCAAGTGCCCACGCGGGCGCTTCCAGGATTCTCTCTCTCTGTTCGCCGTGCCAGAATTTCCTTGCGGTTACCGGGATGCGTCGCCTTTTCAGCTCCTCGAGTCGCCCTCGGCCTTCGCAGAACTGGATGTTCTAAGTTGTAGTAACACTGCAGCTGCTTTAGTCACAGCCGCACATTTCAAAGGGATCACTGAGAAGGAAGTGTTGGCAGAGAGTTCACAGCTTCCTTCATTCACTGCGACAAGCACGTGTCACTCATTTAGCGTTTAACTTCGACTGGAGGAAGGATCTTAATGTTGTGTAATGTGGGACGGATTCACTGAGCCCCCATTTTTATTACAGACTGTCCATCCATCCATCCATTGTCGAACCTGCTCAGTCCAGAATGGGGTCATCAGGAACAAGGAAAGAACTGACCCAAGACTCGATATGGGGGTTCTGCATCACAAAGACCACCTGCACTCTCAAGGGGCCAGTTCAGAGTCACCAGTTAGCTTGATAATTCCTTAAAATCCAAGGAGACTCAGGGTTAGGATTATTTAACACTGGGAATTGGGACAGGCACTCACCGGCCATTTTATTAGGTACACCCTGCTAGTACACGGTTGGACCCCCTTTAGCCTTCAGAACTGCTCTAATTCTTCATGGCACAGGTTCAATAAGGTGCTGGAAGCATTCCTCAGGGATTGAGCTCCATATTGACATGATAGCATCATGGAGTTGTTGGCTGCGCATCCATGACGTGAATCTCCCGTTCCACCACATCCTACCACATGGATTGAGATCTGGTGACTGTGGAGGCCATTTGAGTCCAGTGACCTCACTGTCATGTTCAGTACACCAGTGTGAGATGATCTGAGCTTTGTGACACGGCGTGTTGTCCTGCTGGAAGGAGCCATCAGAAGATGGGGACACTGCGGTCATAAAGGGATGGACATGGTCATCATCAATACTCAGGTAGGCTGTGGCATTTAAATGATGCTCAGTTGGTACTGAGGGGCCCCAAGTGGGCCAAGAAATATCACAGACACCATCACAGCACCAGCAGCCTGAACCGTTGATACGAGGCAGGATGGATCTCTGCTGTCATGTTGTTGACCCTACCATCTGCAGAAATCGAGACTCATCAGACCAGGTGACGTTTTTCCAGTCCTCTGTTGTCCAATGTTGGCGAGCTGTGTGAATTGTAGCCTCAGTCGCCTGTTCTTAGCTGACAGGAGTGTCACCCGCTGTGGTCTCCTGCTGCTGCTTCACGGTTTGACGTGTTGTGTGTTCAGAGCTGCCCTTCTGCACACCTCACTTGTAACGAGTGCTTATTGGAGTTCCTGTTGCCTTTCTATCAGTCTGGCCATTCTCCTCTAAACTGCCGCTCACTGGATGTTTTCCGTTTTTCAGACTCTTCTCTGTACCCCTTAGAGATGGCTGTGTGTGAAAATCTCAGTTGACCAGCAGTTTGTGAAATACTCGGAGCAGCCCACCTGGCACCAACAGCCATGTCACGTTCAGAGTCACTTCAGTTCCCTTTCTTCTCCATTCTGACGTTCAGTTTGAACTTCAGCATTTGGTCTTGACGAGCTCTTATAGGCCGAAATGCATTGAGCTGCTGCCATGTGATTGGCTGATTAGATATTTGTGTTAACGAGCAGGCGTACCTAATAAAGTGGCCGGTGAGTGTATATCTCGATGGGTTTCTCGCTCCTCCATGTCTCCCCCATGTTAGTTTTGCTCAGTGTTTACCTCTCACCTTCCACTCTATTTGTGAATCAGGACAGGCCTCTCCCTGAGGTTTTTATTTCTGTTTTTTTGTTTAGCACGAGACATCCTTGAGAAGGGTTACATTGGAGCACACTGAGGGTCACACAGTGTCAGCAGCAGGATTTGAACACTCGTCCTCAGGGTTTGAAGTGCTCGGCCCAAAGCCTTAACCACCACACCACACCACACTGCCTCCCATATGCATAAATGTGGAAGAACGGAATGTAAACCCACACGTGCAAGGAGGGCATGTTCAAACTCCACATAAGCAGGCCTGGGCCTAAACCGTCTCTGCTCTTTTCTTACTTTCCAAAAGTTGGACTGGCGTTAACACCGCATAACAAACCCAGGGTAATTTTGTTTCTTTTTATTTTAATCCTTTTTGTTAATCCATGCATGACATGTCGAAATTTTGCCTTCCTTGCAATATTGAGTGTGTCAGCTGTCCATGTCCAGTACTTTGAACGTAGACTAACAGAACACGTTTCATCTAAATAATACAATAACTCGGTTTTTCTTGTTTCTTTGCCATTTTTGAATCCGTGCATGTCAATCTTTGGCACTCTGGCTTTCCTTAATACTTAATAATATATAATGGCCTTCAGGGGGCGCTCAGCTCCCCAAACCCGACACAGACAGACACAGGACACAAGTTCAGCAACACATTTTATTTTTTACTGTGGGAAACGTTTCCTAATTTGTTTCCCACTAATGCAGCACAGTTACACGAGCACAAATAAGCACTTTGTCTTTTCTTCTCTCTCTCTTTCTGTCTATCCCTCTTCTTCATCTGTCTCCACTCCTCCTCCCGTCTCTGTCCCCCCCAATTGGAGTGTGGCGACTCCTTTTGTCCTCCTCAGATACCCCCTCTTAAACAGTTTTTCAAACACACTCTCACACCTCCTCTTTGCGGAATCATCTGCAGGCTTGCGACGCTTCAAACATTTAAAAGACCGAGCCGCGGCCATCCTGAGGTTTCACTCTCCTGTCTCTCTTCCCCCAGACTCCCTCTGCTCCGGTCGCTGCTACCCCCTTTATGAGGAAGACTTGAGTTGTGACTGAGGCGTCAAGTTTGAGAGCTGTCCCTCGTGTGGCCAGACCACCTCTGAAAGGAGACTTGTGTTTGAATCTGCCAGAACAGCAATAAAGTTTCTACCCCTTGGAAATCCTACTCTAATCTCCTGTGCAACTTTGTGAGCCAAGCTTGACAAGATATGTATATAGTGGTGGACGGCCAGGACACCCCCTAAAGAGAGAGAGAGTGTAAATTAAGCAAAGGGCACGTCATAAAGGGTTGGGACCCCTAGGTGAACCCCATATGTTGAAGATGATTGAAATCACAAATCAGTAGACAGCAGTGATGACGCCTTGTCATTGGCAGATGGTAGTGGTCTTCAGACTGCCCCAAGATGGCGTCAAGGTCAGTTTTCAAGGTGGAGATCCTGTGTGCAGTTTTGGTCTTCCGGCTACAAAGAGGACAAAGCAGCACTAGAGAAGGTCCAGAGAAGAGCGACTAGGCTGATTCAGGGGCTACAGGGGATGAGTTATGAGGAAAGATTAACAGAGCTGAGCCTTTACAGTTTAAACAGAAGAAGATTAAGAGGAGACCTGAGTGAAGTGTTTAAAATTATGAAGGGAATCAGTGCAGTGGATCGAGACTTGTATTTTAAAATGAGTTCATCAAGAACACGCGGACACAGTTGGAAACTTGTTAAGGGTAAATTTCACACAAACATCAGGAAGTTTATTTTCACACAGAGAACCACAGACTCCTGAAATAAGAGACCATGTAGTGTGGTGGACAGGAGGGCTACAGGTCTGTCTCATTCATTTTTCTTCTTTTGATTCCACGTGACCTTAACATTTTTTTCTCGACCACCAACATAAAGTACTTGGAGTAAGCAACACCTAAAAAATGTTTCTGGGTGGAGTGCTTATATAAAAACAAAGTGACACGCTTACACTATCAGCATCAAAGGTGACCAGCAACAAACCAAAGGAGTGACCTGATGGCCGCTCATAGGTCTGGCACAGACGGGTAACACTGACCATGACATTAGGACTTGTGGGGACCTTGGTGGGGTCTTTAACTCTTTGGAGGAGAGAGTCGACATTTGTCATCATAAACGGATGAAATTAATGTTGACATTCAGGGGTAGAGGGGGGCAATCAGTTGTACACAGATACACAATGGGGGGTCTGAAAATCGAGAGTACCTTTTAAGAGAAGGAGTTAGGAGACGTAGTGGACTCGACACCATCAACTGACAGACAGAAGTCATTAAGAAGGCTAACAGAATGTCAGGTTATGTAGCGCCTTAACGTGTGGAGTACAAGTCACAGGAGGTTCTGGTCAGGCTTTATAATTCACTGGTGAGGCCTCATCTGGAGTCCTGTGTGCAGTTTTGGGTCTCCAGGCTACAAAAAGGACAAAGCAGCTCTAGAGAAGGTCCAGAGAATAGCGACGAGGCTGATTCAGGGGCTACGGGGATGAATTATGAGGATATATTAAAAGAGCTGAGCCTTTACAGTTTAAGGAGAAGGAGATGAAGAGGAGAGCTGAGTGAAGGGTTTACATTTATGATAGGAATTAGTCCAGTGGATCAAGACGGTGACTTTAAAAGGAGTTCATCAAGAACACGGGGACACAGCTGGAAACTTGTGAAGGATAAATTTCTCACTAACATCAGGAAGTTTATCTTCACACAGAGAACTACAGACTCCTGGAATAAGAGACCACATAGTGTGGTGGACAGGAGGACTTGAGGGACCTTCAAAACTCAACTTGATGTGGACAGGACTAGTGAGCTTTGTTAGGCTGCATGGCCTGTCCTCGTCCAGCCTGTTCGAATGTCACCCAGTAGGAGATCAGCTGTTTATTGCACTTCCAAAAGTTATTTAAAGAAAAGTTGGTTCTCGTTATAAAGTAGAAATGAACGAGCTAATTGACAGAGTAGATTGACCAGTTGAATTGCCGTCGGCCACAAAGCACAAACGAGGTCCGGGCTTTAACACTCGGCTTAGCAGCGAATTTGTCCAAACCAAATAATTTTACCATGGAAACAATGCAAATGCGTAATAATCAATGGCGGTCTTGGAGACAAAAAGCAGTCGCTATAGTAACGCCACATCATAAACGGCACATGTACGAAGAAACATTTCTTTTTTATTTTTTTGCTTCCATCTCTTAGATCCACAGAGTGAAGCCATTTGAATTCTCTCTAATAAATAGCAGCACATGCACCAAGCCGAAGACCCCCTACCTGCTGCTCCTGACATGTCAGATCCAAGAAGGCAGTGGGTGGACGTGCAGGGCGTTGCGTCTTTCTGAGTCCTCCGCTCGGCCAGTTTTATTCTGCTCAGGGTCACAGAGTTTGGCTTTGGGAGGTGGCAGGCTGAGCCCCGGGTGGTGGGACGCCGGCACTCTGTCTGAAGGCTTCAAGGTGAGAGTTATCCTGACGTGCGGCGCCGTATTACTTAAGTTGACGTGAAATTGCAATGGAGCAACACACTCTCTGATTTAGGAGTCTGCTTAGTGCCCGTCGTATTAAACAAGCAGAGACAGTAAGAAGTGTTGGGCCATCCGGAGGCAAACATCGTACAACTGATATCTGAGGAAGAGAACATGAATCAAAGAGAAAAACACGCGGGTGAAAGCGTAAAGTTACCTTCTGTCAGACGAGAGTTTGGTTACAACTACCAATGGTGGCGGTTCTTCCTTCTATGCTATGAGAGATTCCGGCAGGAAGAACCGGATCCAGGGAGTGACGTTAGTGGTGGAAAGGCAGTCAGTCTTCTGGTTTTCAGAGAGGAGGAATCGAGAAGGCGTTTTAACAAAAACAGAAAAGATAAAGGCCCGTCGGAAAGATTTGGGGCATCTCGAAGGCCAACCCTGTATATTTGATGGCCCCATCGAGGAGAGCAAGCAAAAGGCTTGAAGGTTCTTTTCAGACTGGAGTTGGATTGTTGACTGAGGCAAAGATGGCGGGGCTGCCCCTTAATAAGAGGAAGGCAGACCGGAAGGGGGTGGAGCCCAGGAAGTGGCGTCACAGGGACTGGCGGTCGTCCCGTCTGCAGGCACAAAAGTCTCCTCTTGTGTTATCCCATTGCGGCGGAGAATTACCGCCACCAGAGCCCTTAGCCTCCTTAACGTTAGACCTGAGTGTCACTCAGGCAATGGTGTAGACGAGACTCGCGTAAGCGTCAGACCTGAGGAGTACTCGGGCTGTAAAAGTGTCAACGGCTTTAGTGACGAGTGTTACTCGGGCACTGGTATTGGTGCATCTTACGTGAGCGTTGGGCCCGGTGTAGACGCGCCATCTTGTAGCCTCATAATGGTGTCTGATAAGAAGTGTTTTTCAGCAGCCCAGGTGTTGCACGAGTGACACGAGCAGCGACGTTGAGGAGCCTCTCATCAGCAGTGATGACGAAGTGAATCTGTCCTCAGGCAGTGACAACTGAAAGCGATTCTGATGAATCGGAAAGTGACGCTCGCATTGGGGTCTCTAGTGACCCTGCTTCAAATAAACCAGCCGCACCTCGTTTTGATTTTGTGAGGAAGCCACGAGAAAAAGCGACCGTTGACAGCCAAGATCCTCTAACTTACCTGAAGTTATTTCTTGATGACGACGCGGTCGAAAGAATTGTTGTGATACGGACCGAGAGTCGGGTAAACCATTGAAACAGATGGGAACCAGAAGGTGTTGCTGATGTCTAGTCTTAGCATCATCATCATCATCATCATTGTTATTATTCATTTCATATGATTGTTACTATGGTACTTTCTACACTTCTGACTTGTACGTTTAGTGTTTTGCATGTTTTACAGTAGAAAGGTGAGAGTTAATTAAAGAGTAGTTTTTCGTGTTTTTTTGTGTGAGAGAAACGCTAATGAGGTTGAACCGTCCCCCTATGTGTGACACCATATTTATCAAGAGTTAGGAATTGCACTCAAAGTGCGACTTTGTCCTGCCTCAGAGTCGGACGTGACGAGCAGCTATGAAGCGTTCTGCACTTGCTGCCAGCCGGGAGTGGCAGTTCACGCTTCAGATGGTCACCGTCTTAGGGCACCCTGAGCCTTTTGTCGTTTTTCTGATGCTAACTCCAAAGTTTCACCACAAACATGGTAACAATGATGATGATAATAATAATAATTTTCAAAGGGACGTGATTGCGTTGAAGCAGAACAGGGGTGGGCAGCGTCAGTCCTGGGGGGCCGCAGTGGCTGCAGGTTTTTGCTCCAACCCAATGTATTAATGAGAAGTGAGTTATTGCTGATGACGCTCGTATTGCTTAAGTGGCATTTTGTTGTTTCAGTTTAGTGGTCTCGCATGTTAAGGTTCCCCACCCTTCATTGCTTATTTCAGTCCTAAACACCTGGCTGTCTTTAATGGCTCCGTATTAGCAATGAGATGTGGATGATAAAAGAGACAGCAGTTCTCCTTCTCACTCGTCTCCATTTACACGTATGTGGGTTCATCCTGCACTGCTTGATTTAATAAAACACTTAAGAGAAGAATGTGACCGACTGAAAATGATACGTTTTAGGCTTCAAATCATCATCCTTGGAAGGGAGCAAATCTACGACAGAAGGGCATTGCAGACTAACAAGCCATAAAATTAAATAAGGCCTGACATTGGCAAGGAGTGGTTTGCAATGAAAACCTGCGGCCCACCAGGACCAACGATGCCCACTCTGAGTTAAAGGGCCTGAGTCTTAAATAGCAAGTTAATTAATTAATTAGTGCTAAAATCAATTCATTAACCAATTAATTAATCAATTAGTAGCAAAAACTAGTTAATAGTTATGAAAATGGTTAGAATGAAAACCTGCAGCTACTGCAGCCCACCAGGACCGACAATGCCCACCCCTGAGTTAAAGGGCGTGAAGAGCACAATAATTGATTAGTATTAAAGTCAATTCATTAATTTCATTATTTAGTAGCAATAACTAGTTGCTAATTAAGAAAATGGTTAGAATGAAAACCTGCCGCCATTGTGGCCCTGCAGGACCGACGTTGCCCACCCCTGAACTCTCCTGACATACCCTAGAGTCACATGTCGAACCGGGCCACTTGACCACAACATCAAGAACAAGGAGACGGAGAGGCCGAGACACACACACACACACACACACTTACACACCTAGAATGAGAGTTAGGCCTGAGAACGGCCGCCTTTATTTACGTAACAATGACTGATCCACAGCCGTACTTTCAGGAGAATCGCCGGCCTGCCGTTCAGGCCACGGGTGACACCTCGTAAGGTGACAGTTATTCTCAAACTGGCCGTGGCTCTTCCAGTGTTCCCCATCATCTTCCAGAGTCGCATGTCGTGTCCCTCTCCGTGATTCCCCCCCTTATCTTCTATGAGCCTCGACTTGCCCAGTGTCCTGGGAACTTTCCCGCAGGTTTGTGGCATGCAGTGCTGAGTGTGCCTGTCAATCAGCCATCCGGCCCCGCCTATCCTGAGGGTGACATGCTGGCTACTGCAGTACAGCTTGTGTGTTGACGATTCACATACTGTACGTGTGCTCCTCCTCCTCCTCACTTCGGCCAGTGATCATTATGGGCGCGTCGTCAATCACGCTGATGACTCCAGGAAAACCGGCGATTTGCATGAGCACAGCTTGCTTTAACGTCACCTCAAGTGGAGCGGTGGGTGCAATCTGCATATTACCTCACGCATGGTAAGGCCGTTCAACATCTGCTGTAAACTTTGAGAGGTGGTTGCTCATCGCTATTGCAAAGCTGCATCTTCCCATTAGCCAAAAGAAAAGGCAGCGTTACAAACACTTTCATTTCAGCAGGCGGCGCATGGCTTCGTCATGTAGATGGCGCACTCACGTGACATACACGATTTGCTATGAATATTATTCCGTCTCTGTCACATTGAAATCTTTTTATGAGTTTGTTGTTGGTCCTGCTTTCCCAAAAACAATCATCCATTCCCGGGATGTGTGTGCCGATCTGTGCCTGAGCGCCATCTTGTGGCAGCTCCTAGCGGGTGACGTCAGCTCCATCCTGCTGAGGTTAGGAGTAATAAGGAAGGCTGATGAAATGCACAGACATCAGTCATCTGAAGTGACAGACATGTCCAGTCAGTCTCTAACCGGGGTCTTTGGATGGGGGGGGGGGGGGGGTCTGGGTGCAAGGCAGGAGCAATCCCCTCACAGGGACCCATTTAGCGTTGCCAGTTCGTCTAACCTGCCTGTCTTTGGACCGTGGGAGCAAAACGGAGCTCCCAGAGGAAGCCCACACAGACACGCGGCGAACATGCAAACTCCACGCAGGGAGGACCCAGGAAGCGAACCGCAATCTCCTAACTGCCATAAAAATATTTAAAAAAAATGTAAAATAATAACAAAAAAACAGAAAGTCACCCTAAACCTGCTGTTCTGCTGGTGGTCTGAGTGGTCCGTCGAAATTGGGCCCGTCCAGTCCATACCTTACTCCTGCGTGTGAGAGTGGAGGGGCCTTGTCTGATTAGGAAGTTGCCATTTGCACTCAGATCAGAGGTGCCAACTGCCACCATAGTTACAACAGCGCACTTGTCTCCGAGACCCCCAGGGCTTGGATTTTTACGACCAGCGTGACTCGACTGTTAATCCACTGCCCTGCCATATCGTGCTGATCTAAAGTCGCCTTTTGTACCGGCTTCTTGTCATAAAACCCTGCTTTCTAAATCCAGTGCTTGTTTAGCAGCGTTATGCCCCCCCCCCTCCACAATGCCCCCTTGAGATGACAAAGGCCGCAAAGACACTCTTATGTGTTACGCTTGAGAGGCGAGCTGTTTCTATTTACCGATTGGCGCAGTTCTTTCCCAGAGCGGCACATGTTCCCCTTTTGTAAACTTCTCGGTATTTGCCAGATGATGGCCTGTAAGCGTTGTCACTCTTTGGCACCTCCGTGTCCTTCAGCACAGTGACGGCGTTACCAAGTGCCGCGTGTTCTTCTGAGTCCTTTAAAGAGGAGGGCTGTCTGCTGCCACTGCTGCCACTTGTTGGCTCCAGATGGCCTACTGACGGATGTGTCACTCCCATGTCCAGTTTACCCTGCATGACCTTAGTGGCGATTTGTGACAGTGACAAGGGTGTCATGTGCTTGGCTTACTTTATTATAAAGCTGCAGCAATAGCCAGTGCCTCAAAGGGTGTTGGGCATGGGAAAGGTGCTATAGAAATAAAATATTGTTATTATTAATTATTCTTATTATCATTAATTATTATTATTATTATGTAGCCCACACAAGATTTGAATTCGCTAGCTGGGTGCATGTGTCATTCTGTGGTACACCAACAGATGGCGCTGTACAGTTCTCATAGGTCATGTATGCACATTGTTGATGCCCCAGAATGAATGCAAACTACTTACCCGTCCGGAATTCCCTGACAGAAAGATGGAATAAGTGGGGGGGGGGTTGCATTACCTGGCTGGAACACCTTATGATTCCCATCCTGATTGGGATGCCCAAAGACATCAGGAACCGGCAGGGGAGCAATTCCATCCCCCACCATTCTAAGTGTCAGTGCCCCCATGTGAGGTCCCAGTCTAGATACCCACATGGCTAGCATGGGAGTTACGGTCCAGAAGTGCCACCTTGTAGGGTTCCTAGGCGGACGGGGGGAGACCTCCCTGGCTTTCTTGTAGCCCTGAAGTGCTTCCAAACTGGCCACGTAACATCACTGGAAGTACTCCTGGGGTCACCCTAAAAGGAGCGCCTTCTCTTGGGAGTCCGAGTCAGAAGGTGGTGGGCAACACTGGGCCGGACGACGGAAGGAGGAAAGAGTCTCTGGTTTATTATTCATTAATTTTATAATTGTGGGAAGAGGGTCTCTGTAACAATATAAACCCTTTACCTTATTGATTTAATGTGTGTCTGTGCTTTGGGGCTCTCTGGTGCCCCCTGGTGGTTACAACATTTAAAGAGGGGCTATGAAGGAATATTTCATAGATAGATGTCTGTAGTACTAGGGTGTTGTACCGTGTTAGCCATTATGAATGTAGAGAAAAGCCAATCAAAATGACACCTCTTATTGGACAATTAAAACGATTACAATATGCAAGCTTTCGAGGCAACTCAGGCCCCTTCTTCAGGCAAGCTTATAAAAGGTGTTATTTTGCTTGGCTTTTCTTTACATAGATAGATGGCTTTTTAGTTATTACAGTAAATGTTCCTCCATGAGTGACAATGATAGCTGCTGAGATGTGAACCCCGTCCTCGTTACTTTGAGGCAGCAGGTCTGCCACTGCGCCACCATGCCGCCCAACACGAATGTACAAAATCTATACTAATAAAAGGCAAAGCCCTCACTCACTGACTGACTGACTGACTGACTGACTCACTGACTCATCACTAATTCTCCAACTTCCCGTGGAGGTAGAAGGCTGAAATTTGGCAGGCTTATTCCTTACAACTTACTTACAAAAGTTAAGCAGGTTTCATATCGAAATTCTACGCGTGACGGTCATAACTGGAACCTACTTATGTACATATATATGGCCATAGCCTGCAGCTCGGTCGACGTGTGAGGCGGAGTTGCGTCCCCCATCACCACGCCTCCCACGTAATTGAGTGCCTGCCCATATAAGGCCGTCCGCCAGCAGCAATCCAAGCTGTGAGAAAACACTAAAAAAGGAGGCGTGTCAGACGTCGCGGTACATTTTCTGATGCAGCTAGACGGAAACAACTTTGTGACGCTGCCGCCAAATACTCGTAGAAAAATCCACAAGTTAATACCGGGAATGCCTGTTAAACATCTTAGATTCACGAATACCGATTTGGGTAGTGAACACTTCGATGAATGAAACCTGTTATCTTTACAACGGTTGACAAACACAGAATGTAACTTGAACACAACACGTCCTCCAAATACGAACCTTATTGAAAGAAATAATGATAATCAAATCCTTGATGACAGCAACACTCAGTAACACTCACAAAACAATTACATTGACAATCATGTTACGTTATTTTTAAAATGTTTCCTTTTCATTTTCATAACTTCTTTAACACACTACTTCTCTGCTGCGAAGCGCAGGTATTCTGCTAGTGTATATATATATATATAATATATATAAATATATATATTAAACAAAAAGAAAAGTAAAAAGGTGACAAATTCCTGATCTGGGCTGTACTGGGCAGCTTCATCACATTCCCATCAAAGCCCACGAGTCACCTGCTGCCAGCGTGATGGCGTTCCGCGCACACATAAGTGATCGTCTACATGACACAACGCGGCCCATCGTGAACTGACATTTGCGTTTCTCTTCTGCTGTGTCCGCTCTTTCAAATAATGTCCCCCTAATTGAGGCCTGCTGTACAAATAAATCAAGCGCTGACAAAAATGGAAGAGACGGCCGGCTGACCATAAGTGACCGTGCCTTGTGACAGCCGCCGACTGACACTTTGGAAGTGCTGCCCCCTTTGCTAATTGACGTTACTTTTTATTGTGCTGATGCCAATGACAAGCTGCCACTGGTGACCCATGAAGTGTTCCCTGCTGCCTACTGTCATAAAGCAGAGCTGCCTACGTGAGAAATGGAGCCCACCAAAGCAACGTGGCATACAGGCTGACTGTTCAGGGACAGCTGAGAGCCTTCCCGAGACGTCTCTGTGAGAAAATGGACGGCCGCTTTCTTTGGGGTCTGTGTGGGCAACATCAGGGGGCAAGGCAGAGGCCAGCTCTGGGTGGAGGTAGTAGTGAGGCTGTAGGGTCCAGTTTCATGCTGACAGGGGCTGGAGTCTCAAGACTCCGACAACATAGGACACATAATAATAATACATGTTATGTACAGAGCGCCTTTCTCGTGACACAAACAAAAGGATTCAGCATAGCAGAGGGCACACGGCCACACTGGGGGCCAGTTTAGTGTCACCTGCATCTTTGGCATAAGAAAGGACATTGGAAGCTGAATGAGAAGAAGCGCACACACACACACATCGAGACCACCACACACACCACAGACACACACACACACATCAAGACCACCACACACACGATTTGGATCCTGAACCTGTCAGCCAGTAGCGCTAACTGCTGCTCTGCACTTTTCAAATTCTTCATAACATTCCATGTGACGACGTCAGAAAAGTCAAAGTGGAATTGTGATGCCGTTCAAGTGTGCCCTGTGATGGTCTGGCGCACTTTGAAGGCTGCCAGGCTCGGCATCAGTGGCTTTTCATCCTGGCATGGATAAAGAAATGACAAAATGGACAGATGAGTCTGAGAAAGTCCTCTAACCTGGCATGAGTTGTCACCACAGAGTGGGATGGGCAGACCTTCATAAGCCTTACGTCAGTTTTGAATTTAACTGAGAGAAAACTGAACAGTAAAGTGCTGGGCAACAGACAGGCGTCACTGTGAAAGTGCGTAGATTGTGTTCAGACACACACACCTGTCTGTCCATTATATGGTGCCATCTATCTATCTATCTATCTATCTATCTATCTATCTATCTATCTATCTATCTATCTATCTATCTATCTATCTATCATATAGTGCCTTTCATATCTATCTATCTATCTATCTATCTATCTATCTATCTATCTATCTATCTATCTATCTATCTATCTATCATATAGTGCCTTTCATGTCTATCTATCTATCTATCTATCTATCTATCTATCTATCTATCTATCTGTACACTCACTCACTCATTCACACACACACACAGTGAATTCTGAGGGTATTCAGACCCCTTTTCTTTCTACAAACTTTATGGTGTTGTGGATTTAATTTTAAATGGATACATTTGCCATTTTTGCCCGTAAATCTACATTTAGTACCCCATGATGACAAAGTGAAAGTGTTTTCAGACACCAGCAGGGAATGCCAGGAGTTGTAGTCCGGCAGCACAGCCCTGCTGGGGTCCATGGTTGCAGTTCCTAATCGGTTGGGAACTGAAGAAGTTAGTTGCTGCCGTCTTTCCAGTGCACTTTTTGCCCGTTCTTGCCGTATACACGACTTGAGCTGCTCAGCAGTCTGTGGTTGCCGTTGTCTGATTCTCCCATTTGGGGGTCATCTCAGCGGTTCATTCATCTCCATCTATCCCTCTCTTTCACATCATTTTCTGCCCCACCAACTAACTGCCTTCATGTCCTCCCATAAACCTCCTCTTAGGCCTTCCTTTCTTCCTGGTGGTTCCATCCTCAACACTCTTTTCCTGATGTTCTCCTCATCTCTCCTCCTCATGCGCCCCAACCACCTAAATCTCACCTTTGTCACTTGGTCACCAGACTGTCACACCTGTGCTGTCCCTCTAATATGCTCATCTCTGTCCCCATCTTCAGCTCTGCCTCCTGTCTTCTCACCAGTGCCACACAGCATAGCAGGCCTCACTACCGTCCCATAGACCCTCCCTTTCACTCTTCTATCACAAATCACTCCTGTCACTCTTCCTCACCCAGTCCCCCCTTCTTCACCCCTCTGTGCTGCACTCTCCGTTGAACCCCAGTATTTAAATTCGTCTGCTCCTCCCACCTCCCCTCTCATTCACACACACGCGCACTCCGTCTCACTCCTGCCGACTCTCGCTCCTCTTCTGTCTCTCCATCACGCACACCTCCACCTCTCCAGGTTCGTCTCCACCTGCTGTCTCCTCGTTGATTGGACTCATTACGGCCGAAATCTTCGGAATGCCAAAGGGTTCATGAACCTTTTCAGGGCTGCTGGGCCGACAGAGGAGCGACTTGAGAGACCCCATCTGAGTAACGGCCGCTCTTGCCAGGCGACTGGGCCGATCTCCTTCAGTTGTTCATCTGTTGCAGGCCATAATAAAGTGAAATTGTGGATATTAACAGTTGATGGGGTCTTGATGGGAGGCTGAAGGCTCAGCAGTAAAAGGAGTGAAGGCCTATTAATATTCTCATTGATTTTCCATTTCACAGAGCGGTTTTAACAACAAAATATAGTGCCAGCTCATTACTGATCCAGCAGATCAGCCGTAATCACAGCGGCGGCGGTGGCGGTGCTCAAGATGGCAGCTCTTACTGTATTTACACAAGCCCCCCTTTATCACGTGTGACTAATTAGCCTGTGAGGCGCAGGGCCGGAATTTAGCCTAAAATCTTTGGTATGCGCCTGACGAACTGGCAGGATGGAGAAATGGACGAGTCCTGGTGAATCGGGATGAGTGACGCAAGTGTGGCAAATACCCGAGGGGGGCCAGGCTTTGGGGGGGAGTGGGAGTTTTTGATGCAGAGCCCAGAATTCACAAAGTAGTAAAATGTGGACCTGTGTCTTCATCTAAGGTGAAGCCATTTTAACATTTCAGGGGTCTCACAGATTTCCTCTTTTTGACATTTACAGTTCTAGTGGGACTTGTCTAGATTTGACTTCCGGGTGGGAGTGTGTGTGTGTGTGTGTGAGTTTGTGAGGCCATTGTGATTATTGAACCATGAAGGACTCCTCAAGGTGTTCCTACTGCGCAGTGACTCTACCCAGATTACAGACGGACCCCTAATCACTTTATGATGTTTAAATTGTGGGGTTCTCAAGTGCAAGTCCAAGACCCCCACAGAAAGAAAAATCCAAAGATGAAAGCATTCTGTGGTCTCCTTGGCCTGCCCAGTGAGGAGCGGGTGGTCAGTTGCCCGAGCTCTTCACACCTGTGCCTGACTTGGCACTGTAATTGACTGCAGACCCCCAGAGATTTCTTATTCTTGACCATGTTTGATTTTTTTTGGTTTATTTTCATTTGTTGTAACTGACCGTGGACCCCCAGAGATTTCTTTTTCTTGAGAGTGTTTAACTTTGTCCTGACTTTGCAGTGTAGCTGACCAAAGACCCTCAGAGGTTTGCTTTCTTGATTTTGTCTTTTGACTTTATCTGTTATTATTGACTGTGAACCACCAGTGATTTTGTTTCTTATTGTTGTCTATTCTATCTGACCGTGGACCACCAGAGGTTTCATTTCTTATCGTTGTCTATTCTATTTGACCGTGGACCACCTGAGGTTTCCTTTCTTATCGTTGTCTGTTATATCAGGTCATGGACCCCCAGAGGTTTTGTTTCTTATCTTTTTCTATTCTAGCTGACTGTGGACCCCCCCAGAGGTTTCCTTTCTCATTGTTGTCTATTCTAGCTGACCGTGGACCACCAGAGGTTTTTTTTCTTATATTTGTTATATCTGATCATGGACCCCCCCAGAGGTTTCCTTTCTTATCGTTGTCTGTTATATCAGGTCATGGACCCCCCAGAGGTTTCCTTTCTTATCGTTGTCTATTCTAGCCGACCGTGGACCCCCCAGAGGTTTCCTTTCTCATTGTTGTCTATTCTAGCTGACCGTGGACCACCATTGGTTTCCCTTCTTATCGTTTTCTGTTATATCAGATCATGGACCCCCAGAGGTTTTGTTTCTTATCGTTGTCTATTCTAGCTGACCGTGGACCCTCAGAGGTTTCCTTTCTTATCATTGTGTGTTATATCAGATCATGGACCCCCAGAGGTTTCCTTTCTTATCGTTGTGTGTTATATCAGATCATGGCACACCGGAGGTTTCTTTTTTTGTCTTTGTTCTAACTGACCGTGGACCTCTGGAGGTTTATTTTCTTATATTTGTCTTTTATGTCATACCATGGACCCCCCCAGAGGTTTCTTTTCTTGTCTTTGTCTGTTCTAACTGACCGTGGAATCCCAGTGGTTTCTTTTCTCCAGGGATGCTGGAGTTTTTGTTTTTCTCTCCTCCATTCTCAACTGACATCAACTTTACTGTGTAGTTGCTGTAACTAATTAAAGTGCACTGAACTTTACTAACTATAGTTAGACAAAATGTGATTGAAGATTTCAGTGTTAATAAGTGCAGATACGGTACCTCAAACTCCAAAAGACGTCCATTTGTGTTCTGACGAATCACAATTCAACTTTAGATCCTACGTATTCCATTGTAGAGCACCACACCGCTGCTGCCTAATGAATCCATCATGCTGGCTTTGAGCCCTGCGTCCGGCTGGCCAGGGGTCCACGTGGAATTTGCATGTATCCCCCCATGTCCCCAAAGCCAAACAGGTCAATTTAATTGTGGGAATGAGGTGCTGCCCTGTCCATACGGCCAGAACGCCCATTGGCCCCTGTGCCCCCTAGACCAGGATTGAGAATGTTATGTCATGTTGTCTTATATTGGAGGTCACAATCAGGACAAATCCTAGTTAGGCGTTACATTTTAAAAATGGTATGTCAGGCTCATAAGCCTCAGGAGCCGGAAACAGTTAAAGCCCAAGCATCCGTGGAACGATACTTAAGAGAGGAGTTAAAATAAAGACGGCGGCTGGCAGCCCACCCTGAGTCACAGTGGTGTATTTAAACATCACTCACATCACTCTTGCTTAAGTACCCTTGGCTTTCCTTGCCACACTACAAGTTGCTAGAAACTGGAAAACTGATCAGAGCATCCGAAAGGCTTAGAAGTGAAGAACAGGAGAGGAGAAGAGAGCTGCGACCACATCAGCTGAGGACCTGAAAAAGAAGAAGATGATGAGCACTTGAGGCTGTGTTATTGAGAAACAGGGGGGCCGTGTCACAGAGCTGCTCCAGTACCCCTGCATGTACAGACTGCAAGGCCCCTGCCACCTCCCCTTGGCGAATACTGTAAAGCTCCTGGATTCATATCCATAAGATTTCTGTCAGACGTTGTCCCCGTGTCCAATAGGAAGTCCAGTATCCTAGGACTAGCAGGTGACTTGTACTGGTTTTGCCGTAGAGGTGTTTGCCAAGCCACATTGATTTCTTTACAATCCTGCTATACATGCATTTGCACTACAAAGTTGTGTTCTAAAGTTAAGCGGTTTCTTTTAATTCAATAGAAATAAGAGGCTTTGCCCCCTGCTCACTTTGCTTGACAACCCCCCTGGCCTGCACTACGTGCCAGCTACTTCGTGTCTCTGCTGCTCGCTTATGTGGATTTCACTGTCACCAAATAACAGATGTTTTAATTCTCGTGGATATGCCTCCTCATTGGGAAGAAACACTACTTTACCCTGATGGTGACACGAATTAAATGATCTACAAGTCTCTGACTTAAAGTTTAAATCCGAACAATATATTCGATCTCTTTTCGCTGTTCCATTATTTCACCGAGTAATAATTTCCATTTGTTTGCGCTCATGTGATCTTTACTATCCTTTTGTTGAGACTTTCGTATTTTAGCACTGTCATTATCTCTAACCCGCTCTGCATGTGGATCGCGGCAACGTTTTTGAATGCTTTACGTCGTTCTACTTTGTCATCTACTCTTTGTCTTTTATTTCCAGTGGTTAAATCTCGTCTCGCGGGACGTGAAAGTTTCTCTCTGAAAAAGGTCTTGTCTAATCCCAGGATTTTTTTATTGTAATAGAAAGATATCTCGTCCACACATGCATTTTTCATTGGAGGCTATGGGGCATGGAGCACCACCGGAAAAGAAGATGCTTAAACAACTCATCAAATATCCGGATGTGGGGGGTCAGGGATGATTTTCCCTGCCCGTTTCATGACTCTGGAAGTGTTCAGGCCTTGTATGGTGGGCAGACTGGCACCAATGATATTTTTGCCAGCCCTAATTGTTCGTCGTAGCTTGTTTTTGTCACTGATGTGAACCACACTGTTACAGATGATCCGAGAGCAGACTCCATGACTAAATCAGGAGCTCCTGTGGAAGGCAGACGTTCCTCAGCTGTCGCAGGAAGTACATTCGCTGTTGTGCCTTTTTACTTTCTCATATGCGAAGTATAGCGGGAAGTATTGGAATCGTCCAAAAATCCGACCTTGAGATTTTGATGAATCTCGATGTTTTTGACCTCCCTGAGTCTGATTTACTTTCTCATATACAAAGTATTGTAATTGTCCAAAAATTCTATTTTGAGATTTTGATGAATCTCGATGTTTAGACTTCCCTGGAATTATGTCTGTGTCTGTGTGTAAACACGAGAACTTGAGTGCACTGGTCGATCAAATTTTAGCTACAAAATGTAGATTTCTATCAGCTAGTTGGACTGTTTCCTCCAACCACAAGTGGTGCTTTACCTTTTATTCATGCAGCTGCAGAGTCTGATTTATTCAACTTTACTTTTGTAATAATTGTTCAATATACAGTATTATTAATTTGATTTGTTGTTGTAATATACATAATATAAAAATATAACCATTGCCTTGCGGTTTACTCCTCAAATATCCATCCCCCATATCTGAGTATACGAGAAAGTCAAGGGGAGACCACTCCTGGTTTTTTATGACAGACCCAATTTAAGTCCCGGGAGACTAAGGATCCCAGAAATGTGTCCACACCTGTCACAGGAGTATTCACCCACTATCATCCCCACAGTTTTCAGAGGGTTTAGTTCCGGATTGTTCCGACTGCACCTAAGGGCCACCTGCTCAACCGTCCCGTCTTGTCTTCATTTCCGATGTGCCTACTGATGGTTGTGTCGTCTGCATATTTGACAAGTCTGACAGAGGGGTCCTCAGAGGAACTGTCATTAGTGTAAGAGGGAGATGAGCAGTGGGCAGAGCACACATCCCTGGGGGGCACCTGTGTTGATTGTCCCATTGCTAGATGCCTATTTCCCCAGTTTCTCTTCTGCTGTTTCCCATTGGTCCAGATAGGTGGGACGGAAAACTGGGTGAGTTTTGAGGGGTGGACTTCCAGGATTGTTGAATTGAATGAGGAGTTGAAGTCCACAAACAGAGTCCTTGCATATGTCCCCTGGGTTGTCAAGATGTGACTGACGCCTTGTCACAGCACACAAATCGTTTGGATTTGAGGAACACGATGAAGATCCCAGGCCTCAGAATTCGCCAGATCTCAATCCACTTAAGTGTCGATGTGATGTGTTGCAACAACATGTCCTGTCTGTGGAGGCTCAGCTTCACAACTTATAGGATTCTGGTGGTGGAGCCCACCAGGCACTTTCAGAGGTCTGGTGAGTCGGCATACAGTGAAGCAACAGAAGGTGGTCTTAACATTGAGGCTCATCAGTGGACATCCTGAAGTAACGGGTTCAAGACACACACCTTGATACCACCACATGGATTCAGAGCAGACTGTGCATCTTTGGGATGTGGGGGGCAAACCAGTAAAGGGCCACCTGAGAGTGGCAAGAAGATGCAAACTCCACACAGAGGTGAAAGCGACTTGTCGAATCCCCAAGCAGCAGTCTATTGCCGTGCCACGTGCTGATTGTCAATTCTTCCCTCCAGTTCAGGTTCGCGAGGGTGGGAGTCTATCTCAGGTGGGTACCAACCACAGAGGGGCCAGATTCTCACGTGTCAGATTAGAGCCGAAGATAAAGCCTGTCATTCCCACTGTGTCTGCCAGGAGAGGCGGACTTGGGCTCTTTCACTCCTCCTCCTCCTCCTCCTCCTCACTGCCTTCCATAAGTATTGTTTGATAACATCGCCCTCCGCTGCCCTCTTTCTTTCTAACCCTCACTCACAGCTGACTTTTCCGCAGTTACAATTTATTTAGGAGAAAACCTGAACATCATGTGGCGGCTCCTCGCTGCCTCTCGGTTTCGTTCTTTTTTTTTTGTATCATTGCGGCCCCCTTTGTTCCCTCAGTAAATCTGTTTTATTGTCTTCCTTCCAAAACACGGTGCCCACGCATCTTGAAACGCGATCTAATTTTCCTCTTGTCGTGCCCGTCACTGGTGATGTGCTCTGTTCTGCTCTTTTGTCTCTTCTCCTGATTCTCTTTGATGCTCAGCTGTTTGCTCTTGTTTTCTTCATTTTCAGTCAATCCTCCTCAGAACGGGCCTCTGTTCAGCTGTCAATCAGAAAAATCTTAATATTTATTGCATAATTACAAAAAAACAAAAAAAACCAAATCAAATGAGCCTTAACCTTCCACGTCTGTTACTTTAGTATGTTTGACAGCTCCAGCTTTGATTTGCTGTGCTGCAACAGTGTCATCGGGGGGCCGTCATCAACGCTCATGAAATGTTCTGTTCTGTGCAATCACAGTATCATTTAACCCGGAATCATCTTCTGACGGTAAATCCCTCCTGGGAATCTTTGGAACAACTTGACACGTTGAGTGTGTAGTGTGCTTTCACCACCAGGGGGCAGCAGTGAGTTCAGGTGACATGGCCTGGCAGTAAAGCACATAGAGGACAAAACTCACTGCAACTGGCATGCTGTGCCCTTGCAGAGGTGGCTGCCATCGAGCACTGGCAAGAGTCAGAGGAGCAGAGACATAGTGGGGTGTCCTGAGAGGCACATCCCTATTCTGGCATCTGCTGTCACCTCCATCACAGCACTTTATACAAAATATATAAAAATATAAAATATATAAAAATAAAATAATGACGGCTTACTGGACCAGAGGTCATCCTCCATATACACTATGTGGACATCCTACCTACTTGCTACCATCTTCCTTTACCTCCAGAACAGCCTTGGTTCTTTGTGGCATGGATAATACAAGGTGCTGGAAACACCCCTTAGGGTCCATACTGACCCAGCAGCACAACATTTGTGACATGTGGTCCCAGGGCGCCCAAAACCCACTTACTCCTTCCACTGCCATGTGCTGGAAGGGCACTGCTGGAGCCCTTCCTGCCCGCAGCCTTCATGTTATATAAAGCTACCCGCCATCATGGCTGAACTCACGCTAGACAGGACATGGGGGTGGCATTTAGTAAAATTATAAAATCATCATTAGGATAACAGAGATGTGGTTCAGCGGCTCAGACTGGGAGAGCAGTTTACACCCCTCGCTGTGCCACCTGCTGTCCTGGGACCTTACGACCCGTGATACTGCTGAGGTGAGAGAGTCTTATGTCTGTCTGTCTGTCTGTTATATAGTGCCTTTCATATCTATCTATCTATCTATCTATCTATCCATCTATCTATCTATCTATAATATAGTGCCTATCTATCTATCTATCTATCTATCTATCTATCTATCTATCTATCTATCTATCTATCTATCTATCTATCTATCTATAATATAGTGCCGATCTATCTATCTATCTATCTATCTATCTATCTATCTATCTATCTATCTATCTATCTATCTATCTATCTATCTGTTATATAGTGCCTTTCATATTTATCTATCTATCTATCTATTTATCTATCTATCTATCTATCTATCTATTATATAGTGCCTTTCATATCTATCTATCTATCTATCTATCTATCTATAATATAGTGCCGATCTATCTATCTATCTATCTATCTATCTATCTATGATATAGCGCCTTTCACATCTATCTGTCAGTTCTCTTCTCATTTATCTGTTTCAGTGGTTTCCAGACCTGGCGCTCCGAATGTGCCCCCCCGTGCCCCTCCAGTTTCACCGTCAGTCTTTTTTCCCCTCGATTTTTTCTCGTTTTTTAAGCTCCTCTTTTTCTTATCCTTATTCTTCTTTTAGAACAGAGCAGCAGCCTGAGGTTCCCATTGATAAGAATTTCTTTGATGCTTGCCGTTGTTTTCTTGATGTCATTTTCTCGTTGATTCCTCTCTCTGTGTTGTTTGCCCCCTCAGTTGTTCCCAGTTAATGTCACTGGGGTAGGCTGAAAGGCCTGACAGCAGACATTTTATAGCTTAGCACTAAATGTACACTGTATGTTCCTTAGCGGTGATGATGATGATGATGATGATTTGTTTGTTCTCGTTTCCTCATCATCCTGATTGTCGTTCTGCTTCTCCTAACCACCTCACTGAGAGGCCTGACACTGCAATGCCTGCTGCCTCACTGGCCCCCATGTCCACCATGTCCTTGTTGTCATTATGAGGTTAAGAACTCAGTGGTCCAGACTTTGGCCTGGCAGTAAAGCATATAGAGGGTTAGATTTGTGATAAATCCCACCGCTGACCCCACTGTGTGACCTGCTGGTGCTCCAGTAGGAAAAGCTAAAGAAATGGGACCCTCTGTGTGAGAGAGAGGTTATAAGTCACCTTGGATGAGGGCATCATCATCATCATCATTATTGTCATTTCATAAAAGTGTAATTGTCACAATGCTGCAATTTTCTAAATACAGAAGAAGAGAAGAAAAAATGAGCAAATAGAGCTGATGGTACAATAAGAACAGTGTGAAGGTACGAGACTCACTGACTGGGCCCCCCAGGATTAGGAATGAAGCCCCCTGTGCTGTGGTGTAGTGCATTGTCACAGCGCCTGTCGTCTCTTCATGTGCCACCCTCACGCTCCACCAGACATCACATATTACTGGGTGCCATCACTTTGCTTGATCAGATCTTGCATGTCACAGGTGGGACCATCGGGGGTCACATGGCAGGCGTCCATCAGCTGACCATCAGAGGTCACGTACCGCAGTGCGCCATCTGAAGTGAGACGCGTCACTCAGCTCTGATACTGTACGTGTCACGCACTACAATTGTGTTCCATCATCACTGACATTTGTTGGCTTAGCAGGCACTTTTATCCAAAGCGACTTACAATGTAGTCAAGTAAATGTCAGTCAGTGGGGGGCAGTTTGGGAGCTTGAGAGTGTAACCGGGCAAAGGGTACAGCGCTGACGAGCTCATAAGAAGAATACAAGCGAGTGACAATTCCTATATTAGCAAAACAAAACAAGTGATATCAGTCAGGACACGAGGACACTTCCTAGACACAACAAGGGGGTCCGAATCTCAAACGCCAGCCGGGAGCCACACACACCGCACTGAGATCTGATAGCACATCACCAGACCTGACTGGTCAAGAAGGAATCAGCGGTCTGACCAGCAGGAGATGGTGTGTGTCACTGGACTGGTCAGCGCAGGTCACTGGGCTCTGTCACAGGACACTAGGAGTCTCTCTGTCCCCGGTCACATTTCATTATGCTGCTGGTCTGCCCATCAGAGGTCACATGTCATGATCCTCCATCTACTCCATTAGAAGCTGTGGTCTGATCGTCTAAGGTCACACGTCACTGTGCTCTGTTGGAGGACACGTGTCTGACTGTCCAAGCTCACGTTTCATTATCGTACCTCATCAGAGGTCACATTTTGCTGTTCTGCCCATCAGAGGTCACATGTCATGATCCACCATGAGAGGGTCCTGTGCCATTAGAAGCTGTGGTCTGATCATCAAAGGTCACATGTCACTGTGCTTTGTTGGAGGACACGAGTCTCACAGTCCAAGCTCACATTTCATTACTGTGTCCTGTCAGGGGTCACTTATTACCGTAAGGTTGCTTACCGGTGGTCTGACCATCAGAGGTCACATGTCATGATCCTCAATAGAAGTTGATTATCACTGGTCTGATCATCACATGTAACTGTTCTGTTTTGGAGGACACGGGTCTGAGTGTCTAAGCTCACGTTTCATTATTGTGTCCCATCAGAGGTCACTTATTAGTGTAAGGTCACGTATTGGTGGTCTGACGATCAGAGGTCACATACTATGATCCTCCATGAGAGTGTCCTACTTCATCACCATGCTCAGTTGGAGGGCACTAGCCTGACGCTCTAAGGTCACGTTTCATTCCTGTGCCCCGCCAGGCGTCACTTATTACCGTAAGGTCACGTATCGGTGGTCTGACCATTGGAGGTCTCATATCAAGTCAAGGTTCTTGTCATGTGTACTCATTTCAGTGAAAGTCTTACCTGCTTGTTCTCTTAGCACAGTTGACCAAAAAACAAATTCAAAAGAGAAATCCCGTGTTGCTGTG
Source organism: Polypterus senegalus (assembly GCF_016835505.1). NCBI lineage: Eukaryota > Metazoa > Chordata > Cladistia > Polypteriformes > Polypteridae > Polypterus > Polypterus senegalus. The sequence goes on along the minus strand of NC_053167.1, from coordinate 128,162,156 downwards.
CCCGCCGCCTTGGAGGTGCTCTGTGACAGGTCACGTGTCACCGAATTGGTCACACATCACTGTAACCAGTCTCTGGTCGCGTAACCATGCGGACTATCACAGCTCACAACCTCTTGTTCAGATATGGTGGTCACAGTTGGACTGACAGCCCATGTGGGGTGGGTGCCCACTTCATGCCACCCTGAACTGGACTTACCTGGTTTTAAAGTGGAAGGATGGTTGAAGTGTAACCCCTCTTATGCTATGACGGACCACCACTTCTCCAGCCGTATATCTTTGAGTAACTTGTGTTGTGCCCGCCAGGATTAAGGAGGAGATGACGTGGCACCGTCCAGTTTACTATCCCTTACAAACACATTCCCTCCCAGGGTGGTAAGCGGTGGTTCAGAGGTGCCCTTCGCTCTTCCTTGGCAGTGTTACCCTCGGCAAGGCCTCGTCCCCAAACAGAGGCTTCCATAGCTACAGTTGCCAGGGTAACAGACACCTTTAATTTGCTGCGTTTGGACGCGCTGCCTGACAGCCATTATGAGCCCCTCGAAAATGACGATAGCACATTACCCCGGTGATGGCCAGTGACAGTGGGCACTCGCTTTCTGGGTCTGCACTCCTGCGCGTTTAGATTTTCAAGCAGAGTCAGGATGGCAGGCAGTCAGGTTAGCAGTCACATCGCCAATCGACTTTCCGTAGCTGTGTTGCTTTTATTTGATTTGCTTTGGATGGCAGGATGGTAGAGGAGAATTTAGGAAGAGATGATGTGCCGCGCCATTTCAGAGGTGAAGATGGAATCACACGCTTCTTGGTGTCATCTGCCCTTTGATTTTCGTGTTTATGAAGTAGAAATGTTCACATTTCCAGGGTGCTGCATGAATGGGCATGAGAGTGTATGCTTGTGTGCCCTTCACTGGTGCCCAGTCCAGTGTTGATTCTGGTCTTGTGCCCAAGGCTGTCTGGATAGGCCCTTGTGAATTTGAATTGAATTAACTGGGCTTCCAAATGGATGGATGTTTTTTTTTATCTGGGAATTCAGATTCCCAGTGAGGCACTGGCACCCAGACTGGAGTTGGCTCATGCCCTGCACCCAATGCTGCTGGTATAAGATGTGGCACCATTTCTGTGAAATTAAGTAGTCAAGTTTAAATGTAGGTAAACAATTATGGAAATTCAGATTCTTGGTAATGCACTGGCACCCCAGCCCAAGTTGGCTCATGCCGGTAAAGAATTACGGAGATTCCCAGTAACACACTGGCGCCCAGTCCAAGGCTGATTTCTGCTTTGCCCTCAAGGCTGCCCAAGCATTTAGAAAATATCGAGACCCCTTCACTTTTTTCACTTTTTGTTTTCACAAAGTCCCCATAGTGTTGAAGCAAAAGCAGGATTTTAGAAATTATGGCAAATGTACTAATTGCAGTAATAAAATCTGTGATGTCCACAGGTCACGAGTTTTTGCTTGTTTGGAGCCCACTGGTGGTCAATTCAGTCGATTAGGAAACCGTGCACACACTCACTCTCTCTCTCACACACACACACACACACACACACACTCACTCTCACAAAGGCACTCACACTCACTCACACACTCACTATCTCACACACATACAAACTCACTCTCTCACACACTCACACATTCACTTTCACACACACTGTCACACTCTCACTCTCACACAGTCTCACTCACACACACACACTCACACTCACTCTCACACACACACATGCACATTCACACGCACTGTCACACTCTCACTCTCACACAGTCTCACTCACACACACACACTCATGCACTCCCTCTCACACTCACTCTCACACACTCACATGCACTCTCACACACGCACATGCACTCTCACACACACTCACTCTCACACAGTCTCACACTCACACGCACTCACTCTCACACACACTCACTCTCACACACGCACATGCACTCTCACTCACTCTCACACTCACTCTCACACACACTCACACTCACACGCACTCACACACTCACTCACACGCAGTCTCACACACACACATAGGGTAATATACTCTGTTAAGGCTGCCCCTCCACCCAGTCCTTCCGCTATTCTGGCCTCCTTTCCAGTTAAGGGATGAGTTTTGAGTCCGGCTGTGACACCAGTCCAGTCCAGTCCAGTCTTCCCTTTCCACTCCGGCTTCCCTTCCTAACGAGGAGCCACTTTACCCCTTAGACGGGATGCCAGATAATCCCACCTGGCACTTACAGAACCTGAGCACAAAAGCAAAGAGAGTACAGGACAGGCACATGACAACTCCAAAGAGATGGAGAGACCCGAAGACGGTGGCCCACCGATGGTCTCCATCCTTCCCGAGGGAGCTTAAGGGGATCTGCAGAGAAGAACAAGAGAAGGTCCCCAAAAGCTTGTAGTGCCAAAGCCAAGAAGACTGCAGGCTGGAATGGCTGCCAAAGGGACTTTGACAGAGTACTGAGTTAAGGGGTCCACGTGCTTTGGTCAATGGGATATTTCAGTTGTTTATTTTTAAAAAAATGTGAAAAAGTTCAAAACTTCTGTTTTTGCTTTATAATTCCAGGCTATTGAGTAGTGCTTGGTAAAAAAATGAATTTAAATGATTTTGGCACAAGGCTGCAATGTAACAAAATGTGAAAAAGTGAAGGGGTCCGAATGTGGTATGTGGATACGCAGTACATTATATAGCGTGTTAGTTACACATACCTGTATAGCATGCAGTAGGCAGGCAGTGTGGTGTGCTGTGCTGGTTAAGGTTTGGACATCGGACCCCAAGGTGGTGGGCTCAAATCCCACTACTGTCACTGTGTAACCCCAACTGAAAACACACAGTAAATGTCACCAACTGTATCTCAAATGTTGTAAGTCACTTGGATAAATAATCAATAAACGTCAATATCGACGGGATCGCCACAAAGTGGGCCTGGCTCAGGCCCCTAAACAAGCACTTTACAGCTGGCAGATCTCATCACACTGGCCCACCTAAGCAAGTTCACTGCTGTTAGGAGCCGCAGGGCACACCATCAAATGCACACGTAGACACCGGGACCCTCGTGGGACTCTCTCTTGTGCCGACATCCGCTCCATCCTCGCTGCACCTGGTGGATATTCTGAGCACTTGACGCTCTCACCTACGGGATGACGTACACGGAGCTCTCGTACAGAACGTGGCATTTTAGCAGGACAGACCCGCCCCCTGGACCTTCCATTTGCTGGCTGTTTGCCTCTGGCCCCGCCTATCTACGACTGTCGCTATGCAGCGCTGATTACCTACCAATCACAGGGTGGAGGCGTGGCTCTAGCATTATGTAGCTTTGTGCTGCTCTGCTGCCCAACTTTTGATTTCCCCTGCCCCTCTCATCATGTGACTGTCGTGTAATCGGTGCAGCCTAGCAACCGCCGCAAATGGGAGGAGCCAGGAGCGAATGTCAGGTTAGAGCACCGCCTAGGGGGCGGATCCCGAGGTCCCCAGCCCATCCCTGCCTGCCTTTCGACATACGTGGGTCAGATCTTTTCAAAGGTGGTTTTCATGTTTTCAAAAGGACGTTTTTTTTTACCTTGCGTCTTTCTATTTTTCTCCTCCGCTGTCCTCATACTGTAGCATTGTGTGGGCATTTGCCAGAAGATGCCATTCTGCAGTCTGTCTGAGATGAAACCTGGTGGCCCTGAGTGGGTGTCAAAGGCAGAGCAGACAAGAATAGCATGGAACGCGTTGGCGGATCAACATGTTATTTTTACGAACAAAGTCCATCATGCATTTGTAGGTTAATACAACCCGGTGGAATCATAAAGAAATGAATTTTTTATCTTTTCTAAGCACAAAAGAGAGGTTAATATAAACACAGAGGAACAGATGGATACACACACACACACACACACACGTCTTGGAAAGTCACTCGTGTGCAGTTTTAGAAATGTGAGCTCCAGACAGGGGGCTTTCATAGGTGATCATCTCTACAGGAGGGGCACTGACCCGTAGATGGGCATCGCTGTAACCTGACTAACACAAGTGCACTAAGAGGAATGGAGACCCCATTGGAGGGCTGGGTACAAATTTAGTTAAAACGAGGGGAACATCAGGTATGGACCCCTCATGTGCTGCCAGCTGTTAAAAATCTGTCTGTCTGTCATCTGGGTTGTGAGGTGTTAGGAAGCAGTGGGCACCAGCCTGTGATAGGGCACCCACCCACACATATCACCATCTTTAGGAGGTGAGGGAACAGCAAACTCCTCGCTGGCAGTGACCCAGCTGGGACAGCCGCGCCAGCCACGGAGCACAGGGAGGTGAACAACGACCACCATAATGGAGCAGCACAGTGGCACAGGGATTGGCTCAGCACTTGGCATTTAAATCACAAGCCCAGTCGTCGTCTATGTGGTGTTTGCTTGTTCTCTTTGTGCCCACCACATTGGCAGTGACATTCAGGTTAGGCGAATAAATACCCTCACCAGCCATTTTATTAGGTATGCCTGTTCAACTGCTCGTTAACTCAAATAGCTAATCAGCCAATCACAGGGCAGCAACTCGGTGCACTTCGGCCTGTAGACCTCATCAAGACCACCTGCTGAAGTTCAAACCTGCATCAGAATGAAGAAGAAAGGGCACTGAAGTGACTTTGAACGTGACATGGCTGTTGGTGTCTGATGAGCTGCTCTGAGTATTTCACAAGCTGCTGATCACACACAGCCATCTCTAGGGGGTACAGAGAAGGGTCTGAAAAAGGGAAAATATCAGTGAGCGGCCGTTCAGAGGAGAATGGCCAGGCTGATAGAACGGCAACAGGAACTCCAATAAGCACTCGTTACAAGTGAGGCGTGCAGAAGAGCAGCTCTGAACACACAACACGTCAAACCGTGAAGCAGCAGCAGGAGACCACAGCGAGCGACACTCCTGTCAGCTAAGAACAGGCGACTGAGGCTACAATTCACACAAAGGGCTCACCAACATTGGACAACAGAAGATTGAAAAAACATCGCTTGGTCTGAGGAGTCTCGGTTTTTGCTGATGCTAGGGTCAGAATTTGGTGTCACCAACATGACAGCAGGGATCCATCCTGCCTTGTATCAATGGTTCAGGCTGGTGCTGCTGGTTCTGTCATGGTGTCTGTGATATTTTTTGGCCGACTTTGGGCCCCTTAGTACCAACTGAGCATTGTTTAAATGCCACAGCCCACCTGAGTGTTGTCACTGACCATGTCCATCCTTTTATGACAGCAGTGTCCCCATCTTCCGATTGCTCCTTCCAATTGGGTGACGCGCCATGTCACAAAGCTCAGATCATCTCCAGCTGGTTTGTTGATCGTGACGATGAGTTCACTGGACTCAAATGTCCTCCACAGTCACCAGATCTCAATCCAGCAGGACACCTTTGGGATGTGGTGGAGCGGGAGATTCGCATCATGGATGTACAGCTGACCAACTACGTGATGCTATCATGTCAATATGGAGCAACGTCACTGAGGAGTGTTTCCAGTGCCTTGTTGAATCTGTGCCATGAAGAACTACGGCAGTTCTGAAGGCAACAGGGGGTCCAACTGGGTACTAGCAAAGTGTACCTAATAAAGTGGCCGGTGAGTGTGTATTGATAGTGGCCGTGTAAGGATGAATTCATGGGTGGGCCCTGTGATGGTCCGGTCTCTGGTCCAGTGCTGTTTCCCCACCCGGATCAGCTCTGGCTGCTGTGATGTAGCAACACACACAATGGGGGAAAGGAATGAACACACAAAATAAATGAAAACCTGGCTAGGACGTCAGTGGTCAGCCTCAGCAGCAGGCCTCACCCAGGGCAGCCAGACTCCCGAGTTCAAGAGGCAGCTTAGCTTAACATTGTGACACAAACGGGCCATTCAGCCCAACGAGGTCGTCCGTTAAATTGTCCAAAGTAACGTCAAGCTGAGATTTGCAGGTGTCTGAGGTCCAGCAGACTACTTGCTCATGTATTCCACGTGTCTGTGCTTCTTTGTGTAAAGAAAACTTTTCCAACATTTGTGCAGAATCTGCCCTTAACTTTCTAGCCGGGTCTCCATGTTCTTGTTGCGGTGTGTGTTGTCGATCCACTCGACTGATTCCTTTCATAACTTTATAAACGCTTCAGTCGTTTGACTCCTTCAGCCTTTCCTCGTCACTCCTACCTCTCAGTGTTATCTTTACACAAAGCACCGCAGACACTTGGAATAAGAAACCAAGTAGCGTGGTGGACAGGAGGACTTGAGGGACTTTCAAAAGTCGGCTTAGAATGAAGTGGACAGGACTGGAGAGCTTTGTCAGGCTCCATGGCCTGTTCTCGTCTAGACTGTCCTAATGTTAAATCGGCCCAGTCGCTCTTCTCTGGACACACGGGGGACCAACAAAGTGCACACAGACCCCCGGGTGAGGCCTCACAAGTGTGTTATACAGGAGCTCCTTTGAAGGCCCCAGATATACAAAGGAGGAGGGAAACCGTAAACCTCGGGCTTAAAAGGACAAGGCCAGCGGACCAGGAGCTGATTTTATATCAACAAAATAAAATGGAAACGGGCAAAGTAAGGGCAGGATGATCCAAAGCAATGACAAGTCCAATCCGTGATTCACAGAGGGGGCCAAGAAAACCACAAAAGACCAGGACGTCCACACTGACACTCACAGTCATCAGTGATCTTACCTGCAACCTCCATGACGCTCGACCGGCACCGTCTCCTCCACCTCAGTGTAAAGGGTGCGGGGGTCCAACCTAACACCTGGTATGGAGGCAGTTATCTTAAATTCACAAATTCTAAATTAGAAATCTCTATACACTCCTGCGGGGTCTTACGTCTCCATTTGGGACCGGCCGTTCGGCCGTATGTCGGTCACGATGCGCTCAGGTCATCACGATTGAGGCTCGGTGGGTCACACAAACCGAACTCGGCGTCTGGGCGGCCACACGACGGGGCCGTGTACCGTAAGCCACTGGATGGTGGTGCCGGTGGGGCGCGGGATGTCATCAGTGGCGGGTCACCACAGCCAGTGCTTCTCAACTCAGGTTGCCGTCAGTGGTTGGTGAGCGGGTCGCCATAAGCGATTGTCAGGGCTGCAAGGCACGATTTACTGATTCAAAGTGAGCTTGTTTACCCAAGTGGGACCCCTTTTACCAAGGGGGGTGTGGGGGTTTGCAGTTGTTGCTGGTGGGTCCTCAGTGAATTTAAAAAGGCAAAGTGGGGGTGTGGGGGCATAAAGGATGAGGACCAGTGGTGTAAGGAGGGCAGTGCAGGCCGAATACGTAAGAAGTTGCCACATGGAGCAGCGCCGATCCAAACAAACCTTAAAGGGGAGTCTGAAAACTTAGGAGACCCCATGAAATAATAACAATAGGAATAATATAATCTAAGATGTTATTACTGAAGATGGTTTTGGTAAGTTCTAGAACATTATTAGCTTATTGTTATCCTGTGACCCACGACAGTAAGTACAAATCACCTCAACTCCGGGTGGCCATAAATTGACATCTGCCTGTGTGTCAAGAGTTGTGTCCATCTGTCATGTGATTCCTGAGGCTCAAACCTCGAACTTGGTCTTCATGGGAAGCTGATGATGTGCTGCAAGGTGGTGGAGCAAACAGTGGGGCCTCCAGTGGCGGAGCTCGAGTTCGTGCCGCTCGGGGCGGAGCGGGGCTTCAATTTGCTGCCCTCCAACATATCCATCCATCCATCCATCCATCCTCTTCCGCTTATCCGAGGTCGGGTCGCGGGGGCAGCAGCTTAAGCAGCGAGGCCCAGACTTCCCTCTCCCCGGCCACTTCTTCCAGCTCTTCCAGGAGAATCCCAAGGCGTTCCCAGGCCAGCCAGGAGACATAGTATATATATATAGAGACAACATATCTGAATATGTTAAACTATTTAAACAGAAAATGAAAATGACGTATAGAGAAAAATGAAGATACATTTTGCATAGATTTATTCATATATAAAGAAACAGCAATCATTTTTTATATGCATTTATAAGCATCAACTAGACAAGACTATAGTAGAGACGCACTGATAAGCCGTGTTCTAATTATTAGTTTAATATAATTACGCTACGAAAACCAGAACCAAAGTAGGGTACAAGTGATAGGTGGGGATGTTTTCTGCGCAGAGCAAGTAGAACGCATTCGGGTTAATAACGAAATTGTAAATTAGTTGTTTATCTTCCTAGAAGTCATTATCGGTGTAATCTTAATGTTTATTTATTTTTGTCATTGCCTCATACATTTCAACTGCTGTGTCTCATGCACAAGGACAGTCTGAACATTATTTTTCAAGCATTTGTGGTTAAAAGATCAGAGAATTTGACTTTTTTCATACACGAGTGATATTTTTCCGAACCCTGCTGCTTACACACAAATTGTACTAAGCCTTGTGGCCAATAATGCCGCCCCCAAAAATGTGGACCTCCCCTCCGCCCCGAGCTACGCCATTGGGGGCCTCCACAAAGTTATTGGAGTTTGCGTCTTTCTCGATAGGCAAGCTGACAGAGAAGGAGACATGGCAGAAAGTAACAGAGCCGCGACATCTGCTGAGCGTGAAGCAAGTTGGAGAAGCTGATTATGTGACAGAAGGATGAAGAAGAAGAAGAGGGTGTGGACCACTAGGGGGTGTGCCGCCACATCAACCCGACGCAGACAGGTGTGGGACACAAGTTCAGAGCACACGTGATTTTCTTTTTCCCTTGTGGGCAACATCTTCCCTGTTCCCCACCAAGCAATTCAATGCGATTCTTTTCTCTTCCTCCTCCTCCTCCTCCTCCCGACTCTGGCTCCCCGAGTAGTGTCTGCTGGCTCCTTTTATAGCCCACCCGGAAGGAAAGTGCCCCACAATTCCGGCAGCAGAGGGGCTCAGCAGCAGCTACTGGTGGTGCCCACAGATCCCAACAGGGCTGCACCAAACTCCAACTCCCAAGAAGCCCTGCGACCCAGGGGGGCTGCCATCTAGTGCTCCTTCCAGTGTGGAGGGGTCCCGGCCATCCGCCATAAAGGACATCCAAGAAGTTTCAAGCATATGTGGCGTGCGGTGCTCATGAGCTGCTGGAGCCTTCATCTTAGATACTTTATTAATCCCAAGGGGAAATCTTGAGAGAGCCGGTGGTCTGCGCGTTTTCTAGTAAACATAAAAATATTTAAAATGTCATCAAAAACAATAATTCAAAAATGAAATATTAATAAAACAGGACATACGCATTCAAAACGTCAGAGTGGTCTTGAATCGGAGCGGGTAGGCCTGACTGAATTCCAGTATGGAGATCATTCCTTCCTTCAATCTCAGGGCTTTGAGCACCACACTAAGATGGTGCCTACTTTTAAGGGGTCAGCACAGCGGCCCCCCCTGCTGTTTTCCTGTTTCCGCTCGCCTGTTGTGCAGGCCCGGCTCCTGCTCAGCTCTCGCTCTCCACACAGCAGTCACTTGGCTCGCAGTTGTAACGGATCAAAGCGCGCGACTGCCGGGGGGCCGAAGGGGAGCCGCCGTCTCCTTCATTCCACTGCTTTATTCCGTGGCCGTCTATTGTGCCGCAAACAAGGGCGACCGTGTCATTTAGAGAGCCCTGCCTGTGTGCCGGAGGAAGAGGAAGAACTTGACTTGTGAGTCGCTCTCAGGGAGGCAAATGTGGTGCACGTTCACCCCGGAGGGTCTGTCAGAGTCTGACAGCAGTGCACCTCAGGCTCTTTCAGCATGAGGGGCCGTTGAGAAGCCTCGTGACATGCGATACCAGCTTTCCTCAAATGTCAGAAATACAGCAGAACATCAGAACAGGCTGGACGAGAGCAGGCCATTGAGCCCGACAAAGCCCGCCAGTCCTGTCCACTACAATAACATCAAGTCGAGTTTTGAGGGTCCCTCAAGTCCTCCTGTCCGCCACACTCCACACTCATTCTCAGTCTCTGGTTCTCTGTGTGAAAAAAAAAAACTCCTAATGTTTGTGTGAAATTCACCCGTCACAAGTTTCCAGCTGTGTCCCCGTGTTCTTGATGAGCTCATTTTAAAGTCACAGTCTTGATCCACTGCACTGATTCCCTTCATCATTTTAAACACTTCAGTCAGGTCTCCATTTGTTTAAACTGTAAAGGCTCAGCTCTTTTCCTCATAACTCATCCCCTGTAGCCCCTGAATCAGCCTCGTCGCTCTTCTCTGGACCTTCTCTAGCGCTGCTCTGTCCTTTTTGTAGCTGGAGACCAAAACTGCACCCAGGACTCCAGATGAGGCCTCACCAGTGTGTTATAAAGACTTGAGCAGAACCTCCTGTGACTTGTGCTCCACACATCAAGGCGCTATATAACCTGACGCTCAGTTAGCCTTCTTAATGGCTCCTGTCTGTCAGTTGATGGTGTCGAGTCCTCCACATCTCCCAAGTAGGCGTCTGCAATATACATCGTTTACGATTAATTGCTGTTTAAACGATGTGCGAGATTAAATTATCGAGTATGTAACTCGCTTAGCAAAAAAAGAAACACGAGTTCATTCACTAATGCAACAGTACAGACCACTGCGCGTGCGCAAAGCGAGCTGCGTAGGTGTGCACGTCCAGCAAGCTGCAAGTTAGCGTCGCTCCCTGCCTCAAAATGAGTGAACAAACAGCGCCAGATGATAAAACAGCCTCGCCATCTACGTCGTCAGAGTTAATTGCCAGACGTGGTTCATTCTCACTCGCATGGCAGTGGTTTGGTTTTGAAAAGACTGATGTTGCTCAAAAGACGGCAATCTGCAAACTATGTGGTAAATCGGTTGCCGTTAAAGACAGCTCGACAACTAACTTGTTTCACCATTTGCGAACTAACCACCGCACAGAATACAAAGAATACGAAAAGCTTAAGGAGTCAACTGTCCAGCACAAGTCTAAAGTAACCAAGGTACAAGCACAAAAACACACTCAGCAAACTTTAGCGGACTCATTCTGCAAAAAAGTGCCTTACGACAAGAAAAGCAACAGATGGCATGACATAACAAACGGCGTCACCAATTACATCGTAAAAGATATGGTGCCAATTCAAGTGGTTGAGAGAGATGGTTTTAAACAACTTTTGAATACTTTAGACCCAAGGTACACACTATCTGGCCGAAAATATTTCAGTCAAACAGCTCTGCCTAAGTTGTATGATTCGTGTCGCCAAACTCTGACGCATAAACTGCAAAAGGTTTCACATTTTGCCACAACAACGGATTTATGGTCAAGCCGAACATCCGAGCCATACCTCTCCCTGACGGTGCATTTCATTGACAAAAACTGGCATCTGCAAAGCTTCTGTTTGCAAACATCCAACTTCCCACAAGATCACACTGGCGACATCACTGCGCAAGGTCTGAAAGATGCGCTGGCATCATGGTCACTGCGAGAAGACCGCACAGACAGCGGGGCTAACGTTGTCAGTGCACTACGGATTAATAACTAGAAGAGGCCACCTTGTTTTGGGCATAGGCTTCATATTGCGATTGGTGAGTAATTTGGGGTTCCTCTGTAAAATGCAGTTTAGGTTAAATTGATCTTATTTATTATGACGTTTAAGAATACAAAAAGACCTGATAAGTAAAGCTATAGATGACAAAAATATCATTCAATATAATTTCAAATAATACATTATCTTAGAATTATCGTTAGTGTCAAAGACCCAGAAAATATCGTGATATTTTTTTTTTCCAATATCGTACACCCTAACATCAAGGCGCTATATAACCTGACGCTCTGTTAGCCTTCTTAATGGCTTCTGTTTGGTAGTTGATGGTGTCGAGTTCACTACGACTCCTAACTCCTTCTCATAAGGAGTACTTTTGATTTTCAGACCCCCCATTGTGTATTTGTGTACAACTGATTGCCCCCCTCTACCCCTGGATGTCAACATTAGTTTCACCCGTTTATGATGACAAATGTCGACTCTCTCCTCCAAAGAGTTAAAGACCCCACTGAGGTCCCCACGAGTCCTAATGTCGTGGTCAGTGTTTCCTGTCTGTGCCGGGCCTATCAGCGGCCATCAGGTCACTCCTCTGGTTTGTTACGGGTCACTTTGGTTTTATATGTTAAGATCATAGATACGCGTGTGACAGTAATGGCCATTTCTCTGTGTGCCGTCTAGAGGTGGTCTCTGCCTTGAGCCCTGTGCCACTTGGGTAGGCTGTTGCCCCTGACTGCCCGGTGTTTGAGAGTGAAGTCTCATTCAGTGGCTGTGCACTGTGATGGACTGGTGGCCCACCCTGGGTCACCTTTAGCTTTGTGCCCAGTGCCACTGGAGGGGAGTCTGGCCCCCCGTGACCCTCCGCTGGCTTACGTGCAGTAGCTTTGATAACGCCTCACATTGCAGTATTTTAAAAGTTGTGCCCCCCCTTAAAGTGTCGTGATTGTGATTAAACGTGTCACACAAGTGTCACTCTTGTTCAGTTCAGTGTGTTTAATCACTTAATGGTGCTGACCGTGGCCGGCCAGGAGCGGTCAGGCAGGACAGACAACGCGGGAGTATTTGGGACGCCAACCAGGCTGTCAGAAAAAGTAGGCAGAAAGTTCCAGAATGATGAAACGAATTCTGTCGTTTCTCTTAACGGCACCTCACTCGGGTGGTCCGTCTCATGGGTTTAACTGCAGACTCGTCCCCCTGGCCGGCCAGTTGGTGTGTTCTTGAAGGGGCGGGGCTAGGTGTCCTCATTGGCCGTTTTCTCGGAGCCGAGAGGAAAGAAGGAGAAGAGAAAGTCACCGACAGCACCCCCTTCTGCCATGGTGGGCTATCATGTACCCCTCCAGTGACTCTGACTCGCTGAGGTGTGGCGGTGGTGGGCTCCTTTTAACTTGGACCAGGGGGTATTTCCGGAGACACATTGTGGCTTGTTGGTCATTTGGAGGTCCCTCCCTCTCCATGCAGTGCCCTCTGTCACCACCCAGGGACCCCAACAGGGTTGTGCTTCTGGACTCCGATTCCCAAGGTGGCCCTGCGGGTGTCCAGACTGGGACCACTTATGAGGGACGCTGCCACCTACTCATGTGAAGGATGCCAGCTCAGTTCTCACGAGTCCATTCTCTCTTCCAGCAACCCAAGTGGGAATTATAAGGTATCCAGCTGGGTAGTGCCCACAAAATGGCCATCCTTCCATTATGGCTTACTGGCGGGATACCCGCCCGTCCAGGGCTGTCTTAACAGCATTAGAGGGCAAAGCAGTACACTGCACCCCCCCCCCACCTACCTACACAACCACTCAACAAGTCACAACATACATAGATTAGCTAAGGGCCCCCGGGCAACTGCCCAGCATGCCCACACATTAAGAGGGCCCTGCGTCTGTCCTCCTGGGCACTCACAATGTATAATTTGTAATATGACAGGAGATCGTAACATTAGGCGGGTGCGATGAAATGGCATACGTTAGGAAAATGTGAAGATGATTTGAGTGACGAGCAGGCTGGGATCCTTCAGAGGGACGGGAGTGTTAGGAAGTGGCAGAGCGCAGTCACTGTGGGTGCCATTTGCACCTTTGTCTTTCGGAGCTTCACTTTCTTCCCAGATAATAAGCTAATCACACACCAGAAGCAGCCGTCTTAAATTCGACCGTAATTTGGCGCCATTCACCAGGACGAGGCGCTGAGACGCGGGAGCTGTGGGATGTGAATGGCGGGCACAGATGGCGCACTTCGCTCAAAGCCAACAAGTGGCGCAGGCTGACAGGAAGCTCTCGGTTTTCTTTTGCACGAGGACAGGAAGAGAGCTGCGTTTAATTACGGGTGGGCTCACTCGCTCACTCGCTCGAGGGGCCTTTCACAAACGCAGTCATCTGATCATAATGAGCTTTAAAGACACTTTGATTTTCATTGATCTGCTGCTTTTTCTTTTTTTTGACAAATTCAAAGTTAATGTTAATGAACGAGCCTTCGTCTGTAAAGACCACCGTGCAGGAGGCTCTGATGTTTGAAACACGGCAAACGTGTCACACGTGAGCCATGAAATGCGCCGAGGTACTAAAGGGTCCGCAGCTGCTGTCAGAGTCGGAAAAAATGGTGCACAGGCAGGAGCAGGGAAGAAACGGGGTCTAGCGGGGGTCTCCGAGTGCACCCCCAGGCAGCTCATTCTGACTTGGTGAAGGCATGGCGTCAGCACTCGCCATGCCTTCCAGTATCACTGACGGTCACTTAAAGGTGAGCAGGTCGGCCATACCGGGCAGGGGGTGGCAAAGTCTTCAGACCCCTTCACTACCTGCACACCTCATTCTGGTGTGGATTACGTCTGAAATGTCCGTCAGTTGGCACTCAGTCACCCGCAATGATGACGTCCCGCTAGCAGACCCCTGGACAGGGCGCCACATCACGATGACAGTTTATTAAAAATCAAAAGCTGAAGCTTCTCAGTCATAGAAGTGTTTAGATAGGTAGATAGAAGTGAAAGGCACTATATAACTGATAGAGGGATAGATAGAAGTGAAAGGCACTATATAATAGAGAAATAGATAGAAGTGAAAGGCACTATATAATAGAGAAATAGATAGAAGTGAAAGGCACTAAATAACTGATAGAGGGATAGATAGATAGAAGTGAAAGGCACTATATAATAGAGAAATAAATAGAAGTGAAAGGCACTATATATGATAGAGGGATAGATAGATAGAAGTGAAAGGCACTATATAATAAATAGAAGTGAAAGGCACTATATAATAGAGAAATAGATAGATATGAAAGGCACTAGATAACTGATAGACAGATAAATGTGAAAGGCACTATATAATAGTACGTGTACACAGAAGGCCCCCTTTGGAGGCCACTGTCATCGAGATCATTTCAAAACTGTGACGATCAAAGGGCAGTGAGGCTTTTTAGGGGCTGGGCACCGTTTTTTGAAGATTACAGAACAGCACAGGGTGCCAGGGTGGGCACCTTCACCCATGCATGGGCTGATTTAGAGTCCATCTAGATGGAGGGTAAACCTGTCGCAGGGCCCACCCACTTTCACCAGGCCGGTTCACCGGAATTGGGAATGTGAAAGGGAAACACAGGACACCCCCCACATTGTGAGAACAGCAGATAGATGTGGAGCTGGTGGACCCATGAGGTGACAGCACCAGCCACTGGGCCACCATGCCCGCTTTAAGGAAATGGCCATCTGTTGAGATTTATTGCATGACTGGCTCAGGTACCCCCAAGAATGCCCGCTGCAGGGACACTGAAATGAGCCAAAGAGTCAGTTCAAGAAGCCTCAAGCTGGGCTCAGCCTGGCATGCCCCCTTGAAATGGACCAGCGTACAAATGGCCACCACCAGCCTTGTCATAACGCTCGGGCCTTTTTGTGAGTGACAGAGGAGTGCACCTCGCATGCTGTGGCCAGTCCTGTGTGTTGTTGTTCAGTCGTCTCCCGTGTAACCTTAGCGCCCGCGATCTGATTACATAAGCAGGCTGGCAAGCCTGAGTACCCGCGCCGTGCCGGCCTTGTTCAGTCTCCTCTGCCTTGAAGCCATTCCGCCCCTCACCAGAGATTAATGTCACTTAGCATTTACACTTGTCTCCTTGTGGCCTGTCCTTCTGTCACCTCCGTGCCACCGCTGGACAGTAAACCACAGGCCTGACTGAAATGAGGGTCACATATGCCCTCTACTTCCCCCCTGAATTGGACAAAGCGGGTACAGGTTCTCATTGACCTGTGCCCTCCCCAGGCCTGACTTAAGTGGCCAAAGCAGCTCAGAGTGGTCCTGGCCCGGCCCCTCACACGTTCTCCTCATGTCTGCCACTCCTCTTTCAGTCCACCTTCCCAAATACGCGTGTGAGCGAGACTGGCACCCCCCGTCTAAGGATGGCCCCCACCTAACTGTTGTAGGTGTCCAGGCTGGGGTTCTCTTTTATTATTTTCTTTTTCTGCTCCTTGTGTTTTATGGGTGGTCCCCCCCCATCCACCCAAAGAGGCGGGGCCACCTGCCTATCGCCGTCCTATAAATGTGGAGGGTCTTCCACAGTTTTTTGTGCTGCGCTATGGAGTTTCTATTACGCCTTGTGTATATTTTGGGATTTTGCCCCTCTTGTTTTTTTGTTTTTGACCCCCCCACCCCACCTTATTAGGACTTGATTGACTGGGGTTGCCTTTGTGCTCCACCGAGCTTCATTGTTGTAAAAAATCAATCTCGTGTTTTATGAAGATTCGGCGGATTACCAGCCAGGGTTTGACGCCGATGTCTCCCTCCGGTGGCCATTATTGGAAGTGTTTGGGACTCCCAGCAGGTACTCTGTGATAAATGATTGGGCTTTGACACACAAAAGAGAGGTCCTGGGCAGCCGCCCGCCTGCCCGCCTCAAGGAATGGTCTTTATGGACAAGAGTCTAAAACACAACTGAGGTTTGGTACAGACAGGGTGGGTTTTAAAGATGGAGGGGAGGGAGTGACGTCTCCAGGGGTGGCACCGGACCGGAAGTGACGTTTCAAGGGCCCAGGAAGACATTCCTGCATTTGATCTGCGGGGGAAACAAGAGAAAGGGGTCCGTGCACTCTGCCACCCCCTGGTCCGACTCTTTACGAGCCCTTTAGCCGCCTCCCATGGGCACGTGTGTAACACCTCTCAGGTCTCAGAGTGCGTTTTCACTCCCACACTGTGACACACCGACTGGACCAGTGGTTTACATGTTTGCTTTAGGTCTCGTCCTAATTAATAACTTGTCTAATGACGCGCCACGGACATTGATAACCCGACAGGACCTCCCACTAGGCCCCCTCCTTCGTAAGGTGAAGGGGGTCATCTTGTGGTTTGTGACCTTTCAACAGGCCAGTGTGCCAGTCACATTAAACTGGGAGAAGACCCGGGAGACTCTGGTGGGATTGTGTGTCTTGACTGGCCTGGGAATTCTCAGGATGGCATGAAGCAACTGGAACTCTCACCAGGAACAACATCTTGTATTGCGGTGGTCTCACGCCACTCCACCCATCTGCAGTGCCAGTCCCACCCTTGTTCTGTCAGTTCACAGATTTGAACTGTGGTGAACTGCCGGTGGTCCGCTGCATACCCACCATGTCGAGCTCACAGTAGGAGAAGTCGTCATGTCACCTGCGCTGAGCAGCCCCCCGGTTTCAGCCCCACCACGCTTCACGTATTTGCTTTAATGGAGCGAGAGCACCGGGGGGGTACAGGGCTTGGCGCTTTCACTTTTTGTGTTTTAAATCCATCAGCTTGCTGATTCTTCAGAACCTCGTCGTTCATCTCAGTGCAGTGTGGCGTATTGACAGCACGTCACGATGACAGGTCACATGTCTTACACTAAATACGCAGCATCAGGAGACGCGTGTCACCGTCAGGCCACCTCGGCCACTCCAAAGTGACCTTTTGTTAGCGGGTCACAGGAGAGATGAAGAAACGCGTTACTGGCATGGAGACTCAGCCAAGTGTGTGCTAACGACTTGTTCACATAATAAGAGAGGAGTACTCGATGCACTTGAGCAGCACCTCAGCTCAAGGGTCTCCTCAACTCAAGGGTCTCCTTGGCCTTTTATTTCTTTTTTTTTTTTTTTGCTGTCCCTGGCTGGGGTCCTAATTCAGGCTTCACATCCCTTGTATTCATCTTTGGTCCTTTATTTGTGTTGAGTACGGGTGTCCACCTTTATGTTTGGTTTTGTCTGAGCATTTAAGCTGCTGGAGTTCTGTTCCATGAGTTTATTGGGTGGTTCCTCAGGGGGCGGGGCCACCTGCCAATCACCAATCCCCTCTATAAAACCAGAGGGTCTCCCTCCATTCCTGGCGGTTTATCTTGCATGCTGTGTGGACTCGGTGTGTCTCCCCCTCGCACTTCTTATTTATTTGTGTCACCAAACCCAAACTGGCCAATCACGTTAAAGTCAAACTGACCAACCACATTAAACTGACCAATCACACCAAACTGAAACTGACCAATCATACCAAACTGAAACTGACCAGTCACACCAATCAATCAATCAATCAGCATTTATTTATATAGCACATATTCATACAAAAAACTGACCAACCACATCAAACTGACCAATCACACCAAAGCCAAACTGACCAACCACATCAATTCGAAACTGACCAATCACACCAAACTGAAACTAACCAATCACACCAATTTGACCAATCACACCAAAGCCAAACTGACTAATCACACCAAAACTGACGACACCAAAGCCAAACTGGCCAATCAGATTGCTCAGAGGGAGTCAGTGAGTGTCGCTTGTGTTTTCCGTTTTTTGACGTTGCTATTGGATTTTGTATTTTGGGATTTTTGCCTACCTTGGACTGCCTTTGCTGGCGACTGCTTCATGGAGCTCCATGTAGTTACATTGTTTTTGTGATAATAAATCTTTTATTATATAAAGATTCAACATGGCCTTTTTTGTGTCTAGCCGGAGGGGTTTTGACAGGATTTCCCCCTCTAGTAAGCATTTTTTGGAAGTGTCCGTCCATAACCCTAACACCCAGTGCTGCCCAGTCAGATAAGGGTGTTGGGACATTGGATGGCTGGACTTTATTTTTTTTATTTGCTTTCAGATATTTCAACATCCCAAAAGCATGTAGAATGATGGAGTGGCACTTTGTGAGTGAGTGTGCCCTGTGATAGACTGGCACCCTGGCCATCCAGGGTTGGTTGCTTTGTACCCAATTAGACAAACTGGATTAAACAGGCCTGAAAATGTTGAGCTGTAATAGAAAATAAGTTGCACAAAGAGTCTGGAGCAAAGTCCTGCCACCGGGCAGAGTGGCATAGTGGTGAAGGCTTTGGACTTCAGAATCCTGAGCTTGTGGCTTCTTATCCCACTTCACTTACTGCCATGAAGCGAGGTCCGTAGTGACTGGGGGGGTCTCAGTACGGGGGGGCGGAGCAGAGTGGCTCTGGGCTGTTGATGAGGTGAGCGACTGATTGCACTTTCACATGCAGACGTGTGCAGTTCGGCCAACTGCCTCGTTAGCCCCCCGGCATCCATCACACATTTGAAAAGAGGGTCTGAGCAGAACAGTGACTGGAGAAACGACACGGCAAAATGGGCCGAGGCAGAGCGGGTCACGTCCCACCCGGGAGGGAAGTGAATGGCACTCCAAGGAGGGTCTCCGCTGAACAGCTGTGTAGGAACAGGGGCTTGGATTGACCCTCCCATGGATCTGGGAACCACTGGCATTGGGTGAGAGAGGGCAGTGAGTCAGCCTGGTGCTAACAAGGGCAGGCGTGACGGGCGTCGGGAGAAGGCGACTCGCTTTGGGTGAGCTGGGGAGACGAAGATATCTCGCCAGACTTGCTGCCTTAGAGCCTTCTGGAAAGGGATTGTAAAGATTTGAATGTTCATTTTTAACCTCCATGTTGAGCACAGAGTTTTAATTGGATTATTGATTGAGTTTAGTATTCTATCTGCACTGCACTTTAGGGGTTGGATATTCAATTTAATAAACGTACGCGGGGCACTTGGGACGATGAAACCGGGTTGTCGTCTGTCATTCGCCGCTGTGCCCATCTCTGTTACAAATTACATGGGGACAGTTTAATAATAATAATAATAATAATGATATATTAATATCAGTAACAGTAATAATATTATCAATAATAGTAATAATCATAAAAATATTCATATTAATAGTGATGTTAATATCAATAACTTTAATAATAATCATAATAATCATAGTACTAATAATCATTAATATAATATTTATATTAATATTAGCAGTAATAATATTCATATTAGTAATAATCATACGTTTTATTTATAATGTGCCTTTCAGAGCCCAAGCATGTGGCACAAAGCCCACCAAAAACAGTTAAAGAAGCATGACAGGTGCCAGTGCGGGTGTCATGTCTCAGCCAGCTGGTGTTTCCTGTCTGTTTAGTTTGATTTGTGTCGTTTATTTCGGCTCAACTTCTATTTCTTTTGTTTATAATGTGTGATGGGAAAGGGGCGTGGCTTAGGTCACTTTCCCTTGTGTTTTTGTGGGAGGCTCCTCAAGGGGTGGGGTCACCTGCCAATCACCGCCAGGACTGCCCCTCCAGCCTATTTAAATGGCAGTTAATTGCTGTTAGGTGGACAGACGAGCCCAGTGGACTGAGTGGTCTCGTCACGTTTGTCCAGCTGTTTATGTTCTCTACTGACTGGTGGTCCTGCCTCACCGCCCTGGAGTCCCGGGTTCAAGTCCTCGCTTGGCCGCTGTCAGCCATTCTTCCTCTTCCTCTTCTGTTCCTCACCTGCGCCGTGTCCTTCACAGGACCTCGCTGTTGGGCCCCTGGACTGTTTTCACGGTTGCTACTAACAACTCCCCCCAAACACAGAGGTTGCCATCGCCAGAACAATGGCTGCATACTTGATGGGGACGGGAGCAGGCGATGTAAAAGAATGCTGATTGATAATGAGCAACGTGAGACCGCGCGCCTCGGCAGCGCGTAGCAACGGTGGGGGGGCTCTGGCGTGCCCATTCATTCGAGACTGATGCCGTCAGCGGGCCAAGTGGCAAACAAAGCCTTAAACAAAACTGGCAGGAGCCGTCATCCCCTTCAGCAGCGACACGCTTCACCTGCTCTGACCTTTGGAAGCCTGGCAGGTGGGCGGATGGGCGGGTGGGCCCAATCATATAGCCCGCCAATCACCTCCTGCAGCCTCACACACAAAAGACAGTGCTGTGCCCGAGCTCGTCCAGTCAGGCGGGTACGCACAGCTGTTGCATGGATGTTCAGCACGTAGCTGGGGGGCTTGGCATGATGCCCATCAACAGTGACGCGTGTGAAATTTGACAGCCGATTCACCCTTGATGTAATTCTGGCTTCTCAGGGTTGGCATGTAATAAGACTTGGGGCACGGGTGGTCCGCCACTCACAGATATGTGTGGTGTTGATTGTCACATAGAAATGCCCCCCATCTCTGCTCTGGTGGTCCTATAGAAAGGTCGAGGGCTGGTCATGTGAATTAGAGAAATGAAGGAGAAAGAGCACAGCTGCGGACTTGAGGCTGGGTCTGTGATATCGTAGGTTGCCAAGGGGGCAGATGGCACGGGCCGATAAGACCAAGGAGGTCCAGACGTTAACTCCCCCCAGCCAGCTGCAGTTTTCAAACCCGTACCCTAAAAGTGAGTATATGATTATCATGAACCTCGCCAGCTCTTGGACTGGCACCCCACCCAGTGTTGGTTCCATCCTCCCACCTGAAGCAGCCTAGATAGGTGCCCCCACTCTGAATGGGATTAGCGGGTGTGAAGGCGTTATGTTCCACCTGACTGCCAGTGGACTGCCACCCCACCTTCCATGTCGTGCTACCAGGTTGTGCCCCCTAAATGGGGTTTACATGAGTAAGAAATTCTCATGTGATGTGCATTACTCTTGCCCTCTGATGGACTGGCACCCCAAGCAGGGCTGGGTTCCTCTGCTGATCTGGTCCTACCCAGACTGGTGACTAAGCGGGTATGAGAGTGTCACGTTGTGCCTCTTGGATGGACTGGCACCCTGTTCAGGTCCTGCCTTGTCCTGCTCCATTCCAGTCTGGATAATGGAGTTAGAAAATGGACATTTGCCAGTGATGCCCCAGGGATGCCAGGGTGCAGAGGTGGTATCCCCTAACAGACATGTAATGACTGAGCCATCTACTAAGGTGCCGCCCTCGGTGACCCCCTCTGTCTGGTCACTGGTGTCATGCCCACTGAGTACATCGCAGACGTTTTATTCTCCTGATTCGGGTTATTGTAGAGCGTGGGCACACTGTTGACTGGCAACTGACCCTAGCCAGCCATGCCTTGGGTAGAGCTCCTGGTGAGCAAAACATAAGAAATATCATCCCGTGTACTGAGGCTGAAGTGAGCGTCTGCAGACATATTTAACCATCCATCAAGGGGACAGGACTGAGTTATTTGTGCCAGCGCCAACTTTAGTCCAAACCTTCAGTCAGAGGAGCCCACTGAGCCGTATGTGCACCACCCAGTGCTGCCAGGGGGCCCGAGGAGGGCTGCCAGTCCAGCTGGCCCATATGGACGCCTTGGCTCAAGCGCCTGTTAAATTTTAGGATAACCCGAGTCGCTCCTGTGGTACCCGAGATCGGCTCGTACTTACGATGCCCACGATACGATGGAACAGGCGCCAATATTGGATGTATTAATGAAGGTGCCCCCCCGTTGATTGGAATCTCAGCAGTTTAACGACTTGTGCGAGGGTCTGGTGCGGGGGCACACAGACCACCTGGTCATAAACAGAAACAGCAGTGGGGTGAGGGTCTTGGGGGGTGCGTTTATGACCAAGGGATGAACTGACAGACTGCATTGTCTTACTGATGGTGCCACTCTACAAATCAGGAAACAGGGCATGAGGGGGCACAGAGTCCTTGCCCGTGTGGTCTCGCCAGGCCAGTGTGGCGCAGTGTGCATCAGGTGAATTGGAAACTGCCCCCTGTGAGTGACTCAGCAGCCGACTGGCACCCTGTTCAAGGTTGGCACTTGCCTCCCTTTTCAAAGCGCCTGCGGCCCACTGTCACTTTTTATATAGGAGGCCATTGAGACGTTTCCAGGGTGCCTAATTACTGCCAGTATCTGAAGGCATGATGGCGGGTCACATGTCACACCACAGTGACAGTCAGTCTGGAGTTCACGTGACATCTGCTGCCACAACATTTAGGGCCTTATGAAGTGGCGCTAGTTTGAGTGGCAGAGTGACTTCCTGTCGCGTTCCTTAGTGGCTGTCGTTTACAAAGCGCCCAGCTGCTTACTGTCAGGCGAGTGCCACCCACGTATGAGGGTCTCGTACGCGTACCCTTGTGTCTGTCTGCTGAACATTCACCTTTGTGTTTCTGATGACAGAGCAGGGAGACGTGGTCAGTGAAGTCACTGCAGTTACGGTTCAAGATGAGGTGACTCGTATGGACAAGCGGTGGTCTACGTGCACAACGAAAGGGGGCTCAGTGTAAAGTCATCACCCTCTTGGGACGCCGCGATGACGCTGGGCCTGACTGAGTAACTACAGCGTACATGGCGACCACAGCAGCCCACCGTAATAATACGCAATAAGACACACAGAGTAAAGGAGTAAGACCACCCTAATAATAAAAAAGAGGGCAGGGTGGTGGGGGGGTCTCAGGGAATTGTCTGCAACTTCACATCAACAAAACCAAGGAGATGCCTCTGTGTCCGGCCACTGGTCAGGGAGGGGATGTTGAGGGGGTCCGCTGCTACAGGAACCCGTTAGTTTCTGATTGTTTGAGATTGAGTGAACCAGCAAAGGATCATGGGAAGCCCCTTAGAATGTTGAAGTCAATTCAAATACCAGGCGGGGTGACGTGTGTCACTCTTAGATAAGCCGGCCACTGCCACGTCACCCGTCGCTGCGTGTGCTGTGACAACGGCGCGACAGCAAAGCAGACGGAGTCATCAGGGAGGTGACAGAAATAGCCAGGAATCAAATACGAGGACCCCTAAGCACGAGCTTGATATTCCAAGCATGCAGTGATGACGTGAAACGTTTGTAGCCCCCCACCTGTTCTGTTATGCTGTGCGTGACCTCACTGCTCTCCCCTCTGCTTTCTTTTTGCCAGTGAGGCTCAAGTGTGATCTTCGGAAGTCACCCTGGCCTCGATGACACCCCCAGGCCAGTAGGTTATGTTGGCACCACATTCTCAGTGTTCAGGCAAGGCAGGTCAGACTAAAGGTGGCGCTAGTGAGACCAACTAGGGAGCAGCTCGAGGGGCCACCTTACAAAAAAACAAAAGACAAAGCAGAGCAACTGGGGGGCTCAGACTGGGGGGCTCAGAGACTCCTTAGTGCCAGAGGACCACGTGGTGGCAGCTGCTGTCTCAGTACGTCTCACTGGTGTGGCAGCCTGGATGAAGGAGCAGCTCAACCTGGCAAAGACGGAGCGTCTTGTGAGTCTGTCAGTCCAGCACCCCCCATTTCTGTTCAGCTCGGCTCACTATCGTTAATGCCCACCAGGTGGGCACACGACCCTGGGGTGCTGATTGATGACCAGCTGTCCTGTGCTTCACTGTCCCCTCAGTCTGAGAAGATCAGGACGTATCTGACTGAGTGTCCAGGGCACCTCCTGGTCCAGGCTTTGGTCCTGTCACATCTCCTGAGTACTGGTGAGGGTCACCAAGCTGTAAAAGGCAGTGGCACGTCTGTTGTTCAAGCAACTGAGGCGGGCACATGCCACTCGTCTGGTGACAAACCTTTTGAAGCACCTTGGCAGAGGCGGAGCTTCGTGTGATCCCAGCAAGTCTGTCAGTCCAGCACCCCAACTCTGTTCAGCTTGGCTCATTATGGCGAATGCCCGCCGAGTTGGTATGCAACCTTTTGGTTGATGGTCGATGACCAGCTGTCCTTCAGGGCCCACCTTGCAAAGCTCTCTCTGTCTTTGAGGGTCACTCTGTATAAGATCAGGCCGTACCTGACAAGAGCTGCAGTTCACCTGCTGGTCCAGACGTCTCTGCTCAGCTCGGCTCATTATCATTAATGCCCGCCAGGTGGGCACACAACCCTGGGGCGGTGATCGATGACCAGCTGTCCTGTGCTTCACTGTTCTCTCAGTCTTTGAGGGTCACCCTGTATGAGATCAGACCCCACCTGAAAAAGCCTGCAGCACAACCCCTGGTCCAGAGGTCTCTGCTCAGCTCAGCTCACTATCACTGATGCCCACCAAGTTGGTATGCTGCTGACCAGCTGTCCTTCACTAGCCAGGTTGCCACGCTCTCTTCATCTTTGAGGGTCTAAGATCAGACCGTACCTGACAGCACACTTCCTCGTCCAGGCTTTCGGTCCCTCAACTCTCTGCCGGCAGGACCACCAGCATGTGTCGGGGTCATTTGGGCTTTGTACCCACCGCTGCCCCTGTGACCCTGAATTGGATGAAGAGGATTTGCGAATGTCATTTGATGTTACTTTATGAACAGCTATGGCATCCCCAAGAGCCCCTTGTTTAAAGGGGTGCAGGCACTTTCTGCTCAGAGACACAGGGAATCATTAAAGTGGCAGTGCAAAGGGAACTCCCGGTGGGTGTACCTGAAACTCGGGGGGGGCACTGCTTCTGACACCCTTCTGAGCTCGCTGAAGACCCTGCTTTGTTCTGCACGGCCGCAGTCCCCTTCACTGAACGATGATAACTGACTGGCACTAACGGCATGAATGGCCTCTACAAGGACAGCAGAATGGAACGTGGGCATCACCCAGGTCTGTGCCCACCTCCTGTGCCAGTGCGGCCCCTTCAGGCCTGCTAACTTGTCTGTGAATTGTTCACAGAGCTAACCGAACTGTCTGGTCTCCAGCCTAAGGCCGCTTAGCAAACCTTCAGGGAGGCCGGAACACCGTTGTCATGGAAACAAAGTGCCTGCGCACGCGTGTGTGTCTCTGTGTGTGTGTGGGGGGGGGGGCACTCTGAGTGTGTGTGTGTGTGAGAGAGGGAGAGAGAGAGAGGGGCACTCTGAGTGTGTGTGTTTGTGTGTGAGAGAGAGAGGGGGGGCACTCTGAGTGTGTGTGTGAGAGAGAGAGAGAGGGGCCACTCTGAGTGTGTGTGTGTGTGTGTGTGTGTGTGTGTGTGTGAAAGAGAGAGGGGGGGCACTCTGAGTGTGTGTGTGTGTGTGTGAGAGAGAGAGGGGAGGCCAGAGAGAGAGGGGCCACTCTGTGTGTGTGTGTGTGTGTGTGAGAGAGAGAGGGAGGGGGGCACTCTGGTGTGTGTGTGTGTGTGTGTGTGTGTGTGTGTGTGTGAGAGAGGGGGGGGCAAATCTGTGTGTGTGGGGGGGGGTACTCTGTGTGTGTGTGTTTGGCGGCTCCACTGCTCACTTCCTCTTTGGGGGGATTCTCGTCAGGAGCTCGTTTAACAAATTTCTTCCTAACGATTGTCTCGGTGGTCTCTCGCCTCTTGATGGTCTCCCTCGGAGGTGTTTGGCTCGCACAAGCCAACAGTTCGGCAGTTTCCTTTTGCCGCTTTTGAGGTTGACAGTGGTGCGCCTAGCGGGAATGCAGCCTGAATCCCAAAGACAGCCGTCGACATTCCCATTCTGGTGTGGCTGGCAGGGTGGCACAGTGCTTAGCGCTGCTGCCCGTCAGACCCACCATGCTGGCTTTGAGTCCTGCTCATGGCCTGTGTGGAGTTTGAACGACCTCTCTGTGCTCATGTGGGGTTTCCTTCAACTTCTCTGCAATGCACAGAATCCGGGTTCTGTGGTGTGAGTGTGGGCCTTGTGACAGACTGGCACTGCCCAGGCTGTTCCTGCATTGTGCCAGGTGCTGCTCAGATAGGCTCAAATTCACACAACCCTGCAATGGATGAAGTGGACACAGCAATGTTATTGTTTGGTGTTGTAATGATATGGGCAGCACAGTGGCACAGCAGTTAGCCCGCCACCTCACAGATCTAGGGTCCAAACATTGAATCGGGTGCCACATACATTTTATGGGCAGGTTTTCTTTGGGTTACTCCATTTTTTTCCTTCCTTTCAATTAAGTGCAATATGAATGGGAAAGGCACTATATAAATAAAATGTATTATTATTACTAAGATAACGTGTCGTATTATGAAAAAGCATCATGGTGGTGCAGCGGCAACTGCTTTGGCCTCATGGATTCAAAACCTGCACCAACTCAGTGTCCCCAACCGCGTCCCCAAACTGACTGGCCGCTCTACAAGTTGACGTGATCTACACAAGGGGGGCATAGTGTGGGGTTTGCATGGTTGGTTTATTCTTTTGTTTTTTTTTTCTTGTCCTGTGTCTGGTATTGCTCCACCTCAAGGATTCGGAGGGCTTGAGAACTGATTTATGTATCATATGATGTTAGGGTGGTCCTCAAAACAAACCTAAGAGATTCAAGCTGTTCAGAGGGTTAGTTTTACTCTTTATCATGTGTATGACAAACAAACACACGGAATGTTAATGAAAATAAACAAACTTCAGAGGGCACTCCATCGGGCAGCGTTTATGCCCATGACTGCTCCGCGCTTGCAGGTCCACAACTTCAGCACGCTCTTTAATGGTGATGGTTTGCTGCCATTCTTATGATTGCTGCTCTTTCAGCTGCGTCTTAAGACTAATTGAAGTACTCTCAGCATAGTCAGAATATCACCAGAAGAGGGCGCTAACATAAAGAAAGTACAAAAAGGACTGCAGTTAATACAAAAGCATAACTGACTGGCCCACTGTATTATACCACTTTACACTGGGCATCTGGCCAGCAGGGCGCTGCATCCACTTTAATATATGGACAAGTGTCTTTGTGTCTGTCCGGTTGCTAAGTCTTTGTTATTCCAACAGATGGCACATCACAAACATTAACACTTGTTTTACAAATCCTATACCAAATAACAGACAAAAGCATTGCATTTGTCGTTCCAACAGATGGCACACCACAACAATTCTTAGTCATGCCATTTATTATCACATCGAGTGAATTGGCATTGAGAGGACAGCGGCTGAAAGTGTTGCAGTAACAAACAGGCCAGGCATAGATAATACATTTTATTACTACAAATGATTGTGGTGCGCCATCTGTTGGAAATGACAAATGCAATGCAATTTATTACTAGAACTGTTTGTGGTGCACCATCTGTTGGAATGACAAATGCAATGCATTTTATCACACAGTCCAAAGTTTAGATGCATACAATGTTCTGTCATTTGAGGCAGGATTCCAGTTGAGTGCTGGCCATCTTAAGACTGTCCTGGAATTGATAATTGAAGTCCTGCCAATGTGGTCAGATTTTCACACCCTTTGACGGGGGTGGGGGGCAGATGCTAACATAATGAAAGGACAAAAGCACTACTGACCAGCCCACTGTATTACACAGGGCACTCTGCTCCCCTTTATACTGTGGGTGAGTGGTCTGCCATCCAATGTGGGGCACTATATTCTGTTATATTATGCGACTGCTCCATTTTCCTCCCATAGTCCAAACACAGGCAGGTTTGGTGGACTGGCATTGCTAAATCGCCCACTGATGAGTTAGCATGGTCTCTCTGCAATGGACTGGCACACTGTCCGGGGTCTGTTCCTGCCTTGTGCTCTATTCCTGCTTGGATAGGCTGCAGCCTCCCAATGACCGTGCTCAGAATAGAGCAGGTTTGGATAATATGATACAACTATTTGGTACAATTCAGGGTCAGGGAGAATGAAGCCCACTGAAGCAGCATCAGGTACACAGCAGGAACCAATGCCAGGCCCATGCAGGCAGCTGCCCCACAGGGCCAGTTTAGAGTGCCCAGATTACCGATAACACACATCTCTCTGATTTTCCTCCCACAAATCCCAAAGAAGAATGGCACGTTGGCGCGGTGGGTAGCTCTGCTGCTTCCCGGGTCTTCCCTGTGTTCAGTTTGCATGTTCTCCCCGTGTCTGCGTGGGTTTCCTCCCACAGTCCAAAGACATGCAGTTTAGGTGCACTGGCGGTTCTGAATTGTCCCTAGTGTTTGAGTGTGTGGGTGCCCTGTGGTGGGCTGACGCATTGCCCAAGGTTTGTTTCCTGCCTTCCCTCCAGCAGACCCCCGTGACCCTGGATAGATGGATGGAAATCCCAAAGAAGACCCAGACAGACAAGGCGGGCACATTCAGGCTCCAAAGAGGCGGTGACGATGCTGAGATTTGAACCCGGGACACTGGAGGCGTGAAGCAGTGCCCGCCCACATGGTGAGGCTGCTGCCCCTTGTCCACAAGCGAATGTCAGGCCCAACGTGTGCTAGTGCTGGTGCTGGCCGCCGCCCCCTCAGTGCCCCTCGGGCTGTTGTTTCCACGGTGGGGCTGTTGTTTCCACGGTGGTCCCGCTTTATTCTCCCGGAGCCGTTTGTTTACTGCGACTCCACTCCTCCTTGGCGGGCATCTCTGGATGGGCTGTTTACGCCTTCGCCTTCATGGGTGTCCCATTTTAGAAACTTGATTGCAGGGTTTTAAGTTACAAGCCATGTTCATATGACCGCTCAAGCAGGAGGCACAGGAGCCGGCTGAGCAAACTCCACCGCAGCCACAGGCTGTTTGTGAACTGACCCCTCAGATTAGCCATCGGACCCCGACGGCGCCCATCGGGAACAGGCATAGGAAGAGCCAGGGACTCGTGGGGCTGGAGTGACGTGCTGGAGTCCTGCAGGCTTTGTTACTTGGGTCAAGTCAAGTTGCAGAAGCTCATCAGGTCACCTTTCTGTGGCTTTGCTTTTGGTCCGAGACCCTCGTCAACCTCCTAGGTGGGCTGTTATGCTGCTCTCTCGTGACTCTCACCCATCTGAAGGAAAAGACATTTCTATTGAAAGCAAGTGAAAGCTGAAACAGAACATTGCTATGTGGAGCCCCCCTGTACCTCCTCAGTACGTCTTCGGATTGTGAAGATACATCGGGGTGGACTGGCGAGCCGCCGTGATGGCACTCTGAGCCCACTGGTCGGATTGAGGGAAATGGCATTTAGAGGGCAGCAGCTGAAAGTGTCGAGATAAGAAGCAGGCCAGGCTTTGGACTCATCGTGATGAATGGACACGGGTTCACGTACAGGCGTCACTCCTGGATATGGTAGGTACAGCGACGGACCCCAGCGGGCGTTAGCTCTTAACTAGAAGGCCCCCAGAGTGTGACCTTAAGTGACCCTGTTACCCACCCTGACCTCTAGCTGTGTCAGAGGGCCTTGTTTTCACAATTGTAAAGGCGCTATATTAGTCTGTTCAGAG
This sequence comes from Polypterus senegalus, assembly GCF_016835505.1. NCBI lineage: Eukaryota > Metazoa > Chordata > Cladistia > Polypteriformes > Polypteridae > Polypterus > Polypterus senegalus. The sequence goes on along the minus strand of NC_053167.1, from coordinate 128,132,654 downwards.
AGTGAGCTGACCGACTGTAACTCGTCGTCGTACGCCTTCTGGACTGGGTGGTCAGCTTTCATTGCTGGTATTGAGGAGCAGCACTGACTCGGACCTGCAATGACAAAGAAGCACAACACCCCGATTTGGGAAGGCGTCTTTTAATAGCTGCCACATTTGAGAAGGAGACCCGATCTGCAGGGCACGCACTCTTGTGGCATTTGGGCCAGGAGTTCAGCTGAATGCTGCGCTGGCACTGATTATTGAAGTCCTGCCGGTGTAGTCAAATTATCACCACAAGGGGGCGCTAACATAGTGAAAGAACAAAGGACAGCAGTCAATACCAAAGCAATACTGGCCGGCCCACCCTATTACACAGGGCACCCCTTTATACCCTGGGAGAGTGGTCTGCTGTTTAATCACACCGGTCCTATGTAGGGTGCCACATCCACCTTAACACAGGGAGAAGTGTCTTTGTGTCCATCCAGTTGCTATGTCTCTGAAACTGCAACACATGGAGCATGACAAATATTAACACTACTTTTACAAATCCCATATCAAATGGCATATAACAGAGACATAGGCATGACATTTTACATTCCAACAGATGGTACGTCACCAAAACTTGTAGTAATGGATTTTATTACTACAGATGTTTATGATGCGCCATCTGTTGGAATGACAAACACAATGCATTTTATTACTACAAATGTTTAATGCACCGTCTGATGGAATGACAAATGCAGTGCGTTTTATTACTACAAATGTTTATGATGCGCCGTCTGTTGGAATGACAGAGAGATATAATAGCAATCCGAGTCCCAGTGAGGTGCTATAGCAGTGTACTGCTGTTGGTATGATGGACCCCCCGTAGTGTTTCTTGACACACTTCTGCTTTGTGATTTGTTGTCTGAAAGTCCTCAGTGTTGTTGTGTCACAGAGATGATGTGCCACGTTGTTCATAATGGCACTCAGTTTTGTTTTCATTCTCTTGTCCACTACGACCTCCGGGGCTCCAGAGTGTGTCCCATAACTGAGCCGGCCCTATTAATTAGCCTGTTGATTTGGTGGTCCTCTCTTGAAGTGATGTTACCAGCCCAGCACACCACACTGGCCATCACAGAGTTGTAGAAGATGTGAAGGACATCACTACCCACATTAACAGAACGGTGTCTCCTAAAGATAAAGAGCCTGCTCTGCCCCCTTTCTTCTATAGGTCGTCTGTGTTACAAAGCCAGTCCAACCTGTCATTGATGTGGCCCCCCAAGTACTTGTAGGAGTGGACCACCTCGACATCCCCTCCCTGACTAATGACCGGACACAGAGGCTCTGTGGTGCGGTGAAAGGCAATCAGCAGTTCTTTGGTTTTGCTGATGTTCAATAGCAGACAATTCTCAAAGTCCTCCCCCTGACTCCTCTCCTATGTCTCATCCCCCTTATCAGAAGACCCCAGAAGTGCAGAATCATCTGAGAATTTCCCCACGCGATCTGACCTGCTGTTGTGTTTGTAGTCTGAGGTGTCACACAGTCCTCGAGTCTCACAGATGGTGGTCTGCCTGACAGATAGACCATCATCAGGACCCCACCTGCATATCTCTGAGTTGACCCCTTAACAGGGATGGCTGGAGAAATCACATACATCATCCTGAGAGGGCGGCCATCTTTCTCCAGCCTTGTGCAGCAGACAGATCCTTGCACCCCCCACCCCCAGACTCCGACCCCCCGGGATGTGAGATTGTATAAATGTGGCTCACCCAAATACTTATACTTATTTATATAGCGCCTTGCCCTTGATGGGGACTGCCACTCGTGTTCCTGTCGATTGGCCTCAGCAGTATTTCTCTTGGATGGACCCCCAAGGCAGAAGGGGTCCTGCATTTCAGTACAGGGAGGCCACAATTAGGAGGTTACCAAAGTTCCGCAGTTGGCACGTGTGGCGCTTTGTCCTCGGTGATCTCACAGAACGTACAAAGGGGCCGCAGCGACTCAGGCAGAAGTAGGCCACGTTGGCATGACAAGTGGGCCGCCGTGCTTTAAACGCCAGGCACCCTTCATGTTCACTCCTGTGTTCAGCACCCGTGTGGCTCGATTCAAGTACCCGCTGTGCCAACACTAAGACTGGCACACTTGCCTCCACTCTGCCCAGGGCTGCCAACATGCTTAACTTCCCTGGTGTTTGGGATGTAATTGGCGTGAGCTTTGAAGCGGCAATTGATAAAAGTCTGCGGGGTTTGTTAATGGCCAAGATTAATTGATAAGGTCATCCTGCTGAGAGAAGCGAGCGCAGCTGGCACAGTCCCTGCGGCCCCCCGCATCGCTCCATTGACGTCACTTCATCAGGGGAAAGGAGGAAAAAAAAGAAAATGGAATGGGGGAGCAGAAGGGCGAGGATGAGTAAAGAGAACAATAACATTTGCAAGGGGGGGACGTAATCCTGCCCGCTTGAAATATTCATGAAGAATGTGGCACGGGCACCCGCTGTCTTTGTGCCACAGAGATTTAGGAAATCCGCATTTCCTTTGTCCTTCACATTGGTGTTAAGCCTGAGATGAGAGAGGGGGGCTCTCGTGTGCCATGAATATGGCGACTTAACAGAAGACAAAGACCAGGAGGCGGTGGGATTGTGTGGCTGCCAAGCTGCTCCTCTGAAGATTATCGTCAATGACGTCAAGTGCAGCAGCAGTTCACGGACCATTTCATCCAGACTGGGGGTTTGGAGCCCTCCATGGCAGCGTCAGATACCATGCAGAGACTGTCAGTCACAGGGCACACTCATGTGGGTTTGGAGGTCCCAGTTGACCCTCACGTCTTTGGGGGTGGGATGTGAGTCACACAGACGTCAACTCAACACACCAGCGTGTCTTTGTGGAAGATCCTCGCGGACACCGGAGAACATGGGATCAGGATTAGGGTCGCCAGCTCACCGCACACAAAACTGGAGCACCTGGTGGGAAATCCACACAGAGAGGACATGCGGGAACCCCTGGATGGCCTGCCAGTCTACTCCACTAACTTAGGGGGCAGTTTAAAGTCACTGGGTAAACAAAAAGAAGGGACACAGGGAGAGCAAGGCAAAAGTCACCCAGGCTGCAGCCAACTGTGGACAGGCCACCAGCCAAGTGAGTGTGACGTGCTTTAGAAAAACCGCAGCACCTTGGGGACAATCCACACAGACACGGGGATAGCAGGCCAACGTCACCAGGGCCAGAGATAACCCCAGGTGGGCCGCCAGTCGTATGGGGAGAGCCGGTTAAAGTCACCAGGACAGGCTGGCAGGCCGCTCACACAGAGCTGATTTACAATCAGCAGAGGGCCTGGGGCGCTGAGTCTGTGGGCCACCATGTCGATGTTACAACATTTACCTCTACCGCACATTCCTTATAAAACTCGCATCTCTAAAGTGTTTTACAAATAAAAATGAATGAGAATTACAAAGAGTAATTAAATATAAAAATAAGTATTTACAAACAAGTAAGCAGTAGGAGTGGCAGAGCCTTTGAGTGTTGATTAAATGAGCTAAACTCACTAATGGTGTGGCAGCGAGTCCAACACTGTGCCCAGACCACCAGGGAGGGCAGGAAGAGAAGATCTCAGTGACCCTGTGGATCTGTTATATAACGCCTTTCATGTCCACCCACCTGTCCGTCTGTTATATAGCGCCTTTCATGTCCACCCACCTGTCTGTCTGTTATATAGCGCCTTTCATGTCCATCCACCTGTCTGTCTGTTATATAGCGCCTTTCATGACTGCATATTCTTATATGTTTAAATAGTGTGTCCCACTATCGCGGTATCTATGTCTACTAATTATAGTATACCGAGCTTCTTACATCTATCAAATATCTGCTATATAGTGCCTTTCTATCAGTCTAATATACTGCCATTCACTCTCATTATAGGATGATAGTGTCTAACATATAATGTGTTTAAGGACTATTTCTATTGATTATATAGTGCCCTTCCTACCTACTGGTTTAGATAGATAGATATAAAAGGCACTATATGATAGATAGATAGATATGAAAGTCACTATATACAGTAGATAGATAGATAGATAGATACTTTATTAGATAGATAGATATACTGTATAGAGGCACTACATCATAGATAACATGAACATGCACTATATCTAGATTTCCTTGAGGGGATGAAGTATCTATCATATGGTACCTTTCATATCTATCTATCTATCTACTATATAGTGCCTTTAATATCTATCTATCATATAGTGCCTTTCACATCTATCTGTCTGTCTGCTTATAGTGCCTTGTCTGTCCACCACAGCTGTATGAGTGCCCCGTGCCCAAGCCCAGTCGTGGTGAAGCTCGTTGCCCGTTTTCGCTCCCAGAGCTCTCCATGTTTCTCTTCTTTGGTTTCTCAGTAAACTTCATGCGCCATTTGCAGCTGACCTCCATTTACTCCACAGGCCTTACTTGTCTGCAGTCAGTGATCGTCATTGCAGTTCTTATCATTTATAACAGCAATGTCACATTCTCAGACAGGCTTAAACCAGTCCAGAGTTGCGGTGGGCTGGCAGCACTGTCCATTACGAGGCTCGCTCAAGTGCACCATCACACCGTGACAAGCTTATCTTTAGGAATGTGGTGGGGAGACCACCGCACCTCTACAGGGACAGGACACTGGGTCCATGAAACAGCGGCACTAACCACTGCTCCACCATGCTCCCTTTTGTAATGGTAGCTGTTTTTGCATTGGTCTAAAATTCCTAATTTTTTTTTCTTCCGTGCCAGTTGCTATGGTAATTGAAGCTCATCTCTCTCTCTCTCTCTCTCTCTCTCTCTCTCTCCTTCCTTTCCTCCTGTCCATATGCTTCTAGTCACCATGGTAACCTGTTACGTTTATAATCAGTACATCCTAGCGTTCTCATTGGCCGTTGCTGTCACATGACTGAGTATCTCTTGATGTGGCTCACTCATCCTCAGGCTGGCATAGCCCAGTGAGTGCTGGTGCTTGGTCGTTTGTCCAGTGCCAATGACCTCTCTTTTCATTGCTGATTTTGGTTATCATGGTTCTTCAGGCCCAATGACACTCTTGTGGGTTCTGTCTGTAACACTTGCACATTCTTCCCATGTCCATGTGCCTTTTCTCTGATCTGCTAATATGGCTCGGTGTGAGTGAGTGAGTGTGCCCTCTAGTGGACCGGTGGGCTCCTTGTGCCACAAGAATGGTGAGCGGTGAGCTTAGAGAACGGATGTCTGGAAGAAGAAGTTCTAATGGACGCCTCTACTTCTTTCTGGGCTGTGTGGTTTGGTGCACTTTGTAACGTTTAAGCGGCTTAATCCAGTTCAAGGGGACATGGAGCCGGAAAATATACGGACAACACTGAGTGTAAGGCAGGAAGCGGTATTCACACGGTGCCAGTTTGGAATTGCCAGTCATCCAAACACACACACCTTTGGGAATACGGAAGCAATCCTGGAGAAGGTGCAAACGCTTCAGAGGCGACTCACCGGGGGCTCTCGGTCCAGGTGGGCCGCTTCCGGTCTTACGCCTGATGGCCCTGGGATAGACTCTGTGATTTTCTTCCTTCTTCTTCTTTTCTTCTTCTTCTTCTTCTTCTCGAGTCCTTAACCTTTGATTTGCCTGTCCAGCGGTGTGCGCAGGCTGTGACCACAGTGAGGTTATCCATGGCACATTTTTCAATTTAAGTACGATGGACGATTAACTTTGTTTCCATCCCTTTCGTTTTTTCCGGTTTGTTAATTGCAGGAAACTTCAATGGATTTCCTGAACCCAATCTCCCCAGTAGCTGCACCTCTCTCGTCAGGTGCTGGTCCCCAGTTCCCATATTATGAACACACCTGTGTGTCCTGGCTAGGACAGATGCCAAGGGTATACCAGGCAAGTATGGGGGTGCCCCACGGATCAGTGGCAGGCCCCGCACTCTTCTGTCTGTCTGTACACCTCACCAGTGGGCCCCATCATCCCGTCCCAGGGTTCCCCTCATCGGCGCTGACCCCGCGGTGTCGGCTCAGATCTCGTCCTGTTAAACTGGGGGTGAAGGGGCACCCTCTCCATCTCAATGCGGTAAAGATGGGCCTTCATGTGATGATCCCTGCAAGTCCAGCCTCCCATCTCTGTTCTACATGGCTCAGCATGGCTAACAGCTGCCAGGTGGGCACACGTCCCTGGGGTGGTGATCAGTGACCAGCTGTCCTTCACTCTGTATAAGATCAGAACGTATTTGACTGAGCCTGCAGCACGACTCCTGGTCCAGATGTCTCTGTTCAGCTCAGACCACAATTCCTAGCAGCCCCCAAGTCTGAATTCCACCTTTGGGTGATCACTGATGACCAGCTGTCCTTCAGGGCACATCTTCAAACTGTCCCTCAGTCTGTACAACAGCCATAAGATCAGATGGAGCAGGCAGCATGACTCCTGGTGCAGACGTCTCCGCTCAGCTTGGCTCATTATCACCAATGCCCACCAAGTTGGTATGCAACCTTGAGCTGGTGCCTGTTGACCAGCTGTCCTTCATCTTGCAACACTCTCTCGGTCTTTGAGAGTCACTCTGTAGAAGATCAGACCATATCTGAATGAGTGTCCAGGGCACCACCTGGTCCAGGCTTTGGTCCTGTCACATCTGCACATCTACTGAGTAACAGTGGGGGTCATCAGGCTGTAAAATTCAGTGGCACGTCTGTTGTTCAAGCAGCCGAGGCGGACACATACCCCTCCTCTGGTGACAAACCTTCTGGTAGGGAAGATGCCTTTTAGAATTGAGAAGCCAAGTTAGTTTGTGTGAGAGTCTTGGGGTCAGTATTTGACGTTGGCACAGAGCGTATACAGAAGTGTGACAATAGTGTCGATGGTATGTACAGTACACTGAGGGGCACTGCTTGTATTTCTGAAGGTGTGTGCATTGGGACCACAAAACAGGCCGTCAAAGTCAAATAACACCGACCAACCACTATGGACGACGAGGGGCGATGTCTGTCAATGCCACATGCCAGGGCCTCCAAACGCACTTTGGCTGGCACTGCATAATGCTAAGCAGGTTATGCGCTCAATACAGCATTGTCAGTTTAGTCAAGTGGTGAAATGGCACAGAGGGTATAGAGCCGGGCAACTGTGGGAGGAACAAACGTCTAATGGCGGACACAGCAAGCTGTGAACCTGTGCAACATCTGGGCAGGTGCCACGATCTTACTGCCAACTACAAGTAGTAGCAGCTCTTCTGTACTGAAGACAGAAGTTCCTATCTATCTATCTGTCATATAGTGCCTTATCTATCTATCTATCTATCTATCTATCTATCTATCTATCTATCTATCTATCTATCATATAGTGCCTTATCTATCTATCTATCTATCTATCTATCTATCTATTGTGCTTCACCTGAGGTCTGAGGTTCAGGCCCCATAAGGGGCTACAGAAATTGTGTACACCTGACCAGCCCCCATGTGTCGTGCCTCTGTATATTATTTTGCAGATACTGTGATCATATATATTATGAAAGATGCAAGACCAAACAGGTTTGAGGGATCCACCCCGTATAGTAAAAATCCCAAAGTGAGTAGTCATGAAGGACGAAGTCAAGACTAAGACTGACTGACTGCAGGATGAAGGGCTGAGCAGGAAGAGGCGGGTTTAGTTGGAAGTGACGTCTACAGGGGCGTGGTCTGGGAATGGAAGTGGGCGGGGATCCAGCCTGGGTTTCTCTTCTGGTGTTCTGTGGAAGAGGGAGAAGAGGCATTAGTGCAGTTCATCAAGCCCTGACTCTGCTTCTTACCCTTCATTAAGCCCTTTGAGTGCGTTCCATGCGCATGTGTGTGACAAATATATATATATATATATATATATATATATATATATATATATATAGTAGATACCCCAGAGGACGGTTGGGCATCTCGCCCAGGGCAGGGATGGGTGGAATCCTTACCCAGCCAGAATGCCATAATGGAAGGATGGACTAAAATGGGGGCCAATGCCCGGTCAGGACTTCTTATGTTCTCTGTCCTGGGTTGGATACCCAAAGATTTAAAGAGCTGGCAGGAGTCGGAGCCAGCAGTGGAGACGGGCAACACTCACCTAGAGGAGTAGCAGTAGAGAGAGAAAGAAGAAGAAGAGAGAGAGAGTGAGAGAAGGAGAAGAAGAGACAGCTTGTATAATTGTTTTACAAAGGTATTTTTGTAATAAACCCCCCAGGACTGTTTTGAGCGTACATGTTTGGGGCTCTTTGGAGCCCCCTAGCCTTCACCATATATATATATATATATATATATATATATATATAATCTTCATTTGGGTCTTGATCTTTGTTTGTCCGTAAAATGAATTAGAAGAAGAAGCGCTAGATGGCAGTAGAGAGACAGCTAAAACATAGGCATTGCATTAAGAATCTCCTCCAGGATGGATGTCAGCAATGTGCTGGAATAACGAAAGGGGTGGTGGACAGTGTTACGCTGGTTAGCTCCTGAGGCCTGGTTAGAGAATGAGATTGCCGAAGATAAAAGGTACGTGCCTACGTAACATATGAATGTAAGAAAGACAGTGAGTAAAATGAATGACAATAACAGCACGTTCCGGAAATTATTATTGTTACGTTGTAGCCGGCGAGTGCTGCGCGTCTCACAGTTGTACCCTGGCTTGCTCACATGTCAGTGAAGTGATCTCTATTTATACTTTAAAGAGCCTGGATACCTATGTGTCCCCCTTTTATAACCATTGCTCCGTGTATATTGCCTTACTCTTTGATTGCCACAAAGCAACCGCGAGATTGTAGAAAGGTTGAGAAGACATCGTGAGAGGAAACGATAGCGTCGTGAAAACGAGACGGACTGTGAACGGACAGAAACAGAAATGCTCACACACCGCCACATAATTACGATTCGGACAGTGATTCCAAGTGGGCCGTTCCTATCGAATCAATGTCCAAGATGTTTTCTTTTGTAATTTTGTTTCTCTTATAAAAAATCATAATGCTGTGCGACGAAGGGCCCAGTTCATGACTGGCAGCCGCATTTAAACAGGGAGCCCTTCACAGACAACTTTAACACGCGCACATGGGCGCACATGGCTAGTATATGTATATGTATATATATATATACAGTATGATACAGTACTGTACCTGCCAAATAATACAAAGAGCATGTGACACGTGTTTCTCCCTACTTGGGGCTCGTCAGGTCTGCACACTTTAGCTTCTCCTTACGGGGATCAAACCTCAGACGTCAGCACCTCGGGCGAAGTCTCTGATGTTGTGCCACGCTGGCTGGTGCACTGACTTGACAGGATGAAGATCGGAGTATTACATAACATCCAAATAATCAGATTGTGATATCGTAGATATATATATTAGTGTACACACACACACACACACACCCACACTTGAGCTTCTGTAAAGTTTTGATTTGCTCGTGGGGACAAATAAAGAATATCTGATCTAATCCAAAATGGCACATCGTCTGGCAGCAGTGGCTGCAAAGCAGATCTGTGCCTCCAGGAAAAAACAAAGAATGAATGGGCGGTGTGAGCGGCGGGCGGCCCTCCCTGGGGTCCAAACCTGCTGCGTGTCACTGGACTTTTCCTTTTGCTGTTTTATTTTCTCCACACATTTACAGGTAAACATAAAGAGATTCGTACTTAAATACAGAAGACATGTCCACACGCTTCCCTCGTGTGCCTCGAGACCCTGCGGTGTTTGCTTCACCTTGCCGGCTGGCACGCTTGCCCTTCTGAGATGTAAACTACGGAGTTTGCGAGCGGGCGGCCAGCCGTATAGAACTGAAACGCCAGCACTTGAGCCGTTATGATAGCACATACTGTAAGTGTGCGAGTGTCACAGCAGACCACTTCAGATATGGGGGGACTTTCATTAAACCCAAGGAATGACTTTCTTTCACCGTGTAACAGTCTACCATAGGTTTATTACAGCAGCCGGTCAGGCCTGCTTTAAAACAACATGATTTCCTCAGACTCCTCGAGTCCAGTTCAGGGTCGTGTGCAAAGCAGGAACCAACCCAGGGTGGGATGCCAGTCCATCACAGGGCACATTCATGCACACCAAGGGCCCATCTAGAATGACCGATGAAGCTGATGCCCGTGTTTAGGGTGCTGGAGGAAGCCCACATAGACCCAGAGAGAACACGCTGTTTTGTTTTCTGAGAACCTTGGGGGATTACGACCCTTCAGCTGCTGTGACTGTCTGATGCGTTTTCTTTAACTGAGGTGTTTTAGATGAGCTGAGGTGGTGCGGACTGAGGCGGTGGTGTGGTGTGCGTTTAGATGAACGGCTTCTAACGAGAGCAGGGCCACCAGGTGACCGCCACACACTTTATATCCTCCGGTCCTAATTACACTTGGAATTGTGAAACGTCAGCAAAACTGCCAGAGCAATACAAAGAGTGGGGAAGGGGGGCTTCAGAGAGCCCCCCAGCATTACAAGATAGCTTAGCCAGCTTTAAAAGCACCTAGCAGTCGTGACGTGTCGTGAACTTGTGACTCACTTTGGATGAAGCCATCAGGCAGACGATGAGGTGGCCTGGCAGAGGCTGAGAGGCAGACATTGGTCTACACTGACATCTAGTGGTGGACTTGAAATCCTGCCGCATGAGCTGCTTCTCACTTTGGGGGATTGTGACATCAAATAGAAAGGAAGGGAGAAGAGCATTCAGTTGAGTGGGGCAGCTTCTTGAATGGAGTCCTGAGTTTGGGCTCATGACGTGTAACCCGTGCACTTGGTTATCTGAGCGCTGCCGCCACACAGGCGTCAAAACTCCGAGACCCCTCTCGGCAGAATCGCTGCATGCCAGGAACCCACCTTGGCACGCCAGTCGACTGCAGCAGGGACTGAGCGTCAGGCATTTAGCTGGCACCTTAGTCAACGGTGTCTGACCAGTCACAGGATACGCTGGCTACTGGACCTCTCTGGGGACGATGGCAGATGTGGCGGCTCACTCGGGATTGCTGAGCCCTGGGGATTAATTAGGATTATCATAAAAAAAAAAAAAAACTTTATTAGAGTTACCGACTGAGGGCATTACACAATAGCATTAGTATTATTAGCTTGGTTGAATTATAACAATAATAATTTTATGATTATTTTTTCACCTTTTATGAAGTTGTTCTCCAAATGTACTTTACTATAAGTATTATTATATAGAGGGCTAATGTGTTTATACTATAGTAATTGTAGCATTACTCTGACTGAATAATAATACATTATCAATTATTAATATTTTTAATTAAATAAGGGTATTAACCAAACGTACAATAAAGTATTTTTGGCTAGCACCTTAATGCAAAATTAAAATAATAATAAGTTATTTGTTTTATCTTGAATAAAGCCATTAACCCAAATGCACATTTACTAGCTGTACTACCTGTCTTAAGATGAGTGGAAATTGAAGTAATCCACGTGGACCTCAGCGTTAACACTTGCAGTGCATCATGTACTAGAATTTATTTTGTGACACGTGGTATGCACTTTGCATTCCAACAGGTGGCGCATCACAAGCATCTGTAGTAATAAAATACAATGCCTATGTCTCTGTTGTATGCCATTTGGTATGGGATTTGTGTTTATCTTGTGTAGAGGGGTCATTGTATATTTGGTTGCCACTTTTATATAATAATAATTATTCCTTTATATTTAACAGATGTCTTTTTGTAACATTATTATTATTATTTTGGCTGATCCTTTTTTATGCAGTATTATATTATTTCTGTTTCTCCGGGTGCTCCGGTTTCCTCCCACAGTCCAAAGACATGAAGGTTAGGTGCATTGGCGATCCTAAATTGTCCCTAGTGTGTGTGTGCCCTGCGGTGGGCTGGCGCCCTGCCCGGGGTTTGTTCCCTGCCTGGCGCCCTGTGTTGGCTGGGATTGGCTCCAGCAGACCCCCGTGACCCTGTAGTTAGGATATAGCGGGTTGGAGAACGACTGACTGTATTGTACTGTTTCTGTGTTGTATATTTGACTGATGTCTCCATAGCCCGTTGTTAGTGTTATTATTGCCTGTGACCGTCCTCTGGAGGGGCAGGTGGTCCGCGTTAAGGAGCTCACCAAGTGTCCCATGATGGCTGCTCGCGTCTCTATGCTGTACAGTTCTCAGTGAATATTTTTCATCTTCCACATCCATAAATGCTCTTTTCAGTGATTTATGCCGCCACCGTTTGCCTGACTCGACTGACGAGGTCAGCTGTTTTCAGACATTGTCAGTGACAGGTGGGCACTGCACCGGCATCCTTGTGTGTCCCAGATCCAGTGCCATACCCGCTGAGTCACACCGCCAAGGCCCAGCAGCCATCAGATCTCATGCCTTGGGGTCCGTGGGGGTGACAGGGTCGTGGCACTCGGCCGTGTTGTCACCCCTCATGCTTTTGTGCCTCGGTGTCTGGCCTGTGACAGCAGGCAGGTGACACTCCGTTGCCGTGAATGTGCTGGGATTGGGCCGTCTCCTGTGCTCTGCTGTGTGTCGGACTGTGGGCCGCGTGTGACGACGCACCTGTGCATGTCAAATGTCGAGTGTAGCCCAGTCCCAGCCCCGCTGCCAGTCATTTCCATGGGCTCCCCTATAAGGAGGTAAGTGGACACCCGACACCATGCAGATGGCCGCCCCCGCCATCCCCAGCATGTCAAAAATACCTTCACAAGCAGAGGCTCAGAGGGCCCTCCGTAAGACCAGGCCAGGAGTCTCTGAATGAACGGCCTTTTCTGTTGCCTGCGCGTCTTCCATGTCCCCCCTCGTTGTCCTCACTTCCCTTTTCTGCCGGGCATATCTGACTGTTTTTGTGTTTCGTTTGAAAGTCCCGTTCACCGTTTGAATGACTTCATTCCACTTCCTGCTCTTTGCGGTTTTTGGTGTTCACAATGGCTGCCGAGGTCATGGATATGAAGTGTAGTGAGCAGGGCTTGGTGGCCTGTCCAGGGCTGGCTGCTGTCTGGCACCCCGTGGGGGGCCTAAGGAGCGGCGGAATAAACTTGTTTGTCTCGTATGATGTTTATATTGGAGGAACGACGGACACACACCACTGGATATAAAACAAAGAAGCACAGACACATGGAATAAATGAGCAAGTAGAGACCTTCAAATCTCAACTCATTGAGAACTGGGCTGGAGAGCTCATCGGGCTTTGGTCCCAAGACTTCTGGACTACTACCGGCGTGTCACCAAGCTACTGCAGATGACTCAGAATGAGGTGGCACGTCTGGCGCGGACACACGTCACTTCCTCTTTTCAGATCTCTGCATTGTCTCCCTGTAGTCAGTCATAAGCAGTCAGTGGGTCAGCCCCTTTATATGGGGAGACCCTTGTGAGGTCCCCTGCTCCTTCTCGACCACTCAGGTCTGCTGATGAACAGCGTCTGCAGATGCCACCAAAAATGTCAGTCCAGTCTCTGCTCGTGTGTCGCTCTTGGCTGGTGGAGTGAGCTGCTCACCTCCATTCGAACCTCTGACTCCCTCAACGTGTGTAAGAAGGTGTCTGAAGACCCCCTTGTTTGGTGAATTTCCATCAGCTGCTAAAATTTGTAACTCACTTATGTTTTGCTTTGAGCTCTGAGAATCAATTTTGTACCCTCGCCTTGTCACACATGTTCCTAAATAGACCCCCACAGATGAACGTTCACTCGATTACGATGACCTCTTTTATAAGTCGTGGTGGATAAAATAAACGTCACTGAATGGCCGGCTCTCGTCACATTTGTCCCTAATGTCCTAATGAGGTGCCCGCTAGTTGGTCTTCTACCATCCTGAATATGAGGCCCATGCCTGATCTCACTGTGGACTGACTGTGCCTGCTGTTTGGGCTGGGTGGCACGCTGGGTAGTTGGCTTTCCTTCTACTCGTCAGGCTAAGCAGCAATTCCAAAAGGGCCCAAAGTGAGTAAGTGGATTGACACACATCCCCACCTGCCTTGTACCCAGTGCTGCCAGGGTGACCACATACTGGCCTGTTACTTAATATTTGGCTGACCTTACTATATTTAAGATGGTTTTTTTTTCCACCTGAAACACAGGCAGGTGAAGTGACTAGTGTATGGTGTCAGTAGTGGGATTTGAACTTACAACCTCAGGATTTTGAAGTCCGAAGCCTCAACTATTATGCCACACTGCCTGTTTACCTGCCTTGTTCCTGTCAAGGGTTGATATTGAGTGGCACAGTGGGTCATGCTGTGCCCTGCTGGTATGTTCTCTCCTCAAGTGGGTCAGGGTTCTCAGGCCACCCGGTGGACTCTGGTCAAGCCCTTGTGGGCATGTGTCTGTGTGAGTGGCCTCATCCGTGGTTGGTTCTCGCCAACTGAGACAGGCCGCAACTGAAGAGTATTCAGTTGAGTGGCACAGCTTCATGAATGGAGTTATGGAGTCCTGAGTTTGGGCTTATGACGTGAAACCCGTGCACTTGTTTATCTGAGCGCCGCCACCACACAGGCAACAAAAACTCCGAGACCCCTCCAGCAGAATCGGTCCAAGCCAGGAAGCCACCATGGCACGCCAGTCGACTGCAGCAGCGACTGAGTGTCAAGCATTTAGCTGGCACCTTTGTCAACGGTGTCTGACAAGTCACAGGATAGGCTGGCTTCTGTACCTCACTGGGGACGATGGCAGGTGTGGCGGATTCATTTGGGTTATCAGAAAAATAAACTTTGTTAGAGTTACTGACTGAGTGCATTACACAATAGCGTTACTTTTATTAGTTTGGTTGAATTATAGTAATAATAATTTTATCATTTTTTATCTTTTATGAAGTTGTTAGCCATATGCACTTTATTATAAGTATTTTTACTATAGTAATTGTAGCATTACTCTAATAACAAATTATTAATATTATTTTTAATTAAATAAAGGTATTAACCAAACATGCAAGAAAGTATTTTTGGCTAGCACCTTTATACAATATTAAAATAATAATAAGCTGATTTGTTTCATCTTGAATAAAGCTGTTAACCCAAATGCACATTACTAGCTGTACTACCTGTCGTAAGACGAGTTGAAATTGAAGTAATCCACGTGGACCTCAGCATTAACATTTGCAGTGCATCATGTTCTAGAATTTATTTTTTGACACGTGGTATGCATTTTGCATTCCAACAGGTGGCGCATCTCAAACATATGTAGTAATAAAATGCAATGCCTATGGCTCTGTTATGTGCCATTTGGTATGGGATTTGTAGTAATAAAATGCAATGCCTATGCCTCTGTTGTATGCCATTTGGTATTGGAGTTATGATTATGCCTGTGAAACGCCATCTGTTGGAAAGGCAAATGAAATGCATTTTATTACTGGGTCATTCTGTGCCCTGCTGGTATGTTCCCTTCAAGTGGGTCAGAGACCGCAGACCGCCCTGGTTGACTCTGAATTAACCCCTCATGGGCGTGTCTCTGTGTGAGTGGCCTCATCCAGGGTCGGATCCTGCCAGATAGGATAGGCCGCGACTGATTTGACCATGTAGTTAGGATATAGCGGGCTGGATGATGGATGGATAGATGAATTATGAGGGCTTTGGAAGGTCATGAGCAGCACCTCCATGACGTGAGAAGACAACATGTCCAGATCTAAAAATACAGCGTGAGTGAGCTACACAGTTTCTGTTTCCGCACGCGGCCACTTCCTCTTTACTTGACTCTCAAATCTGCCGGCCCGTCGAGTTTTTGTCAGAAGCCCTCACAGAGCAAAGGCGCCATCAGCACGGGTAGACGTCACCCGTTCTGAAAACTCCACTCCTGGCTTTGTGGAAGACCCGGCGGCGCTGGGCAAAAGGGAACCTTCAAGGAGGAAATCTGTCTCTCTTTAAGAGGACCGGGCACGCACGCGCGTGCGTGTGTGTGTGTGTGTCAGTTATCTCAGTGCTGCTCAGCCAGTAGGAAAAAAACTTTTTTTATTACGATGATCCGGAGGTCTCCGTGTCCAAGAAGCAGGGTGCACTTTGACTTCAGCGAGGAGGAAGTTAAGAGGACCCAAGGCAAGTGCCTCAGGTCAGTGCCACAAGGTGGATTCACTTTTATGGCTTTTCCCGATCTGGCACTACAGGAAGCGTTAAACTTCACGTCTTGCAGCGTGTGTGGTGTGGCCATTCAGACGAGCGAGCATGGGAGCAAAGTGCGAGGGCTTGGAGGGTCCGTGGAAAGGCGCTACATAGAAATGAAAGGAGTGGTGGAGCTCCACCTTGAGGGGGCCCAGTGGAACTTGGCCAGGACATTCCTGCTCACTGATAAGTGTGGCATCCCCAGCTGTCGCCCTGGGCCGACTACGGGGGGGGCCGGGGGGGTGTGATCTTGGAAGCTGTGCCTAGTCAAAGTCTCGCAGAAAATTCTGCCCAAAAAAAGCATGAGACCCCCAGATGCCCACTGCTGTGAATTGTCAGTCTTGGCTCACATGTTGGGCTTTTAATTTTGGGTAGAGTGGCCCAGTGGATGGGCTCTGGACACACTGGCTGATGAAGACGCTCTCTGTCATAACTCTGACCTGGTAAAGTGCCCAGGAACAGGCTCTGCCACATGGCACTCATTGTTGGTATATGGAGTGGCTTAGTGGTTAAGGTGCTGGGATGTAAGAGGACAAGGAAGCCAGTTCAACGTCTGCAATGAGCTCCTTTATTGCGACCCTTTGTGCGTCTTTTACCCACCCTCACCAAGTCACTGCCACCTTGAGATGATGGTCACTGTGGCAAGGTACTGTATACAAAGTACTGCTTGTTGTTTAGGATCGGTCTGCCGTGCTCGTCAAGCGCAAAGATTTCTGGAGCTTGTGCTGCAAACTTGTATGTTCAGTGGCGCAGTGTGTAGTAACGGGAGTTTGTTCAGAGGATCACCACTGAAAGGCGCTATATGAAGATATCGGCCGTCAGTTGTACTGGTACAGCAAACGTGTCCAGAAGGAGGTCACCATATACAATCTTGTAGCTTTTCAATTATACATCCCTTGTGTGGTGGTCTGTAAATCAAATTATTAGTAATACAACTTACTGAAGTGGTGTCTGTCTGGTGATGCTGCTCAGTAAAGACACACGTGGTCACTGCAGAAAGGCACAGCATTCAAGTTTATCAGTCTAAATTCTAAAGCCACCCGGCATGGTGTTTAGTACAGAAAGGCGCTATACAGAGCAGAGTTTGTGTGCAGTACTTGTAATGCGTGTTTACCAGACAAACATCGGCTGCTGTCTCCATTCTGTAGCACTGGGCTGTGGTGCTTCAAATGGAAAGGCACTTTGTGAAGTTACTCCTTCAACTTACAGTATTACTACGGCAGACATTACTTGGGCTGATTTGAGTTAAGAGCCAAAGAGCGGTGCTGCTGCTGGAGCAACTGAGCTCCTTGTGAGAATTAAGACAGTCCTTCATAGCTGTCTATCTGTCTGTTTATTATATAGCGCCTTTCAGTTTCTATCTATATCTATCTATCTATTTATCTATCATATAGTGCCTTTCATATCATCTATCTATTATATAGTGCCTTTCACATCTATCTGTTTATTATATAGCACCTTTCACATCTATCTATCTATCTGTCATATAGTGCCTTTCACATCTATCTATCTATCTATCTATCTATCTATCTATCTATCTATCTATCTATCTATCTATCTCTTAAATAGCACCTTTAATTTCTGTCTGTCTATTATGTTATGCCTTTGGGGATATCTGTTTCTCTCTTACATCGCACCTTTCTATCTTATATCTGTTACACAGAGCCTTTCCTGTTTGTCAAACTACTATTTATATCTTATATAACACCTTTCATTCTTATCTATAATCGAGTGCCTTTTATATCAGTCTATTTATTATAACATAGTGCCCTCCACATCTATCTATTAAATAATGCCTTCCTAATCTGTTACTCATATAGTGCCTTTCATATCATAGTACATCCATTATTTAGCACCTTTCAGTATCTGTGTCTCTTATATTATACTTTTCATATCTAAACATTATGCAGTGTTTACTATCCATCAATCACATAGTGCCTTTCCAATATATCAATCATAATGCCTTTCATATTTATCTATTTTATAATACGTATTGTCAATATATCAGTCATATAGTGCCCCTCATACCTTTGTCTGTCTCTTACATAGCACCCTACACATCTATCTATTATGTAATTTCTTTACTAGCTATCAAACTGTCAGTTACATATTGTATTTATATCTGTCTATTATATTGCACTTTTTTATCTCTGTATCTAGTATATAGTGCCTTTCAGATTAATCTCTCTCTTATATAGCACCTTTCATATCTCTTTATCTGTTGCCCAATGGTGTTCCCCACAGAGGGGTGCTGTATGCCTTATGAATGTACTGGTACATGTAGTATATTATATAGTGCCATTCATATCTATCTATCTATCTATCTATCTATCAAATAGACTCCCCAACGCCTCCAGCCCCCCAGATGTCTGAAGGAAGCCCCCAGACATGTCTCTGTGTTCACCTCCTCAAAGGCAGCCCAGGGTTGCAGGACACGTGTAGCACACACACACACACACACACATTGCCTTCAAGAGGCTGGCGGTCTTATTGAAGACATCGGCCCCTCATGCCTTGTCACTTTTTTTTGTCTCTCCTCAGTTCTGAACCTTAAGCTCTAGCCCCAGTAGCTTTTCACCCTCTGGTCCTCCACTCGTACTGACGACTACATGAGCAGACCTGATGGTCAGTCGGTCATTTTCTAACCCGCCGAGTCCTGAACAGGGTCAGGGGGTCCGCTGGAGCCGATCCCAGCTAGCTCAGGGTGCAGCGTGTTCTTATAAAGTCTGATGTCGTATCTAATGTGTGCCGCTGTATCGATTGTCCTGAGGTCACTGAACTGTGGTAGCCACGTGGCTGAGAGTGTCTTTGTACTTGAACTGGACATCATGGCGGTGCAGTGTTCGGTGCCAGTCCTGTCTAAATTGGTCTGGTGTAAGTGAACGTGCTCTTTGAAGGACTGGCCAACCTTTTGGCCTGTGCCCACTGCTGCCAGGACGGGTTCTGTCCCTTCAACCCTGCCAGACTGTAAATGGCCCCCGTCGTCTACTTCATTTTTTATTGGAGTCTTGCCCCTCTCTTTCCGTGTAGATCCATAATGCATAACTTTGCTCCAGTGAGTTAAGAACTATTCCTGCCCTCCTGGGCCAAACCCCCTGACATGCGGCCATCGTCGTCTCCTTCACTGTGACTTTACTCCGTTTGATTTATTAGGCGTTCCAAGCTGCCCTGTTTACATTCTTCAGCCGCTCTTGTCACCCTGCCAGCTTTTTGAGTGTTCAGTAACTCCGTTTACTTTGCCCACCCCTTTAAGTAAAGTAAAGCAGCCGCTGCCAGCTCTGGAGAGCTCACGCCAGTCCGCGACGTCTTTAACAATGTGGCGCTCCTGATAAGCCTGCAGTGCTTTCAATGGAATCGCTTTAGAGAGTTGTGCAGCTTTACCTGGCAGGCACAGGTGCCACCGTTCCCCTAAGCTTGTCACTCACAGTGAGGCGGCCGTTAATTAGTCGTCACTCGCACGTCCTGACGGTCCGCGTCCTCCTGGGATTCTCGTCAGCGTCTGTGGCTCCAGCTTGTTTTTCTTTTGTCTGCCGTGCCTTGTTTGGCACTATGGAGATGGCTTCTGTTCCACCGTCACTGTGTGTTGTAACCAAGTGTCCTCTTACGCCGTCACTTCAGAGGGCCACTCACCCCTGAATCACACAAAGGAAGGATTTGATCGGCTGTAAGCATTAGAGAGAAACATTTTAATAAAAACACACACACCACATCATCTAAAATGGCCACTCTTTGATTAGCCTTCCTTCAGGTGGTCCTTCACAAGAAGACTGGCACGGTCCTGGGACCAGCCTGTCAAAGGCCTTCATTATCTGGGACTGAGGGGCCGATGTTCTGCAGTCATTAGACGATGAAGCCTTGGTGACAGATAGGTCACAGAGGTCAACACAGTCCTGTAGCTTCTCTTGATTTACCAGAAGGACCCCCTTTCTAAACCAACACCCCGTGGCAACTGAACAAGCAAAACCTTAACCCAGTCATCGGACCGCCGAAAGTCCCCCTCCATTCCCACACTACATGTCTGCCATGCCTTCCTGTACGTGACCGCAGGCCAACTTCTCTTCCCTTTTTCTGGCCTTTATTTAATTCCTCCTTAAGTCGTGTGACCCGAAGGGGCCGTCCAGTCCACTGACCTTCATACGCTGTGGAGATTTGTCTTAAAGAGAGACACCAAAACCTAATGAAACCCCCTGTGATGTGACGATGAAGACACCAGGATAGACCAATAAGAGGATAAGAATGGCATCGATGGAGGAGAGCAAGAACACAATGGAGGAAGACATCTGAAGGATCTAAATGAGCAACACTGGGCAGCACATACAGAACTTCACACTACACCACCTGCAGGGGGCGACATCTTACCTGTCCCTACCCATCTGTCTATCCACCTATCATATAGTGCCTTTCACATCCATCTATCTATCTATCTATCTATCTATCTATCTATCTATCTATCTATCTATCAGTGCCTTTCACAATCATCTATCTATCTATCTATCTATCTATCTATCTATCTATCTATCATATAGTGCCTTTCACATTCTATCTATCTATCTATCTATCTATCTATCATATATTGCCTTTCATATCTATCTATCTATCTATCTGTCTATCTATCTATTATATAGTGCCTTTCATATCTATCTATCTATCTATCTGTCTATCTATCTATCTATCTATCTATCTATCATATAGTGCCTTTCACATCCATCTATCTATCTATCATATAGTGCCTTTCACATCTATCTATCTATCTATCTATCTATCTATCTATCTATCTATCTATCTATCTATCTATCTATCTATCTATCTATCCCCAGAAGGGGGCGAGGTTACAGTGGCCCCCCAACTCAATAAGACCCCAGTATAGTTCAATAAAATGAGAAGGCTGTTGATTGAGGCAGAGCCATAGCACACAGGGGGATATCACCAGAAGAGTCAAAATAACCCAACCAAGGGGACTCCATAACCAACACTGTGTGCCAGGCTCTTCCAGGACTTTAGACCTTACACACTGCAGTCCTTCCTACCTGGCAGCCCTCCCTCTCTGGGATTTGGCCCTCCTCTTCCTCCTCCTCCTCGCTCCTTGCCCCTGTTCTTGTCTGCTTTCCTGACTAAGGAATTTGGAGTCCCTTAAAGTGCTAATTGTGGCACATCTCACCCATCTTTGTTCCTGCACTACATTTCCCAGCAGCCTCAGCTGTGTTGGTGTGCTATTGGGAGTTTTTGGAGTTCCGACTCGTGACTTTTCTCCTTCTGATTTGTGTGCGTTTCGTCTGGCTGTTCCGGTTGGACTATTTGAATCACTGTGAGGTCTCTGTTGATTTGTTAGTCTGAAAAAAGAAAAAAATAATTAAAGATAAACTATATATTTTTTTCTGTGAAAATAAAGAGCCAATTAAACATATGAAATGTGTATCACTTCACTTCAGATGCAGTTCATCTACAAAAATAATAATAATAATAATAATAATAATTCATTACATTTATATAGCGCTTTTCTCAGTACTCAAAGCGCTATCCACAAAAATGGCATTTCTGGCATTTTATTGATGTCAAGGTAAAGTGAAAAGTCAGCGTTACGGCACAACTCAAATTATTGGGGTAGCTTTGTGTTTCCTTAATTGTCCAACTCCGTAGCGTGTTCATGTGGAGTTTCCAATACAGATACTGTTGGTCCAGTAGCAGGTGAACCCGTCTGCTGGCTACTAGTAAACTGGAGGATATACAGTAGCTAATGTAGAGAGCTGGTAAGGCATCCCGGCCCTTTAAGGGCTTCCTGTCATGAACTGCACACTCCTAAAGCATGTAAACCCCAACGGCATTTCCAAAAATGCCCACTTTAATCTTATCAAAACCCATGGCACCACACAAAAAGAGCCTGCTAGAATCTTTTTTTTCTTCTTCTTAAAAAAAAGGCTCCTGAATACTAATGAAGCACGACGACACAAAATGGAGTTGCCTAAAAAAACGGTAATCCAATGTCTACAAAGTCCCCAACTGAAAACCCAATCCAACACCCCCAAGTGCCTTCCAAACGAACCACCAGTAGACCCTCTGGATTTATTGGGTGGAGTGCAGTGATCCACAAGTCATATGGAGGCTTAGATACAGATGTGGAAAACGTAGCGAAGACCGTAAGTCATCAATTAAAGAAAGAGCAGCACATAGAAATACGAGGAACGTTCAAAACGTTTCTGCACTTTTATATTTTCATTGGAAACGGTGAAGGGGGGAGGAGTCTGAGAGTGTCACGTGACTGGGAACAGGTGACAATGTAGAAAAGTGATGTCATTTGTTTTTGAAAATCTTAATAAATAGACTTAAAAAAAAGCACAGAAACTTTTTGAACGCCCCTCATAAATGACTCAATTTGAACCCCAGCCAAGGGAAGAGCCCTGCCAGAGATGTATATTATAATAAAAAAAATCCTGGGACGAGACGTGACTTTTTCAGAGAGACACTTTCATATCCCGTGAGACGAGACTTTGTACCAATGATTTAACCAGGCCCGGGGCCGGAAATAAAAGACAAAGAGTAGATGACAAAGTAGAACATCGTAAAGAATTCAAAAACATTGACGCTATACACAAAAAATGGATTGGAAAGATCACATTAGCGCAAACAAACGGAAATTATTACTCTGTGAAATAACGGAACAGCGAAAAGAAACTTTATAAGTCGGAGACTTGTAGATCGTCTAATTTGTGTTGCCATCAGGGAAAAGCAGTGTTTCTTCCCAATGAAGAGGCCTATCAGTGAGAATGAAAAGATTTGTTGTTTGGTGAAAGTGAAATCCACAAAAGACGCAAAGTGGCTGGCACGTAGCGCAGGTTCGAGGGGTTGATGAGCAAAGCGAGCAGGGGGGCGAAGCCCCCTAGTGTATATAAGAATAAGAATATATATAATTCTTTGCATTTATATAGCATTTTTCTCACTACTCAAAGCACTCAACAATTGCAGGTTAAGGGCCTTGCTCAAGGGCCCAACAGAGCAGAGTCCCTTTTGGCATTTACGGGATTTGAACCGGCAGCCTTCCAATTGCCAGTGCAGATCCCTAGCCTCAGATATAGATGTGTATATATATATATATATATATATATATATATATATATATATATATGAGAGCACGTGGCAGATGTTTGCCAACTGGCCGACCAACCATAAGCATTACCTGGTAGGTGCCCGCACAAATAATAATCAGATTGTGATTCAGAACTATGGAAATAATACACCGGTCTAAATGCTGTCAAGTAAGCAAACCAGACGCCATGGCACCACGTCTGAGGCTTCACCTCAGCCGCTGACATCTGAGGTTTGATCTTCGCAAGGGAAAGCAAAGCTGTGCACACCTGGTGAGCCCCAAATAGGGTGAAACACGTGCCGTGTACTCTTTGTATTATTTGGCAGTTACTCCTGCTAGTATATATATATATATATATATATATATATATATATATATATATATATATATATATACACATATATACAGTTTTTTTTTTTTTTTTGTATGACTAGAAGGTGCAGCAGCTCCTCAAAGTCAGAACACAATGGCAGTCACATACGTCACATGGTTTTATTCAATCCAATCCCTTATGCAGGTTTCAGCACCACTTGAGCAGACTTTCCTCCACAGTGAATCCTGCGTCTCTCCTCCAGATTTTCTTTGTCCACCTCCTACCCGTACTCCCCTCACCAGGATGAGGCCGGGTGGTTTATTTTGTTTCAGGACCCAGGAGTACTTCCAGTGTCAAATGACTACAGCCTGGCAGCACTTCTTTGAGGTGTGTACCTTTCTTATAGCTCCCTCTAGAGGCACCCACACACCTCGACAGGGTTGGTCTACAAGACGACATGTCCCAAATGGTGTACAAATGGTGGCTCAGTCAGGAAAGGCACTGAAAACACATCCGGCCAGGATGCCTGTTTATCCACCTAAGGCTTCTGGGTATTTAATTGATTGTCAGTGGGCCGTGTGTGTGTGTGTGTTATGTCCTGTGGGCGCCCACATCGTCTCTGCATGAATAAATATGCGGGTGTGTCATATCAGCAGAATATCAAATTACACCGCTGGTGTTTGCGTTGCGTTCACATACAGACTGGCTGCAGTCCTCAAGGTCGAGCTGCCATTTCCCTGGAATTCTAATTTATTTGGTAAAGAGGTTGGGTGGAAGTGATGACGGTAAATGCATTTGAAGAAGTTTCACGTCAAGGCAGGAACACTAAAGAGTGAGAGGATGAAGGCCACTGGTCAATAGAGAGAGATACGCCTCCAGTGTGGTGAACATGGACCATGGAAAACTCAAAGGGGAAAGAATAACAGCGTGGAGTACCTGGAGCTGGAGCTCAAACTAACCAACAGGGGCCCAAAGGCAGGGTGCTAGTCCGTCATGGGGCCGACTCGCTGACGTACCCACAATCACCTGATGCACAGCCGTCTTTGGGGAGGTGGGAGAAACAAAGACATATTGGGGATGCCAACTCCTTAAGGATAAAGACTGGGTGTGGAATTTGTGTTTGTATTTGGATGTGTAAGGTGGTAGCACTACACACCACCCCACCATTCCACCTTGTTTTTAATTATAATATATTTATTGACAATATCATTTTAGCACACAGTAGGAACAGTGCATATTCACCTTAATCAAAGGATAAGTGTCTGTGTGTGTCTGTCTAGTTTCCTATGTCTCTGTCATTGCAGCAGATGGCACATCACAAACATTTTTTGTAATAAAATGCAATTGCATTTGTCATTCCAACAGATGGTGTATCACAGACATAAACCGTATTTTATTATCACAAACATTAAGGCTGCTTTTACAAACCTCCTACCGAACAGCAAGTAACAGAGACATACTGTATGTATTGCATGTGTCATTCACAGACATTAACCCTGCTTCTACCAATCCCATTCTTAATGGCATATAACAGACACATATAAATGCAATTGTCATTCCACCAGATGGCGCTTCACAAACATTAACCCTGCTTTTACCAATCTCCTTACAAGGGGCACGTAACAGAGACACCTGCATTGCATTTGTTATTCCAACAGATGGCGCCACACAAAATTAACCCTGCTTTTATGACTTTTATACCAAATGACATTATACATTATACTTAGAGACAAGTGCATTGTATAGTGCACTGCAAACGTTATCGCTAAGGTCTACGTTGATTCTGAAGTACAAAGGCAATGTCCGTCTGACTTTGAGGTGGTGGGATGGGAGGAAGGTACTGGGTAATGTGAACTCATTCAGCCATAAGCAAACTGCTCTGCTTAGACCAGGTCATTTCTAAGCAGTAATAAAGCATAATTTCTGTTCTGTAAAAGCCTAACATTCTCGCCATGGCTTCCCGCTGCACATAACGGCTAGTAAAACAACAAACACGCACCAAGGACACAACATGGCTGATCTCGTGCTCTTCCCACACCGTAATGGTGTCTCTGTCGCCCTCTGCCAGTGTTGCTCTTTTTCTCCACAGTCCACCAAGAACAAGACCCTAACGGCTCTGTCACTCAGTCTCGATGACTTTTCCAGGGGTCTTCAGTCGTAGCTTAATCTTAGCGAGTCGGAGGCAGGTCCACTTTTCAAAACCAAGGTTTTAAAATATTCTTCTAACAAATGTAAACCTACTGCTTCGCACTGGCACCCCCTCCAGGACTGGTTCTTTCCTTTTTTGCTTGATGGCACTGGGAGAGATGCTGGTTTCCTGTGATTCTGTAAAAGAGTGAGTGGGTTTAAAAAATTAATAGATGAAGAGATGCTGTGTATGTTGTATAAATACTTATGTTAATAATCCTCATAGCGTATAGAAAGGCAGTACAATAAATAGCTGTATACAAAAATGTGTAGTGTATTGTTTAAAAAGTGGGATTTTTATGGGATCATTTTCACTATTATTTATTTATTCATTTAAATCATCCTCAGGGTTTCACTCATCTCCAGCTAAGCCTCACCAAATTCTTCTCCTCCTGTCTTTCAGCTTCGATGTTGAAAATGGCCCATCTCCGAGCCGCAGCCCTCTGGACCCTCAGGCGAGCCCCGGCTCCGGCCTCGTCCTGCACACCAACTTCCCTGGGCACAGCCAGCGCCGAGAGTCCTTCCTGTACAGATCTGACAGTGACTATGACTTGTCACCCAAGTCCATGTCGAGGAACTCCTCGATTGCAAGTGAACTGTAAGTGTTGAAAAAGCGTGTGGCACTGTACTAACATGAGTAGGGTGGGTTGTGCTAGAAGCTTGTAGATACCCAGGGCGAGTGTGAAGGGGCACAGTGACTAGTTAAGCAGTCTGACAAACGAGAAGAGACCATTCAGTGTATTTATCGCTTGTCTGGTCAGCTGATATCTCATTCAGGTGGTCTTCAGATGCCAGTTCATAACCCCACCGGGCCACTGTCCTCCTCCACTCTGCATACTCTGCCCATGTCCGGCTAGCTTTTCTTCTGGGTGGTCCTAATTTCCTGCTCTAGAGTGACTGTACATAAGTCTGCCCTGCCTCAGACTGGCACTCCATCCACGTCGCACCCGGTGCCCCCACAGCCCTGTCCTTGGAAATAGAGAGGTGGATGGAAGGTAACCAGGCTCTCACCAAGTTCATAAGTGGTGCCACAACACATTTGGGGATGCCAGTGGTTGGTATTGAAAACATGGAGCCATTTTTAACCTGCCCTTCTTTGTTTTGTTTTCAGGCACGGGGATGACCTGATTGTGACGCCTTTTGCTCAGGTAAGTCGTCCTTTGATATTAACATCCTGTGATTGTCTGTGTTTCCTGTGTCACTTGCGTCGTGACACGACTGCGCTGCAGGATGCTTGATGACAGCGTCCCCAGCGCTCACATCACGTGTCCGCACTGCTGCTGTAGAACACAATATGGTGGCCTCACAACTGTGTCGGGGGCTTTGTCCCTGCTTTGTGATGTCATTTAATATCAATTATTGTAATCTCCTTTCTGGTTTCTTTATTATCATTTGCTATTGTAACTTCCTAGTATTTAGTATTTGTGTTGTGGAAAGAGCACATTGAGTGGCTGATGAGTGAAGAAAACAAGAGAGAGAAGAGGTTGGATGATGTGGAGATAGTGAATCAGGAAGTGCAACGGATTAATTGGCAAGGAGGAAGTAAGGACAGTGATGAAGAGGATGAAAAATGGAAAGGCCGTTGGTCCAGATGACATACCTATGGAAGCATGGAGGTGTCCAGGAGAGATGGCAGTGGAGTTTTTAACCAGATTGTTTAATGCAATCTTGGAAAGTGAGAGGAGGCCCGAGGAGTGGAGAAGAAGTGTACTGGTGCCGATATTTAAGAATAAGGGGGATGTGCAGGACTGCAGTAACTACAGGGGGATAAAACTGATGAGCCACAGAATGAAGTTATGGGAGAGAGTAGTGGAGGCTCAGTTAAGAAGTGAGGTGATGATTAGTGAGC
Organism: Polypterus senegalus; assembly: GCF_016835505.1. Taxonomy (NCBI): domain Eukaryota; kingdom Metazoa; phylum Chordata; class Cladistia; order Polypteriformes; family Polypteridae; genus Polypterus; species Polypterus senegalus. Next base: position 128,105,256 of record NC_053167.1, on the reverse strand, counting down.
AGCAGGATGGTTTCATGCCAAGAAAGAACACCACAGATGTGATGTTTGCTCTGAGGATGTTGATGGAGAAATTTAGAGAAGGCCAGAAGGAGTTGCATTGCGTCTTTGTGGACCTGGAGAAAGCATATGACAGGGTGACTGAGAGGAGCTGTGGTATTGTATGAGGAAGTCGGGAGTGGCAGAGAACTACATAAGAGTGGTACAGGATATGTACGAGGGAAGTGTGACAGTGGTGAGGTCTGCAGTAGGAGTGACGGAGGTGGGATTACATCAGGGATCGGCTCTGAGTCCTTTCTTATTTGCAATGGTGACGGACAGGTTGACAGATGAGATTAGACAGGAGTCCCCGTGGACCTTGAAGTTTGCTGATGACATTGTGATCTGTAGCGATAGTAGGGAGCAGGTCGAGGAGACCCTGGAGAGGTGGAGATATGAGGAGAGGAATGAAGGTCAGTAGGACCACCAAGACAGAATACATGTGTGTGAATGAGAGGGAGATCAGTGGATTGGTGAGGGTGCAGGGAGTAGAGTTGGCAAAGGTGGATGAGTTTAAATACTTGGGATCAACAGTAAAGAGTAATGGGGATTGTGGAAGAGAAGTGAAGAAGAGAGTGTAGGCAGGGTTGGAAGAGTGTCAGGAGTGATTTGTGACAGACGGGTATCAGCAAGAGTGAAAGGGAAGGTCTACAGGACGGTAGTGAGACCAGCTATGTTATATGGGTTGGAGACGGTGGCACTGACTAGAAATCAGGAGACAGAGCTGGATGTGGCAGAGTTAAAGATGCTAAGATTTGCATTGGGTGTGACGAGGATGGACAGGATTGGAAATGAGGACATTAGAGGGTCAGCTTAATTTGGACGGTTGGGAGACAAAGTCAGAGAGGCGAGATTGCGTTGGTTTGGACATGTGAAGAGGAGAGATGTTGGGTATATTGGGAAAAGGATGTTAAGGATAGAGCTGCCAGGCAAGAGGAGAAGAGGAAGGCCTAAGTGAAGGTTTATGGATGTGGTGAGAAAAGACATGCAGGTGATGGGGGTGACAGAATAAGATGAAGAGGACAGGAAGATATGGAAGAAGATAATCCGCTGTGGTGACCCCTAACAGGAGCAGCCGAAAGAAAAAGAAGAAGAAGTATTTGTGTTGTGGATGTAAAGCCAATGGGAGAGGGGGGGTCTCCTAATTATGCGGGGGTACTGCTGCTTCTGTGGTCACGGTGTTGAAGGCCTCCAGCTGGGATATTATGACTGTCATCGCTGACAAGTTGCTCAGGTCCCCGGCTTGTCTCCCTCGCATCTTCACATGTAATGGTAGGAGGCAGCGACTTACCAAGATGAGCTGAAGGAGGACTCTGTCAGCTAGCTTGGTTTGCAATGGCTTCTGCTTACATAACACATGCTCTCTGTTATTCGCCCCTTCCCCTGCCCTAAGTATGTAGGGGGTCGCCCAGGGAGAGACATCCGCCAGTGATCAGCGGCCTGCGCATTACAGAGCACAAAGGACTTCTGCTTTAATGCGGACCGCTGAGCCAAGGTGGCTGCTCTGTCATGCTTCACGTTGACGGCACGCCTTGAGGATGACAGATTACACAACTAGGATTGGGCTGCATATGTCTTTTCGGCACATTTCCTAAGTATTGTGAGCCTTTCTCATTCTGACAACCAATGGACAGCACCGGTGGGTGCACAGATTCATCTCGGGTGCGGTGAGTTTAGCCAACAATCCCCTGCTCTTCTTCTCCTTTTTCCATTCTGTCCTGGCATAACAAACACAAGCCATCAGACTGTCAGGCCCCTTACCCTTACCCTTATCTTACGCTTTTCCTCTTCCTGCCTCAAGCTCAGTACTAACACAATAGGCTCCATCCCCCAGAATCCCTTATTTGGATGAAGTGAGTTTGGAGATGTTATTAATATATGAGCCAAAACACACAAAAGGTACGTCTCTGTCAGTGAAACACGGCATCATCTATCCATTCAGTGGCTTTTAGTACAACACATCACATCACACACCTGGGCATCTTCATACGATGTAAAAAATAATAATAATAATGATCATTCTTTACATTTATTTAGCACTTTTCTCACTTCTCCTAGCACTTTACATGGTGAGTGGGGAGCCACTTCAACCACCACTAATGTGCAGCATCCACCTGGATGACGTGACGGCAGCCATTTTTGTGGCAGTACTCTCACCACACTTGGGCTGTTAGGTAATAAAGTGGTGAGACAGGGGATGATTAGGGGGGCCAAAATGACCAGGCCGTGGTGGGCTATTTAGTCAGGATATCGGGGTACACCCTGCTCTTTACAAAGGAGGCCCAGGGATCTGTAATGGCCTCTGTTTTGTCTTGGTAGAGCGCGATATTAAACTGCTTTCCCCTTTTGTATTCTTTATTTTGTAGCCTTTGTCAGAATGCCTCAAATCTCAGACTGACCACAGTTAATATGATATTGTACTTTATAACTTCTCCCCAACTTCCTTTTTACATCTATAAATTCAGGCAATTACACAGAGTAAAAGGTAAGCAGGAGTTAAGTTACTGCTTTAAAGAATGTATTATTGATAATATTCATAAAATAATAGCAATCAGCAAAGTACAAGTGAATGTTGGCAACCATACATCCTGATAAGTGACAGATGTGTAGTGTCAGGCGACACACGGACTTGTTAGTTACTTAAAAGTCTCTGGACAAGTCATCAGTTCTAGTCTTTCTTCACACCGAGCCTCACGCCTGTCTCAATATGGCTGCCGGGCTGAGGTGAGAGAGAGGGGAGGAGGAAGGGGTAAAGCAACCAACTTGATAGATTCTCTTTCTAAATCCTCACACTGTTAGGGCATTGTGGTACAGCGCCACACCCACCACATAACAAAACAGCTTGGGTTACCGGTTAGCAACCCCCCTAGGCAGACGTGCGGCCCACTCCTACCCTCCGGAAATGACCCTCTTTCTGGAACAGCCAGGTGTTGCATGGGCACCCCTTGGCCTAGTCCAGCCACTCGGGTCCTCAACAATGAGGGTCCTGTGAGCCGGATCACCCTTCGGGGAATCGCACCACATGGCCGTAGTGCCATAACTGACGCTCCCTCACAATGCAGGTCATGTGCCTCATTCAGGATTCCATGAGCAACACAAAGTCAAACCAGCGGTACCCAAGGATTCTCTAAAGAGACACAATACCGAAGGAGTCCAGTCTTCATCTCAGGTCACTGGATAGCGTCCATGTCTCACAACCATATAGCAAGACAGGAAGCACCAGGACTCTAAAGACTTGGACCTTCATCCTTTTACAGAGATATCGGGAGTGCCACACACCCCTTTCCAGCAACCTCATGACCCCCCCCATGCTCTCCCAATCCGTCTACTGACTTCATAGGAAGAGTCACCAGAGACATGAATGTCACTGCCGAGGTAAGTAAACCTCTCAATGAGGTCTACACTCTCTATGCAAACAGACACACTGCTGATGGCCGTGCCTAAGAGTCATTAAAGACCTGGATGTTGGTTTTTATCAGGACACTCGCAAGCCCAGACACTCAGACTCCTCACTCAGTTTCTCGAGACCCCCGATCAGACCCTCCATTGACTCCACGAAGATCACAGTATCGTCATCAATGTCAAGATCACTAAATCTTTCTTCACCAACGGATGCCCCACAGCTGCCGGACCCCATGACCCTCCAAAACACCCAGTCCATGCAAGTATTGAACAGAGTAGGAGCAGAACACACCACTGACGAACCCCAGAATCAAATGGGAAGGAAGAACGCAGAGTCCTGCCTCCACTCTACACAGCCCTCCCAGTGCCAGTGGACAGGCTGGCCACCTTGGGGGGATCAAAAGGCTAAAACAATGAGGGAAATTCAAAAATTCTCAATTGCAAAAGTAAATACTAAGTAAACAAAGAAAACCAAAATATTTGACGATATCACAAAAGCAAAAACAGAAAATCCAAAAATAAACAAAACCAAGTGCGTATTCCGAAAGACCAAACCAGAGAATGAAAATCCAAAAGTGAAGGCTAGGAAACCCAAATAAGAATACCGTATCTACTCGCGTATAACTCAAATCTTGAAACCCGAAAAATCGATCATAAAGTCAGACCCCGACTTATATGGCCGTTCAAAAATGCAACACTTAATTTTTATTGATTTTTTTTTTACATCTTCTTGCCTCCTACAATCTCTCTCGCCAGTTTAATTTTAACCAGCTTCATATTTTCTTCTGATCGAACGCTCCATCGTAGATAAGGGATGCTCTTACGATAAAGGTGTATGAGGGTGTGAGAGATACACAAATCAGTGCAGACGTCACTTCGGAATAGTTCGGGTATTACTGCGTGGTCACGTAGGCACAATAGAGAGAGACACAGAGGTTAGCGCATTGCCGCACCCACATAGAAATAAAAGGCCGTGTGCCCCGTGGTTACTCTCTCAGGTGGGTGTTAGCATATCGTAATCTCTTGGAACAACAGTGTGAGTTTTCCGCATTCGACCGATATTATAAAGTCCTGACTTATCTACGAGTATATACAGTACTCATAAGGCCAACGTAACTTACAAAAAAAAGGGAAAAAAATCACAAAGGGGAGCAGAACAATACAAGTAAGATGTAGCCAACTAAAGCTGTGGTGGATTCAAGCCACACGAACCACGAAAAGAGGATGTCCAGCCGGGAAACAGAGAGGTGATTTATTTACTGAACTAAACCTGGGGAAGTGCGCAACAATGGAGCTTCCATAGATAGATAGGAAAGGCACTATATAGATAGATAGATAGGAAAGGCACTATATAGATAGATAGGAAAAGCGATAGATAGATAGATAGATAGATAGATAGATAGATAGATAGATAGATAGATAGATAGATAGATAGATAGGAAAGGCACTATATAGATAGATAGGAAAAGCGATAGATAGATAGATATGAAAGGCACTATATAGATAGATATACACCCTCTCCCCCTTAATTTATGTCAATGTGCTTAATGATAAAATCAGCTAGCGACGCTGGTCAGAGCCATAGGCTGTCATTAAATCAGATAGATAGGAAAGGCACTATATAGATAGATAGGAATGGCACTATATAGATAGATAGATAGATAGATAGGAAAGGCACTATATAGATAGATAGATAGATAGATAGGAAAGGCACTATATAGATAGATAGATAGATAGGAAAGGCACTATATAGATAGATATACACCCTCTCCCCCTTAATTTATGTCAATGTGCTTAATGATAAAATCAGCTAGCGACGCTGGTCAGAGCCGTAGGCTGTCATTAAATCAGATAGATAGGAAAGGCACTATATAGATAGATAGGAATGGCACTATATAGATAGATATGAAAGGCACTATATAGATAGATAGATAGGAAAGGCACTATATAGATAGATAGATAGATAGATAGGAAAGGCACTATATAGATAGATAGATAGATAGATAGATAGGAAAGGCACTATATAGATAGATATACACCCTCTCCCCCTTAATTTATGTCAATGTGCTTAATGATGAAATCAGCTAGCGACGCTGGTCAGAGCCGTAGGATGTCATTAAATCAGACATTACTGAAAAAGCATGCCTGGCTACCAAACCCCTAGTGGACCTTTTATCCCATCATGCTGATTACCTGTGGGTCGCCACACCCCTAGCAATGTGGAAAGTAGTTCTAATGACGGCTCTCAAAAACAGTGGCGACAGAAGGACTTTTCAAGAAATCGAAAATACCAAATGAATTCCTTAGAGGGGCGGCATGGTGGTGTAGCGGGTAGCTGCTGCATTGCAGTTAAGTGACCCTGGTTCACTTCCCAAGTCCTCCCTGTGTGGAGTTTGCATGTTCTCTCCGTGTCTGCGTGGGTTTCCTCCCACAGTCCAAAGACATGCAGGTTAGGTGCATTGGCGATCCTAAATTGTCCCTAGTGTGTGCTGGGTGTGTGGGTGTGTGTGCCTTGCGGTGGGCTGCTATAGTGCTGCCATCTAGTGGAGACATCTAGTTTAGAAGCAACAGCTTGCAGAAGGTAGAGCTATAAACAGGCAGTCTATAGTTGTGGTGTTGCAAAAAAGGTATAAAGCTGCTGATGTTTTGTTGGAAGATGATGATGATGATGACTGAGATAGTAACAATCAGCTGGATGATGTGGAACCTGCAGACTCTGGCACTGACTCGGATGGCTACCCCAAAGGCATTTCTTCATCACAAGGTGTCGGACTTGTCACGACTGTCAGGACAGCACTACGTGTCCACCAAGCACAAACTGCCACCGGCTACCAAATGTGTTGTGTGCAGCAAGTGTGGATAGTTTTGTTTGGGGCACATGTGCCTCTATGTCTGCCCTCTGTGGTGCCAGGCTTCAAGGTCTCTCATATTCAGATGGAGAGGTTTAGTCGTGCTGCTGCTACTGCTCAAAATAAAGTAAATAACAGGTTTTTTTTTACATTTTTGGCAGTTACTATTGATAATAAAACCATTGCTTTCAATTACATTTCATACACTTTTTACGTAGAGAAGAGCCAAGCAAAATGACACCTTTTATTGGCTAACTAAAAAGATTACAATATGCAAACTTTCGAGGCAACTCAAGCCCTTTCTTCAGGTGAGATTACATAACATTACATCTTACATTATATTATATTACATCTCGCCTGAAGAAGGGGCCTGAGTTGCCTCAAAAGCTTGCATATTGTAATCTTTTTAGTTAGCCAATAAAAGGTGTCATTTTGCTTGGCTCTTCTCTACATTCATAATGGCTAACACCGTACAACACCCTAGTACTACATACACTTTTTACAAAATTTAAGTTTGTTATTTATAACATGTGCATAGACTTCTACTGCAGCGTCCTGGAAATAAGCGGTCCAGCAGTCAATGTGTTAATCCGGGTTTGGCCTTCCCCAAAGCAGCCTTACCCCAACTTAAAAGGCAGGCTTTTGGCCCAGAAATGAGGCTAAGACTGTGAAAGTTTCAAAAAATAATCGGAAGATCACAAAAGTGGAGTAGAGAAAAACTGAGAAAGAGGCGGCTTGGCCGCGTTAGAATATTAAACAGAAACTGAACACAAAAGAGAGAGGCTTGTAGTGCCTGAAATAGTTTGCATAGCCACCATATGCCAAATCAGGGGACGAGAAACTTCCTTGTTTTTGGTCCTATTGTTAGTTGTTTGTCGTAGAGGATCTGTGGCTAATTGTAGTTCATATTTTTTAAACAAAATATTTTTGAAAGCACCTGATGGAGCGATGAAAGCTCTGGCGCAGTCGGCCTGGCGTGGCGATGAGTTCCTGGCTGGGTGCAAATCCTCTGGCCTCACGCTGGGGATTTGTTTTGCTATCAGGAGTGGCTCTAGTGAAGAGTAGCAGAGGGAAAGGTATAATAAAGGAAAAAGTAATTGAGATCTCTGTTTGAAGGTGGACGATCTCAAAAACTTGGCAATACTTTTTAACTCTTTGAGGGCTGAATATTTTTCCCAAAAAACACAGCACAGTAGTTTCACACAGAAATCAACATAAAGCATCTGTCACTGTGTGCTGTGGCCGCCAGGAATTCGCAGCAGGCTGGTTGGCAGAGGGTGGGGGCGGCAGTGGCGGTCTCGGTGCATCATGAACTGGTTTGTACTTCTTGTCATTGTAAGTGGCGGTCCTCCCGGGTGAACATTGCCGTATGTGCGTCAGCATCACAAACCTGTTCAGCACCACCGTCAGCTGATGCTGGTACCTCACATTCATTTTCCGTCAAAATCGGAGTCCGACAAATTCAGCGATTAATATGCAGAACGTCGTCCACGGAGTTTTTTGCTTTACGCATTCACTTCGATCTCTCGCCAGATGTCGATGTCATTTTTGCTGTTGTTTGTGCCTCTCTACTCATGTGAGCGCAGCGAATCTCGATCAGACCAATGAAGCTAACTTACCTTCTAGCAAAGAGAGTCCATCTAAAACCACCGTTTACAGTTGACTACCACCGTCAACCCTTCCGGTTGACAAAAGTCGACATCCGCCCTGAAAGAGTTAAATAATGGGCACAGCGTGCTCTATTGGAGATGCTGCAATTCCTGACAAATATCCCTGAAGAAAACAAAAGCATCAAAGACCTCTACACTCGGCCCACTAGGAGGTGATGGACTTCATGCAGACAAACAGACAGGCCAGCCAGCATGAGGACAACAGTAGACGCCTTCTCAATTTATGATAGACAGATAATAATAATAATAATAAATTTTATTTATATAGCACCTTTCCAATGCTCAAGGCACTTAATAAGTGATAAGTGTTCATGGCTATAAAGCAAGAAAAATTCAAAAGAAAGAAAAGTTCAGACTTGGCAGTCCCAGTCCCAGTGAGGTGTTATGCAGACGTATTGCTGTTGGTCTGATGGACCCCCAGCCGTGTTTCTTAAGACACTACTGCTGAATGATTCGTTGGCTGAAAGTCCTCAATGTTAAGAGGATGCGCTGTGTTGTTCAAAATGGTGGTATTCATGTGTGTTACAACCTCCAGGGGGTCCAGAGTGTGTCCCATAACTGAGCCTGCCCTTTTAATGAGCTTGTTAATTCGGTGGGCCTCTCTTGAAGTGATGTCACCAGCCCAGCACACCACACTGGCCTTCACAGAGTTGTAGAGTCGTGGCCAAATGTTTGGAGAATGACCCAAGTATCGGTGTTCACAAAGTTGGCTACTTCAGTGTTTTTAGATCTTGTTGTCAGATGTACAAGCTTTTCAGATGTTTCAAAGGCTGTTATTGACAATGACATGAAGTTTATACGCAGAGTTAATATTTGCAGTGTTGGTCCTTCTGTCTTTTTCAAGACCTCTGCAATTCATCCTGGCAGGCTGTCAATAAACTTCTGGGCCCAATCCTAACTTTCTTGTATAATCAGTGCTTGGAGTTTGTCAGAATTGGTGGGTTTTTGTTTGCCCACCTGCCACTTGACCAGAAGTTCTCAATGGGATTAAGGTCTGGGGAGTTTCCTGGCCATGGAACCAAAATGTCGATGTTTTTTTCCCCGAGCCACTTAGTTGTCACTTTTATCTCATAGCCTGGTGCTCCGTCATGCTGGATTGTTCGTTGTTGGTCACCAAACTGTTCTTGGACGGTTGGGAGAAGTTGCTCTCAGAGGACATTTTGGTCCCATTCTTTATTCATGGCTGTGTTCTTAGGCCAAACTGTGAGTGAGCCCACTGCCTTGGCTGACTTGAATGGTCTCAGGATGCTTTACTGTCGGCATGACGCAGGACTGATGGTAGCGCTGCTCACCTTTTCCTGGATGACCCAAACAATCATAAAGGGGATTCATCTGAGAAAATGACTTGACCCCAGCAGTCCAGTCCCTGTACCTTTTGCAGAAGTTTTTCTTGGCTTCTTTGCTACCCTTCTTGACACCCACCAGGCCATCCTCCAAAAGACTTCCCTCCCTCACACCTGCCTGCTGCCATTCCTGAGCACTGGTGGTGCCCTGATGCCACAGATAAATCAACTTTAGGAGGCGGTCCTGGCACTTGCTGGACTTTCTTGGGTGCCCTGAAGCCTTCTTCACAACAATTGAACCTCTCTATTGTGACTCAGTCAGCATGACAGGGTGATCTCCAGCCTTGTGCTCGTCGACACTCTCAGGTCTCGCAGGTCCTTGTGTGGTAGGACTGACATGCAGTAGAAATGGGTTTTGGGATTAACTTCCTTTTCATGGCAAAGAGGCACTTTGCAATTAATTGCACTTCATCTGCTCACTCTTCATAACATTCTGGAGTAGATGCAAATTGCCATCATAAACATGGAGACAGCAAACTTTGTGAAAATTAATATTGGTGTCATTCTCAAAACTTTTGGCCACAACTGTAAAAGAGGTGAAGGATGTCACGTCCCACATTAAAGGAGCGCCGTCTCCTAAGGATGAAGAGCTGGCTCTGCCCTTTCTTCTCTAGTTCCTCCTTTTTTCCTAATACCAGTCCAACCTGCCATTGCTGTGGACCCCCAAGTACTTGTAGGAGTGGACCACCTCTACATGCACTCCCTGAAGAGTGACTAGACGTATGCAAACACACCTAAAGGGTTTAACCACCGAGTCGGCCAGACATGGCATTTTTATGGCCACAATGTGATATCTGGAGTGGCATGAGACACCCAAACACATTTAGTTTGTTTTTTATTTTCACAAAAAAAAAAAAAAATTAGAACTAATCTTTAATTTCCCTTCATTCAAACTGAACGTGACTTTTGGTTTTCACAAAACTGAATGTTGTAGGAATATCACATGTCACAAATGGTAACTTTGAAAAATCCCACAATGTGAGAACAAAGCTAAATGGGAAAGAAATGAGGCAGCATTAGAACTAGGAGAGTGAAACTGAGCGCTGAACTTAATAGAAAACCAGAAAAAAAAAACCCTGAGAGAGAAGAAACCCAAACCTGAGCAGCAGCCAGAAAGCCAACTGAAAATCGTGAAGCCACAAGTCGCCGGGAGAGGACTTCTGAGTGACGCCTCGTCCTCTTCTGCTCACATCACTCCCAGTGGTCCAATGCTGCCATCTGCTGGACGGAGATTCCAGCTTTCTGCAGATTTGCATTTGCAATGCAATGAGAAGTGAAGCAGAATGACACGTTGTATTGGCTAACTGAACAGGTTACAATATGCAGGCTCGCCTGAAGAAGGGGCCTGAGTGAGTGGCCTCGAAAGCTTGCGCCTTGTAATCTGGTCACTTAGCCAGTACAACGTGACATTCTGCTTCACTTCTCATTGCATCCATAGCGGCTAACATGGTACAACACCCGACTACTGCAGACATCAAATGACAAGGATGATAAATCTCTGTATCTTTGAATATTCAATACAGAATTTAAAAGTTCTCTATGACCTTACTAATTATTTCTTTTAAATTAGGAAAGGGGAGTCCTTTTTGACAACATAGAAAGCATAATAGCTTCTGTCTTTGCTTTCATGACAGACGTGGCACTTCCCCGCTTTATGTCTCCACGTCTGGTCAAAGTGCTGACTAATCTGTCTGTTTAGAACGCTCTCTCTTCCAGAATGAAGATGCCATTTAGAGATTCTTTTTCTCTTCACGTTTCACTAAGGCAGGGGTGTCCAAACTACGGCCTTTGGGCCAAATGCGGCCCGAGGTCAATTTTTAATTGGCCCACAGCAAATTCTAAAACTATACAATACAATACAATTTCTTTTTTTGTATAACCCAAAATCACACAAGAAGTGCCACAATGGGCTTTAACAGGCCCTGCCTCGTGACATATGGCCTACACACAAAACTTGTTTTTAACTGAATTGTACTTGTTAGGTTTAACACCAGGCGGAGCTACTGTCTTGATCAAGGCAGCGTCTTCACAAACAAACGCAACCAAAGAACAATTTTGCTACAGGTGACCAAAAATGGCAGAACCAAGGAAACACACAATAGCAAGTGAGTGCAGAAAATTTCAGACACGGTGGGAAAATGAATATTTCTTCCTAGAAGTCAAGGGGCAAGTGTGACTATTTGATTTGCAATCAAACTGTTACAGAGATGAAAGAGTATATATAATGTGTGTCGACACTACGAAACCAAACATCCGACCCTACACTGGTGCCGAGGGAGAAAAGAAGGTTAAGCAAATAGCAGCCAGTGTGCAAGCTCAACAACAGGATTTCATCTTTGCTAACAAAACACAAGAAAATGCCACATTAGTTACGAGGTAGCGCAACTCACTGCCCGTCACGGGGAACCTTTCCCAGATGGGTGCCACACTTAAGTCTCAGGAATAATGTTGCCGGAGAAAATACAGGAATTCAACAACGTTCGCTTGTCCAGAAACGCAGTCGTGCAGCGAGTTGAAGAATTGTCAGCTAACTTAAAACATCAAGGGGCAGATAACGCTTGTGCTTTGGATTTTTACTCGATTGCATGTGACGAGAGCACTTTGGAATACAATAAATGAAAACCCATTAATGGATTTTGCTAGCTTAATACACAGGAGGTGAAGCAGCATACCTCACGTCTAGTGGGTGGCCCAGCCCTTCGTATATTTCTCTGCATGTGGCCCTCAGTTTGGACACCCCTGCACTAAGGGTTTCTTCTTCTGCACGTTGTTTTTATACAAATGCCTGTTTTGCCAGTTTATCTCATCTTTCATGCTCCTGGATTCTTTTCTGATAGAATATGCAAACTTTTCACAACCAGTCTTCCAACTTATCTGTCCTTTTATCCTCATATGTTCTTTTTTTTTTTTTTTGCTAGAATATGCAAACGTTTCACTGCCAATCTGTTGTAAATGTCATTTTTGTCTTTTCTTTTTATTAGCCAAAGTACCCGGCATTGCCTGGGTGTAAGCAAATGGTGGAAAAACTTTCTTTTGTAAGTTCAACATGTAATGGCCGACCCCTTACCCAGCTGGCAGCTACACTTCCAAGACCTGTGGTCTGGATAAATTACTGAGGCTAATCTATAACTACCAAGCCGTACCTCTAACAAATTAAGTTTTCCCCACAATCAACGGTTTAAACATAAGCACACAAAAGCAGATAAGTGTATAAATATATTAAACTAGCCGAAGCCTGCTGTAGCATACGGCGGTGTAAGAATAGGAACGGAAAACGGTGAGAAAGGAATTCAGTATAACAAAGGCTTAGGAAACGACCGTCGCAGAATAACGAAAATAGCGAGGAGCGAAACCAATGCCAATGGTCGAGAGTACCTTCCTGTAGCAGGCTACAGAAAACATAGACATATATAGATAGATGCCGCATTCACTGTGTTGCCCAGTCGTCACGATAAGTCAGCGCGTCCGCCCTATTGCGAGTGGTAAAAGTGCCATTTAAACTAATACACATAGACACAGAAACCAGGTTTTCTGATGAAAAAACAATAACGTTTTAAACAGTATCGTTTACATACAACAGATTTTGGCAAATCGTTTATATGCAATTATTTATATCCATTTGTACACTCAATGCGTGCGTATCCCATGGTCTTAGAGTTAGTGGGCGGGGCTCTGTGAGTTGGTGGGTGTGGCTCTCTGTCTTGCTTGCCCTTAGTTAGAGTTGGCGGGCGGGGCTCTCTGAGTTGGCGATCATGGCTCTCTGTCTTGCATGCAGTGTAAAGTCAACGTGGCTCAGAGGTGCATGTGGACTTTTGCACAGACAAAAGCGACTGAGACTGTGTTTGGTGAGTTGTTGTGTGCCTCGAGAGCGACGCTGGACTTGGGAGGACGGTTACAGTTGGCGTGTGTGGCTCTATTGTGTATATCCCATGACGTGGTAGGAGGGTTAGAGTTGGCGGGCGGGGCTCTGTCAAGCGTATCCCATGGTCTTAGAGTTGGTGGGCGGGGCTCTGTCTTGCTTGCGCTCAGTGTCTTGCGTGCCCTCAGTGAATTATATATATAGATGAACAATAACAAAGAATGAACACTTTCACACGTAGAAAATATATATGTATATACCACCACCAAAGCAACAGCGTGACAACACCATATATACAATATGAAAACCCTCCCTTGTCCCAGTAACGTATACCAAACACAAAACACAAAAAACAATGAATGAATACGGAAAATGTCGATGATAGTGAACTTGAGTCCGAGTATACAACGGTCCTGAATATGATGACTGGTTAACAGATAAGTGATGTGTTTGAATTTCTCGGGAAAAAATGGAACAACCTCACCGTGAATCCTCAGGATGTGGTGGATAATGCAGTTCAACCCCGGGGTCTCTGGCGATGATTGTATTGATGCAAGTCCGGCAAAATGAAAAACAAACTGGTATCAAAAGCGCAATGTGGAAAACAGCAGGTAAAGTTGGTTCGTTGTAGTGAAATGTAATCTCCGTCTTTCTCCTCCCTTTCTCCTCTGTTCCCTCTTGATTGTTTATGTAATAATGAGCTGGATGTAATTGATCGATTGTAAAGAGGTGCTTTCCATCTTGGGGCTGCGGTCTCTTTCCATCATCCGCCCCCCCCTGTATTTACGGGGACGACATTCGCTGAAGCACACATTATAAACATCAAATGGGACGATGGAAACAAAACGCACTAAGTACAAACATTGAAAACACTATTACTACGTAGCCCCGCTACAAACATGGCTGAGCACAACCCAGAAAGATGCTGTGGGGCATGGCCCGGCCACAGCATGTTTATTTACAAAGTCCATTATTTACAAGGTGCCTCCAAGACCTTGTCTTCCTTCGCTCCCGACTCCTGCCAACGAATGGAGGGAGGCAGCCCCTTTTATTCCCAGCCGGACGGGCTCCAGGTGCCTCCCGATTATCTTCCTCCGGCACTCCCCAGTGTGGCGGAAGTACCGGCAGCGCACCTGGAAGCACTCCGGGTGTCCCTAGTTTACTTCCCCCCAGCACTTCCACTGCACCCGGGGTTCAAAGGCATTGGGGCACCCCCTGGCGGTGACAATGGGCCCCTATATGGTTGAGCTTCCGAAAGCCACCAGGGCGGTCGACCCCACATGGTCTGGGGGAGGCGTACCACCCCCAGCCACCTGTGACAACGCATACAGACGTATTCTTAGACAAAAGCTGTAATCCAGAAAGATTAACTGAGATGAAAATGCTGTACGTACCTGTGGCCTTTGAGATCAGAAAACTGATGGCTGTAACGCACTGCCTGGTGGGAATTGTAGTCACCAGTGTCGGGGCTTGTTTATTCTTGTTGTTTTATTTTCCCAATGTTTTAATCATGTCATTTTAGCACCATTTTGTTAATTGCAAGATCTCCTGCTTCCTCGTAGTTTTAATGACCGTATGGTCTACCGTCACCTTGGCCTTGGCTACAATGTGACCAGATGTCAAGGGCTCTTTCCTATGTAGGATGGCGGTGCACCACTCCAGGTATCAAACAAATCCCTAATGACTTTCTTTAGTGCTGAATTAAATTAGCGTCCCAAGTGTCTGGTATAGAACTGTGTGGCTGTCATGGTGACGCTAAGATTCACACCATCAGAAATGGTGGGGACTCCAGGAACACACCCAGCCTTGACCCGGCGTGCACACACACTCACTCACTGAGACACACTTAGTGGCCCAATGAATCATAACTAATAATGAAATAAATTAATCAGAAAATTGGAAGAGAACATGCAATGTAATAAAAACACGCAAGCAAAAAGCCCTCTCCTGATCCCTGACGGCGATAATAAATTGTAACTCTAAACAATGAGCACTAATAACAACGTCCAAAGCACAGTTGACGACTGATGGGCGAGTAGAAAGTCCTGTGAATGGCACACTGAAGAGCGATGTAAAATTTGTCCTACCGGTCTCCTATTGCAGTGTGGGATGAGGTGACTGGGAGCGGGACCCTGTGATGAAGACATATCCAATCCGTACAAACTCACGCCAGCTGGCACAAGACAGACCATACATCCAGAGGGGAACAGCAATCCAAGATGAATGACGATGGGTAATCCAATTGGGTGAACAAACAGACGGACGATTGCGATTTCCGGGTGTCTTGATAGTTCACATTATAAAGGGCCCCGTTGGCTCGATCCTCTTTCCAGCAGTCCCTGCACCTTCCAGTTGGATGAACAGCGTATGAACAAACAGACAGACGATTGCGATTTCCTGGTGTCTTGATGGCTACCTTTTTAAAGGACCTGCTGAGTCGATCCTCTTCCCAGCAGCCTCTGCACCCTCCAAACTGCCCAAAAGTGTTATACCGCCAGGGCCACTGGGATATGCAATACCTTTTTAAGTAGCACTGCCACAACTTTGCCTGAATAGCTTTGGCAACGAGTATTTGACTGCTCTTCTGCCAAGCCCCATTTGCCCAGTTCATAACCCCGGTTAAACTAATTTAAAATGGACTTTTCAAAACATGTTTTTGCGGAGAGCTTTAAGTCCAGTGCAATCCGGTTAATGCAAGCTTTGCTTATTAAATCAACTCGCGTCCAAAGCCAAAGAAAATATATATGAAACTAGCCAACCCGCGGCGTACCGTACGCCGCATATTCAGGCCGCTTTTTTAATGATTTTTAAGCATAGGGAGAAAATTTACATTTGAAAAATCGGTTATGTAATAAATCAGCAAGAAAAGCAACATTGTAACAATGCACAGAACGAACCAACACACAATCGTCCGTGCGGCGCTCAGGCGCGGAGGGTGGAACGGGAGGAGAAGGACGTCCATTCAGCTCCCTCCGTCATGCTAGTCTGCTGATTTCTCGTTCAGTATGCACTGCCCGCTCATGTGCCCACCTCCAACTCATCACTCGAGTCATTGTCGTCTTTGCACAGTCCAGATGCACCTGTGACTCACGTAGACTTTTCATTGCTCTGTGCGGTTTTGGCTGCCTTTCTATATATAATCCACACCAAGACACCCGACCACGGTAGCAGCGAGGTGAGAGGGCGGTGTGTACAAAGTGCAGGAGCATCTAAGAAGACGCATGTTTGTCGCGGATGCGAATTGCTGTATGTAGCGTGTAAAACAGTTTGCTATGGTGCAAGCGGTCGTGCGTCGTAACTGAAAACTCGTTTTTTAAAGACTGCTCACTTCATTGTGCATACGACTGTAGGTGAATGAAAAGATGTATCTCTGGAGAGGGCAACATACAATACAGCGTTTTACACGCTGCATACAGCAATTCACATTCACGACAAATTGTTTTACACGCTGCATACAGCAATTCACATTCGCGACAAATATGAATCTTCTTAGATGGTGCTGTCGCGTCCACCCACGCTCTCGAAGCACACACACTGCCTGGTCATGTGCCTGCTCGCAAGAGCAACTAACAGAGACCCGCCCACCAACTGTAAGACCATGGGAAACCCCTCGCAAACTGCTCTACACGCCGCATACAGCGATTCACATCTGCAACATGATTTTTCTTAGATGGTCCTGCCACGTCCACGCTCGTTCTCAAAGCATACAAACCGCCCAGTCATGTGGAGCCTCTGTGTGAACCGGTCAGGCACAGAGAAGGTCGGCTGCTGAGAGAGCGTCTCGACTGTTGCAGGGCCTGCATTGGTGAAGCAGGTGAGACGGTAATGAAACAGAGGCACCGGGCTTATTGGTTTTTAAAGACTGCTTCCTTCATTGTGTTTTAACCTCCATTTTAAAGGATTGTTTCAAGGATGCCATGTTTTACACGCTGCATACAGCGATTCACCTCCGCGAGAAACATGCCTCTATGTACAGTCAACGTCGCTCGGAGGTGTATGTGGCCTCTACGACAGACGCATATAAATGACGGCGTTCTTCCTGTGTCACTGTGTCCGAGTTGGTGGACGTGGTTCTGCGAGTTGTCGTCGTATCCAATGGTCTTACAGTTGGGGGGCGTGGCTCCTTCCTGCTTGCGCCATTGGTGTCTTACTTGTCGGCGGCTTAGTGAATCCCGCTTTCCATGGGTGTCTTGCCTTAGTGAATTATATATATAGATGTGCAGCAATTGTCACCTTTACGCTGTACCTCTTTTACACATTTCAATCCTTGAACAAGTGCCATCATTTCAGCAATGGAAATCAGTCCTTCATGAGAAATCCTGACAACACCAGCATCATTCATATTGAAAATGTCAAATCGCAAAGCTAATCTGCTGCTTTGTGGATCTTTTAATCCGTCTATATAAACTTTACATACTGGCACTCCAGATAATTGATCAAAAACTGATTATGCCATGTCAGTGGACTAATTCTCAACTTTATTTGTCAACTGTATACCTATTTATATATGTGTGTGTGTGTATACACACAGGTCACTGGCTGGTCAACTAAATGTGTGTGTCACTGTAAAGGGCATAATGAACCTCAGTATAACCCTAAGGGTCAAACCGATGAGGTTTTTGACTGAGAAATTAACTTGGTGGAATCTAAATTTGGTCTAAAAACAAAATTTGTGAATCCACTTTAATAAGAGGATGGGTGTCCATCCAGTTGCTTTGGCTCTTTCATTGCAAAATAATGGCACATCACAAACATTTTTATCAGTACATTCAGTCAATTTGTGATTTCAACAGATGGCGCATCACAAACATTAGCACTGCTTTTCCAAATCCCATACTAAATGGTGTATAGAGATATATACATTGCATGGTGCACTGCCAACGTTAACGCAGAGGTCTGTGTTTATTATTTAGATGTCAAGCCGTATTAGATGGGTGCAAGATCAATGCAGTATTTCTGTTCATGACAGAATCCCTTAATAATCGTATATTTACTAAAGTATTTTGTTTCAAGATGCCAATTGCGTTTATGTTGTTGTAGGTGACAGAGTGCTGTGCATTCACGTTCAACAAATCTTTACAAATAAACGTTGCTGTAAAACGTTGCAAGTAACCCTCCACCCAGTAGATAAAGCTAGGCTACCGGATGGTGTACATGGACTACAAGGTGACCAAAGCCACCATATATATTTGCAATCTGTCCACTCCTGTAATAAGTTTAACAAAATACAAGCAACGTCCCAATGTTTGTAATGACATTTTATGCGGAGGCTACAATGTAATGTCAGCAGCCGAGATGAATGCGAAATGTGGAGGACAAGGCCAGCAAATCCAAAGTGTGAAATATGAAAACCAGAAATCCCAGCAATTAAACGAGTGCCCACCATGTCTACTTTATTTCTGTAATGGAATTAATCACCAGTGTCGTTCTGCTTGTGATTGATGGTGTGGCCACTAGAGGGCATCCCCTACGCCGAGGTTCCATTCACTTTCAGAATTTGTGTCTTTCAGGGCACCTCAGGCTGTCAGTTGTACTCCAGGTATCAGAGGCAGGGTCTCTTTAATCTGATCTGTGGGCCCGTAAATTCATCCCCGGAGTGGAGGAACTCTCTTTTGCTTCCTTTTTGTTTAGATATAACTATTACTAGGGGGCTTACCCCCAGCTTGCTTCGCTCGCCAACCCCCCTTGCATGTGCTACACGCCAGCCACTCTACACGCTACATGTGTCTGTGCCGCTCGTGTTGTGAAAAGATCGGGCTGAATGCACCCCAAGGAGATGCGGTCGCTCCATTCGAAACCCCCTCTTAAACGGTCATATGATGGGAAACAAATACAATTTTTTTTTTTTTTTTTACTTCCTCTTTGCTCGATCAGCTGCTGTCTTGCTTCTGCCATGCGGTGTGATCTGCATTTCGTACGGCACTTCGAACATTTAAAAGCCTGTACAGCAGCTGTCCTACTCTTTGTCTTTTATTTCCTGACCCTGGCGTGGTTAAATCTTTTGACCAGGGCTGTGGAGTCGGTAGATAAATGCTCCGACTCCGACTCCTCAGTTTCTAAATCTTCCGACTCCGACTCCTCAGTTTCTAAATATTCCGACTCCCGACTCCTCTGTATGTATATACTGTACAATGCTAATGTATTTTCTACATCCATTGAAGGAAAGGAAGGCAACATACATGTCATTTCTCCACAGAACTGCTGGCTAGGAAGCCAACACTCTACTATAATGGCAGATTAAAGACAAACACAATTAATTGGTGGCCGCAGATTGCGGGTGTCCACATGGACGGGCAGATCCAGCTTGCCGAAAATCTCGACCACCCATCCAAAGTAATGTGATGCCTCTGTTTGCTGCAGTGGCTGTCTCCTCTGTCAGCCAGCCGGAAGTTTAGTGCATTGTGTCACTCACCGGCCAGCTGATCAGCAGAACGAGCCTCTACTGGAGACAGGTAGAGATCTGTGTTCTCGTTCTTCGCCCCTTCACTAGCGCATAGCTAAGGGGAGCCGACGGAGCTGAGAACACCAGATGATTTTTCAGGCGTTTGACGCGTGATGACTCGTTGAACGGCTGAAAAATCGGCAGTGCATCTGTAAATGTATGGGGGGCTTTAGGCTAGGTTCACAGTTCTCTGTAACAGTGGAACACGACACAATGGAAAGCGGTGCCGCACCTTACCTGTGCATTACATCCCATATAGTGACGATACAGTCAAAGAAAAGCATGCTTCATGGTTACTTGACATGTTCGTTTTGTGGTAACATTATGCACTGCATGCATTGGGCTTTATTCTTACAGCAGAGAAGTAGTTCATTATGACTGTTTGTGAATTCGGACATTTCAACTTACTTTTTAATTCCCATTTAAATTTAATAGGAGTCGGAGTCGGTTAACTTTTTGCCGACTCCAACTCCGACTCCAGGTACCCAAAATTGTCTCCGACTCCACAGCCCTGCTTTTGACACAAAGTCTCGTCTCGCGGGATGTGAGTTCTTGATATTTTTTAACTTATAATTTAAAAATGGAATAAGAATCTGAAAATCTAACAACATCACATTAAAGTTCGATAAACTTTGAAAAGAATGATACCAAACATATAAGCCCAATTTAAAGCATGACAAAAACGTCACATAAAATTGTTGCACTTTGAGGCTTTTGAGATTTTATATATAGAGAGTAGATTATCATTACAGCACATTTGTCTGTCAGCTTTATCAAGGTATCAAGGCGACTTGCGAGATGAAGAGACGTTATAACTGTTCACATTTACTTTGTTGACTTGCTCAGGGTCACAAGGTGAGGTGACTTCAGAGTCCAGTGCCTTTGCCTGAACTCCATACTGCCTGCCTGTGACACAGTACTGTGACTGGAGCAGTAGCGTCTAGTTGGGCTCTTATGCTCTCTTGACCTTCCTAGACCAGGCTGATTCCTTTAGTCTTACCGTTGACACAATTCTAGAACCCTCCAGAAAGAGATCTAAATTAACTGCGAGGCACCAAAGTGTTTCCCTTGTGCCCAGGGAATGGACTGTGGCTGCGGTATTTCTGGCCCACTCCTCCTTAAATTGTTGCCAAACTCACCAATTTGGGTAAAACCAGGAGGCCAGCCTTAGCTCTTGTAGACATTAAAGAGAAGACGACACGCTGAGGTGGCTAACATCCCACTACTGAAAACCTGTGAGTTTTAAGTAACTTTGAGGGTCGGTGCAGGCAAGGCGCTATATAATAAAAAGAGGGGCTTGGGAGCCCACAAGGGGCCATAAACACACAGGAGCTGAGCTGCACCGGTCTAATTCCTGAATTTCTGACATGTTACCCTTGTTAGGGCAGCACATCGGTGAGTCTTGGCTTCAAATCTTAGCCCTGTATCAGGTTTGCATGTTCTCATTGTGTGCGTGTGTGTGTTCACTTCATCGCTCCTTCCACAGACAGGCCCTTTAGGTTAATTGGCCACACTGTAGGTATCAGATTGTGTGAGGTGTGCGTGTGTGTGTGTGTGTGTGTGGACCCTGGTTCCTCCCTTATGTCCAGTGCTGCTCAGGTGGGCTCCTGCTCCCACAAGAAGGTTCTGAAGTGAACACACCAATGAGAGACTTTTGAGCGTTTGCACCTCTTTCATGGGTTTAACAGACCGGGGGTCTCCTCAAGTGCCCTGCCACCCTGCCTTAATGTGGGGGCGAGTCGCTGCTTTATTTTTAGGTGCTTACCAGTAAACTGCATGAGTTCTTATTTTTGGAAAGTCAGATGCCACTTGCTGTGCTGCTCACATCATACACATGTGACACCAGATGCTGCCTGTTCTCATTTATTTGTTTAGTGATACTCTGAACTAAGTGATTTTAAAAAAAAAAACTGCAATTATTTCCATTTTGTGACATGTAAATGACCGGTTAGTAAAGGCGTCACCAGTAAGTAAACACCTTGAGCATTGGAAAGGTGCTATATAAATAAAATGTAATTATTATTATTGTTTTTATTATTATTAAGAAGTCAGTTGGGGAGGTGTAGATACCCAGCCTTTGCCATTTTGTGTTGGGTCCCTTCATCCTGAGCATTGGCAAGTTTAATGACCCCCCTCATGGTGGAATTTGGAAAGAGGGCCCTGATTTGGCATCCGTGCCATCTTCACCATTAGGCAATACTATAAATATGGACTTTTTAATACTGCAGTTTGTAAAAAGATATCTGGCTGACAGAGTCTTTCAGGGGGATAACAGTCTGAAGGAGGGCACTGAGTTGGCACACGTTTGATTTACAGTTCAGCGCCGTTAGGCCACACTATATGTAGTAGTAGCAGCAGAACAGTTGAACTTATTTTGCAGTGTAAACGGCTGTTTGGCTGACAATTTAATTCCCAGAATGCATGTGGAAGTGTACACTCGTGGCTGCTGACACTTTCAACTGTCGTACTCCCCTTGTGCTTCTCTACACAGACTTACACGGCATCGCCATTTCTGGAAGCGGGCCTGGTACTCATTTTCCGGAAAATGCTGTTGAGCAGCTGTCTCACATTCTTTTATATTAGAAAATCTTCGTCCTTTCAGTGCAGCTTTTAATTTTGGAAGTAGTTGGAAATCACAGGGGGCTAAAGTAAGTCAGGTGAGCAGGCCGGAGGATCTAATTGGGGAATCGCTTTTTTGGCCAGAGAACGCGGTGTGACTTGGCACATCGTCATGATGAACAATCCACTTGTCAGGCCACAATTCAAGCAGAGTTTCGTAATCTCTTCAGTACGTCGAAATAACGCTGTTGGTTGCTCGTTTGTCCCTGTTCAATCAATTCTTGGTGGACTATTCCCTTGAACTTAAACTGTGAGTGCGACATGGGTGCTGTTTTTAGGGGAGCGGTGAACCCGGGGTTTTCCATCGCATGCTCCATCACATCTTCTCGCCCATCTTTGAACCTCTCGAAACACACTTGACTTTTTCATGGTATCTTCACCATAGGCCACTCACAAGTTTCAGGAGTGCATTTGCTGATTTTCACACAAACTTTTATATGAATACGTTGCTCCCAAATTTCAGTCACCCATCTGTGTACATGCAGATATCTATTACTTTCCCCATAGCTAACTGACAACGGGCTCTATCAGCTGGCAATTGTACTCACGTATTTGTTCAAACACGAATACTCCTGTGATTTTAATACATTCTGAACTTAATGAATCCAATACACAGTCATGGAGAAGTGGAACCCAACTCTTGATGCCAATCCACACACACCAGACCAGTTAGCTGGCATCCATAACACATGCGCTTCAGAGCAGGTCATGCCCCTCAAAGCTAAGCATGTTCAAACCCGGCCAATACTTACAACAACATTTATTTATGTAGCACATTTTCATACAAACACTTGCTCAAAGTGCTTTACATAATAAAGAATAGAAAAATAAAAGACACAGTAAGACAATAAAATAAGTCAACATTAATTAACATAGAATAAGTAAGGTCCAATGGCCAGGGGGGACAGAAAAAACAAAAAAAAACTCCAGACGGCTGGAGATAAAAATAAAATCTGTAGGGATTACAGGCCATGAGACCACCCAGTCCCCTCTGGGCATTCTACCAAACATAAATGAAACAGTCCTCTTTGGATTTAGAGTTCTCACGGAAGGACTTCTGATGATGGTCACGTAGACTTCTGCCTTTTAATCCATCCATCATTGTTGGAGCATCATGAAGCTTTGAGTGCGCCACTACCACAAAGAAACCGGAAAAAGAAACAGAAGAGAGAGAGTAGGGGAGACTTAGATGGGAGACCATCTAGGAAAGCTTGGGTTGCTGCTGGAAGAGGTGTTGGTGAGGCCAGCAGGGGGTCTGAATGTGGACCCCAATGCCCCAGTGCGGTGACAGGGACACAAGTGCTGTAAAAATGGCGCCATCTTTCAGATGAGACATAAAGCTGAGGTCCCGGCTCTCTGTGGATCATTAAAGATTCCTGGACATCTTTCTTAAACAATAGGGGGCATCCCGATGTCCTGGCTAAATTGCCCACCAATGCCTAGTCGTTCCTCATGATCCCCTGTTTTCTTCTTGGCCATCTCTCTCACCATTTCACCACCTAACAGCTAATGTGTGGTGAGCGCACTGGTGCAATGATGGCTGCCGTCTCATCACCCAGGTGGATGTTGAACCTTAGTGGTGGTGGAAGTGGTAAAGCGCTTTGAGTAGTGAGAGAAACGCTATAAAAATTGTACAGAAATATAAATATCGTGACATCATGTTAACCAGTGTCCTTTTTTCAATCATAGATTAGTTTGCCGTTTCAAATTTACCTCGACAGCAGCCACTTTGACTTACGCACTTGTATATTTTCCTCATTTTCTCGGCCAACAGCAACTCCTGACAGTAACACAAGTTAGCAGGATGGTTGGAGAGGCCTCTGGTAAATATATATATATATATAAATATCTGGGAGTGCAGCTGGATGACAAATTGGACTGGACTGCCAATATTGATGCTCTATGTAAGAAAGGTCAGAGCCGACTATATTTTCTGAGAAGGTTGGCATCCTTCAACATCTGCAATAAGATGCTGCAGATGTTCTACCAGACGTTTGTTGTGAGCGCCCTCTTCTACGCGGTGGTGTGCTGGGGTGGCAGCATAAAGATGAAAGACGCCTCACGCCTGGACAAACTTGTTAAGAAGGCAGGCTGTATTGTAGGAGTAAAGTTGGACAGTTTAAGATCTGTAGCAGAGCAACGGGCATTAAGCAAACTCCTGTCAATCATGAATAATCCACTGCATCCACTGAACAGGATCATCTCCAGGCAGAGGAGTAGCTTCAGTGACAGACTGAGGAGATCGTTCCTCCCGCATGCTATGCGACTCTTCAGTTCCACCCGGGGGAGTAAATGCTAACATTAATTTTATTTTTATTAATTTTTTTTTTTTTTTTTCATTTTTATTACTGTTTAATTTAATATTGTTTTTTATATCAGTATACTGCTGCTGGATTATGTGAATTTCCCCTTGGGATTAATAAAGTATCTATCTATCTATCTATCTATCTGGTACACCAGCTCGCTGCTCCTGCCACTG
Source organism: Polypterus senegalus (assembly GCF_016835505.1). NCBI lineage: Eukaryota > Metazoa > Chordata > Cladistia > Polypteriformes > Polypteridae > Polypterus > Polypterus senegalus. Next base: position 128,080,557 of record NC_053167.1, on the reverse strand, counting down.
GAGGGATACAAAGTCACTTATTTAGAAATGAATCTAAGAGTGAAGGGACTGTTTAAGTGTCACTCTGTATGCCCAATGAGCAGATATGGCGTCACACAGTAAACAACCCCATGGCTCGAACAGGAAACAACTCACAAGTCAGCGCCACTTCACCATTCTGACCAGCTTACTGTACACGGAGTCAGAATGTGCAGGTAACGCAGCCGTGAGGTTCTTCTTCGTTTAGCGTAAATACTACTGACATATTTGCTCAGTGTGTGTACAGAGTGACTCTCACGTAGTTCCTTTTATTTTTCATTTTTATGGTTAACTTGCCTCCGGCAACAGGAGCAGTGAGCTGGTGTACCAGTGGCCTGCGCTCTGCCGCCTCTCCAACCATTGAAATCGTATTGCCGTCTCACTGATTGTTGGACAGGAAAAAGAGGAAAATGTGCAAATATATAAGTTGAAGTGGCCTCGTCAAACTAAATTTGAAACAATAAACTGATCCATAGTTGAAGTCACACAGAAGGTTCCTCAGTTTTAAGAGCCAAGTTTTGTCACACGGGCAGAGAGGCAACCACAGTAGGTGCTTCTTGCTTTATGTGCGAATGCACGGAAAAAACAGGAAATAAAGTCAAAGCGAACTTTATTGTCATCTCAACCATATACAAGTATACAGATAGATGAAATTGCGAAGCTCAGGGTCCACAGTGTAACAACATGAAGTGCAAATAATAAATTAAAAATAGAAGTAAAATTTAAACTTAAATTTAAAATTAAAACACAAACAAGACAAAACATTGTGCAAAGACAAGACAAAGAAGTAGCAGCAATGCTGACATGTAGTAAGTCATTCTCCTTGGTGATTTCAACATTCATTTTGACATCCCCACATCTGAACTGAGAAATGAATTCCTATCCTTACTGGACTGTTTTGACTCGACACAACATGTTGATTTTCCCACCCACTCTGGTAGTCATATACTTGACCTGATCTGTATTTCTGGACTATCTGTTGCCAACACTTACAGCACTGATTTGGGACTCTCTGACCATAAAGCAGTATTTTTCACCGTCTCATTACCTCTCCCTCCTCTTACCTGTAAATGACAAATTTCTTACAGAAACCTTAAAAATACCTGTCCCTCTATCCCTTCTGGATCCATTTCTGATCTTTTACTGTCTGCACCTATTCCGTCAACACTAGATTGTCTTGTTGACCACTATAACTCAGCCCTTCATTCAGCATTAGATAAAACAGCTCCTTTAAAACATAAGGAGGTTTCCTTTAAGCGTTCAGCTCCTTGGTATAATTCAGAATTGCGATCTATGAAAGCAGCTGGCCGACGCCTTGAGAGAATGTCACGTAAGACTGGCCTCACCGTGCACATCCAGGCTTTCTCTGACCGCCAGAGAGCTTACAGAGAAGCACTAACTGCTGCCAAGAACACCCACTATGGCAGAATAATAGAAAGTGGCCACGATAACACAAGGGTTTTGTTTTCTGTAGTTAATAAACTACAAAATTAAAGATCTAAATAATTCAACTAACATAAATCCATCATCTGTTTATATCTCTCCCTGTTTTCCCACTCCATCCAGCTCCTTCTCTAAGTTCTCACCAGTCACATCTGCATTTGTTAATAACCTGCTCTGTAAGATGAGGCCGACTATTTGTGTACTGGACCCCACCTCCAGCACACTACTTCCATCCTGCCTTCATGCCATAATCCTGACTGTTACAACAATAATAAACTCATCTCTTGACACTGCCTCTGTGCCAATCACTTTTAAAATCACTTCTGTAACCCCAACGTTAAAAAAGTCTGGTCTTGATGCTGACAATCTTAACAATGTCCGGCCTATTTCCCACTTACCTTTCCTGTCAAAAGCTCTTGAGCGTGTTGTAGCCTCCCAACTCACCAGTTACTTAACAACTAACAACTTGATGGAACCCTTTCAGTCTGGTTTCAGGGTGCAGCACAGCTGTGAAACTGCTCTGCTACGGGTAACCAATGATTTGCTTATGGCAGCAGACTCTGGACAAAGCAGCATATTAATTCTGTTAGACCTCAGTGCAGCATTTGACGCTCAGGTCAGACATGATATTCTACTGTCCAGAATGGAGAACACGCTGGGTATCTCTGGCACTGCCCTCCAGTGGTTCAAGTCCTATCTGACTGATAGGTAAGAGTTTGTTAGTCTTGGCAACAGCAGATCCAGCGCCTCAGGGCTCTGTCCTCGGCCCTCTTCTCTTCTCTATTTATATGCTTCCTCTTGGCCATATTATTCGTAGCTATGGACTGGGCTATCGTTTTTATGCAGATGATACTCAACTCTACTTCAATGTTAAAAGTGGAACTTCATCAGAGCTTTCTCAGCTCACAACCTGCCTTAGTGAAATTAAAACCTGGATGGAGCAGAACTCTTTAAAATTAAATTGCAACAAAACTGAACTGCTGCAAATTGGGACTAAAATGCAACTTAATAAAGTGAGCTCCTTTCCAGTCCATCTTGGCGGTGATCTCATCAGACCTGCCTCTACTGAAAAAAATCCTGGTGTCATTTTTGATTCCTCCCTCTCTTATTCTGTCCACATAAATCACATTAAGAAACTTTCTTACTTTCACCTCCGTAACATATCACGTGTTCGCTCCTTCCTCTCCTTTTCTAATGCTGAGAAACTTGTCCCTGCTTTTATCACATCCCGCATAGATTATTGTACTTTGTAACTCGCTGCTGGCAGGTGCCCCTTCTAATCTTATATCACAGCTCCAGCTTATTCAAAACTCGGCTGCAAGAGTCCTTACTTGAACCAGCAGCAGTGAGCACATCACACCCATCCTGCTCCATCTTCACTGGCTCCCCGTGTCTTACAGAATCGAGTATAAAATCCTACTAATAACCTACAAAGCCTTAAATAACCTTGTGCCAAACTACATCAGCGACCTTCTCCATCACTATGTGCCTGTCCGCCCACTAAGGTCCTCTGATTCTGGCAGTCTTGTTGTGCCCCACACTAATCTACACTCCATGGGTGACAGCGGGGCCTTCAGCTGTATAGCGAGTGCCCAGACTCTGGAATCACATCCCAGAATTAATCAGGACAGCTGACTCCATGAATTCTTTTAAAAAACAACTCAAAACTCAACAGTTCAGGAAGGCTTTTAGCTCTACTTGACTTTATTAGCCTTCTCTCAGTTTACTTCTCTGTCCAGGTGCTCGGGATAATTTGTGTGTCTGTTATATCACAAATTAGGTTATTTGTCAGGTTTTTATCTTAGTATTGAATTTAATATTTTACTCTGGTTTATTGTTCTTTATTCTATTCAATGCTTTGTTATGTGTTTCATTGTTCTATTCAGGTAAACATTTGTATCCAATGTTACATATACCCTGCTGTTTTTTCTAAGACTCTGTAAAGTGCCTTGAGCATGGGAAAGGCGCTATATGAATTAAATGTATTATTATTATTATTAAAAACTATCCTGCAGCCTGGCAGATCTGGCTTTGATGCTGCAGTATGTTCTCCTGGATGGCAGAAGTGTGAAAAGTCCATGTGAGGGTTGTAAGGGGTCCTGCACAATGCTGCAGGCCTTGCGGACACTGCGTTTGTAAAATATGTCCTGTAGTGAAGTGTTCTCTGCTGTCTTCACTATCCTTTGCAGGCGCTTGCGGTCAGATATGTTGCAGTTGACTGAACAACAGAGCTGTTTCTTAGAAGACCTCAAATGCGGCGCTAAAACCTGAGCCTCCTTGCCTTGTGTGACTTCGCGTCATGCGCGTCATTTATCCACAAACCACACGATTGATGCTGATGAGAGCAAGAACCCTGAGGCAACTCTCAGATCCCTGGTCTTGAATTAGATATAAATTAGCTCTAAAATGGAGGATTCCTTCTGCTGAATTAATGGAAAAATATACACAAATCATTTTATAGGTCAGCCTTTTGACGACAGCCTGCTGATGATGATACAGGGAGATTCGCTCGAAAGAGGCCCTGAATATTCTGTAGTAACTCTCACTAGGATGAAGCAATCTGAACGAAACAACGTGCAATGTGCTCCTCGGATTATGGAGCTTCAGACAAGCCGAGATGCCCCTGCGTCAGAGCGATGAGGTAGGCACCAGACAGCCATTGCGACCTTTAACCTCCATTTGAAACTTCTGGGTGCCTACCGCTTGTACCCCTTTACTCAGTCACCTCATCAGGATGGTGGTGTATAGTATTGAGCAGCGCGTCTTCATGGTGTGAACCTATTGGGTCACCAATTCGTTTAAACGACGTCAGAATCAACTGTATGATCGTGAGTTAACAGAAGGTTACTTCCAGCAAGATGGAGCAACATGTCAAACATCGGCAAAGAGCATGGCAGAAACTGAGTCCTCCTTTGGTAACAGGGTCATTTCAAAGGGGCTTTGGCCACCACGGTTGCTGGATTTGACACAGCCAGATTCTTCCTTTGGGGTCTGCAAAACAGAAAAGTCTATCGGAACAACATTGTGGAAGATTTGAAGGAAAACAGCCAACATGAAAGTGCTGCTATTCCCCCCTGAGACGTTTTCCAATACTTTCAGATACACAGAGTGCCACATCGAAATGTGTCTGGCAGAAAACGGAAACCACGTGCAGCATCACATGTAATGCAATCGATTACACACACACCAAGGTATAGAGCGGATTTATTTGATTCAGATTGCTTTTTCTTAACGGGAGTTACAACAGAATATTCGAGTGAATCTCCCTGTAGAAGGAACTTCAGCTGCATTAAATTCGATAATGTTAATCGCCGCTGGCCCTGTCCTCAATTAGCGCTAAGGCTACTAATCCAAAAACTTAAAATGTTTATGATGATGTTGTGACACGACATACATTTTGTTATAATAAGGAGATGGGAACACAATGAAAGTGTTAAGAAGCCAGCCTCCAAAAAGAGCCACACGGCTGTCCAGGACCTTAGCCCAGACGAAGCCCCCTGAAAGATAACGAGTACCCCACTGCTACCTGCAGGCTTTGGCCTAAAGTGTAAATAGAGATACCTCACAAGGGAGAGACACTCAGTTTCTATAGTTTGTTGAGATCAGTTCAACAAAGAATCTTTAAAAACTAAGATTTATTACTGGAAATTACAAAACAGGGCAAAATGCTCAAAAGACCAAAAAAGGACTTGCCTAAAACGCAATGTGGTGAACAAGTCCCAGTACAGCCACACCACATGCACTTCAGAAGAGGTCACCCACCTGAAGTTCAGCATGTTCAGGCCTGGCCAGTATTTGGATGGGAAGCTGGGTTTGCTGCTCTGAGAGGTGTTGGTAAGGCCACCAGGGGGTCTGAATGTGGACCCCAATGCCCCAGTGCAGTGCTGTAAAAATGGTGCCGTCCTTCAGATGAGACATAAAACTGAGGTCCTGGCTCTCTGTGGTTTGTAGGGTGCATCCCAATGTCTTGGCTGAACTGCCCTCCACGGCCAAGTCACCGTGGCCCCCTAATCATCCCCTGTCTCTCTCTTACCTATTCAGATTCCTTTCATTGTCATTGCACTTAGTACAACAAAATTGCAGCAACCCTAAATATGCATTCACCTACAGTTAGGTCCATAAATATTTGGACAGAGACAATTTTTTTCTAATTTTCGTTCTGTACATTACCACAATGAATTTTAAATGAAACAACTCAGATGCAGTTGAAGTTCAGACTTTCAGCTTTAATTCAGTGGGTTGAACAAAAAGATTACATAAAAATGTGAGGTAACTAAAGCATTTTTAACACAATCCCATCATTTCAGGGGCTCAAAAGTAATTGGACAATTGACTCAAAGGCTATTTCATGGGCAAGTCCGTCGTTATGTCTTATCAATTAAGCAGATAAAAGGCCTGGAGTTGATTTGAGGTGTGGTGCTTGCATGTGAAAGATTTTGCTGTGAACAGACAACATGCGGTCAAAGGAGCTCTCCATGCAGGTGAAAGAAGCCATCCTTAAGCTGAGAAAACAGAAAAAAACATCTGAGAAATTGCTACAATATTACGAGTGGCAAAATCTACAGCTTGGTACATCCTGAGAAAGAAAGCAAGCACTGGTGAACTCAGCAACGCAAAAAGACCTGGACGTCCACGGAAGACAACAGTGGTGGATGATCGCAGAATCATTTCCATGGTGAAGAGAAACCCTTCACAACAGCCAACCAAGTGAACAACACTCTCCAGGGCTTGGTCGGCGTATCGATATCCAAGTCTACCATAAAGAGAAGACAGCATGAAAGTAAATAGAGAGGGTGCACTGCAAGGTGCAAGTCACTCATAAGCCTCAAGAATAGAAAGGCTAGATTGGACTTTACTAAAGAACATCTAAAAAAGCCAGCACAGTTCTGGAAAAACATTCTTTGGACAGATGAAACCAAGATCAACCTCCACCAGAACGATGACTCATTATCTAAAGCATGCCACATCATCTGTAAAACACAGTGGAGGCAGTGTGATGGCTTGGGCGTGCATGGCTGCCAGTGGCACTGGGACACTAGTGTTTATTGATGATGTGACACAGGACAGAAGCAGCTGAATGAATTCTGAGGTGCTCAGAGACATACTGTCTGCTCAAATCCAGCTAAATGACGTCAAATTGATTGGCGTTTCATGATACAGATGGACAATGACCCAAAACATACAGCCAAAGCAACCCAGGAGTTTATTAAAGCAAAGAAGTGGAATATTCTTGAATGGCCAAGTCAGTCACCTGATCTTAACCCACCTGAGCAGGCATTTCACTTGTTGAAGACTAAACTTCAGACAGAAAGGCCCACAAACAAACAGCAACTGAAAGCCGTTGCAGTAAAGGCCTGGCAGAGCATTCAAAAGGAGGAAACCCAGCATCTGGTGATGTCCATGAGTTCAAGACTTCAGGCTGGCATTGCCAGCCAAGGGTTTTCAAGCAAGTATTAGAAATGAACATTTTATTTCCAATTATTTCATTTGTCCAATTACTTTTGAGCCCCTGAAATGAAGGGATTGTGTTAAAAAATGCTTTAGTTGCCTCACATTTTTATGCAATCTTTTTGTTCTACCCACTGAATTAAAGCTGAAAGTCTGAACTTCAACTACTTCTGAGTTGTTTCATTTAAAATTCATTGTGGTAATGTGCAGAACCAAAATTAGAAAAAAATTGTCTCTGTCCAAATATTTATGGACCTAACTGTATAATGGACATAATTAAATTATAATAGAATACAATACAATGACTAAATGTTGAACTTAGGTAGAAAGCACATAATGAACTGAGTGCAATAATAGAAATAGATAAAGAATGTAAACTTATAGTACAAGAGTGACTGTTGTTACATCGGTCATTGTCAGTGTTTATGGCTCTCGGTCATAAACTGTTCTTAAATCTGTTTGTCTGCCATTGGATGGACCTGAACCGCCTACCAGAGGGCAGCAACTCCACCAGGTGATGTCCAAGGTGGGAAGGGTCTTTCATGATGTTTGGCAGCGAGAGCTAAAGGGTTCCTTCAAAGAGGGCAGTGTACAGCCAATCAGAGTTTATGATCCTCTGAAGGGCTCTCCTGTCTGCCAATGAGCTGGTGGCATACCACGTGGAGATGCCAGGATGACGGCACACTCTCAGTGAAGCAGCGGTGAAAGGACACTGGCAGCTGGTGAGCGTACTGACACAAAAATGGCTGCCGTCGCATCACCCAGATGGATGCTGCACATTAGTGGTGGTTGACATGGTCCCCCTCTGTTTAAGCACTTTGAGTAGTGAGAAGAGCACTATATAAAAACAATTAGTCATTATTATTATTATTACAAATTCAGAATCCAATAAACACGGACACAAAAAAATTCCTGAAAAAAGAATTAAGAAATACCACCTTAAACTCCAATACCAGCCCGGTGCTCCACTGCTAACTCTTGCGACTGACTGAGACTAGAAAGTCAGAAGGCGGGCCCAACAAGAGTGATGTCACGGTGGCCCGCCTCCTTTGGCCCCACCCACAAAGTACATGAAATTATAGCACATTTAAAGTTACAGGACATTAATGTTAAGTCATAAACATAACAGAAGTGACGTAAAATCGTGAACATGTATCATTCTGAATTAAGAAAAACAACAATTGAACAGAAAATACACCCACGCCCAGGCTGACAAACAACGCCTTTTTCTGTAGCACTCTTCCCCTTTCATATTCGATTATGATGATATCTGCTGTTCAATAAACGTTTTTCAGCCATTATAATGAATGTGTCATGTGGGCGATCAACCAGACAGAATGGGATGGCTTCCTCAAAGTACTGAATTAAAGGTCTGAGTACTTTTATGACTGAGGGATTTCAGTTTTTAATACACGTAAATACATTTCATTTTTAATAAATGTGCAGACCTTTCTGAAAACACGTTTTCACTTTGTCATTATGGGTTACTGATTGTAGACTGATGGGCAAAAATGGCACATGTATCCATTTCAAATTCAACGTATGACACAATGAAGTGTGAGGAGAATGAAGGGGTCTGAATGCTCTCTTAGTCCGGTATACATTATGTTGTTATGTCATGTCCGTATCTTTTGCCTTTTATTTACCACAAACTCTTAAACAGCACTGACTGGTGACATTATGGCACCCTGTAGCTCCACTGAATGTGGCACGATTGTTTTATTAATGATTGTAACCTGAGGTAATAATCATCCTTCCATGCCGAGGCCCATTTTGTCCAGTTCAGGATCCAGGGTTGGCCTCTACTTTGTGTTCAATGCTGCTGGCACAGTCTCTGTGCCCCCTAACAGGATGTGTTTACACATGTTATCTAAGACATCGTCAAAGAAGAACATCCACTCTGCTGGTTTTAAAATTGCACAACAGCAGAGTGTAATGGAAGGCTGCCACTCAAACATGGCATCACATTGACCAGGTGCCTTTTTTTTGTTTTAGGTACTCGCAAGTCTGCGCAGCGTAAGAAACAACTTCACCGTTCTGACCAACTTACATGGAGCCCCTAACAAGTAAGTTCCTCCATTTAACATACACAGTGTTAAGTGAGATAGCAGGCAGCTCATGTAAATGAGGCATTTCAATAATTTGAATGGCTCTTTGTCTAAATCAGGCAGTAATGTCTCTAATACAACTGACATTTTTAGTCTTTTCAAGATTGTGGTTATTGGCCCTGTTAACACTATGGGGGTACTTTAAATAAAATAAAGTCCAGCAGGCCAATCATCAGCCCGTGAATACTTAATACATCAGTGGAAAGTGTCCATGATAATAAACTAGTCTACAGTTTCTCAAGTTTGCCACAAGAGAGCAGCCTTGTTTCTTTTTCTGGAGTTTTTGCTCCAGGCTAGCGTGGCAGACTCTGCTGAAACGCGGACATTTCAGTGGTTTAGTCAAATAGCACGGTGACCGACTTCTATGGAGGTGTGTTGGAAATGACAGGCTTTGTGCCATTCAGGAGACATGTTTAATGAAGTCGGAGCAAGGGGGCCAGTCAGTACTGCAGCGTAATGGTGACTGCAGTTCTTCAAAGTGGCCATTGCCTGGACTAATATCATGATTTTAGTCTCACCTACAGAATAGACAAGGCCTGATGTCAATTTAAATTAGTTTTACTACCTGTTACATCACTGTGACTGAGTGACATTTCTATTATATACTTGGCAGAGTCATTTTTTAATGTAAAGATAAGTTGTGGTGTGTTTTGTTAAATAAATATAATTGATATTAATGATTATTACATTTAGTATATGTCAAGGAGATATTTTATATATAAGTATTCATAAGTAACATGTTGTATCTTTTGTATGTATCTTAGAAGTTATATGAACATTTATTTTCCAAGTATTATATAATTACTAGGCATGGTGCCTGTTGAAGAATAATTAAAAAATGATTTGCTATCTCTCGTCTTATGTGTACCTTCAGCTCCTTTCCTCTGAGTTCATGTGTGTCTAAACATCTCAAGCTTCTCAGACTACCTCATCACTTTAAGGCGCCTTTCTAGCCTCCTGTCTGGTTTTATGCTTTTAGTCAATGAAAATAATGCTTTTGGCACGAGCCTTTACTCCTCCTTGCCTATCTATCTATCTATCTATCTATCTATCTATCTATCTATCTATCTATCTATCTATCTATCTATCTATCTATCTATCTATCTATCTATCTATCTATCTGTATAGTGCCTTTCATATCTGTCTATCTATTGTAGCCACCAGGAGGTGTCACTGTACCCCAAACCCAAGACACAGTATTACCCAACCCACTTTTAGGGTATCTATTTATCCTTGGCATGTTTCTAAATCACCTTTCTAAGATCAGTTGGACAATCACAATAAACAGACCAATTCTTCCTCCTTTCCTCCTCCCGTTGAGTGTTGCTCACTGCCTCCAGACTCTTGACTCACTGATATGAGGCAGCAGCAGGCTCCTTTTTTCAAAAACTCTTGCAGGTGTCCTGACTGGGCTACCCTACAAAGATCACTGCTATCTGGTGTATGAGGGGATGGAACAGCTCTTGACTCTTGGCTCCCGTTGGTCCGTCCATCATTTTATACTGACTGGGCTGAAAGTTATATTCCACAAAGTGATAGTCGTTCCACTCTGGCTTCCAGTCTGGGTAATAAACCATCCTCCTTCCTGGCCAGGATGGCTGTTCTTGTCCCTATCTATCTATCTATCTATCTATCTATCTATCTATCTATCTATCTATCTATCTATCTATCTATCTATCTATCTATCTATCTATCATATATTGCATTATCTATCTATCTATCTATCTATCTATCTATCTATCTATCTATCTATCTATCTATCTATCTATCTATCATATAGTGCCTTTCTATCTATCTATCTATCTATCTATCTATCTATCTATCTATCTATCTATCTATCTATCTATCTATCTGTCTATCTTTTTTGTCTGCCATCTGTCTTCAGGATGAGCTAACGGAGCTGGAATTGCTGTTGAAAAGTCGTTTGTGCATAATAAATTAAAAAGCTTTCATTTCGAGCAGTAATAGCCATTGCACACATTAGTAATGCCCTGTTTGTATTTTTTAAATCAATGTAATGGCATCTTGATAATAAAAAGTATAATTTTCTATTAAAACCATAGTACTAGGGTGTCGTACCATGTTAGCCATTATGAATGTAGAGAAAAGCCAAGCAAAATGACACCTTTTATTGGCTAATAATTTTTAGTTAGCCAATAAAAGGTGTCATTTTGCTTGGCTTTTCTTTATTAAAACCATGAAAACCTTTTAGAATGAGCCCAAACTTTTGATTGGTAGTGGATGTTTTGTCATGTCTCTTCATATATGCCACACTATGTTTAGCTATGACATGCTAGGTGAAGTTACATCATGTCACGTTATGCTGTGCTGTTAATCACGTGTCATCATATGTCATGGTATGTCACTTTATGCCATGTTATATCATGTTATTTCATTGTATGTTAAATGATGTCATGTTATGTTGTAAACCAGTGGTCTTCAAACTCTGACCTGGGGGGGATACCGATGGCTGAAAGTTCACAATGTGTGCATCATTCTTACTTTTAATTTAAAGTCAAAGTACACTTAATTGTCACCTTAACTATATTCAAGTAAACAGAGGGGTGAAACGACAATGCTTGGGACTCCTCACAGAGTACGTATAGTGCAGTTGAGTTCATTGTTTAGTTATCTCATCTGGAAATATTTCCAAGAAACTTATGTTTGTTAACTGTACCTTTAAACGCTTAAGTGCCTTTTGCCGTTTGTTCCCCTTAATTATATTCAAGTGGTGACGATTAGCAAGGAGCAGTGCAGATACAGGCAGACAACATTGACCATATTCACTTACTTGCGCATTAAAAAGCGTTTCTTCTTAGAGAGTCAAAGCTTGGGTCCATTAAAGTCCCCTCTGGCACTCCTTGTGTGATTTTCGGCTTTACAAGAAATAAATTGTTGTTATTTCTTACAAATGACCTGGAAAGTGGATATGGCTGTTAAGTTACTGCTCTCCTAAGGTATTCAGTGTTGTCAAGATTTGAATGTAACTAAGAATACAAACAATATATAAAAAAACATAAAGTGAAAGGACTATGGCAAAAGAATAAGAAAATAAAAATCAGGAGTGGTCTTCTGTAGACTCTCTTGTATACTCAGATATGGGGATGGCTATTTGAGGAGTAAACTGCAAGACAATGATTACATTGTTATATTATGTATATTAAAGAACCATCAACAACAAATCAAATGAATAATATATTGAACAATTATTATAAAAGTACAAGTAACGGTGATAAAATCCAGTGAATCCACTTGACTTGAGCATTCCTAGTTTTCTTCCTCTTTCTCTGTACGTTTAGCATTCATTTGCTCAGAGGTTGATGCGCTTGCTGCTTCCTGAGCTGCTCTTCTTTTCTCCACCCTAGCAATCTGCTTCTTTTATCGGCATCTTTTTGTGTTAAAACTGATTAAGTCAGTGTTTGTGTTGCAATTACTTACTTAGTACGTTTTCTTTAATTTTTCACTTAAGTATTCAATCTGCCTCAAGAATGATTAAAGATATGAAGAGGTAGGGGAAGTGACGGTGAAGGTAGTAGGGATCAGAACGGCGCCCGTACATATGTGTCACACTGCCATCCCGCTGGCCGCTGCCGAAAGTTGATTCTACTATAAAATAAAAATAAAAAGAGGAATAACCTTGGAGGTCAATCATGAACCTGAAAGCGGACAGTAGACGTCACATAGTATATATGTACCAAATTTCAGGTTAATGGGTGGAGGTCAGTCATGACCCCGAAAGCGGACAGTAGATGTCACATAGTATATGTGTACCAAATTTCAGGTTAATGGGTCAAACGGTTTGTGAGCTATGAGTGATTTAGAATCCTGGACAGACAAACGGACAGCCACAGTAGCGTATTATATAAGAAGAAAGTTGAATAAATCAGACTCTGCAGCTGCACCTCTGGTTAGCAGAAATAGCCCAAAGGTTGATAGAAATCTACGTTTTGTACCCAATACTTGTATGCAAATTTTGGTTGACCAGTGAAAGCGTACTCAGGGTATCCTGTTTACATGCAGACACAGACACACAGACACAATTCGAATAATAGTATTTTCGGACTCAGGGAGGTCTAAAACGTCAAAATTCATCAAAATCTCTAAATCATATTTTTGGACCTTTACACAGTACTTTCCCAATACTTTGTACATGAGAAAGTAAAAAGACCAGCTCACTAAATAATGAGATCAGTGACCAAGTATGGATAATCAGTAGGAATAAAAATCTACAGCCACAGGGGTCCCCCCCCTCAGGGCTGAACTTGGTGGCCGCCATTATATACAAATCAAAACGCTTTGGCCTAATCTTCTTGTTGCTGTCATTCTTCCTGTTACCTCACAAAGCTGGTGAAGCCGATGGCTGCCTTGTCACCTCACTCGTACCTTTTTTCTTTCTTGTTTTTCCAGGAGATCACCGGCGACAAGTCAGCCTCCCATCACCAGGGTCAGCCTGCCAGGTAAGCTGGACTCTGCAGGGTCACCAGAAGTCCTGCGTCGCCTCATGCATTTTCTTTTCTGTCATCTTATTTTTTTTGGAGAGTGGTCCTGAAAGAGCTGATCATGTAGAGCAGTTGTTACGATGAGCACACAGGATATTTTGTTGTCCTTACCAGGGTGACGCACATTGCCACACTTGACTTGTCTGATGCGTTGTGTTTTTCTACTGTTTTATATTTCAGTGCTGTCTTGTTGTTAGGTGTACTTTTTGAAGCCCTGAGCACTATGACTATTTTGGGGTCCCTGTTCTTTTTTCACTCCTGTGTGTATTGGGGCCCTCCCTGGCTATGGGGCCGATGTGATTAGTCCTCTCCCTTCTTTTATATAATGGTGTGTTCTTCGGTGTACAAACAAATTATACAGCTAAGCTTCAGAAAAGCTGTGTCTGTGAGAAACGGATAAAGGCCTGTAACGTTACATTACATTTAAAGTCGCGGCCAAAAGTTTGGAGAATGACCCAAGTTTCGGTGTTTACACATAGTTTGCTGCTTCAAATGTTTTTAGATCTTCTTACAGATGTTTCTGTGGTATACAGTGGAACCTCGGGTCACGAACATCTCGGAACACGTACAAATTGGGTTACAACCAAAAACTTCGCCAAACTTTTGCATCTGTTCACGACCACACCCTCGAGTGACAAACAAGCCAGTTTCCCTTCTGGTTTGTATGCGCCGATGATTTCCGCACGTGTTCAGTCTCTCCCTGTACTGTACATTGTTCTCACTCAGACGTGCATCACGCAGAGGGACTTTACCTCAAAACTGTAACCTCCTCTCCACCCAGTTCCTCCTTACTTCCTTCATGCCAGAACTCGACTCATGCAAGGTTAGTTTTCTTAGTTGTTTATGGTTAGTTTTTGTATAAATTACAAAAAAAAACGGATTTTTCAAATTTGAATTTTTTTCCCTGTGCTTAAAACTCATTAAAAAAAGTGTTTATAGCGAGCGGTTCGTAAGGCTGTAGCGTGAACTCTTGCAGTGTTAGTTTTCTCTGTTGTTCAAGGTTTTCTTAGTGTTATTCAATGTTTTTACATTTAGTTTACTATTACGCTGTGCATTCTATGGTGTAGTTAACTATATTTGTGCTTAAAAATCTTAAAAAAATATATATATATTTACATACAGTTCATACGGCCTGGAATGGATCAATTGTATTTACATACAGTCCTATCGAGGAAATTACTTCAGGTCACGACCAAATCGGATTGTGACAATAGTTTTGGAGCGCATTACGGTTGTGACCTGAGGTTCCACTCTACTGAAGTAGAATGGCAAGCATTTCATAAGTTCCAAAGGCTTTTATTGACAATGACATGAAGTTTATGCAAAGAGTCAAAAGCTACAGACCTTCCAAAGCTCAAGAACAGTGCAGCATAGAGAGAGAGCTTCATGGAATGGGTCTCCATGGCCGAGCAGCTGCAGCCAAGCCTTTCATCACCAAGTGCAGTGCAAAGCGTCGGATGCAGTGGTGTAAAGCATGGACTCTCGAGCAGTGGGGGACAAATCACGCAATCTGATGGATGAGTTTCGGTTTGGCGGGACTCGCCTGACTGCATTGTGCCAAGTGTAAAGTTTGGTGGAGGGGGGATTATGGTGTGGAGTTTTTTTTCAGGGGTTGGCCTGTTAGTTCCAGTGAAGGGAACTCTTAGTGCTTTAGCATACGGAGCCATTTTAGACAATTTCACGCTCCCAACTTTGTGGGAACAGTTTGGGGATGGTAACATGACTGCGCACACACCAGAGCACAAAACAAGGTCTGTAAAGGAATGGATGAGCGAGTTTGGTGTGGAGGAACTGGACTGGCCTGCACAGAGAGAGAGCCCTGACCTCAACCCGACAGAACACCTTTGGGATGAATGAGAGCGGAGACTGCGAGCGAGCCAGGCCTTGTCATCCAACATCAGTGTCTGACCTCACAAGTGCTCTCCTGGTCACAAAGTCTCATAAACACACTCTTGACACCTCGTGGAGAGCCTTCTCAGGAGAGCTGAAGGTGTTAGATCTGCAAAGGGTGGGCCGACTCCAGATTAAAGCCCATGTATTAAGAATTGGGTGTCATTAAAGTTCATGTGTGTGTAAAGGCAAGCGTCCAGATTCTTTTGGCAATATGGTGTGTGACAGTAAAGTTGAAGTTTACATTTATAGGACCTCAGTTTTATGTGTTATCCTAAGTTGAAAATACATAAATAGATGATAACTCCACGCTAAAAAATAAATAAAGTCAGAAATTGGACATTTTAGGTGTCGAGACTCGATCCAGTGACTACGTCTGGAGTGGATAAAGCAGTGAAAGTGAACAGAGTCTGGGTAGATGAACGGTATGGAAGGCCACAGTGGCAGTTAAAGATGGCTACCTGAGAAGACGTCCACCTTCCTTAAATTCTCAGTCAGTTAAAGTCAATATCTAAAGGTATTTTAATGCCTGTGCTTTTCAGGACCCTCTTGAAGGGCTCTTCTGTGATGTCTGGAGGGCCGCTCACTGTCTTTACCAGCAGTCGGAGATATGTCTGACTCGAGGAAGTGTTTTCCGCTAGCGTTCTTGTCGGCGTCCCCAATTTTTAACGATCTCGATGACAGCAGGGCATTAAATGCTCTGGTGCTACGTGACTTACTCCATTCTTGAACTTGTAACCTTTTTCTAAATTAGCCATCTAAACCTTTGCGGCTAATTACAGCTTTACTGGGCCGGCGTTTATTTTGACTTTCAGAGTCCTAAAGTGGGTTTTAGGAAATCGTCTGAGAGTCAATCATAAAAATACGCTGAGATGTTAAGAAAAGAGGAAAAACCCGCCTTGCTTATATGGCGGCTCTGTCTGTGTCCTGTAAAGTGCTGATATGAGCAGGGCACACAGGCCAACGGCGTTGTACCAAAACAACCCACGAGTTTTTAACAAATGATTTCTTTCCATTTATTTATTGAGGCGTATTTTCTTTGCATCCATTTCATTAAATCAGTCAGTGACATGTGAGCGCCCATAAACCGGGGGTGCCCTCAAGCCAGCAATTTAGGGCTGCCAGTTATTCATTTAGACAGATTTAGTGCCCTTGCTGTTTGGCTAACTTGGGCAAACATAAAAATAATAAATTCATTAAATTAAGAGTGGGAATCTGAAGAAGCACAGATAAGGAGCTCTAATTTCTTCCTAAGAAATGTGACAACTACTGACAACTGAGTTATTTCAAAACAATCATCTTTAACAATAATTAAGCTTCCTCTCAATACACATTTAGTTATGCACTTGTTCTAAATCATGATAAAAAATTTGAAATGAAGCCAAATTCTTTACTTTGTGGCTGTTAAACTTCTAGACAAGGGTGTCAAAGGCTGAACAGGTAACCTTTAGGCTCTGTTTGGGGCCTGTCGGTGGGCTCAGAAGGCCACAATGCACACCTCACTTTCATCCTGGCGGCTTCATAGGAGCACATAATGATGCATCAACATGGAGCACGAGATTAAAGACAAGTGGCTCCCATTCCGGTTTCCCACAGTAGGCACATCATGGCACACAGCGGCTGGCTTTTGACAACATATGGAGCACACGGGCCCGAGAGCAGTTTAATTAAGATTTGATAAACCGAGGACACTAGCAGTGCCTTCTCTCTCGAACAGACACACCTGTCACACTATTTTTGGGGACGCCATTGCAGGGCAACGTTTAAAGGCCAGCCAATCGACGGCAAGGCATGGCAAGCCTGGCACCTGCACGGGACTGTAAAGCCGGCGTGGCTCTGAGCTCAGAGCCTCTGATGTCAGGCTCTGTGCTGGGGCTGGAGTGAGTAAGGGTCTTCTTACAGGTCTGTCTTCTATAGCTTTATAGTATTTAATGTCTTGCACAATCTTTCTTTCTGCCCATTTATAATACAGAATATCACCTCACAAATCCGTCTTTCTGTCTGTCATATGCTACAGCGTAGTTTCATAGCTATTCCTTTTTCTTACATTGTCTATAATAAAGTGTTTCATATCTGTATGTTACAGTATGTTGGGTTTTAAAGTGCCTTTCTGTTTATTATATTGTACCTTTCTCCTATCAAATAGTGTTTTATATCAATCTGTTATATTGGGTATTTATAGTGCACAATGTAGACACGCCCATCATATAGTGCCTTTTATATCTATCTTTAGTATTTAATGGCACTTTTCACATGTTATCACTTATATTGTGCTTTTCATACCTATCTATTACATACCACCTTAATATTAGACATATATAAATGAAAGACCTGTATGTGTGTGCGTGTGTGTGTCTAGCAGTCTGTTCTACTTTCACTCAACCGCAGCTACGGAAGTTGGTGTGAATTCTACGGAAGATGTAGAAACTTGTATTTGGTGAGATGGTGCATGCATTTTTTCAGCACTTGCCTGCACCTCCCTTCTCATTCAACCCAATCAGACAAACTCATCTTTGTGGTACATGCATGGTGTACGTTCACACAACGAGTTGCCATATATTTGTCTGAGACAGGCTCCTGCCTGTCCTGCTCAGTTTGTGCATTCGACCACACCTCCATCTCGACCCTGTCCCGACTGCAGAGGGGGGTCCACAACCTCTGCACGGGGTAATTCTTAAGAGTTAACTGACACCTCTACTAGTTTACCAATGTAGTAAAACCGATAGGGAGTCTTTGGGTCATTTTTTGTTCTGAAGGCTACATGCAGCTAGTCTATCATATACCACCTTGCATATCTGTCTGTCTATCCTTCCATCATATAGTGCCTTTCATATCATATCAACTCTCTTATATAGTCCCTTTTGCACCTGTTTAATTAGCCATCATATACTAACTTTCACGTCTATCTAGATATTGTAATTTAATAGTGCCTTTTCTATTACTATCTGTCTTATACCACACCTTAAGTATCTATCTTTAATATATTGCCTATCTATCTATTAAGTATTAGTACTAGGGTGTTGTACTGTGTTAGCCATTATGAATGTAGAGAAAAGCCAAGCAAAATGACACCTTTTATTGCCTAACTAAAAAGATTACAATATGCAAGCTTTCGAGGTAACTCAGGCCCCTTCTTCAGGCAAGATGTAATATAATATAATGTAAGATGTAATGTTATGTAATCTCGCCTGAAGAAAGGGCCTGAGTTGCCTCGAAAGCTTGCATATTGTAATCTTTTTAGTTAGGCAATAAAAGGTGTCATTTTGCTTGGCTTTTCTCTATATTCACCCATTATATAGTACCTTTCATCTTTGTCTGTTAGATAGACAAAAGACTATCTATCTATCTATCTATCTATCTATCTATCTATCTATCTATCTATCTATCTATCTATCTATCTATCTATCTATCTATCTATCTATCTATCTATCTATCTATCTATCTATCTATCTATCTATCTATCTATCTATCAATCAACCAATCAATCATATGGTCACTTAAACATCTATCATTATGTACTGTCTTTCCTAGTTGTCTAAAATAGCACCCTTCACTCTGCGATACAGTGCCTTTTCTGTCACATATAATACATTTCAGATTGGTTTCTTTAGTTTATACAGTGCCTTTCCTATACACGTCTGTCTAATATAGTGCACTTCTGTCTGTCTGTCTCTCTATTTTATACTGTAGTATCTTTCATCCCTCTCTCTATGTTACATAGTGCCTTTCACTCACTGTTTATCTACCAGCCCTCCATAGTGCCGATCAGCCCAATCCTTAATTTTCCTTTTTGTTTTTTTGCCCCACCGAAAGGCACCCAGGTTTAACATCCCTGGCTACACATTTCTTTAAAGCAGCCATTCTTCTCTGCGGCCCTTTGTTAATCCTGCCTTCCCCAAATCTGTGCCTGTGAGTCAGAGAGCCCTAGGCAGGTGCTGTCAGTGAGACTGCTAACTGAATGGATCTTTCAGCCCAGCAATAACATGTTTATTTAGCCACTAAATTGTATCGTCTCCACTATTGCTCATCACTGCCTACATGTTTTTTCATTTCCATTTGATGCCGCAGTTAAAATAGGCAGCCGTAATGTTTGCTCTTGCTAATCCCTACTTCCTGTTTTTGCCAACATGTTTTCTCTGAAGAGTGTTTTTATATGCATAAAGCGGTGGTCTCGGCCTGCTTTTAACTGTGAGGACAAAGGGTTCAAGTGCTTCCAGCCTACTTTTCATTCTGTTTTCAGATATTACTAATTGAATTAACTTAGACTTGATCGCCACATTTGAAACATAAAAGAGAGACGTAGTCAACTGAGCCCATTGAGGGGGTAGCGTGATAGTCAGTTGACAGCCCAAGAGGCCCAGCGTGGTCAGCTGGCTCCATTTCATCAGGTTAGATTGATTGGTAACTCCAAATCTTCCCAATGTGAATGAGTGGAGCCTTGCATTGGGCTGGCACCCTGTCCAGGGCTGGTTCTTGTTGAGCATCTGGTACTACTCCTACCATCTTGAATGAACTTCATGCTGTCTACTTGAACTAAAAAAAACATCTGGATGAAAATGTGTTCATCACATGGATTCACAGAGACATACAGTAAGAAGGCCTCCAATGGGTTTTGGTGGGCCACAATAAAGGTTTCCACTCCTCCTGAATTAAGCTGTTTGGGCAGACGGTACCACCAAGCTATCGGTCAGGTTGCCCAAGTGGCTGACTGCTTCCAGGTTGGGGCTCTGAAGAACCAGGCCTGGAATACCACCTGCTGGATTTGCTGCTCCATAATGCTCAATACAGGCACCTTATTTGTTTTATTTTTTATTTTATTTTCCACACATAATCAGTGAGGCTCTTAATTTCTTTAAAATTGTGTTAAAAACACTAATACTAAACTTGCCATTGTTTATTCAAATCCAACTATTTCACTTCCTGCATGTAGTGTTTTACAGTTATCGACATTGAATTTCATCTGCTGCTAACCTGCTAACCTGCCCAGGTGTCTCATTTATAAAGATTGGGTATGAGAGGCTCCAAATGTGTGTACTCAAATTCCCAGACAAACTTTGGGATTTATAGAAGAAAACATGGCGGGGGAATATCAAGGGTATATTTACAGGAACTCTGACCCATGTGTACACAACATTTCGGAGAAACTGGGAAATGGTCAAGCAGGGAAATGCGGCCAAACCAGCTAAATGACAACCAGGGATGTGTGGCCAGGGGAGGCAGCATCATGAAAAGTAAAAAAACTAATAATGATAACATAAAATAAACGTGTCCACTGGTCTGTGCTATAAATTTGTTTTTTGTATGATTACAACAACTTTGATCATTTTTATAGTCAAAACTGCTGATTTGGCGCATTTCCTGTTCAAATACAAAAGTGAAGCGTGAGGTGGGGCAGCGACGAGCCTCACCTCCCCTCGCACTGCGCTCTCCCTCACACACGGGGCTGATGCCTGCAGTTGGCATGTGCCTGTTGCTGTCTCTCTCTGTATGTCGCCAATATAATGTCTGCAGAGACATTTATTATACACCCTGACTTTCCACAGTCTGGCTAAGATCTTTAATAAATGTGTGTGACATATTTAGTCTCGCTGATCAGACATAAAACCGCAGTGAAAAGGCACCAGATGAGTGAGGCAGACAGTACCGTGCCGCCCTGAAGGGGCCGCATGTGAGCCCAACAGGTGCTCGTTGCTGCTGCTCTTCTGCTCAGAGGCACCAATAAGTTAGCGATATCAGAAAGTCAAGTGCACTGCAGCGGGCCATTTATTTTTTTATTTTTTGTTCCAATTGACTGCCAAAATATAAGGTTAAGATTTTTAAAACTAAAGGAAAATAAGGAGGACTTTTACAAGAAAGTGACGGAGATTCTCGTGGAGAAGGATAGGAGCATTACAAATAATGGTAAGACCATAAACGGTTTTCGATTTTATAAAAAAATGGGACCAAACTAAGAAAAAAAATCAAATATTTAAAAAATAAATTTTGACTTTAAATAAAACATTGTTTTGTTTTTCTTGTTATACTTTTGTTGAACAGTCTGTATTAAAATTGATTAAACGATCAGAATTAAGTGTTTAATATTTCATTTAAGGTCAAAATGTAATCCTTTTTTTTTGTACACGAATCTGTACTTTCATTTATATTGAATGAGTATGAATTGTGGAATCGTAACGGCAAATTTAGAACACATGGAGGGTGAGGAGCAAATGCGCTCCCTCCGCTCTCTCTCGCTGCTATAAATGTAACGTTCTTTCTTAGCCAAATATGCGCCTTACCTGAATGTGTGTGTAAAGAACGCTGATGAGATATGAAACATAACCAGTAGGCAATGTGCATAGTGAATAAGCTGCTCTTTTGGGTTCTGAAGGAGTCACCAGCTATGAACCTCACCGCACGTCACTGATGACGACTCACATGTATAATAATTCACATGCCGAGGCGTTCTTATAATGTGTTGATGTGAAAAACATATTAAACCTTAAAGGTGATGAATATGATGTACAGACTGCACTTTACTTCCCTTTTAAGAGGGCCAATGCTGCTTATTTGCACTGAAGAACTTTAGTTTTTCGTTGTTCCTCCTCATGTCATTGGCCGGCACGTCCGAATATCTCTGCCAAACTTCACTCCATCATTCCTGCTGTGTTGGAAACCATTAACTGTCTGGTGAGGCGCTACATCCAGTTTTAGTGTTGGTGTGGGTGCACATACATCAAACATGACAGGTTTTTGTCAATATAAAAAGTCAATTTGCAGCCGGTCCTGTGTCCAGTCCTCCTAACGTAATCAGAGCACTTCACGGCACTCAAATCGTAATGAGGGCACCTAGTGAGAATGAAGCTGCTTTTGTTTAACAATAGGCAGTGAGTAATGAGAGACAAACACAAAGAAAAAGGTTTGGGGTTCCACCCTGTATAGTGTACAATAAATAAGCGCATGGCACTGCTGTCATCGTCTCCGTCACAGAGTGTCAACGTCGGGTACTTCCTGATTGTCCAAGATTGTGGATAAATCTCAAAACATGTGTGGCTGCATTCATTTTGAATTCTGGGTAAATTCATTTTTGGACTTCAGTGTTAGTTAGTGTTTAAGGTTTCATGGTCTGTGTTTTCCTGACACTTAAAGAACAGTTTTGAGCTCCTCTTTTTACTGTGAATTCTGTTCAGCGTTTACGATTTTGGTGCGTAGTTTAGTCTGACTCTTTATTGATTGATCACCAATGTTTTCATCGCTCAGCCTCGGAACCTCCTAAATCTTTAAAATATGCAAACAGCAGTAAGGTGTCCCAAAAGGTCAGCTTCTTTGTGTTTCCTGTTTAGTAAACCGAAGTCCCATATTTTAATACATTCTTGTTTATCATGGCACTGGAGAGTGGCGATGTGTTGGTTGGATCTGCAGGTAAGAAGTTCACCATACTCTGTACTCTTGAACGTGCTAGTAAACAGACCATAAAACAGCACAATCGTAAAAAAATCACAACAGTGTAATCCATTATTATTATTATTAGGCTGACACTTTTACCCAAGGTGACTTATAACATTCCACACATTCCTTTAGTTTTTCTCTAGTTGGAGCACAGGCAGGCGAGGTGACCTGCTCATGGTCGCACTTCTTCTATGGCAGGATTTGAACCCACAGCTGCAGGGTTTAGAATCCTAAGCCTTAACCACCACACCACACCGCCTGCCAATAATATGGTAAAAATTCCTACAAATACAGTGCACAGAGTGGGTAGGCCAAAGCCTTCACCACTAGGCCACACTGCAATCCATTAACATTGTGTTGGAGATGCCATAGAAACACCATATCATGAGTTTGGTTTCTGCGGTTTTAGTTAGTCATGATTATTTGTGGCCTGAAAATATTAAATTTTAAACATATTTATTTAATATTAAATATTACATGGATAATTCCAGAAATAAATGATCACTGCATTCCATATGCAGTGCACAGCAAAAAACTAGCATACGTCTGCAGCATATAGGGGCGCGTCTGTGCATCTGATGGCATTTTTGTCAAGTTCAGTATAAACCAACCTTTAGCCTCTAGCATTCTCACGCTTGGCATTTGTCACTGCCACCTTGTGAGAATAACCCCTTACTCTGCTTAGTAATGGCCACAGAGGGGCAAAGTACATGTAGTGATGCTGGCAGTTCTTTAGAGCCTAAGAGAAGCCGTGGAAACAACAAGGAATGGAGAAGCTGCCCTCAATACGCTAACACATACAGTATGTTTTAGAAGTAAATGTAAAGATGTAATGGGGGCAGCACACTGGCGCAGTGGTAGTGAGGCTGCCTTACAGTAAGGAGACCGGAGTTCATGTCCTTGGGTCCTCCCCTTTGAGTAGTGAGAAAAGCACTACAGTAATGTAAATAATAATAAAATGATGATATAATAATAAGAAAATTATTATTAATTATTATGTATTAATTATACTAGATTATAATATATATCTACTATATATACTTCACATATAAAATCCTAGGCCTAAAAGTGCAACAATTTTATGTGACTTTTTTGTCATACTTTAAATTGGGCTTATTTTAAAACTTACATATACACTTACCTAAAGGATTATTAGGACCACCATACTAATCCGGTGTTTGACCCCTTTCGCCTTCAGAACTGCCTTAATTCACGTGGCATTGATTCAAAAGGTGCTGAAAGCATTCTTTAGAAATGTTGGCCCATATTGATAGGATAGCATCTTGCAGTTGATGGAGATTTATGGGATCGCATCCAGGGCACGAAGCTCCGTTCCACCACATCCCAAAGATGCTCTATTGGGTTGAGATCTGGGACTGTGGGGCCATTTTAGTACAGTGAACTCATTGTCATGTTCAAGAAACCAATTTGAAATGATTCGAGCTTTGTGACATGGTGCATTATCCTGCTGGAAGTAGCCATCAGAGGATGGGTAGGTACATGGTGGTCATGAAGGGATGGACATGGTCAGAAACAATGCTCAGGTAGCCCATGGCATTTAAACGATGCCCATTTGGCAGTAAGGGGCCTAAAGTGTGCCAAGAAAACATCCCCCACACCATTACACCACCACCACCAGTCTGCACAGTGGTAACAAGGCATGATGGATCCATGTTCTCATTCTGTTTATGCCAAATTCTGACTCTACCATTTGAATGTCTCAACAGAAATCGAGACTCATCAGACCAGGCAACATTTTTCCAGTCTTCAACTGTCCAATTTTGGTGAGCTCGTGCAAATTGTAGCCTCTTTTTCCTATTTGTAGTGGAGATAAGTGGTACCCGGTGGGGTCTTCTGCTGTTGTAGCCCATCCGCCTCAAGGTTGTGCGTGTTGTGGCTTCACAAATGCTTTGCTGCATACCTCGGTTGTAACGAGTGGTTATTTCAGTCAAAGTTGCTCTTCTATCAGCTTGAATCAGTCGGCCCATTCTCCTCTGACCTCTAGCATCAACAAGGCATTTTCGCCCACAGGACTGCCGCATACTGGATGTTTTTCCCTTTTCACACCATTCTTTGTAAACCCTAGAAATGGTTGTGCGTGAAAATCCCAGTAACTGAGCAGATTGTGAAATACTCAGACCGGCCCGTCTGGCACCAACAACCATGCCACGCTCAAAATTGCTTAAATCACCTTTCTTTCCCATTCTGATATTCAGTTTGGAGTTCAGGAGATTGTCTTGACCAGGACCACACCCCTAAATGCATTGAAGCAACTGCCATGTGATTGGTTGATGAGATAATTGCATTAATGAGAAATTGAACAGGTGTTCCTAATAATCCTTTAGGTGAGTGTATATGTTTGGCATCATTCTTTTCAGAATTTATCAAACTTTAATGTGATGTTGTTAGATTTTCAGATTCTTATTCCTTTTTTAAATTATAAACTAAAAAGTATCAAGAATTCACATCCCACGAGATGAGACTTTGTGCCAAGAGATTTAACCACGCCTGGGACTGGAAGTAAAATACAAAGAGTAGGACAGCTGCTGTACAGACTTTTAACAGCAGCTGATCAAGCAAAGAGGAGGTAAAAAAAAAATTGTATTTGTTTCCCATTGTATCACCGTTTAAGAAGGGGTTTTGGAGGAGTGACCACATCTCCTTGGAGTGCATTCAGCCCCCACTCTTCACAATGCAAGCAGCAGAGACGCAAAGTGTCTGGTGCATAGTGCAGGCCATTGTTGGCAAGCAGGGGGAATCCCCTTAGTAATTATATAATAAAAAATAGTAAAATTATTATATAATAATAATAAGAAAAATATTATTATTATCTATACTATATTATAACATATAATTCTATAATATTAAATATTATACAATTATTATTATTAATAATAGGAGCTCCATCATCCCTTGTGGGTTAAGCTAAAACTTCAGAATCCTGTCTGTTTGTTTATTCGAGGGAGAGTACAAGTATAATAATGTACAATATATTTTGTTATTTAATGTTGGTAATTTTTATTGTGTGCACCTTATCAATTGAACTTTATCATAGGGATGTAAATTTATATGAAAAAGAAAAATGACGTTTATATGAGGGATGTTCAGAAAGTTTCCGCACTTTTTTAAACTCTATTTATTCAGAATTTCAAAAACAAATGTCATCACATTTCTACAAAGTCGCCTCCTCTGTCAGTTGCTTAGGCACCCACCTGTCACACACGTCCCTGAACTTAAGGCAGCCATGAATCGGGGCACCCGCAGGTCCAGCACTCACATTCAGCCTTCTTCAACTGTTATTCTTCTGTTTTCATGAATCAGTTCCAGGGTTCTTTCTTTGTTCCTCGTAGTCGTGGCTGTAGCTGGACGTCCGGAGTGCTCTGCATCCGTCACACTAGCATGGCCATTTTCGATCACTTCAATCCACTCATAGACGACTCTATGAGAGAGAACTTTATCCCTATACTGAGCACACATGTGGAGATGATTTGGTGCTCCCAGCACACCACCTGCCCACATATGACAGAACGGCGTTCCTCTTTGGTGCAATTTCTAAGTTTCGCAGCCATCTTCACCACAGGGTGACAACTCTTATACTAAACCCCAAGGGGCAGCCGACTTGCCAGACAGAACGAGCCACTTTTTGAACGTCCCTCATAAATATGGTTGGCTACTATCTGCCTATCACCCGTGGATTTGGGGCTTCTCCTGTGTCCCCCTGACCATTTATTTGATTTTATCCTTTGTCATCCTAGCTGCGTGTCTCCATTTAGCGTTTCTCGTGACACTTCCTGTAGCCACAAGGTGGCTTTCGACTTCATTCCTTGACTTCTCATCTTGGCTATCATCTGCCCTGACAGTGACCTTCATTGACTTGTTTGGCACTCCATTCATTGAACACCTGCCACTAAGAAGCCATTGTTATTTGTCCATTTGAAAAAGAAGAAGAAAAAGAAAAAGCCCAAGCTGAAGTTTCTTTTCCTGCCTGAGCTCCCGCATTCGGGGAATCATTATGTCCAACCTACGTCAGTAGCATTCCCTGAGTAATTTGTTGACTTCCTGTAAACACAGATGGACGGAGTGTTGCATCCTGCTGAAAAAGTTGAGATGAGCTAATAGGAAAAAAATTTATTTTTCAAGTAAGTCGGATATGTCATATTTACATGGCGGTGGTGCTGCCTCCCGGCTCTAGCGACCTGCGTCCAACTCCTGGCCTGGCCATGCAGTGTTTGCACCATCTTGCCTCTGACAGCCCAAAGACAGGTTAACTAGTGAGCTGAAGTGGTCCTGTTGGGGTTTAAGTGGTCCCATCCAGGCTTGGTCCCCACTTAACAGGTGATGCTTTGCACTTTGCGTGTGACACCGCCTCAGTGTGTGACAATGAGCATGTCACTTGACCAGCCTATAGTCTTATACTATTATACAAAAGTATATGAAAGTAAGTGTGTGACAGCTAAGGACCCTAACATGGAGCTCTCTGTGGAAAGGCGCTAAATGAAATATAAGATATGCTTCTATCTGACTTGGTAAACAGAGAAAGCAACTTTATAAAATGGCTAAAGGGGTGGCCACCTTCTAAACCAGCACTGAGTTTCCCTTAAGTTGTGTATCTTTTCCTTATTCGGCTCTTGAATCTCTTCCCAAATTAGTTGAAACATAATGGTGCAAGTTAAAGAGCCCTTTACAGACAGAGAAGCTGGAATAAGGAAGACATGATAAAAAATATAACTGTATAGCGCCTTTATGATTAAGCAGTTGCAGTAGCCGTATATAACAACATTTATTTCTACAGCACATTTTCATACAAATAATGTAGCTCAAAGTGCTTTACATGATGAAGAAAGAGAAATAAAGACAAAGTAAGAATTAAAATAAGAGAACACTAATTAACATAGAATAAAAGTAAGGTCCGATGGCCAGGGAGGACAGAAAATACAAAAAAAACTCCAGACGGCTGGAGAAAAAATAAAATCTGCAGGGGTTCAGAGACCATGAGACCACCCAGCCCCCTCTAGGCATTCTACCTAACATAAATGATCAGTCTTCAGCATAAAACATATATAACGTAAAGAAAGCTTTAGCCCAGAGTTCAGCCATTGTCAGCCAGTCATTGAGCAGTCAATAAAGAGGATGGACAGATGAATGGTGGGGCTGCAGACCACTCTTGGATTATCGTACTGTATGTGATGCCGTTACTCCAGTGCGACTTCCAAACTCGGTGGGATTGCCTACATGGATTTTTGGAGGCAGGCGAGTGAAGTAACCTGCTTAGGAACACCAGCTGGGGACGCTTACCCTGTGGTCTGTGTGTGGATCCCAATGTCCAAGTGCAGTGACGGGGGGACACTTGTGATGTAAATATGGTTCCATTCTTCGGATGAGACATAAAACCGAAGTCCAGTCATCAAAGATCCCTGGGCATCTTTTGAAAAGAGTAGGAGTTATCCGAAAGTCCTGGCTAAACTGCCCACCACAGCCTAGACATTAAGCCCCTCTAATCATCCCCTGTCTCTAATTGGCTATTTTTCTTACCACTTCACCACCTATCAGCTAATGTGTGGTGAGTGTACTGGCGCAATTATGGCTGCTGTCACATCACCTAGGTGGGTGCTACACAGTGGTGTGGTTGAGGTGGCTTCCCACTGTCTAAGCGCTTTGTGTAGAAAGAAAAGCACTATATAAATGTAATTAATTATTATTAAAGACATAATTGAACTGGCAGTCATGGGGTTTGACCAGTTAGGCCATCCTACCCTAAGATCAGAGATTAGGTTAAACTATTTTATATAAAGTGTTACTAGAAGTTTATACTCATTAGCCACAGCAATCTGCAAAGTCCTTGATCCGGCTGCATCATCAGCATTATTTTTGACTGTTTATTAAAACCAAATCTGTTTTGTTTGGGTGACACAGCAGTGAGGTGTTTGGCACTGCCACCTGCCTAGCAAAGCTAAACACCCTGCTATTAAATAACTCATTGCATAAAACACATTCTTTACTTCTTACTCTGAGCATGAACAACTAAGCTAGACGGTCAAAAACAAAAGAGGCATTCTTCAGGAGCGATGCGCTGTTTGCGTGATGATGTAACCAAAAACTCCCGTTTCTTTTTTAACATAATAAAGACAATCAGGAGAGGAAAGGAATTGCTTCCTGTAGGGGTTTTGTGCCTTGTCCCCTGTGTCGTCCAGACAGAAAGAAAGAACAGGAAAAGAAGGCAGATTTTTCCTGTTTTTCTGCAACGGTGCAGTCAATGTACAGAAGCACACTTTGTTTTTTCCTAAATTAAGGCCTGGAGAATGGCGACAAGTCACAAAAGGCGCAAAGTCTGTGCCTGCCTAGTTGGCAGGTGACTCCGATTTAGAGTTGCACTTCAACGTCATAAGGTGTCTGGATCAGACATCCTCACTTTTAAAATGTAACAGGACAGTCAATTACTTATATATATATATATATATATATACACTGCTCACAAAAATTAAAGGAACACTTTAAAGAAACACATTAGATACATCAGATCGCAATATGAAGTTGGATATCTATACAAATAACGACAGGGCAATGTCTTAGGAACAAAAGATGCCAAGTCTTTTAATGGAAATACAAGTTTTCTGCCTACAGAGGGCTCAATTGTGTAGACACCCTAAAATCAGAGTGAAATGAAGATGTGGCAGGCTAGTCCATTTTTCAAAAACTTAATTTCTGCTACTCAAAATGCTTTTCAGTATCTTGTGTGGCCCCCACGAGCTTGTATGCATGCTTGACAACGTCGGGGCATGCTCCTAATGAGACGACGGATGGTGTCTTGTGGCATTTTCTCCCAGATCTGTATGAGGGCATCCCTGAGCTGTTGTACAGTCTGAGGAGCAACCTGGCGCCTAATGGACCGAAACATAATGTCCCACAGATGTTCTATTGGGTTCAAGTCAGGGGATCGTGAAGGCCATTCAATTGTTTCAATTCCTTCATCCTCCAGGTACTGCCTGCATACTCTTGCCACATGAGGCCGGGCATTGTCGTGCATTAGGAGGAAACCAGGACCTACTGCACCAGCGTAGGGTCTGACAATGGGTCCAAGAATTTCATCTCGATACCTTATGGCAGTCAGAGCACCATTTCCTACGCAGTAGATGTCTGTGCGTCCCTCCATTGATATGCCTCCCCAGACCATCACTGACCCACCACCAAACCTGTCATGTTGAGCGGCGTTGCAGGCAGCATATCGTTCTCCTTGTCTTCTCCAGACTCATTCACGTCTATCA
This sequence comes from Polypterus senegalus, assembly GCF_016835505.1. Taxonomy (NCBI): domain Eukaryota; kingdom Metazoa; phylum Chordata; class Cladistia; order Polypteriformes; family Polypteridae; genus Polypterus; species Polypterus senegalus. Next base: position 128,050,464 of record NC_053167.1, on the reverse strand, counting down.
CAGCTGCTCAGGGTGAACCTGCTCTCGTCTGTAAAAAGTACAGGGCGCCAGTGGCGGACTTGCCAATTCTGGTGTTCTTGAGCAAATGCCAGTCGAGCTCCACGGTGCTGGGCAGTGAGCACAGGGCCCACTACAGGACGTCGGGCCCCCAGGCCATCTTCATGAAGTCTGTTCCTGATTGTTTGGGTAGAGACATTCACACCAGTGGCCCTCTGGAGGTCATTCTGTAGGGCACGAGCAGTGCTCAGCCTTTTCCGCCTTGCACAAAGGAGCAGGTATTGGTCCTGCTGATGGGTTGAGGACCTTCTACGGCCCTGTCCAGCTCTCCGAGAATAACAGCCAGTCTCTTGAAATCTCCTCCATGTTCTGGAGATTGTGCTGGGAGACACATTAAACCTTCTTGCTGCAGCACGTGTGGATGTGCCATCCTGGAGAAGTTGGACAACCTGTGCAACTTCTGTAGGGTTAAGGAATCGCCTCATACTGCCAGTAGAGATAATTACTCAAGCCAAAACTAGCACGAGTGGAAAACCAGCCAAAAAAGATCAAGAGGGAGAAACTTGAAATGACCTCCACATGTAAAACCAGTCCTGTTTTGAGGGTTTTCTAATTGTTGCCACTTTAGTGCACCTGTCATTAAGTCCATGAACATCAATACAGCTGAAAGTGATTAACAATGACCTCAGCTGCTTTACCAACCAGAAAATTATCAGACAGGTTTAATTGATTTCATGCCAGGCCCAATAAAAAAAGTGTTCCTTTAATTTTTGTGAGCAGTATATATGATATACAGTGCATCCAGAAAGTATTCACAGCGAATCACTTTTCCACATTTTGTTATGCTACAGCTTTATTCCAAAATAGATTCAATTCATTTTTTTCCTCACAATTCTACACACAACACCCCATAATGATAACGTGAAAAAAGTTTACTTGAGGTTTTTGCAAATTTATTAAAAATAAAAAATTGAGATCACTCTACCTCTCACCACGTTTTGGAGCAGACCTTGCCTCCAGTTAGCTAGCAATACCTGTTTGTTAATTGATTTTTAAGATTTGTCCTTTTTCGCTACTACGTGGGCAGAGCCATGGGGTACAGCTAGTATATATATATATACAGTATATACTCACATATATGTTGTGTCTTGTAACCCAAAAAATAGATCATAAAATCAGACCCCGACTTGTATGCCCGTTCAAAAATGCAGCACTTAAATGTGTTTTTTTTTTTGCCATCTTCTTGCCTCCTCCAATCTCTCTCGCCAGTTTCTCAGACGCATCGAACTTTGTTGCAGCAGTGCAGTTACCAATTTCTTTCGTCCCTTCAACGACTTTTAATTTTAAACCAGCTTCATATTTTCTTCTGATCGAACGCTCCATCATAGAAAATTAAACAGTAAAATCAAGTCCTGACTGATGTACAGTATGTGCATTTTTGATCATTAGTCAAGATCACAGAGCACCTTTCATATTTGGAAGTTTACAAAATCCATTGATTGACATGTTTAACAAGTGTAAACGTACAGTGCCTTTCATCCTAGGCACCCCACAGAATACGTTTTAATTGTGACGCTCTGTTGTAGACCACTTAAATACAGCAAGCGTGTTCACTGATTTAAATGTGAGAGTCAATCGGTCTTTATTATATGCAATACAATTTATTTTTGTAGATCCCAAAATCACACAAAAAGTGCCGCAATGGGCTGCCCTGCCTTTTGACAGTCTTCTAAGAAGACAAAGAAACACTCCCAAAAAGCCCTTGTAAGGAAACAAATGGAAGAAACCTTGGGAAAGGCAGTTCAAAGAGAGACCCCTTTCCAGGTAGGCTGGACATGCAGTGGGTGTCAAAAAGAAGGGGATCAATACAATAGAAGACAATACACAGAACAGAACACAAGGAATCCTCAATACAATATAATAAGAAATATGACAAGTACAGAGCAGAATTCAACAGTAGATGCTATCCCATAATACGATTTGGACTTGTTTAGAGTCCTGGAGACCTCAGCCATCAAGCTGCCTCCCCCTATTGGCCATTCCACAGCTGAGTCTGTGTTAGGCCAGCCAATCCGATGAAAGGACCCATCTATATAGTGCCTTTCAGTTCAGACACCTTACAGAATACGTTTTAAACTCTGATGCTCTAAACCAGTTAATGAATAAAACAAACGTGTGCGCTTTTTTAAATGTGAGAGCCAATTAGTCATTATCATATAGCACCTTGCATATTGGGAAGTTTACAGACTCAATTGACTGACACGTCAAATAGGTGTATACATTCGTTTTGCTCATTGATTTGTCTAAATACTTAAGGTTCCAGCCAGTCTTTATTATATACTGCCTTTCAGACCAGACACCTGACAGAATACGTTTTAACTCTGACACTCTCAACCAATTAAAGAGTAATACAAATGTAAGTGCTTTTTTTAAGCGTGATAGTCCATCAGTCTTTATTTTATAATAGCACCTTTCAGATTATGAACTTTACAAAATCCATTGACAGACACATTTTTAAAAGTGCGTAATTTGTTTTGTTCCTTAACTGGTCTAAATACTTAAGGTCACAGTCAGTCTCTGTTATATAGCACCTATTTAAATGGGCACTTAAATAAATAAATAAACAGATGCCTGTTGGACCGGAAAAGTTTCATTGGATATTTACAGTAAAAGATGTAATATGTTTGCCGAATGCTCTAGCTGACCTCCATATTCCAACCATTTAAAAATGCTGAAGTGTAAAGTTACAAGTTCTGGCCTTTAGAGTAACGGTAAAGCATCATTTCTGTTTTCCCTCCAGTCCACTGTGGAATCATTGCTGCGGGGCTAGCCCTGGATAAACTGTGTGGTATTTTCCATCTTGCCACTCGCTCTCAGGATATTTTCCGTAATCGTTGGTGGGTCACTGCTGTAAACACAGTTAAGAGTGTATGCCGCTAAACCAGCTGGGTGTTTATGCCCAGCACCTGTTGGAATTATGTTAGCAATTGCTGAGTGTTTCCAAAATAAATGGCAACGTGGCCTTCAGCCTGTGGGGAGATGATGGAGTGTTACTGGTGTCTGATATCCAAGCGAATTGGCTGAGCTTGAGATGGTGAATGACTGATTGAAGGTGACTCATCCATGTGTTTCACTCTTAAAAATCTGCTTAATCCAACCCGGGGGTCACAGAGAGGCCAGAGTCTATCGCAGCGGCACTGGAGCGGAGCAAGAACTGATGCTGGATCAACTGCCAGTCAGCCGTAGAAGGCTGTTGTGTCAGGAACTTTGTTAGCTCCATTCTCCAAAAAAAAAAACCTTCCAGTAAAATGTTTATATTGGCCATTACTAAAAAAAAGTAAATAAAATGTAAATAACAGATCAAAAACAAATATATTGATTTTTGGATGGAGTATTCCTTTAGTAACAAAATAAAAGACTCAAGGAAGGAGTTTAACAAAAGGAGCAGAAAAGTTAAGGAGGGCTACAGCAGGTGTGCAGTACATGTGCAGTACTGTGGGCAGGTCTGATCTCCATACGACAAGAAGGTCAAACAAAACTCAGCAAAGTCCAGAGACGACAGACGAGGGGGAGGAGCAATGAGAGCTCAGGTGGAGACGTCATAAAGATTTTAATATTATAAATGGAATCGGTAGGCGGTGTGTGTAGCAGTTGTAACGGCCGACCAGGACCTGTGGCCTGGATGAATTACTGAGAAACTTACCTAAACCAAGCCGTACCTCTGACAATTAATATTTTCCCTCTTCCCCAATCGACGGTTTAAAGACTTGTAAACAAAGGCAGATATGTAAAAAAGTGTAGAAATCTATACTAATAAAAGGCAAAGCCCTCACTCACTCACTCACTCACTGACTCACAGACTCATCACTAATTCTCCAACTTCCCGTGTGGGTGGAAGGCTGAAATTTGGCAGGTTCATTCCTTACAGCTTCCTTACAAAAGTTGGGCAGGTTTTATATCGAAATTCTACGCGTAATGGTCATAACTGGAAGCAGTTTTTCTCCATTTACTGTAATGGAGATGAGCTTTAACGCCGTGGGGGCGGAGTTTCGTGTGACATCATCACGCCTCCCACGTAATCAGTACATAGAAAACCAGGAAGACCTCAAAAAAGCGCTGAAGAAAACATGCATTATATAATTGAGAAGGCAGCGAAACAATAAGAAGCGAGCGAGTGACATATACAACCATATTGATGAGTTCTGCTACTTCAGAAACAAAGCACGATGTAAACCTACACTTTAAATTAAGTTCATAGACAGGCTGCCGCTGGCATTTGTAATTTAGTGCCTGCCCATATAAGGCCGTCCGTCAGCGGCAATCCAATAGCAAACTGCCACGGGTAAATATTCACGGGTGAAGGACTGTGCTTATGCAGAGGAAGATGAGATGGTCAGGGTGGTGTTTGACACAAACTCAGCGAAACTGCGAGAGAAAGTTTTAAGTGCCAGGACTAAGGTAACATTAAATACAGCCATGGACATAGCACGAGATGGCACCAGCACAGCTGGGAACCTTCGATGCATGTACACCGAGTGGCTCACGTGAACTGGCGAGTGCACAGATAAAAGCAACAGTTCCAAAGAGCTGAACAAAACAAATTACACAATTGAAAAGGCAGCAAAAAATATGAAGCGTCTGATAAGCATATTCATAAATCCAGCTACTGCGGAAACAAAGCACATGGTGGAAAAAGTCAATGTCCGCTAAAGGAAGACAGTGTAAAAAACCCGTGCATGCAGTGTGTCAGGTCTCAGATAAAGAAGAAGACGAGCTGTTTATTGATGCAGTAAGAAACGAATCGATGAATGAAACCTGTCATCTTTACAGCGATTGACAAACACGGAATGTAACTTGAACACAACACATCCTACAAATACGAACCTGATTGAAAGAAATAATGATAATCAAATCCTTGATGACAGCAACACTCAGTAACACTCACAAAACAAATACTGTATATTGACAGTCATGTTACGTTATTTTTAAAATGTTCCCTTTTCTTTTTCTAGCTTTTTTAACACACTACTTCTCCGCTGCGATACGCGGGTATATATATATATGTATATATATATCCGATCTACATACTCGAATAATGGATACTTTATTCCATCAATGATTGTTTTGGTAAAGCCATACTCAGTGTATTCATTAGATGAGCGGTAAAAAGTAAGAGCGAGGGAGGATGACTTATTGAGGCATGCAGGCTGTAGTGTGCGTCAACTCTATCTGAATTGCGCGATCACATTTGAAAAAATATATCTTTTCAAGTTCTATTTAGTCCATATGTGTCAAACTCAAGGGCGCGGGCCACATCCGCCCGGCGTAATTATATCCGCCCCGAGATCATTTTATATACTGTATTATTGTTATTAATGGCCGGGTATATGAAGCGCTGGTAACACAATAAACTACAGATCCCATAATGCAGCGCTTCAGCTGCCTTGCGAACACTTACGCGTTAATCAAGTCTAGCTTATGATGCTGCAAGTTATTGCGAAGCTAGCTCACACGATGCTGAAGAGAAAAGTTGATTCTGAAAATAGAGCCTTTAAAAACCGATGGGAGGCTGAGTATATGTTTACTGAACCCGTGTGTCTCATTTGTGGAGCTAATGTGGCTGTAATTACAGAATTTAATCTAAGACGGCACTATGAGACAAAACATCAGGGTAACCTGAAAGACCTGAATGCAATGCAGAAGATACAGAAAGCAGAAGAATTAAATAAGAATCTGACACTTCAGCGGACGTTTTACCGTGCACAATCACAAAGTGATTTCAAGTGAAGCTGCTTTTATGGGAGACACAAATGCACCAGTGCAATTTGCCCCACTTTCCCTGTTGCCAAGTAATGTTAAACCAAGTCGTCACTACGGTGTTCCCAAATACGCACTTTGCTGATAAACTGAGCGCACTGCGCACTGAGTTTGCACGGCGCTTTGGTGACTTTGAAGAACAAAAAAAGTCCGTCTACATGCGGCTCGAACCTTGTGCATGTTTGGTAGCACATATCTGTGTGAGAAGCTCTTCTCAGTGATAAAGACTAACAAAACAGCACACAGGAGTCGCCTCACTGATGAGCACCTGCAATCCATCCTGAGAATCTCCACAACACAGAACCTCACACCAAACATAAACGAACTTGTTGCCAAAAAAGATGCCAGGCGTCCAGCTCTAAAATGACATATGAGCAAAGACAACTGAATGATTTGATTTGTTATTGCTGAAAGGAACACATTTTATTTATATTTCTAGGTTTTGTTATGCAGCATGTTCATATTTGAATTTGTATAATTTTGACAGGATATATTTTTATGGAGAGCAAAATCTTTTGGGATATTTAAAATCTAAGTTTATTTTTATATAAAATTACATAAGAGTAAAGAAATTTGAATGTTTGTTCTTTTAACGTTTACTTTATTTCTAACTTGTATAATTTAGACAGGATATATTTTTATGGAGAGCAAAATATTATAAGTTGTTTAAGGTTTGAGTTGATTTATTCAGAATAATATTCCTGTCTGTTTTACCATTCCTACCAAAGATATTTCTGTCGACTAAATAAAAATTCCTTCTATTTAAAATTTAAATAGAACTTGAACAAATACATAATACATAATATCCACGCAGACTTGCACGTAAGAGCGGAGTCATCCGTTTTAACAAACAGCGTATTGCACTGATACGAAATAGCTGTGTGTGTATATATGTAGATATGTATGTATATGTATATATGTTTATATATGTGTGTGTGTGTATGTGTATGTATATATATATGTATATGTATATGTATTTGTGTGTATATATGTAGATATATATATGTATGTACATATATATATATATATATATATATATATATATATACATGCAACACTCATCACTCACAACAGTGACAAAACAATTACATTGACAATCATGTTACGTTATTTTCAAAATGTTTCCTTTTCTTTTCATTGCTTCTTTAACACACTACTTCTCCGCTGCTGGCTGGGTATTTTGCTAGTATATTAAATAAAGCACAATGACAAAAACAATAATACAAGTGCCTGACATAAAATAAATCAAATATATATATATATATATATATATATATATATATATATATATATATATATATATTGTAACAATAGCACCTTCTTGCCTCCGTACCGGCATAGACTTACATGGAGTCACGTATAAAAATCAGAATAAAGATTTATTTTTCTTCACCTGTGGGGCACGTCTTCCCCGTGAACCCCACAGGCAATGCACAGTCCCAAACAAGCACTGACAACAACCAAAGCACTGGCTTCTGGCACCATCACTCCTTCCTTGAAGGTTCATCCTCTCCTCCTGACTCTGGCCACTGAGTGGTGGTGGCTGACCCCTTTTATAGCCAACCTGGAAGTGTTCCAGGCGCTTGACCCCCTGGTCCCAATTGCACTTCCGGGTCAGGCTGAAGATTTGTCCAGCTGGGCTGTGAAATCCAGGCAGCACCCCCTAGCGGCCACCCTAGCTCCCAACTGGGCTGTGGAGGACTCCATCTCCCATGGAGCCCTGCGGGAGGTTGGGGAATCACCATCGGCCAGGGAGGCTGCCACCAAGTGCCCCGGGGGAGGTATTGCGTTCCCCATGGCTGCTCCCCTGGAGCATATGCAGTAGAGGAGGCATGGGACCCGGCCACCCATCACAATATATAAATTCCTCCACCAAAGCCACAAAGTGAAAACACTACATATATAATAACAAAAAACATCCCTTGCTCCTGCAAATGTATAACAAACACAAAACACAAATAATATCAATGAATGAGTACTGAATGACAATGAACATGAAATTGAGTCCGGTTAAATCACTCTCCAGAATGCGGATGACTGATCAAAAATAGATGCATTTGAATCTCCCGGAAAAATAGAACAACCTCACAGTGCTTCCTCGCCGAATGGCGGATAATAATGTCCAACCCCAGGGTTTCCTGCAATGATGGGCTGTTGTGATTCCGGCAGAATGAAAAGCAAAACTGGAATAAGGCGCGAGGTAAATGGTGGCAAAAAAAGATGAGCGGTTGTTGGTCAATAAAATCTCCGTCTTTCTCCTCTTCTTTCACTCCTTTTGCGGTTGTTGGTCAATAAAATCTCCGTCTTTCTCCTCTTCTTTCACTCCTGATGGTTTAAATAATGATGAGCTGGATGTAACTGGTAAAATCCCGGTCCTGACGTATCCAGGGGGTCGCTGCCTCCCGCAGCACCCTTCCCTATTTCTTATTACGGGGTCAACATTTAAATAGACACACATTAGTTTAAATGGGGTGCTGAGACGAGACACGACTGGGTGCAAACACAATAAACAAGAATACCTATGTGGCCCCGCTACACAGTTACTTTAAAAACGAGTTCCTCAAAACGAAGACAGAGGGGTACCAGGAGGAAGCAGGTTCAGTGTAAATTTCTCTCAAATGTTATAAAGTTTCCCTTCACAAAAAGATACATTGAATAAACTACCAAGTTTTATGATAGATTGACTGGTACTGACACTTTTTTTTTCTGCAACCCAATTTTGTCCTTTTTGTGTCTTTGAGACCCAGAATTGCCTTCAACAGTCATTTCTTTCAAGGGGTGGCAACCCGTCATAAGACGCTTCACAAACTGTACGCAATCCTTTCCCTTGGAGTACAATTGTAAATCATATCTCTGTGGGACCTAAAAATGGGTTGTGACGTACAATTTAAGAACCTATGTGATAGTCAGTTGTACATCATACACTCACAAGCAAGGTGTACCTAATAAAGTGGCCGCTCACTGATATTTTCACTTTTTTAGACCATTCTCTGTAAACTCTAGAGATGGGTGTGTGTGAAAATACCAGCAGTTAAGCAGTTTCTGAAATCCTCACAGCAACCCGTCTGGCACCAGCAGCCATGCCACGTTCAAGTCACTTCAGTCCCCTTTCTTCTCCATTCTGATGCTAGGTTTGAACTTCAGCAGGATCAAATGCCTTGAGTTGCTGCCCTGTGGTTGGCTGATTAGATATTGATGTTAACAAGCAGTTGAACAGACGTACCTAATAAAGTGGCTGGTGAGTGTTACTGTGTGGAGTATCACAAAATGAGAGAAAGGATAAGGCTAACAAAAAGACTTGATGTTGAGGACTGGGTGAGACCAAACAAGGATGACCAGGACCTTCAGTACAGCTTAGTGGATGAGTATTGTACTGGAATCCATAATGCAACCAGTTCAGTCTTCCACGTGTTTCTATTGCCTGTACTAATACTAAAACAGTCATACCATTCGAATTTGTAACATACGTAAGGTGGTCAGCCTGGTATAACAGCTAACGTGCTCAACTGTGATGTACGAGGTTGCCAATTTAATCGCCCCCAGTCCAACTCTGAATGATCCGCATCAGCTATCTGTGATGTCTCCGTGGAAATATGGAAACTGTTATACGCTTGTGAATTTTGTTTCCTTAAGGAGAGCTGTGTGGCCAAGAAGGCGACGTGCTGAACTGGAGTCCATGAAGGCTACGTGTTCAACCACTGAAGGTGTTTAGTGCAGATTCGCTGATAATGTGTTGAATTGTAAACCCCAAGGCCACTGTCCGTCTGAACGAGTCACGTCTCACTACCTCTCATTTCTGTGGAGAGAAACAAGAACATTTGACCCTTCTAATCTGTAACTCCTTAAGGTAGGGAGTGTGCTCTAGTGGTGGAGGTGCTGCTGAGGAATTCCAACGAGGCCTCCATTTTCAGTTTCCTCCAATGCCTCCCTGGCGGACACCTGCCTGAAATCGTGATGTACAAATACACCAACGCTCCGCTGTGCATTCATGATTCATATTGTAGGCCGCTAAATGTGGGCAGTGTGTCCAAGTTGTGGGACTGACCTTTGGAATGGGAGACCTGCCTCCCACCTCATGACCACCTGCCTGTACTCATACTTGTGTGTTTTACTAATTCAACTGAGTTTTATGTACAGGGAGATTCACTCGAAAGAGGCCCTGAATATTCTGTAATAACTCTCGCTAGGACAAAGCAATCTGATTGAAACAACGTGCAATGTGCTCCTCGGTATATTGAGCTTCAAACAAGCCGGGATGCCCCTGCATCGGAGCGATGAGGTAGGCGCCGGACAGCCATCCCGTTGTTTAACCTCAGTTTCTGGGTGCATACCACCTGTACCCCTTCACTCAGTAACCTCATCAGGATGTTGGAGTACAGTATTGAGCAGCGCGTCTTCATGGTGTGAACCTGTTGGGTCACCAGTTCATTTAAGTTATGTCAGAATCAACTGGATGATCGTGAGTTAATGGAAGGTTACTTCCACCAGGATGGAGCAACTTGTCAAACATCGGCAAGGAGTATGGCAGAAATGGAGTGCTTCTTCGGCAACAGGGTCATTTCAAAGGGACTTTGGCCACCACGGTCACTGGATCTGACACCACCAGACATCTTCCTTTGGGGTCTGCTCAAAGGAAACAGTCTTATCAGAACAAGCCTCGCACTGTGGATGATTTGAAGGAAAACATCCAATGTGAAATTGCTGCTATTCCCCCTGCGATGCTTGCTGATACGTTTAGGAACACAGAGTGCCACATCGAAATGTGCCTGGGAGAAAACGGAAACCACTTCCAGCATTGCATGTCGTGCAATTGATTACACAGACTTCAAGGTATAGAACGTATTTATTTGGTTCAGATAGCTTCTTGCTAACGGGAGTTACAACAGAATATTTGGGGCCTCTTTCGAGTGAATCTCCCTGTATTTGACTACATTTATGTTCATTATGACGCCAGAAAATGACGATGTCTTGGTCGATGTAGAATTTCAGCGTATTCTGTACACCACAGCATCACTGTAGAAGTTGAAGTCAGTCAGTCAGTCAGTCATCATCCAACCTGCTATATCCTAACACAGGGTCACGGGGGTCTGCTGGAGCCAATCCCAGCCAACACAGGGCACAAGGCAGGAACAAACCCCGGGCAGGGCACAACAACACACTAGGGACAATTTCAGGACCGCCAGTGCACCTAACCTGCATGTCTTTGGACTCTGGGAGGAAACTGGAGCACCCGGAGAAAACCCACGCAGACACGAGGAGAACATAAAAACTCCACCCATGGAGGACCCGGGAAGCGAACCCACAGGTCTTCTTACTGTGAGGCAGCAGCGCTACCACTGTGCCACCATGCCACCCCTCTGTAGAAGTAGAAACAATTATACTTGTGATTCATTAGTTGCTTTGGATGAACGTGTCATACAGAAGTCATCATTCTATCACCCTGTCGGCCTGAGATCATTTTTAGGTTTATATTATCGCATGGATGGACTGATGACCTCACTACAAGTGCCTGCGATTTAATTTCATTTTGCACTCAGACTTGTATCAACCCTACCTAAATGCTGCCATATTATTTCAAATATAACCCACAGTAGAGTACAGAGATGTGAATTCAGGTCAGTGGCCCTTCTCAGGCCCTAACATTTACCAGCCCACTGTTTTTTTGTTTTTTCTTTTCCCATGCTGCTGGGCTCTTCCAATGAAGTGACATCTTTCATAGAGAGCTGGTGTCCCTAAATGTTCCTTCCTGAGTAATTATGCAATTATTTATTTCTTTTAAATGGAACACTAGGGGGAAAAAAACAGGTGGTTTCATATAAATTCTCTGGTGATGCAGCTGGCTGCCAGGAGTGAAGTATTTGCCATGAAATACAGATGGAAAACATTTATGAATAAAATATTATGAAAACGGCAAGTTTCCATGATGCACATTCTGCTTTCTTTCTCTAGGCCCCCATGTCACCACTTTGACTCTTTGAGTCTTATGGCTGGGGGGTGGCAGCAGCAGCAAAGTCGATATGAAAGCCAAAAAAAAAAAACAAACAGGAGGAAAGATGAAATCATGACTTCTGTCATTCACTTACGCAAGAAGGAATACAAATAAGATGAGCTCCCAAAAGAGGCCCATCACGAGAAGCCGTGGCATTTTAAAATGCATAGCGCAAAGCTGGACGATCGGTTAAAAAAAGTGAAATGGTGGGAACAAAAGCTCAGACACACCTTATGTTTAACTCGTCAAGTAATCCTTGTGTTAGCAAAGAGTCCTGGTTATCCCTCCCAGACTGGCTGTGTAAGTTGACTTGGCATTAGTGAGTGTGCACCTCAGACAGCAGCACATAGATGGAAGGCAAAGTTCAACACTACAAAGATCCCTTGTGAAGTAAACCTCTGGTGAGCAGAGATCATCAGGGTAAAGGTTTTTAAGTGCAGGCCTGAGGACCCCCTGTGGCTACAGCCTTTCATACCCACCAGTTCCTTCTTTTAATTACAGTGTAAAGTAGTAGTTAAATGATAACCAGTTTGTCATTTCTGGAATGGTACGAGAAGAGACAGAATCTGGGAAATGACAGCTTGCTTAACTAGTAGAGGAGTCCAATGATTTTTATTATTATTACTTGGCTGACTCCTTTATCCAAGGTGACTTACAACATTTGAAATACAATTGTCTGCATTTCTTTTCTTTTCCCAATTGGAACACAGTCGCATGGTGTCAGCAGTGGGATGTGAAAGTGGGTTTCAAGTCCAAAGCCTAAAAGGAGAAGTTTGGTATTTTTCAAGTCAAAGCAGTTTCTTCACAAACACATTATATATGCATTTGCCACACAAAATAGTGTTCTAAAGTTAATCGCTTTCTATAAATTTAAAGAAATATTTTGCATGCTCTGGCGATTTACAATGGAGGGTATGCAGCACGAGTGAAAAGCTCAAAAAAACTTACTAGATACATCCATTTTTTAAGGCAAGACAGTTGATCTAGATTGTGTGATTACACACACTGTAAAATAGTTTATAATTTCGTTTATGAACACAAAAACACCAGTATTATGAGATTCAGCCACTCTAAAAGAAGCCAGCTGTGCGTGATAGCTCACCACTTGGTCTTCCTACGCAATTACCTTTTACCCCCAAGAGCCTGGTGTCCTCCTGAAAATCACAGTAAACTTGGTGGGTTTTGTTTTGATTTACTTCTGTATTTAGAACATTAGAACAATGTAAACAAGAACAGCCGTTCATCCAAACAAAGCCCACCATTCCTATTCACTTAATTCTTCCAAAATAACATCAGGTCGAGTTTTGAAGGTCCCTAAAGTCCACCTGTATACCACACTTCATGGTCACTTTTTCCAGGTGTCGATGATTCTCTGTTTAAAGAAAAACTTCACAAAGTGTGTGCGAAATTTACCGTTAACAAGTGTCCGTGTGTTCTCATTTTAAAGTCACCATCTCAATACACTGGACTGATTCCCTTTATAATTTTAAACACTTCACCCGAGTCTCCTCTTAATCTTCTTTTCCTTAAACTGTAAAGGCTCAGCTCTTTTAATCTTTCCTCATAACTCATCCCCTGTAGCCCCTGAATCAGCCTCGTCGCTCTTCTCTGGACTTTCTCTAGCACCTGGAGACCAAAACTGCACACAGGACTCCAGATGAGGCCTCACCAGTGTGTTATAAAGCCTGACCAGAACCTCCTGTGACTTGTACTCCACACATCAAGGCGCTATATAACCAGACAGCTTGTTAGCCTTCTTAATGGCTTCTGAACACTGTCTGGAAGTCGATAGCTTAGAGTCCACTACGACTCCTAACTCCTTCTCACAAGGTGTCCTCTCGATTTTCAGACCTCCCATTCTGTATTCAAACCTCACATTTTTACTTCCTATGTGTAATTCTTTACATTTACTGACATTAAATTTCATCTGCCACAAATCTACTATCTATTATTTTTGAATTCCTGTCAATTTTTGAATTCCACAAGATATTAGAACTGTTTTGTCCAATCAAGTGCATCCTTTCATAGCAGCAGGCTAGCCTTCTGTAAACAGGGTTTTATTAGGAGAATGCTCCGTGTCACAAAGTCCACGAATGGTTCTATGAAAATTGTTATGTGTCCACCCGGATTTAGGAATATTTTCTGTTTTATTGTTGTATTTATTAATGTTAGCTGATTCTTCATGCTTCTGTCTACAATTTTCTCACACATGAGTGTTCAGGGATTGTCTTCCTGGCTCTGGTAAGGTAAGTGATCCTACTCTGGGATGAAAGGGTGCACAGAATTTACTCGAGCTCCATATGCGCAAAGCATACAAATATTCAACTTAAAATCATCTGTCGAACACATCTCTCTTGTTTAAAATTGTCCAAAATGTTTCCAGGACAAGATCCAACCTGTGAACATTGCAATCAAGTTCCATCCTCATATGCAGTTATCTGCCAATCTACCCGATTGGTATCATCTGCAGATTTAACCAGCTTGTGTTGAAAACTCACACAAGTGAATAGAAAATGTATCCTTACCATGAGAAAAACAGGACCATTAATATGCAATTTTTTTTTTGTCCAGATTCCTTTTTGTTGTCATAAACATGCATCAGAAATAATAGAAGGCATTTTTTCATGTGTTAAAATGTTTGCCATTTTATCGGTAAGTTTTTAAACTTTTATTTTTCCAGTGGTGCTTCATGCCCCTTTGTACAGCACCTGAGTGGGCAATATATTCTTTTAAATTTATAGAAAACGCTTAACTTCAAAGCACAATTTTGTGTGGCAAATGCATATATATCATCTTGATGAAGAAATATCTTTGACTTGAACATACTGAACTTACCCTTTCAGGCTTTCAACTGTATGATCAGGAGCAAGTCACTTTACAAAACTGTATTCCAATTGAAAAAACAAAACAAATGGAATCAATTGTATCTCAAATGAGGTGTCCCCCACGGCTCTGCCCACGTAGTAGTGAAACAGGGCAAAAATCAAAAAAAAACAAAATGTAATTCTAGCCAAGCGGAAGGTAGGTACGCTCCACTGTCAAATGTTGTCACTGTATCTGATATCTCTAACAGTCAGCAGGTCCCCTCTAAAACACACGTAGCAGTGATCTCTCTCTCAAAAACGTCAAATGTTACTCCTTAACAATCTGTAGATGATAATGTCTGCTGAAGAAACAGGTATCGCTAGCTTAGCGGAGGTAAGGTGCGCTCCAACATGTGGCGACTCAAACAGAGGCTGGCGAGTGAATGAGGATGGCTCCGACCAGCTCCCTACTCCTGAGGTCCCGCCTCCCCTTGGCCTGCAGCCGCTCTTTCGGATTCACACAAAGAAATCAGTACCACAAGTGAACTATGACACTTACTGTGATGAGAGAAGTCAACCAGAATGTTCAAGCAAATTATAGAAAAAAAACGATTGAAATCCGTTAAGTAGTGTGAAAAGCGGACAGACAGACAAGGCAGATAGACAGATGTTGGATTTTATATATTTAGAGATATATAGATATAGATGTTGTAAATCACCTGGGATAAAGGCATCAGCCAAGTAATAAGAAATAATTAAATGAAAATAATTGGACTCTTCCATTAATTAAGCAAGCTGTCACATCCCAGTTTCTGTGTTTTCTTGTGTCATTCCTAAAATTACAAACTAGAATGTATTGTTTTTATCATGCTCTTTATTATTTTTCCTTTGTTAATCTTCTGATTATTTACAGTAAGTCATTATTTGCTAATAAGTACTCAAGATAACACTGAAGTAGCTGCTGAGTCATTTGCACCTCTTTCTGCTCCACTCATCGTTAATTTTGTCAGTAAGCTGATACAAGTACGTGAGCAAACTCCACACAAAAAAGGGAATAAAAAAAGAAAATGATAAAACACACAGGCATTTAAGGAAAGAGCAAAAAATAAATATTGTCATATATACTAATAAAAGGCAAAGCCCTCACTGACTGACTCACTCATCACTAATTCTCCAACTTCCCGTGTAGGTAGAAGGCTGAAATTTGGCAGGCTCATTCCTTACAGCTTACTTACAAAAGTTAAGCAGGTTTCATTTCGAAATTCCATGCGTGACGGTCATAACTGAATCCTACTTACGTACATATATACGGCCATAGCCTGCAGCTCGGTCGCGTGTGAGGCGGGGTTGCGTCCTGCGTCCCCCGGCCTCCCACGTAGTTAGCAGCCTGCCTTATATAGATTTAAATGCTTAAACGAGCAGAAAAGACACGCTGGCAAACAACACTGAAAGCTCTCTTTTGTTGATTTCATTATACTTTGCCCTTTCTCTGTGCAGTTTTCCCCCTTTGTTGTAACTTAATAATGACAATTTAAAACGAGAAGAGCAGACACACTGGCAAACAACACTGAATAATCAACGGCTGCAAGTACTTTAGCTACATAATACATTAATTAAGCAATTAGACCTAGAAAAGTGGAATGAAAATCAAGATGAAAAAGAAAAAAAAATGCATTATTCCTATATAACTGCTTGGTACATTTAAATTTTTTTTTTTTAGCAAACGTTGTTTTCTAATTTCGATATTGTTCCCTAAACACAGAACTTGGGAAATATTAGTTCACTTAATTAGCTCAGGAGTTCAATTAAAAACAGAAGCTGGTTGGAACAAAAACCTGCAGCCACCGGGGTTCACCAGGACCAAGTTTGGGAAACACTGGTTTACATTGTTCAGGTACCCATTTCCTTTATCATTCCAACCCCCATTACCATGTCTATCAAAGTGATCACCATCGATCAAAGAACTGTCACTTACAGAGTGGTTTCCATGCCCGGAGATGGCACCTACCTTTTCCATTCTCCTTGTTACATATTGCACGGCCATATCAGGCTCACTCTTGATATCCGGAGGAACATTGTGTCTTATGTATTGAATGACTGGGACAGGTTCCAGGTGTGGACTGATGACGGTACAGGAGATAATTATACTACACAGGGGCACTAGAAGAGTGAAATGCTTAAGCCCTTCACCTATGGTTCTGCATGTGAGTTGATGGCTGCCGTTGAATTGTTCGGTTGTTGCTTTCAAGTGTACCGAAATGGCCAGATATTTTACACCTTTCGACAACCACCAATGCCTCTTAAACATCTTAGATTCACAGGTGACGATTTCAGTAGTGGACACTTTGATGTTTATGAATGTTTAAACTCTCAAAACCTGGATGTGAAGTTATCGATGAAACCGGTTGTATGCTTACAACGCTTGACAGATGCCGAATGTCACTTCAACACAAGTCCTGCAAATAATGTCGTAATTGAAACAAACCATTAATCTCAAACCGATTATGACAGCAGCAATCCAAGCTGTGAGAAAACAGTAAAAAGGAAGCGTGTCAGACGTTGTGGTACATTTTCTGATGCAGCTAGACGGAAACAACTTTGTGACGCTGCCGCCAAATACTCGCAGAAAAATCCACAAGTTAATAGACACGCTGTTGCTAGAGTTTCTCCACACTCTGAATCCTCCACGCACTCCTGAGCATAATCTAATTTTGAAGGTTGGGGCACCAATAATGTTACTGAGAAACTTACAGCCACCGAGACTTCAGGTCACGTGTCTGCAAAAGAACCTAATTGAGGCAACTATTTTTACTGGCAGTGGCTCAGGGAGAGAGAGTTTTTATGGCCAACTGTACGTTGCATGCTCAAGAGTAAGCTCAGCGCACAGCTTGGTCATATTACAACCGGAGTGCCGAACTGACAATGTGGCATACAAAGAGATCCTTAACAAATAATTATTGGTATATTTTCCCTCAGTTTAAAAAGGTCTACTTTTCTTCTTAATAAAAATTTAAAAGCAGTACTTCGCCGCTGCGAAGCGCGGGTATTTTGCTAGTTTCTTATAAATGTAAACATCACACTACTGCACTTTTCTGTATGAAAAATGAGTAAAGGAAAAATGGCCAGCAAATCTATAAAGTTAAAAACATTACAATTAATTCAAGTAACAAATGTACATTTTCCAAATTGTAATTTTAAATTTCAATTTCAATTAAAAAGGGGACATTTAATACTGTATCAGTGCATGCTCCCAACCCTACATTTAAGAAGTCAGCTAAATAAATAATGAGATCAGCTAAAATTAAATATGACTCACTCATTGGGATGTTAGTTGGAACAGAAACCTACACCCACGGGGGGCTCCAGGACTGAACATTAAAAGCCCCTGCCTTAGGGAAAGTCAAATCAGAGTCAGCGTGATCTTGGACATGTTATGAACTTGGAGAGAACTTAGCAAACAGAGTTCCAAAAAACCTCACAAATGCCTAGCGGGGGAGGAAGAACCGTCAAACCCAGGCTAGTCAGGAAACAACAAGTTCAGGATCTTTATAAATAAAAAAGAAAAAAAGAACAAGGAGTCTTTTTATCAATGAAGCTCTGAAGCACAGAAAAGGATAGGAGTCGCTTGTAAATAACAAGGCAATCCAAATCCCAAAATGCAATCCAGTAGAGAGTGTATAAAACAGCAAAATGGTCAAAAATTCAGGAAATACATAAAAGCACGATACATCACTAACTCACCAAACCCACCAAGCATAGTCAATGAACCGCAAGGGACTGTGGATTTTCCTCGGCCGGTAGTTCCTTTGCATTGACAGGCAGGTGGCCCCGCCTCTTGCGGAATCACCTACAGTACATGACACAACAGAATATAACCGCAGATATACACTCACCTAAAGGATTATTAGGACCACCATACTAATACGGTGTTTGACCCCCTTTCGCCTTCAGAACTGCCTTAATTCTACGTGGCATTGATTCAACAAGATGCTGAAAGCATTCTTTAGAAATGTTGGCCCATATTTATAGGATAGCATCTTGCAGTTGATGGAGATTTGTGGGATGCGCATCCAAGGCACGAAGCTCCCGTTCCACCACATCCCAAAACTGCTCTACTGGGTTGAGATCTGGTGACTGTGGGGGCCATTTTAGTACAGTGAACTCATTGTCATGTTCAAGAAACCAATTTGAAATGATTCGAGCTTTGTGACATGGTGCATTATCCTGCTGGAAGTAGCCATCAGAGGATGGGTACATCGTGGTCATGAAGGGATGGACATGGTCAGAAACAATGCTCAGGTAGCCCGTGGCATTTAAACGATGCCCATTTGGCAGTAAGGGGCCTAAAGTGTGCCAAGAAAACATCCCCCACACCATTACACCACCACCACCAGTCTGCGCAGTGGTAACAAGGCATGATGGATCCATGTTCTCATTCTGTTTACGCCAAATTCTGACTCTACCATTTGAATGTCTCAACAGAAATCGAGACTCATCAGACCAGGCAACATTTTTCCAGTCTTCAACTGTCCAATTTTGGTGAGCTCGTGCAAATTGTAGCCTCTTTTTCCTATTTGTAGTGGAGATGAGTGGTACCCGGTGGGGTCTCCTGCTGTTGTAGCCCATCCGCCTCAAGGTTGTGCGTGTTGTGGCTGCACAAATGCTTTGCTGCATACCTCGGTTGTAACGAGTGGTTATTTCAGTTAAAGTTGCTCTTCTATCAGCTTGAATCAGTCGGCCCATTCTCCTCTGACCTCTAGCATCAACAAGGCATTTTCGCCCACAGGACTGCCGCATACTGGATGTTTTCCCTTTTCACACCATTCTTTGTAAACCCTAGAAATGGTTGTGCGTGAAAATCCCAGTAACTGAGCAGATTGTGAAATACTCAGACCGGCCCGTCTGGCACCAACAACCATGCCACGCTCAAAATTGCCTAAATCACCTTTCTTTTCCATTCTGACGTTCAGTTTTTGGAGTTCAGGAGATTGTCTTGACCAGGACCACACCCCTAAATGCATTGAAGCAACTGCCATGTGATTGGTTGATTAGATAATTGCATTAATGAAAAATTGAACAGGTGTTCCTAATAATCCTTTAGATGAGTGTACAGTTTACAATACAGTTTATTTTTGTATAGCCCAAAATCACACAGGAAGTGCCGCAATGGGCTTTAACAGGCCCTGCCTCTTGACAGCCCCCCAGCCTTGACTCTCTGAGAAGACAAGGAAAAACTCCCAAAAAACCTTATAGGGAAAAATGGAAGAAACCTCGGGAAAGGCAGTTCAAAGAGTGACCCCTTTCCAGGTAGGTTGGGCGTGCAGTGGGTGTCAAAAGAAGGGGGTCAATACAATACAATACACAGAACAGAACAAATCCTTAATACAGCATAATAATAAAGATTTTAGAAGTATGGAGCAGAATTTAACAGTAGATGATATCACATAATAAGATTTGGATATTTTTAGAGGTTTTTATATAGTGTTACGGCCAGGAAGAGTCAAAGAGCCCACAAAAAGACGTCATGAAGGCACCTGGGCAACACTGTTTAATGTGGTAGCGCTGCCACATAAATATAATATGTTTTTCTGCTGTCGATTGGGTGTTGTGGGGATCGTTCTTAACAGCCTGAGATTAATAATAATAATAATACATTTTGTTTATATTGCGACTTTCCCATTCTCAAGACACTTCACAGAGTCTTAGAAAAAAAACAGCAGGGTATATGGAACATTGGCTACAAATGTTTTCCTGAATAGAACAATGAAACAGATAACAAAGCATTAAATAGAATAAAGGACAATAAACCAGAGTAAACTACTAAATTTAATACTAAAATAAAAACCTAACAAATAACCTAATCTGTGATATAACATACACACAAATTATTCTGAGCACCTGGACAGAGAAGTAAACTGAAAGAAAGGGCAGAATGGTTAGTTAAGTTAAAAGCCTTCCTAAATAGATGAGTTTTGAGTTGTTTTTTAAAAGAATGAATGGAGTCAGCTGATCTGATTAATTTTGGGATGTCATTCCAAAGTCTGGGTGCTATGGAGCTGAAGGCCCTGCTGTCACCCATAGAGTGCATGTTAGTGTGAGGCACAGCAAGATTACCAGAATCAGAGGACTTTAGTAGGTGAACCGGAGCCTAGTGATTTAGACAGTCACTGATGTAGTCCGGTGCAAGGCCATTTAAAGCTTTGTAGGTTATTAATAGAATTATATATTCTATTTTATATTTTATTGACAGCGGTGCCCCAGATGTGGGACTTCCGGTTTCCTTTTTTTTTTTTCGGGGAGCGATTTCCATAAAGCACCCCGTTTACAGAGAGAGCCAAGCAGATCAGCCACTGCATGGGCCATGTGACGAAGTCCAGGAGCTTCTACAGTCCTGACGGTTGTGTGGAAGAAATTCTTCTTGACCGGGGATTTGAACGTTCCGTTATTTCCTACAGACTCAGATGAGCTATATCGAAGGACTTACTGTTCTGTATCATGGTGCAAGACTGACTGTATATCTTTTATGGTGAAGATTTGATTGCTGCTAGGAGTCCACAATTGTTAGAACTGTTCGTTTCACCTGCCAGTATCAGGGGTCACAACTGTGGACTTATTTATAAGCTCTGGAAGGGGAACTGGGGGAAGGAATATTCTTATTGTATATATATATGCATTTATATTTGTAGCGCCACATATAAGGATTGTTTAGGGTTGAGGGGTGGCATATGTAAGGGATTATTTTTTTTTTTGATGTAATATATTCCTCATGTGATTATAGACATTGACCATTAGGTTTTTTTTTTTTGTGGACTATTAATGCACCGGCATCAGGGGTGACTGAACCTTGTAGAATAAGGGGTATATGGGGGATTTATTGGGGTGTGATATTGGCCTATCCTTTTATCATCTGCCACCACTTAGGACAGGTTAGCAGCAGCGATTGTCTCGTGTTAGGACGAATTGTTACAATGTTAACAAATCAAAAGTATTATTAGAAGCCAACAAAAATAAATTTGGCCAATCCAGCTTCAGATTTTACTACCAAATGAACTTTAGAGTAGTAATATCACTTCAGGTAGCTTGGGAGCCCCTTCTAGGTCCAGGTTTAGAGTCAAAGTGAGACCTGTTGTTCCTGGCCCACCTCCTTTTAGCCACCTGACTGGAAGGGGTGGGGCCATCACCGGGCTCCATGGGTGGGGTCAGCTGCCAGGACCAGAGTTCTTCTCAGTACAGTAGATGGAAGAGAAAAGACAGGTAGCAACAGTGTCTCCTCTTGGACCAAGGTGGTATCGCTTGCATTACTTAAGCCCTGAAGGAAATCCTGAGGTGTACATGCATTCACAATACATGGAAACTAAATGACTAACAATATTAATAGAAACAAAAGAATAAAACCTGAACTGTTCTGTCAGTGGACTTGCAGATAAACATTTTAAGCAGAAGCGGAAAATGTACGTAAAATAAACAAAAGTAGAAAGTGAAATGAAATCAAAGCCCAGTACGAGAGACAATAATCGTGATCGCTAGAACAAGAGGGTCAAAACCAAAAGTACACACCAGAAAACAGCACAATGAAAAACTCTTGAGTTCTTTAGAGCAGGGATGTCCGTCCAACTCTGGTCCTGGTGGGCCGCAGTGGCTGCAGGTTTTCATTGTAACCCTTTTCCTAATCATTGACCAGTTTTCACTGCTAATTAACTCCTCTTCCCTTCATTTTCATAGCCCTGTTTTTAAGGATTCAGTCCTCTGAATTGATTAATTTCCTCATTAAATGGCATCCAAACAGAAATGAGACATGAAAAGAACCAACAGATGATGACCAGGTAAATTGGAACAGCCAATTTCACTCCAACCATTTTCTTAATGAGAAGCCAATTCTTGCTGTTAATTAAAGTCGTTACTAAATATCAGGACTTGTTGCTGCTCTAATTCTGCCATAGCAGACTGTTGATTTTCTGTTTATTCTAAGACCACCGTCAAGATGTTTCGGTGACATGAACAGTCCAACATGACCGAGACCTTCACCTTTCTTTACCTTCAAGGTAGCTGGTCATGCGGCGTCTTGTTTTGTGTCTCATTATTGTTTGGCTGCTCATTAAAGAAAAAGTAACAACTAAGGGGTCTGAGTCACATCAATTAAAACGAAGGCAAAAAGAGTGAATCAGCAGCAAAAATGGCTCACTAATTAAGAAAATGGTTAGAATGAAAACCTGCAGCCACTGTAGCCCACCAGGACAGGAGCTGGACACCGCCGCTTTACAGTTTTGGTATCGGCAGATGGCATAAGGGTTTGAACTCATTGTCGTCCTTTTATCCCATCTTCATCAATTATGTGAGGGCCACGCCCCTAGCAATGCTGAAAGTGGGCCTAACAATGGAATTAAACAATGGTGGAGTTTGAGGACCCAAAATCATACCAAAGCATGGCCTAAGCAAAAAAAGACAGCATTCGAATCCCCAGTTAGTGAAGAAACCACAGCTGAAATATAACAGGACATGCGTCTGTTCAGCCTCTGTAGGATATAAGCTTTGCGTTCATGATGCTGATCTAATACAGCACAAGTCTAAACCACTAATGTCACCCAACCTCTCCGATGTCCTACTTAGGGTTGGCAGAGAGAACTTACTCAATGGAACAGCAATGCCCCCACAAGATGAAACACAACAGGAAAGACACATCCAATCCCGATGCTTATCACAATACAAAGTCACCCTGGCTACCGTTCTCATGAGTGCACTAGGCTCAAAACTCAAGTCTTCTGCCTTGATTTAAACCCTGAGGTCAAGGGGGTCCGGTGAATAGATCACTCCAGGGCTTGGGGGCCCAGCGGCTAAACTTTCATCTATCCTGGGAGTTTAAGCCAGGCCTCCATCTTGTAGTCATTGTGGACATGCCAGAGTATTGGAATTAATAAGTTTTTTGAATTCCAGTGAAGGCCTAGGCCATGTGCAACCTCCAGTCTCAAAAGGAGAATTTTGACTTAACTGGAAACCATTATGGTGGATTGTGCATCCACAGGCCCAGAGGGAGTCATTTCACCTGTCTGAAAAAAATACAGAAACAGCTGTTGTCGTGTGGATCAAAGTGACAGCTGAAACACAAGTGTCATCACTGGGCGACATGGCGTACAGCTGAACAGTAAAGGCTTTCAATTAGAGACACTCTAGAAACAGTGTGTGTCGTGTAATTGACCTGTCAGATGCTGGGACAACTCGAGCCATAACCAACATTGACATGCTTGAATGTGTCCAATTTGTCAGAAGAGATGTTTTGACTTTAGTCTGATTCTCAATAAACTGTCACATTGTCTCAGAAATTCAGAAGGGGTTATTTATAAGGTGCCGTGGTCTTAACATACAGTGGTTAGCTGCTTGGCTTTACTTTGTTAGGTATTGTAGTAGTGCTGCAGTATGAGAAGGCCATACTTTCTCTGTCCCCACCATCCTTGCATCATATATTTCTACTTTCTCCATTCCAGAGTCACAAGAGTAGAGCCTATGGTGGAACCAAACCTGGTAGGGGTGCCAGTCTGTTGCAATGCCAACTCAATCACACCAGGCCAGTTTAGAGACCTCAGCCAACTTAACATGTACGTCTTTGGCAAAACCAAAGCAACTTAACATTGTCAAACCTGCCTAATCTCCCTAATCTCTCTCATTTGAAATTACTTGACTATCTTAATGAAGTGCTGTATTATCTCTACCTTGCAAAAATAGCATTTGCATAACCACTTATGGAGGTTACACAAAGAACGATAGACACTTGGAATAAGAGACCAAGTAGTGTGGTAGACAGTAAGACGTTAGGGACTTTCAAAACTCGACTTGATGTTTTTTTGGAAGAAATAAGTGGACACAACTGCCAAGCTTTGTTGGGCTGAATGGCCTGTTCTCGTCTGGATTGTTCTAATATTCTAATATTACAATCCAACTTGGGTCTTGGGAGGCCAGAGCCTATCATGGTAGCACTAGCCACAGGGCACAAGATTAACGCAGGGCTCACTCACACACAGCCACAGTCACACACTGAGCCAATCTGGAGTCACTAAACCCGCAAATCTTTGGGATTCACTGCCCTAACCTAAACCCTCACTGGTGCAGCCCATTGGTCTTAGAAGTCACGTGATTAGTGCAACAGAGATCAACAGTTTGGGATTTCACTTACTATAGGGTGGTCCAGATCTAATTATGCAATTGTCATTACACTATAACTTATTAGTTTATTACACAGAAAATCATCCGAAAAATCCCGGACCATCGAGAAGTGTGTGAACTGAAGGCATGAAGAATCGTCTTTGCGCCGAACTGGAATCATCCCCGCAAAAATCAAAGTCATCCAGACGATCTGGATCTGCATAATTAAATCTGGACCACCCTGTACATATGGTGGGCTAACCTACACAATGAAGGCAAAAGAACTGGCCAAGCTAGCTATTCTGTAAAAGCACAAATCAATGGATGGAGGCAAGAAAACATCACTGCATATCCAGTGACTTGAAGAAATGGAGTATGAAACACCCTGTAAGTAAATGGACACTTGGTGGCACTGTTGCCCACCTTTTTCCCAACAGACAGTATGCAGGACACAGGGTAAAATCACCAAGAAGTATTTTAATTTCTTTTGCCTCCTTGTAATGTACCTTCAAAGCAGCACAGCCACAAAAAAACACAATTAAATCAAAATAAAAACACAATTCTCCTCTCCACTACACCTCCCAGCAAGTTCCGTCACCCTCCTACCAGCTCCGGCTCGCTTGCTGGATCTCCACCAGTCCTTTATATAGTTCTTGACCTGGAAGTGCTCCTACTCTTCCTCCCACGTGACTTGACAGCACTTCCGGGTCAGATGGACAATCCCAAGTCTTTAATCAGCCCGGAAGTACTGTGGGGCTTCCATCCTCATGACTTCCAAGCACTTCCAGGGTGCAAGGGAAGCACGCCTCCCCAGGTCCTTTCATAGCTCCCCATGGCAGCACCCACAGTACCCAACAGGGCTGATAAACCAGAGTACAAGTCCCAGGATGCCCTGCGGGAATTCGGGACACCGCTGCCATCTAGCGTTTTGGGGGAGGCAGTGTCCTGAAAAAGCTGCCCTCCCCCATCCTTCCACTTCAAGGGTATCCCGGCCGGGATAAGCTGCGGACCATCCACGACAAGCTGTAAATCAGCCCAGACCAGGCTCTCCACAAAAGCTGAGTGGTCAAGCAAGAAGACAATCTGGTCTTGGAGAGGCAGTGGAGTTTTCAGGTGAATGTGGCTGTAACCACAGGGTGACACAATAATGAAAACGTGAAAGCCGGGATGTGGCTGAGCACCGGAAACTCAGCATCTTCTGTATAGCATGTGAACAAATGTGAAGGGCCAGCGCAGGTCCTGTAGCACCCCCTTGATTTCACCACCAACACCCACACATTATAACTGTGATTTTCATTCTTTACAAAACCAAATATATATATATTTTTTTACAAACAATCCATCAAGTTCCAAGTCCCTTCATTTATATTATTTACATCCTGGAACTGTATGGAGATAAACAAACTCCTGGCCAATAACCTGAAAGTACAAATTTGTTTGTGACACAGTTCATGCCGACTCTTAACTCAAAGCAAATAAAAATGAAAAGCTTATTCATGGCAAGGCTCAGTTATTTTTTTTCCCCCTTCATACCTACCTTGTTAAAATAAATAAACTAAGAGGCAAATCCTGAATGGATAAAGGAGGCATTTGGATTGGAAAATACAGAAGAACATTAAAGAGCTGGCTAGTACTAGAGCGAGGAAGAGGAAAAGAATGTCATAAAAATTAATGCGTCATTTCAGGCCCGTGCAGCAAATATGCATTTCAGGTTTAGGTTCAACTTGCAGTGTAGTCTTACATTGTATGAAAACAAGGACTTGCCTGTGGTGACAAGCCATCAATTGAGTTTGTGTTATGAAATACCTGGCATGGTTAGCTGGTGCAGAATTCAGGGTTTTCACAAATTTAACGGCAATATGAATAAAATGCTGCAATATCGGTGGATACCACATCACTAGAGTCCACCGCAAGGGCCAATTTAGAGTCCACCACTTGGCATCCATCCATAAGGCCCAATTTAGAGTCCACCACTTGGCATACATCAGTTTAGAGTCCACCACTTGGCACATATCCACAAGGACCAATTTAGAGTCCAATACTTGGCATACATCCGCAAAGGCCAATTTAGAGTCCACCACTTGGCATACATCCGTAAGGGCCAGTTTAGAGTCCACCACTTGGAATACATCTGCAAGGGCCAGTTTAGAGTCCACCACTTGGCATACATCAGCAAGGGCCAATTTAGACTCACAAGTTAATCTAAACTGCACGTCTTTGAGGTTGTGGGAGTTAAAATAGAGTAACCTATTCAAATAAATTGCATTGCATAGTGTGCCCCACACTAATCTACACTCCATGGGTGACAGCAGGGCCTTCAGCTGTATAGCGCCCTGACTCTGGAATGACCTACCGAAATTAATTAGATCAGCTGACTCCATGAATTCTTTTAAAAAAACAACTCAAAACTCAACAGTTCAGGAAGGCTTTTAGCTCTACTTGACTTTATTACCCTTCTCTCAGTTTACCTCTCTGTCATGATGCTCATGTAACCTGTATGTGTGTGCTAGACCATCAATTATGTTGTCTGTTAGGCTTTCCCTGAATTCACTGTTTTAATATTCTTTATTTATTTATTTATTTGGTTTGTACAATGCTATATACTGTATACCCTGCCGTTCTTTATTATATTCTGTAAGTGCCTTGAGCATGGGAAAGGCGCTATATAAATAAAATGTATTATTATTATTATAATTGCATACATTCTTAAGCCCACTCAATTTTAAGGTTGTGGGGCTCTGGAACCCATCAAAACAACACTGGGCACACCCTGGATTGAGCATGGCCGATCATAGAAGACCTCCACACAGACAAACACACACACACCCATGCTCACTCATACAGGGATGATTTAAAGTCACCCAGGACAAGGTGCCAACCCATCACACACAGACCCATATGGGGTAGACTTTTGGCCACCAGTTAACCGAACATACCCTAGAGATGGTGCAAGTCCAGTACAAGATCAACAAACAGACCTGGGCCCAGTTTAGAGTCATAAATTAACAGGATGCCAGTCAATTACAGGGCACGCTGAGGCTATTAAGACTCAGCTAATGATGAAACACACCATGAAATGGGCACCAGACCCTCACAGGGCACACATCCACACTGAGCCAATTTATAGTCAACAGTTCACCTGAACTCTACATCTTAAGGGGTTTGTCCTCATCCTGCTAGATCTCTTGTCTGCAATTCGACCACCAGATCCTCCTTGCCTTCTTGAACTTGTCTCTGGGACTGCCTTCAGGTGGTACTTGTTGTGTATCCTGGTGAGAAGAGATGTCAAGAATGCACCAGGCAAGCACATGGGTACCCCAAAGATTGGCTCTGGGCCTCTCCTCTCCCACTAAGTCATATCAATCGTGTCCTATGGTTTAACTTAGCAGTGCTATGCCAGTGATACGCAGCTCTATGTGTCGTTCCCACCTGAGGACCACACAGTACCACCTGTGTGTCTCACTGATATTGAAGGAAAACCCATTTCCTGCTCAACCTGGCAAAGATGGATCTTCTTCTTATGTCAACTTGTCCTTCTGTTCAACGCTCCATTTCTGTTCAACGCTCCATTTCTGTTCAGTTCAGCTTATTACCACTGACACATGCCAAGTGCGTATATAACCAAGGCGTGTTGATTGATGACCAGCTGTCCTTCACTGGCCAAGTTACAAGTGTCCTACAGATTCACTCTATACATAATTCACAATTTCAGAAAGCGTCTGACAGAGTGTGTGCAGCACCGCTCCTGGTCCAGGCTTGGGTCTTTTCACATCTGGACTAGTGCAACACTCTTCTGGCTGGGAGACTGGTGTGTGTCATCCAATGCAGCCAATGCAGATGATTGCAAATGTTGCTGCTCTTTTCAGATTACTATCTTGTTTTTTGATGCTCACCTCCAGAGTGGTCAGTCGGTCAGCCCCTACATTAGATGATTGTGAGGTCCTCTTCTCCTTTTCAAGCACTCACATGAAGGAGTCTGGTCATGCCATCAGATCTCAGTCCAGAGTCTTTTCATGTGTAGCTCCCAGCTGCTGACCTTCCATTTGAGATTCTGACACCCTCAGTGCATTCAAGAAGACGCTCGTGATCTGTACATTTCTGTCTAACTGATATTAGCTGTTAGATTTTAATAATCTAGGAAGTGTAACTCGCTCTTTACAGTACATGCCATGATCAATGTTGTACCCTTGTCCTGTAACACATGTGCCTAAACAAACTGCTGTTTACTTAATTATGTTAAGATCTTTTGTAAGTCACTTCCAATAAAAGTGTCTGCTAAGCCAGGAATTGTAAATGTAAAAATGGAGCACAGCAAGGGAAACCCACATGGGCTCATGGAGAATGTGCAGACCTCACATAGACAACACCCGGGCAAGGGATTTGAACCTCAAATGTCGGATCCATAAGGCACCTGTGCAAATAACACAAGGCCTAAACGTAGACTTCCAGTGGTTAAGGCTTCTACGGTTGTTTATCGAACCTTTAGGTATTTGTGCCTGATTCATATTTAATTAAACCCGCTCTGCAGTACTTGAGGCAGTCTTTTTTAAAAAAAAGTCTCCTGTTTACCATAAGCTGCAGCCTAGTTTTACAGTAATTTGTGTTTCTTTTCCGTCTTGTAATTACAAGACCTACCTTGTAAATTGCTGTGAAGTTGGGTGTGTAGGAATGCTTTTTGCTTGGGCGTTGAAGAAGTAGCTCAACAACATTAGATCACCTCATACTAATGACACGGTTTATAAAGATATGGATCCAAGCTTGACTTTTAGTTGCACTTGAGGCTGACTGTTTTACTGGTTGAAAGTCTTTGGCATTGCTGTGGCAGCAGCTTCACGGTAAAATGATGATTTTAGAAGAGAAGCATTCATCAATCAAATTGTTGCACTGCCCAGCATTGTTGTGCTGATTTGAGATCCATAAAGCCTGGCGTGACTTGGGTGGGTGTTTGCTGGGTTAGATGATAATGCGCTTCAGTTGTTTCTCCCCAATTTGATCTTCATGTTGAAGAGATGTCTTCATTCCACATATTCTTACTGCATCCAGAGCCGTCCAGAGGTGGTGTCAATATTGTATTTCTTCGTGCTTGTTTTGAGGACACACGTACCACAGTTCTTGTGCTCACCTCTGATGTACTTGCCTAGAATGAGCTTGGCTGACCTGTTTTGGAAGTGACAGACACATAGGGTCATAACCAACCTCAAACTATACTGGCAGATGGTGGATTTATTAATTAATGTTCGACTTCTAGGGCCAAGGTATGCAAGGCATGTTCTGCTTTTTAACATCTGGATGAATTGAGTGCTGGCTGATGAAGGGTCTTTGTCTACAAAGGTCCATCTTTGTGCTTTAAGTTGGGGGAAAAGCACTAAGTGATTGTAATGAATTATTATTATTATCTTCACCTGTCATATGGGGCATCCTGGAGGCTTTACTGTTAAGAACTACCGTATCTACTCGGATATAAGTCGGTCTTGAAACCATAAAAAATCAATCATAAAATCAGACCCCAACTTATACGCCCGTTCAAAAATATGACACTTGTACGTCTCCTTGCCTCCTCCAATCTCGCACCAGTTTTTTAGACATATCGAATTTTAGATAATGGATGCTCTTATGATAAAGGTGTATGAGGGTGTGAGATATATAAAACACAAATCAGTGCAAACGTCACTTCGGAATAGTTCAGGTATTACTGTGTGGACACGTAGGCACAATACATAGTAAAAAAAGGCTGTGTGCTCCGTGGTTACTCTCTCAAGTGAGCGTTAGCATATCATAATCTCTTGGACCAATAGAGTGAGTTGTCTGCATTTGAATGACCAACATTATAAAATACCAGAAATTATACCGTAAAATCAAGACCTGACTTATCCACGGGAGAACTTAAACGAGAGTATATACGGTAATTAATGATTTTTTTTTTTTTTCTCCACGCTTATGAGTAAAAATATGGGCAAGCAACCACAGAGTCGCCAGTCGTGTTTGTGCTCAAACACAGCATGCACAACGTTCGCTACAATGTGGGTACTCAGACTATACATATTGTCACACAAACCAGAGACAAGAGTCATAAAAAAGGTTTGGGGCAGTGACACATATAATATTCCCAGGCTGCAAATGAGTACATTTATACCACTGATGTGCACAGATCAGAGTCCAAGATCGAACTGATCAGTTAGTTGAACATGACGGCTTTAAAGGCCAGAAAGGGAAATGACGTCATCAAGGGCGGAAGTGGAAGGGGCCTCTTCCAAAGGCTCTGACCCCGGACGTGACGTCATCAAAAGGGCAGGAACCGGAAGGCTCTTCTTCCATGGGTTCTGTACTGGAAGTGATATCATCCAAGGGCCCAGGACCGGAAGTGACATCATCGGAGCCAGGCGGAATTTCCCGTGAACGGTCTGCTGTAAAGTGAGAAAAAGAGTCAGTGCACTCTGTAACCACCTGGTCTGGCGTGGAATTACTCTCATTTAGACCCTTTAGCTGTCTCCCATGCACGCGCGTGTGTGACAATATACATGATGGCCCCGGCTGACAGTTTTACTCACTCAAAAAAACTGTGATGGCCACGTGGGTTCTCAAAATGTCAACGTAGAAAAGAGCTGTGCTCCTGATTCTTGCCGTACTGCACTCTGAAAGTATACAGAAAAGAAAAAGGCGTAACTTGATATGCGGATAGCTGAGGCCTGGATAATATGGTCCGTCTATTTAACATACAGAATTAAGAGGTATGGCGTCTTTGTAATTCACCATTGTGTGTGTTTATTTCAGGTTTTTCCAGTAATGGTTTCCTGAGATGCTTTTGTCATTGGCCATTTTGCTGTATACCTGTTGCTATATTTAGATTTTTGATATCAAAAAATTGAAAATGGGGATGACAATGGCCATACCCGGTGTGCAATTTACTGTGATCAATCTTGTTCTGCTTTCAGCTGTTCCCATTTAGGGGTCGCCACAAGTGGATCATCCATCTGCATCTGTCCCCGTCTTTTAGATCGTTATCTGCCACACCAACGCCTTCACGTCCTCTCTCACCACATCCAGAAAACTTCTTCTTTGACCTCCCACTTTTCCTCTTGCGTGGTGGTTCCATCCTCAACATTCTTTTCCCAATGTACCCCTCATCTCTTCTCCTCATGTGCCCAAACCATCTCAATCTTGCCTCTCTCACTTGGTCACCAAACTATCATACCTGTGTCGTCCCTCCAATGTGCTCATTCGTAAATCCTGTCTGCCTTCGTTACTCCAAGTGAAAATCATAGCATCTTCAACTCTGCCACTTCCAGCTCTACCTCCTGTCTTCTCGTCAGTACCACCATAGCTGGTCTCACTACTGTCCTGTAGACCTTCACTTTCACTCTTGCAGTTACTCTTTTATCACAAATCACTCCTGCCGCTCTTCTCCACCCAGTCCACCCTGCCTGCACTCTTGCCTTCACCTCTCTTCTGTACGCTCCATTGCTTTGGGCTGTTGAAGCCAAATATTTAAATTCGTCTACCATCATCACCTCTGGTCCTTGCAGTCGCACCCTTTCACCACCTCTTCTCTAATTCAAGCGCATGCACTCGTCTTACAACCTGCTGACTCTCATTCCCCTCATCTCCACCTCTACAGGTTCGCCTCAACCTGCTGTCTACTCCCACTACAGATCACAATGTCACCCGTGAACATCACAGTCCACCAAGACTCCTGTGTGACCTCATCTGTCAACCTGTTCATCACAATTGCAAACAGGAAAGGGCTCGGAGCCGATCCTTCATGCAGTCCCACTCTTAACTGGCAGCAGGCAGTCATTCCCACCGCACACCTCACCACAGTCACGCTGACCTAGTGTATATCCTGCACCACCCTTACATACTTTTCTGCTACTCCTGACTTCCTCATACAGCAGCATAACTCAGCTCTTGGCACCTTGTCATATGCTTTCTCTAATTCCACAAACATGCTTAACATGTCTATGAGAAAGAGAATTATTAAAAACTAAGTAATGCTTTTTTTTTTGCCAAGCACACAGTGTGCGCTTTTTAGAAAACGCGACTACTCATACTGCATGGCAGGGTCTGTGTATCTGCTCAAACTGTACAAACACGTTCGGTCCAAATGACATGCCACAAAGTGGGTACTCAGACTATACATGTGCATGATGGCCCGCCTGACAGTTTTACCCATTCAGAACAAAATGATGGCCACGTGGCTCTCAAAATGTCAACACAGAAAAAAGCTGCGCCCCTGACTCTTGATGTACTGCGCTCAGAAAGTGCACAGAAAAGAAAAAGGCGTAACTGGATATGCGGATAGCTGAGGCCCGGATAATACGGTCTGTCTATTTAACAGAGAGAATTAAGAGGTATGGAGTCTACTGTATGTAATTTACCATTGTGTGTGTTTATTTCAGGTTCTTCCAGTAAAGGTTTCTTAAGATGCTTTTGTCATTGGCCATTTTGCTGAATGTGTGTTGCTATATTTAGAGTTTTGATATCAAAAATGTGAAAATGAGCGTGACAATGACAATACCCAAAGTGCAATTTACTGTGATCGATGATCAATTAGACTTTATAATGACATCAGAAAATCAGCTCGTGAGACTGGCCACACTACAAGGCAGCCAAATGGCTTTTTTGACATGACAGAAATCTTAGCGATTGTACAACAGCCCAATTATAAGGTGAAAATCGGGTATGGCACCTCCTACCAAACTGTACATGAAACAATGGCAGATGAAGCTGAAATTCACCCAGACTCAGAAAATCAGGCTGCAAATTGGCTTAAATTGTGCCAAAATCACAGAGTATGCCTGGCATAGTTTTCTATACTGTACACCTTCGGAATATTAGAAAGATTTAAACGAGAACAGGCCATTCAGCCCAAGAAAACTCGCCAGTTCTATTCACTTAATTCTTCTAAAATAACATCAAGTCGAGTTTAGAAGGTCCTTAACATCCTCCTGTCTACCACACTACTTGGTAGCCTATTCCATGTGTCTGTGGTTCTCTGGGTGAAGAAAAGCCCCCTAATATTTGTAAGAAATTTACCCTTAACAAGTTTCCACCTGTGCCCCCATGTTCTTGATGAACTCATTTTAAAGTCACCGTCTCGATCCACTGTACTAATTCCCTTCATAATTTTAAACACTTCAGTCAGGTCTCCTCTTAAACTTCCTTTACTTAAACTGTAAAGGCTCAGCTCTTTTAATCTTTCCTCATAACTCATCCTCTGTAGCCCCTGAATTAGCCTCGTCACTCTTCTCAGGAACTTTTCTAGTGTTGTTATGTCCATTCTGTAGCTTGGAGACCAAAACTGAACCCAGTACTCCAGATGAGGCCTCACCAGTGTGTTATAAAGCTTGAGCAGAACCTCCCTGGACTGGCACTCCACACATCAAGGCGCTATATAACCTGACATTCTGTTAGTCTTCTTAATGGCTTCTGTCTGGCAGTTGATACCAACAAGTCCACTATGACTCCTAAATCCTTCTCATAAGGCGTACTTTCAATTTTCAAACCTCACATTTTTACTTCCTACTTGTAATTCTTTACATTTACTGACATTAAATTTCATCTGCCACAAATCTGCCCAGGTTTGTCTACTCTCCAAGTCCCTTTGTACTGATTCAAAGGATTCTCAATTATCTGTCTATCCACTGTGGAATAAGGACCCGACACAGACTGACACCGGAAGCATGTGTAAAATAAAACAAAAAGATTTTTTTTTTCTTCAGCCATGGGGCACGTCTTCCCCGTGTTCCACAGGCCCTACACAGTCCCCAAAAACACACAAAAACAAAACACCAAAACACACTCTTCTTCCTCCACTGCTCCCAGACCGCTTCATCCTCCTCCTCCTACTCCCGACTGTGGTGTGCCGAGTAGTGGCTGCAGGCTCCTCTTATAGCCCACCCGGAAGTGCTCCAGGTGATGATTGACCTAATTCAGGCTACACTTCCGGGTGTGGATGCATCACCACCCACACAGGCTCAGGAAGCCATGTAGCTCCTCCTGGCGGTGGTCATGGAGCGGGCTAAGCTCCGGTGTTCCACAATTGTGGCCCCGATGCAACCTGGGGGGCTGTCACCAAGCATTCCGGGGGATGTACTGTGCAGCCCATGGCTGTTCCCCCGGATTCAGTGTCAAAGGAGTGTCCTGGCCATCCGCCACACCACCAAACATGGTATAGTCATTCCAAAGCACTTTACACAAACCGCTATTAAGTACAAATGCCAACATACATATAAGCTGTTTGAGCAAAGGCAAGTTTAGTAACTTTTTTTAGTCCTCAGGGTCATACGTCCAGTTGGAGGCTGTACGGTTCACAGCCCAGGTACATATCCATAATTCCACACTGCCTGCCTAGAAAAGTAGGAAAGTGAGCAGAGATAATATATATTGTTGTCTTTTATTTTATTCCAGTCAACAGATTCTCATGTTACTTAACTGAATGTGTGTATAGAAATAGCTCTGTAAAAGAAGGCGTATGGCGCTGTCCTTCATTTCTATTCCTTTCTGTAGCCCATTTCAATATCATGTGGAGCCGGTGGCTGTCCTAATAGCAGTGGGTACAAACAGGGTGCCCAAGCATCAGTCACACTCATGCACACATTCACTCATATGAGACCAGTTTGGAGTTGCCAGTAGCCTAACAATACACATCTTAGGAATGTGGGTGGAAAATCGCTGTTATCACTTCGAATGTTTAAAAACAGTTATTTACTAAATTCTAACCTTATCGTTGTTTCATTACGCTGAAAGTTTTCCAATAAAATTCAATTTGGGAAGTAATAAAATCCCAATTATGAGATTTGGTCCCATTTTCTGCAGCTGTCCGGCCCCCAGCTCCCTAAAGCACGTTGTTTTTTAATCAATGCTTTACGAAAGCTTTAGGTTTCAACAGTGGTGTGTGCATGCGGTCAGAGTGACCCCTGCCTTTGGCCTGCCTTGACTTGTGTTAAACACATCTGGATTTCTTGGGTTTTATTCCTTTGTGGAAGATTTCTGAGGCAACAATGAAACACTACTGGCTACTTATGAATTGGTATTCTTGTAGTAAATGTGGGCTCTTATTACGTACTTTATGTTTAGCTTTTTCATAGCTGGAAATTTCAGATTTGGTCAGCTCCACTTATGTCAGCGTAGGCATCACTAATTACAACAACATTTATTTCTATAGCACATTTTCATACAAAAAGTAGCTCAAAGTGCTTTACATAATGAAGAAAAGAAAAATAAAAGACAAAATAAGAAATTAAAATAAGACAACATTATTTAACATAGAAAAGGAGTAAGGTCTGATGGCCAGGGTGGACAGAAAAAAACAAAAAAAAAACTCCAGACAGCTGGAGAAAAAAAAAAAAATCTGCAGGGGTTCCAGGCCACGGGACCGCCCAGTCCCCTCTGGGCATTCTACCTAACATAAATGAAACAGTCCTCTTTGTAGTTAGGGTTCTCACGGAGTCACTTGATGTTGATGGTCATACAGGCTTCTGGCTTTTAATCCATCCATCATTGTTGGAACATCACGGTGCTTTGAGTAGATGGTGGTGGCACAAGCCATCACCAAAAGGACACCGGAAAAGGAAACAGAGAGGAGAGTAGGGGTTATTACAGATTTAGAACTAACAATTAGTTTATTAGAGTTGGGTGTAGAATAAAACAAATCTTCATTTTGCTTTGATGCAGTCAGAACTTCACAGGGGAACACCACAGGTTTCAACACAGCACTTTTACAACTGAAACCCCCCCCTTTCCTTTGACACGATCAGAACTTCACGAGCAAACACCCAAACCCCCTCCCTTGACATGACTGGAACTCAATATATAACCAAAAGCCCCCAAACATTGACACAACCAGGCCTTAAACCCAATTGCTTTGACACAAATGGGACTTCACGGCTTCAGAAGGGATGTAGAACATAGTATGGCGCAGTGGCGGGCTGCACTAGGGAGGGGAGTAATTGCATGGTGCATTAGGTAGGGCTTTGGAGTTAAATGCTATGCTTTGGAACCGTTTTGGTACTGAGGTCCAAAAGCTGGTATCGATACCAAAGCCAAAACCTTATTACCGATCCAGTGCTACTTTACAGTACTACAGACATCAGGTTACACTTGAGATGTTACTTTTTGGAAAGGTCCTTTTGGTTTTTTCAATCTTTTTTTAATTAAACAGAAAAGCAAATTATGGACACATATATGACTTTTTTTCTTGTAATGTACAAAACTAAAAACATGTGAACAATAAAAGTACTTCATTTTTTTTCAGTCGTTTCATCGCTAAATGGTCACACTTAGAAGAGCCTGTTTGCAGCTACAGTCAGGTCCAGTCAGAAACACCAGTTGTGGTCAAATCAACCATTTCGTAAAGAGACGGACCACACAGGTGAGCTCAGCAATACCAGAAGGTCTGGACAACCACAGAAGACAACTGTGCTGGATGATTGCAGAATTCTGTCCTTGGTGAAGAAAAAACAATTCACGGCATTAAGCCAAACCAAGAACACTCCCTTGGTGGGGAGACCTGTCATAACACAAAAGCAGCTACCATTCCTAAATAGCTCATATGATATTTCTCTCAAACCCTTTGAATTAATGCTGAAAGCCTGCACTTCGGCCATGTAATTATTTCTTCAATTCTAATCCATTGTGCTGGCATACTGAGGGAAAATTATGAAAACCGTGTCACTGTTCACATACTTATGGACCTACCTATATCTATCTCGAGTCTGCCTAGGGCAGGGGTCCCCAACTCCAGTCCTGGAGGGCCGCAGTGACTGCAGGTTTTCATTCTAACCGTTTTCTTAATTAGTAACCTGTTTTTTTCCTAATTAACTTCTTTTGAATTAATTTTATTTGATTTACTCTTGAAGACTCAGTCCCCTTGTCTCTTTTTTCTTAATTAGCAGCCAAACAATAATGAGATACAAAATGAGCCAAAACATTACCAGCAAACGGTGTCTATCATACAATATCTGAGAATAAAGAAAGAAAACGATCTGCTCAGGTCTCCAACAGGTTTTTACAGTGCCCTTGGAAAAGAGAAAATTTTGGAAATGTGTGCTGTTACACAATGAGAGCAGCAACAAGTCATGGAATTAAAGAACTCATTTAATTAAGAAGACACTGCGCCTATTTAAGCAACTGCTTGTAGTGAAATTGGTTGGAGTTTGAGGCCCTGACTAAGTTGGTCTTCTGTTGGCTCACTCACTTCACATTTCACTTCTGTTTATGGAAAGAAAAGAAGCAATTCAGAGGAACGATAAAGAAATTCGGGGGAACAAATCTTAAAAAAAAAAAAAGTCAAAATTAATTCAAAAGAAGTTAATTAGGAAAAAACAGGTAACTAATTAAGAAAAGGATTAGAATAAAACCCTGCACCCACTGGGGCCCTCCAGGACTGGAGTTGGGGATCCCTGGCCTAGGTGATGCAACTTAGTGGCCATTACTTTCTATTAAAGAACAGCAGAATTTATGACCAAACCAGTAACGGGGCTCTGCATGATAACGTGCAGTGAATCCACTTGACTTGAGCCTTCCTAGTTTTCCTCCTCTTTCTCTGTACGTTTACCATTCGTTTGCTCAGAGGTTGATGCGTTTACTGCTTCGTGAGCAGCTCTTCTTCTCTCCACCCTAGCGACCCGCTTCTTCTCTTCTTCTGTCGGCATCTTTTCGCGTTAAAACTGATGAAGTCATTGCATGTGTTGCAATAACTTAGTACATTTTTCTTAATTTTTCACTTAAGCTGGCACTTAAGTCTTAAATCTGCCTCAAGAATGATTTAAGACATGAAGAGGTAGGGGAAGTGACGGCAAAGGTGGATGAGAACGGCGCCCATACGCATGTGCCACACACCTGCCCTGCTGGCCACTGCCGAGAGTTGATTCTACAGTAAAATAAAATAAAAAGAGGAATAACCTTGGAGGTCAATCATCACCTTGAAAGAGGATAGTAGACATCACGTAGTATATGTGCACCAAATTTCAGGTCAATAGTTCAAACAGTGTGCGAGCTACAGGTGATTTTAAATCCTGGACAGACAAACAGACAGCCATAGCATATTATATAAGAAGATAATCTACACAGAAATGGACAGTATACTTAATATCTAGTTAGTCAAACCATTTTTTTCAGTCAGTTAAATAAATTTGCACTATGCAAAGCTCTAATAACAAAAGTGCACTTTCAACAAAAAGGTTGTAGTTGCTGTGCCTACTGTCATTTGAAACAAATGAAGACACAATTGTTGTAGTGACGAAGGAACAGATGAAAATGTTGGGCTTTTAAGGACAAATCAAGTGAACAAACGTCTAACAAGCAGAGGCCAGTACACTTGAATCATACAAAGACACAGACCAAAAATCAAAGTCACAAGAAGTTGCCAAGTCTAATGTTCTCACGAACGTTCTTGTCCAGAACAAGCCTTGTGTTCACAGCGACCAGATGCAGTGTTGAGCGTGAGCACGGTCAGTTCTCCTGGTTAATGACACCCATGAGAAATAACGAATATAAATTACTACAAAGAAGTGGGGAATAACAATAATTCCAAAAAATACACACGACTAATAGTAACACTCTCAAACGTGAATCAAAGCAGTAAAAAGTGACAGTGCACAAAGAAGTTAAGCACAGTGAGCTTAGACCAGGAAAAAGAAAAAAAACATAAATAAGGTCACTAACTTTCTTCTTCTTCTGCGTTTGTTTCCCAAGGCCATTGCTTCTAGGGGCTCTGCTGTCCATTTTAGTTCATTAGAGGGCCTCCCGAGCTTGGTAAAGAGGTACCATCTGGCTAAAAATGGTTTCTCATGGTCTGTTCATGAGGGCAGATTTGGTGTATGTGCTCAGGGGTCTAATTCCACACTCACACCTTGCCGAATCTTTCACAGCCAGCCTCCTGAGGTGTTTATTGAGGCAGCAGTGCCCAGTTCTGAGACAGAAGATGGTGGTCTGACTCCTCTCGCTTAGCTTACTGAGGTGATCCTGCTGTAGATCATATCCATCTAACCATATTTGGCTAAACAATTGGCCAAGCCGGAGACAAATCCAAGTACAAATACCTCCACGTTCAAGACAACAGGAGGTATGAGACAACAGGAAAAGCCTGAGGTGGTGGTTGTTAAACTATTGGTATATTACTTGAGCCTCTGTAAAAATAGCCAAATTTCCCCAAATTTTAAAATATGAGGGCATATCAAAAAGTAAAGAAAGACAACTTAAAAATTACGCAGTAACTGTAACAGATAGAAGCTGATACGATGCAACCTATTTGTGATGGCTTATGTGTAGTTGGAACACTTACAACGCGGCACTCTGCTGATAGTCACTCTAGTTGAAGCCAAGGTCAAACAAACATGGATGCACCACTGCAGGATTGCACCACTCTTGAACAATGAACTGTAGTGAGATTTAGCGAGAGAAACCTGCAATTTGTGGCAAAAAATAGAGGACTACTATCAAAAACAGTCTTACTGCTTCGTGACAATGCGCATCCTCATGCATTGGCCACAACGGTGGAGGTAATGCAACAGCTGCAGTTTGAACATCCTCTGCATCCCCCTTACAGCCCTGATCTAGCGTCACATGACTATCTATGGAGCTGAAGACTGCGGTTAAGGAACCAGTGCAGACCTGGGATTGGGAACAGCCACAAAGCTTCTTCTCTCAAGGAATTAAATAATTAATGGATCGATACAAGAAGTGTGTCGACCTGCAGGGATACTGTGTGGAGAACTGATAGAACTGTTAGGTTCATCTGCTCACAGTTAGTGGTATTAAAGGGTAGGCTGGCTTACGTTTTGATTCACCCTCGTAATTATCTATCTATCTATCTATCTATCTATCTATCTGTCTATCTATCTATCTATCTATCTATCTATCATATAGTGTCTTCCATATCTATCTATCTATCTATCTATCATATAGTGTCTTCCATATCTATCTATCTATCTATCTATCTATCTATCTATCTATCATATAGTGTCTTCCATATCTATCTATCTATCTATCTATCTATCTATCTATCTATCTATCTATCTATCTATCTATCTATCTATCTATCTATCTATCTATCTATCTATCTATCTATCACTAGCATGATGCTATAAAACATATGCTATAAAACTTGTTAGATGTTAAGCATGTGATTCTACCTTACAGTTTATCAGGGATTTTTACTAATGACTTCTGAGTCACAATTAGGATTCAGCGCTTTGGTTTAGGACTCCATTAATAGCTTTTCACCCTAAGTGTGTGTATCTGATGATGTTCCTTATCCCGGTCCCTTTATCAAACACCCCAATGGCCTGCTACCTGATTATATTTTGGCTGAACATTCTTCTTACCAACCACAGTTTGCATGACCTCAAGGATGGAAGGGCTTTTTCACACAAAAGTTTATGGAAAATGAAGTAAACACTCCTCAGGTGTGCGATTAAAGTGGATTGTAGTGAATTTCTTTTTAATAAAAAATAGATGCCATGGAGTGTTCTGTGGGTCAGTGCCGTTGGACGAGTCCACATGAAGATTTGTGTATTAGTTGCACTTTTAAGAGTGGTTAATTCTGTGTTTTTACTGGTTTTTGGCAAGCTGGGTCTGGTATTTCCTTTGTATGCCGTCACTGTAGGTCAGGGATCATCAACTACATCTGTTCAATTGCCAGAATTTTGGCACTGTGACCAATTATTCAGCATAATTAGATATTATTGTTTAAAATGTTCACTTTCTTACACAATTAAAGTTAAGTTTACTCATTTAGATCTGTATGATAACTTTAGTTAGATACTTTAGTTATATGTGAATCCGTGTTCTCAAAAATGAGCAAGACACAGGAGAGGAACAGACTGTCAGGCCAGTCTTTGGAGGACTGCTAGCGAGTAAGCCTGACAACTGTCAAGCCTGTTGTCAGAAGTTGGTGTCAGTGGGGAAATGTAATTTCTTCCATTAAACAAATGTGACTATTTCAGACTTAAGATTTTATTCATAGGGTTTGTTGTTATGTTACAGTTAATTGCTATACAGACTTGGAGGAAGCCCCGTTGAACCCTTCTATTCACTCTCTTGAAGGCAACATTTCTTTAAACTAAGAAATGTCTGTCTCATTAATTCATATCCATTTTCTGTTGTCGCACAAGACAGAAATTTGCCGTGCTCTTTTGTTTTTTATGTGATATTAATTAAACCAAATTTCTTTTTTCCTTTGACCACAGTTTTGTTTGGTATTGTTCATGTAGAAAAGAGTGAATTGTTAGATAAAAGAATGATAAAGAAGTAAAACAAAATGTTAAATGAGAGTTATGAGTTTGTTTCCACTCTTGCACGAAAACATGGCACAAGCCGCATTCCAGTCATGAAAGACGGATTCGTAATGTGCTGACAGATTTATAACTCTTCAGAACCTGGGGTGAAATGCACCTAATTTTGGTATGTAAACCTAAAGAAATTATATTAATAGGTTATATCTCAATTGTTTTGGAATGGCTTCAATTTCGAAGTAAAATATTCTAAATAGCATAGTGCATTTTCCCCTCTTTACCTTTTCTTTATTCATCAATTAAATAATTAATACTTTGCAGGCCGGATGGGCAGCTTTGGCAATACACCACATCTTAGATCTGCAGAAGACAGCAGCTTACTCAAATATGGTGATGTTAGTCATTTTTTGTTTATTGGCTTTTTAAGAAACAATATTTTCTACCTCAATATGTCTTTCGTACCTGTTGATGATTTCTTTAATGAACAGCAGCACGTCTCTCATATTGTGCCTCAACATCTGGAGTGCAGCTGCTCTAAACTGTCATAATTACCTTGAAACATGTCTCATGTTGGAAAGTGCTTCTTATATATTTCTGCCCTTGTTTATTTTGTTTTGAACTTGCTTCATGGGAGTCGCCATTTTGTTTACTACAGTTGAAGCGTTTGCCAGTCAGTCAC
Source organism: Polypterus senegalus (assembly GCF_016835505.1). Lineage (NCBI taxonomy): Eukaryota > Metazoa > Chordata > Cladistia > Polypteriformes > Polypteridae > Polypterus > Polypterus senegalus. Next base: position 128,007,810 of record NC_053167.1, on the reverse strand, counting down.
ATGACGGCATCAGCTTACACCTGATGTCCCCAGTGCCATGCATTAAAGGCAAGGCAGTGTACTTAGTCTGCCGTCCAGGTTTTCATATTCCTTTTAGAATAGTCAGGGTTAGTCAATTTGGCGTAAGGGTCTTTTGCTTGGTGTTTCTTTACTTTGTTGTCTAGCGTTTACATTTCTTTATTCTGTCGAGCTTTTTCTCTGTCTCTGTTCCGGTACTTCCATCCAGTTGCCTGTCCCTGACCACATCTCTTAACAGCATAAAGGATGCTAAATGGCACTTCCCAGAAGACTTTAGAATTCCCTTCCTGGTTTCTTCTGAGTGCATATTTGCTTAGCGTGTTGTTTTCTGTCTGCTGATTCTTTTGATTCCCCCTAATCTCCTCAGCCTGTCTATCGAGCGTACTTCTAGTTATGCCCCTTTGATTTCTGCCTCATTCAAGGTAATCTGTGCCTTTTGGTCTGATTATCAACTCAGTGTCACTGCATACATGTTTATCAGGAGGTATGTTTTGGGGGCCTTAATTGCTGCCATAGAGTGTCCCAAAAGAGACACATCATTGTCAACTGGCCATAGTTCAACAATTAAGTAATGGGCAGATATTATTAGGTTCCGCTTTCCAGTTTCAAATTGCTTGGTTTTCCTATCCATTTAAACAAATCTATGTCTTTATGTGTACTGTACTCATTATGTAATTGGTCACTGCATTTATCTGTGACCTTTTTACAGAGCCTGCACTCGGTGAAATAAGAGTTTAAAAATGACTCTCAGGTTATGGAGACTATCTATTATCATTTTGCCCCAGCTGTTCAGAAACATCTGGCAGCTGAAGGTGTAATACATCCATGAACCACTAGGGGGAGGGCTTGCCCAGTTGCCCCAGAGAAGAATTTCAATCCTTGTATAAAATACTGGCTTTGAGTGTTCTCTTGGGGTTAAGTGCCTACTTTGTGGCAGAGTGGGGTCAACATCATGGGGTGGCATACACAGTGAGAAGCCAAGCGCTTGAAGGAGAGGTCGAGTGGCATAAGATGAAGCAAGCCAGGCAGTTGTAGTGCAGTAGTGAGTAGTACACAAAGTATCTATTGTCACAAGAACGAGACATGGACAGATAAAGAGTTGGGGCAGCCACCCGTATATTGTGGTATCCTGGCTGCAAAGTCGTTTTCTTATAGAAATACAGAGCACTGAAGTGCATACAACCGAGTCCAAAACAAGACTGAGGAAACAAAGGAAAAGGGGCAGGTTTTAAAGGGGGAGACAGGAAGTGAGGTCGTATGGATCTGGCACGTGGTCTTCCACCATTGGCTCGTAGCCGGAGGTGACATCAGAGGGACTGGAGCTGGTGTGGCCGACTTCCATTGGCTCAGTCCCGGAAGTGATGTCAGGAGAGCCAGGTGAAATCCCCCGGGGATGGTCTACAGGCAAGGGAGAAAAAGAGTCAGTGCACTCTGCCACACCCCGGCATGCCTCCGAACTGCCTTCACTCAAGCCCTTTAGCTACCTCCCATGCGCACGTGTGTGACACTATCTATCTATCTATCTATCTATCTATCTATCTATCTATCTATCTACACAGTAGCAGGTTCACCGACAAAAGCGCAATAGATATATGCGCCCCGACAAAACCGTGACGGACCAATGAGCGCAGACAAACCCGCTAACTGGTTTTCGACAAATGCGTGCCGACAAAATCGCAAGAGAGGCCAAGAGAGTGGGATTCCCTTGCTGCAATTCTTCCTACATATGCAGGGCGTGATCTTAAGGACTATCTGCGTGCCGTGCTGATGGCATGCCGCGTCTCATAATATTGACTTCTAAAATAAACATTATTATATATGCTTTAAACTAGTAATTCATATTTAATGAAACTTTCACGATTTTGTCGGCGCGATTTTGACGGTGCATTTTAATCGGCGTTATTTTGTTGGCACGTATATGTCTATCGCACAAATGTCAGGTCACACGGTAGCAACCTGCCATTGATTATTCTGATATGTTTGCGTAATTAAACTCTTTTACATATTGTGGTCTCTTGCAAATGGCACTCACAACCTTGGATATCCCCAGGAGTTGGTACTCTTTTTTTCAGCTTTGTTACTTTTTCATGCTATTACTGTTCATTATATTATTGTACAAGCCTCTTTGTTTATTTGAGTAACTCCCATTCAGTCTTGAGCATGCACATAACCTCCTTTGGAATGACTACAGGTTGGTATGGTGCCAATACAAAAGCCAGAAGAGTACATGTTGTCATTGTAGGGAGAAATAACAGTATCATTAGGCGTGAAAGAAAGATGACTCAGGTGAGACATACCGTCAAGTAGTCTTAATATTTAGAAATCAGGGACTTCACATATAGAGGGCCAATCTCATTAGACTGGCTGAGGCCCAGATGGAACTTTAAATCTAATACTGTCAAATACAACACAAAATCTAATTCATTATATACATACAGATACTTACATGATATATATATGCGTATGTGTATCGGCCTGTGTCTTGGTATATCAACACGCATGAGTTTTTAAAGTTCCTGCAATCTTTGAGGTTCATGGCTAATGGTGTTTTATGTAAGTTGATAATTATTTAATAAAAACTAAAGTAAGATGAGCTGGCAGGGCAGGTGACAAACTAGCACCATGACCATGAGACACCATGTTTACCATCATCTCTTAACCCAAAATAATGCCAAGGAGGCCAGACACTTCAAAATAAAAGGGTTGTTTAAAATTAATAATGAGAGGAATACATATGTATTGTTATTCAACATTGAGTGACACTTGTTTTGTTTTGTTTTTTTGACACTGGCCAACAAAAAAAGACTCTTTAATGTGAAAGTGAAAACAGACAAATTGGTCTAAATTCATTACAAATATAAAACACAGTTCATTTACAATGAATTTAGAATTAGAACACTCGAGACGAGAACAGGCCATTCAGCCCAACAAAGCTCGCCAGTCCTATCCACTTGCTTCCTCCAAGAAAACATCAAGTCGAGTTTTGAAAGTCCCTAACGTCTTACTGTCTACCACACTACTTGGTAACTTATTCCAAGTGTCTATCGTTCTTTGTGTAAAGAAAAACTTCCTAATGTTTGTGCGAAATTTACCCTTAACAATTTTCCAACTGTGTCCCCGTGTTCTTGATGAGCTCATTTTAAAATACAAGTCTCGATCCACTGTACTAATTCCCTTCATAATTTTAAACACTTCAATCATGTCACCTCTTAATCTTCTTTTGCTTAAACTGTAAAGGCTCAGCTCTTTTAATCTTTCCTCATAATTCAACCCCTGTAGACCTGGAATCAGCCTAGTCGCTCTTCTCTGGACCTTTTCTAGTGCTGCTATGTCCTTTTTGTAGCCTGGAGACCAAAACTGCACACAGTACTCAAGATGAGGCCTCACCAGTGCATTATAAAGGTTGAGCATAACCTCCTTGGACTTGTACTCCACAGATCGTGCTATATAACCTAACATTCTGTTAGCCTTCTTAATGGCTTCTGAACACTGTTTGGAAGTTGATAGCTTGGAGTCCACTATGACTCCTAAATCCTTCTCATAAGGTGTACTCTCGATTTTTCGACCGCCCATTGTGTATTCAAACCTAATATTTTTACTTCCTATGTGTAATACTTTACATTTACTGACATTAAATTTCATCTGCCACAAATCTGCCCAAGCCTGTATGCTATCCAAGTCCTTCTGTAATGATATAACGGATTCCAAATTATCTGCTAATCCACCTATCTTGGTATCATCTGCAAACTTAACCAGCTTGTTACTTATATTCCTATCTAAATCATTTATATATATTAAAAATAGCAGCGGCCCTAGCACTGACCCCTGTGGAACACCACTCTTAACATCGCCAGTTCTGATGAGGTTCCTCGCACCATCACCCTCTGCTTCCTGTGTCTGAGCCAATTCTGCACCCATCTAAAAACATCACCCTGAATTCCCACTTCTTTTAACTTGATGCCCAACCTCTCATGTGGCACCTTATCAAATGCTTTCTGAAAGTCCAGATAAATAATATCATAAGCTCCACTTTGATCGTATCCTTTTGTTGCCTCCTCATAGAATTCCAACATGTTAGTAAAACACGACCTCCCCTTCTGAACCCATGCTGACTGTTCAGAATAACTCCTGTCCTTGTCATGTGTTGCTCAATCTTATCCTTAATAATTCCTTCCATTAATTTTCCTGTGATGCTTGTTAAGCTTACTGGCCTATAGTTGCTTGGATCTGCCCTGTCACCCTTTTTATATAATGGGATGATATTTGCCATTTTCCAGTCCTTTGGAATCTCTCCAGTGCACAGTGACTTCCTAAAAATATGTGTCAAGGGTTTATATATGTACTCACTAGCCTCCTTAAGAACACGAGGATAAATATTATCTGGGCCTGGTGATTTGTTTGATTTCATCTTATTTAATCTGAGCAGCACTTCTCCCTCTACAATTTCCAAATCCCTCAGTACCTCCTTAGTAGTTGTGTTTACCTCTGGCAGGTTATCCACTTGCTCACTTGTAAACACCTCAGAAAAATGTAAGTTTAGGGCATCTGCTATTTCATTGTCTGTATCTTTTAATTCCCTTTACTATTCCTGATGAACTTGACCTCCTCCTTAACTGTTCTTTTACTACTAAAATACTGAAAGAATCTCTTGGGGTCTTCTTCGCCTTATCTGCTATATTCCTCTCCAACTGTCTTTTAGCCTCTCTGATATCCTTCTTAATGGTTGCCCTCATTTCTCATACGCTACGGTTCTCTTTGCAGTCATTAGTCTTATATGCCTTATACAGCAGTTTTTCCTTTGCAACTTCTTTTTAAATCTTTATTAATCCATCGTGGAGATTTTTTAGTTTCCTATTACTTCCAAATTTAGGTATGTATCTGTCCTGCATTACATGTAAAACATTTTAAACCTGTTCCACTGCTCCTCGACTGTCTCCACATTTAAAAGCTTATCCCAGTCTATCCTACTTAGACTTTGTCGCATCTGCTCAAAATTAGCCCTACTAAAGTTCAACTTAACAATTTTAGTCTTTGCATCTGTACTCTTACAAAATACTGAGAATTGTATTACATTATGGTCACTTGACCCTAGTGGTTCAATCACCTCTACACCCTCAATTCTATCCTGATTATTACAGAATACTAAATCCAGATAGGCTTCACCCCTTGTTGGTGCTTTAACATGCTGTGTTAAAAACAGTCGCGATTACTTCTAAAACTCCTGCTCTTGTGCTCCTCCATCTGTAAGGTTATCCCAGTTAATATTTGGATAATTAAAGTCCCCATGACTATAATATCCCCTGTAAACTTGCCTTTTGATATTACTAAAAGATGTGTGTTGAAATTACTGTCTGAATTGGGTGGTCTATAACACACTCCTAAAATGAGACCTTTTCCCTAATATTTTCCAGGCGAAGCCACATGTCCTCACTAAGATGGGGCTCATCATCCAACTGAAGATGACTTACATTTAATTCCTGTTTGGCATAAACAGCAACCCCACCTCCTTTTCTGTTCTGTCTATCCTTCCTAAAAAATGTGTATCCCTCTATGTTACACTCATCCCCATCTTTGTTATTTAGCCAGGTTTCCGTTATTGCTATAATATCATAATTGTGCTCTGCTACATACAACTCCAACTCACTTACCTTATTTTTGATACTTCTAGCATTAAGGCAAGCTATTTTTAATGTGTTAATCCTTCTATCTTTACGTGTTTGCTTAAAATTTACATTACTATGCATTTTTATTTCTACACCATTGTTTGTTCTTCCATGTATAGATCTAAATCTGGCCTGTCCTAAACTCCCTGCCCCCCCATTCCCTAGTTTAAACAATCCTCGACTAGCCTACACATACGCCTCCCCAATACATTGGTGCCCCTCCGGTTCAGATGTAACCCGTCACGGCGGAACAGGTCCCATCTGTTCCAAAAGGAGTCCCAATGCCCCATAAACCTATACCCTTCTACCCTGCACCAAGATTTGAGCCACGCGTTAAGCCTTCTAATCTCCTCAATCTTACCTGGACTGGCGCGTGGCACAGGCAGAACTTCGGAGAAGACTACCTTGTCAGTTCTGCTCCTCAGCTTGGTACCTAACTCTTTGAATTTGGATCGCAGAACTGACAGACTACCCTTATGTATGTCATTTGTTCCAACGTGGACAATGACAACTGGATCCACCCCCGCTCTGGCCAAGAGCCTATCCACCCTTCCAGGGAGGTCTCCCACCTGTGCTCCCGGAAGGCAACACACCGTACGAGACTCTCTCTCTCTGGAGCACACCTGCGCTTCAATCCCCCTAATGATTGAGTCCCCAACTATCACTACCTCTCTCTTTTTTTTTGGATTAAAATGTGTGGCCCATTCAGTTTTTGTGAAATTTTCTCTGGGTTTTTAGATTTCCTCCCTCATCCCAAACATATGCAGGTTAATAATTAAAAATTAATTACATTTGTATAGCGCTTTTCTCATTACTCAAAGGGCTTAAACAGAGGGGAGCCACTTCAACCACCACTAATGTGCAGCATCCACCTGGGTGATGCAACGGCAGCCATTATTGTACCAGTACATTCACCAAACATTAGCTGTTAGGTGTTGAAATGGTGAGAGTGATAGCCAAGCAGAAACAGGGGATGATTAGGGGGCCAGAATGACTAGGCCTTGGTGGGCAATTTAGCCAGGACATCAGGATACACCCTGCTCTTTAAGAAAGATGAGCACAGAGAGTCAAGACCTCAATTTTATGTCTCATTCGAAGGATGGCACCATTTTACAGCACACTGGGGCATTGGGATCAACATTCAGACCACAGGGTAATCAGCCCTTTCCAGCAGTAACCCAAGCTTTCCTAAATGGTCTCCCATCCAAGTACTGGCTGGGCTCGAACATGCCTGCTTCGGGGGGGTGACCTGCTCTTAAGCGCATATGGTATGGCTGCCAGCTAACTGGCATCTCGGGAGCAGTCTGGTGTGTATGTGTGAATAGGCATCAAGTTTTGGGTTCTACTTCTCCATGACTGTGTATTGGATTCGTTAAGTTCAGAATGTGGAAGAGCAGATGGTTAAAATTAAATATAAATCATTTAAGATTTATTTGGTACTTGCAGGTTTTACACATTTCAGTGTATTTGGTTATATATTTTATTTTAATAAAGACACTCTCAGTTCAGGTGTTACCCGTGAAATGCCTTGATGTCATTACCTGGGGTACATGTCATTGCTAATGCTTTAAAGTGACTCGTCTCCGTCAACCTCACAGAGAAATTATTTCTCTGCAGACATTCTACAGCTTGCTTCTTGAACCATACTGTGAATCTCTGGCCCTTCAGCACATCATTTATTCTGATATCTTACATGAAAATGAACTGTGATACAAATGTGACCTTCTCCAGTTTCAACTAGGAATACACTCTAGTTTTAATGTGACGGAGCTGTTAAAACCAGTAGCATTTTTTTCAAATTGGGTTTTTCAATATTTATTTCTTACCGTTAACTTAATACAAACTGTGACCTACTATAATTTAGATGCTTTTATAAAGAAACAAATAGATGAAATATATACCTTCGTGATTTCTTATTCTTTTGCATGTTTGTCACACAAAATGTTTCTGATCATCAAACACATTTAACCATTAGTCAAATATAACACAAGTAAACACAAAATGCAGTTTTTAAATGATGGTTTTTATTATTTAGGGAGAAGAAAAATCCAAACCTACCTGGCCCTGTGTGAAAAAGTTATTGCCCCCTGAACCTAATAACTGGTTGGGCCACCCTTAGCAGCAATAACTGCAATCAAGCGTTTGCGATAACTTGCAATGAGTCTTTTACAGCGCTCTGGAGGAATTTTGGCCCACTCATCTTTGGAGAATTGTTGTAATTCAGCTTTATTTGAGGGTTTTCTAGGAAGAACCGCCTTTTTAAGGTCATGCCATAGCATCTCAATTGGATTCAGGTCAGGACTTTGACTAGACCACTCCAAAGTCTTCATTTTCTTTTTCTTCAGCCATTCAGAGGTGGATTTGCTGGTGTGTTTTGGGTCATTGTCCTGTTGCAGCACCCAAGATCGCTTCAGCTTGAGTTGACGAGCAGATGGCCGGACATTCTCCTTCAGGATTTTTTGGTAGACAGTAGAATTCATGGTTCCATCTATCACAGCAAGCCTTCCAGGTCCTGAAGCAGCAAAACAACCCCAGACCATCACACTACCACCACCATATTTTACTGTTGGTATGATGTTCTTTTTCTGAAATGCTGTGTTCCTTTTACGCCAGATGTAACGGGACATTTGCCTTCCAAAAAGTTCAACTTTTGTCTCATCAGTCCACAAGGTATTTTCCCAAAAGTCTTGGCAATCATTGAGATGTTTCTTAGCAAAATTGAGACGAGCCCTAATGTTCTTTTGATTAACAGTGGTTTGCGTCTTGAAAATCTGCCATGCAGGCCGTTTTTGCCCAGTCTCTTTCTTATGGTGGAGTCGTGAACACTGACCTTAATTGAGGCAAGTGAGGCCTGCAGTTCTTTAGACGTTGTCCTGGGGTCTTTTGTGACCTCTCGGATGAGTCGTCTCTGCGCTCTTGGGGTAATTTTGGTCGGCGGCCACTCCTGGGAAGGTTCACCACTGTTCCATGTTTTTGCCATTTGTGGATAATGGCTCTCACTGTGGTTCGCTGGAGTCCCAAAGCTTTAGAAATGGCTTTATAACCTTTACCAGACTGATAGATCTCAATGACTTCTGTTCTCATTTGTTCCTGAATTTCTTTGGATCTTGGCATGATGTCTAGCTTTTGAGGTGCTTTTGGTCTACTTCTCTGTGTCAGGCAGCTCCTATTGAAGTGATTTCTTGATTGAAACAGGTGTGGCAGTAATCAGGCCTGGGGGTGGCTACGGAAATTGAACTCAGGTGTGATACACCACAGTTAGGTTATTTTTAACAAGGGGGCAATTACTTTTTCACACAGGGCCATGTAGGTTTGGATTTTTTTTCTCCCTAAATAATAAAAACCATCATTTAAAAACTGCATTTTGTGTTTACTTGTGTTATATTTGACTAATGGTTAAATGTGTTTGATGATCAGAAACATTTTGTGTGACAAACATGCAGAAGAATAAGAAATCAGGAAGGGGGCAAATAGTTTTTCACACCACTGTATGTATCTATCTATCTATCTATCTATCTATCTATCTATCTATCTATCTATCTATCTATCTATCTATCTATCTATCTAATTATATATATTCTAATTATAAAATCCTGGGAAGAGACATGACTTTTTTAGAGAGACACTTTCACATCCCGCGAGACAAGACTTTGTGCCAAGAGATTTAACCACGCCCGGGGCCGGAAATAAAAGACAAAGAGTAGATGACAAGTAGAACATTGTAAAGAATTCAAAAACGTTGGTGCGATAAACATGCAGAGCAGGTTAGAGATAATGGAAGTACAAAAAGTCTCAAAAAATGATATTAAAGATCGCTTTCGCGCAAACAATCGGAAATTATTATTCGGTAAAATAACGGAACAGCAAAAAGAGATCAAATATATTGTTCGGATTTAAACTTTAAGTCGGCGACTTGTAGATCGTCAAATTCGTGTTGCCATCAGGAAAGAGTAGTGTTTCTTCCCAATGAAGAGGCGTATCCATGAGAATTACAAGATTTGTTGTTTGGTGAAAGTGAAATCCACATATGTGAGCGGCAGAGATGTGAAATGGCTGGCATGTAGCGCAGGCCGGGGGGGTTGGTGAAGCCCCCTAGTATATACAGTATATAAAATTAGATTTGATAAACCCTGGAGGCAAATTGTTTGTTTGCATACTAGGGGGTTCCGCCTGCTGCTTGCTTCGCTCAACCAACCCCAGGTTTGGTTAACTGGATATACAATTTAAAGAGATTGTTATTTTCATAGAAATTGTTACATATGCATTATTTTCACTTTTAACTTTAAAACTTTTGTAAAAACAATATTTGTCCTTTATTTCCTGCCCCGGGCCTGGTTAAATCTCTTTCTCCCAGTGTGGTAGTATAATGATGTGTAAATGTTTTATTGGCACACACTATGCCTCTTAATACCAATGGAGCATCATTTGAATGCCTATCTAAGGTTTACTGTTGACCATGTACATCCCTGGCAGCAATGTATGCTTTTTTCAAATGGATAATGCACCATGTCAGAAAACACGTATGTCACCTCAAGCTTGCTCTACCTACATGACAGGGACATCAGTTTATTCCAGTGGCCTGTATACTCCCCACATCTCAATCTGTTGCAGAGCTTTCACAGTGACTTGGAAGGGGGGGATTCCCAGCATAAATGTGGGGCCCAAAAAATCTGCAGGAACTGTATGATGCCAACGAGTGAGCGTGGAGAAATATCTCTAAGTAATGTTTTCCGCACCTTGCCAAGTCTGTGCCTCATAAAATTCTGGCTGGTCTGGACAAAGACAAAAAAATAGGTCCCTATCCAGTATTTGATAGGTGTAACTAATCAAGTGAACACTGAATGTGTAACATAACAATTTGACACTGTCAGACCCATTTAATCCAATTTTGGATCACAAGGGACCATAGCCTTTTCAAAAAATGCACTGAGCGCAAGGTAGCAGGCAGCAACCCTGGAAGGGATTCCAGTCTGTGAGAGAGGGCAACACACACACACACACACACACTCTCGCTCTCTCTTTCTCTTTCTCAATGGGCCATTTTTTTAGCCACCAATTAACGTAATCGGCATGTCATTGGGATATGGGAGGAAAACCAGACTTCCTGAAGAAAACCCACAGGAAGCTGAGGAGAATGTAAAAAAATCTGCAACGGTCAATTTAATTCATCCATTCATCTTCAAGCCAGCTTAATTCAATGGCACGAGTCCATCACAGGGCCAATACATAGCTGACCTTTATATACATGATAGTCAATAACTTTTTCATTTTTTAAATGTTTTTTTTTCCCTTGTGGTGTAGGCAGTGTGAGGGTGGTAAGTGCTGCAACTTCTCCTCTTCAAGGGACTGACTGGTCATTGTAGAGTTTGCATGTTTCCCCCCAGTTACTCCTGTTTTCCTCCCAAAGTCACGAAGGTCAGGTTAACTGGTATCTGTGAATTATTTTTTTTTGTTCTTTATTTCACCTTATACAATTTCTCGTATTAGGAATTTGTTAGTTTTTCGCATACCCCTTGGGGTCAGAGCACAGGGTCAGCCATTGTACAGCGCCCCTGGAGCAATTGAAGGTTAAGGGCCCAGCAGAGTAGGATCTCTTTTGGCAGCGATGGCAACCTTCGGGATACCAGCGCAGATCCTTAGTCTCAGAGCCACCACATATGTGTGTATGTGTGCGCCCTGTTAGCAACTGACAAGTGCATTAAAAGGAACCATTTAAATAATGTTATTGTACCAACCAAGAATGGATTACCACGGAGGTCAATGAGTACCAGAATAAGGCTTTGATCAAAGCAAAATTAAACAAAGAAGGATGAATTGCAAGAGAATTCAAAGTAGAGATGGTGAACAATAACATGAAAAATCCTGCAGCTCTACCAGGCCTCAATACACAGTTTGTTGCCCTCATGGCTATTAAGTTGGGTGGTTTGCTCATATCCACATTAACAGAACAAGATACAGAGGACAGAAAGATATGGAAGAAGATGATCTGCTGTGGTAACCCCTAACGGGAGCAGCCGAAAGAAGAAGTTCTCTCATATCCACGTATTTCACTCTCATCTGGCTTCTTTTCTCTTTTTGCCAGTGACTCTTTACTCAGCTAATCTCCAGTTCCAGAGTCACTAGAATAATGGTAGGAAGGGCCCTCAACACTCCTTCAGGGCTTCATTACCAAACCAATTCCAAGAATAAGTTAATGAAATCATGGTGGACTGAACGTCTCACAGTCCTTGTGACCACTGTGTCCCTTATGGCTTGACCTGTAGTTAAAAGTGCGGTCTATTAGTGAACTCTGTCACTCTTACTCTTTCTCTCTCTCAGCCTGCCCCATCTTACCATTTTGATTGAGCTGCCCGTCCAGCCAACTGCACCTGAATGCCTTCAGTTTTACTCCCACTATCCTCAGGGTATTCATTTCCAAGGCAGATGTCACAACAATGGGCACAACTGGTCTTCTGCCCAACCACCCTACCATGTTCTCCATTTATCACTCTCTGCCTTGTTGGACCCTCCTAATCACTGCTCTTTGACACAAGGGTGCTTTCTTACCTTTGGTACCATTTAACTTTATTATTATTATCCATCCATTATCCAACCCGCAGTATCCTAACACAGATTCACGGGGGTCTGCTGGAGCCAATCCCAGCTAACACAGGGCGCAAGGCAGGAAACAAACCCCGGGCAGGGGGCCAGCCCACCACAAATTATAATATTATTATTATTATCATCACTCCTGATAATAATAAGGAATCAACGAGATGGCTGGGATTTCACTGCGTTGTGCTTGGTGTGTGTGTGTGTGCGAGCCCAGGGGTGGGCTGGCGCCCTTCCTGGGGTTTGTTCCTGCCTTGCACCCTGACTGACTGGCATATTACAGTGTATGGATACTCACATTTATATGCTCAATTCCCTTGCACAATGCTGTCATTACAGTGATTGCTAACTGGGCATTATTAGCTACATGGGGGTCCCCAGGCAGTGTGGTGGGATCTGTTCAGCAACAAAGTCCCACGCCATAAACCCCAGAATGGGCACAAAGCTGCATGCACAAAATGTATGTGAAGGAGAAGATGCCTTTTCAACTCCAGAGCTTGCAAGTAGGGTAGCAGATTAAAGCTCCAGCACCAGCACTGTTCCAGGTGGCATTCACATTGACACCAGTAAGGACGTTTCTACCCATTATGTTAAAAAAAAGTTTTGTTCCATATTTAAGGAAGTACCCATTACATTGTGATATCCTAGCCATCTGTTTTTGATGAGCCCACATTCCTGAAAATGATAAGTATGTAAAGTGCCACGTGGTGACGTGTGTTAGTTCACACAAACATGGCTCCATGTCAAACAATAATCCTGCTTGTCAACTGCTGAGATATGACACCTTACCCATTGTGCTGTTTACTTCAGCGTTTCTTGCCAAACTTACCTTTTCTCGGCCAGTAAAGAATTTGGAATTAATGCCACTGAGTCACTGAACAGTAATCTTCCTTCTGTAGCAACAAATGGTTTCAAGTGGCACACGTCCAACTCCATCTGACAAAGACATGGTGTCGCAGGTGTGATCAGCAAAGGTGAAAAACAGCACATACCTGCACTCACTCAAACCAACTGTAGACACTTTGAAAACACTCTTGGGGCACAAGGGATTTTGTCCGCTTAAACAGTACTTTGATGTAGTTGTAGCTCAAAATTAAACCGTTTCTCGGGTAAATTCACTCTGAATTTGTAAATTCAAATAAAAAAAAAGTGGCATGAGAGCTCAGTGTTCAGCTCTGCCAGCGAAGTGAGTGGTACACTCTTTTTAAATGTATTCAACACTTGCTAATTTAGTCACAAGATTTATTACGCGTATTATTACGTCTGGTAAATTAAGTGTGTGTGACGGTCGTTTTTTTACGTTGATACCCTGGGAATTGAACACTCGAGGTGCATATTCAGCTCAGTTTATTTTTGTTGGGTGCTCTTTTACATGAGTACATGTAAATGTTGTACCATTAATACATTCACACGCATCATTATCACTAACTGGTGTCAGAGCACTTATACGTCGATAGAGCAAAATGTTGTAATATGAATAACTACAGAGACGTAAAGAGATTGGCAGAGCAGTGAGAGAAATTGAGACGCATGACATCTGACAGAGGACGACACCAGTCACTGATAATATGCATGTATTAATGGTCATGTAATAAAAAGAAGCCACATACAGCAAAACAGAATGAATTTAATGAAGTAACCTAAACCGATCAAATCCTATTAGCTGCCTGTGTTTAGATCCATCCAAGCCTTTCACTTCCCAGCTACATGTGTCACCCATGTGCGTACGTGAAGAGCCTATGTGGGGGAGACTGGGCTTTCTTTCTGTATTTGCGTCAAGCTTCTGAAATCTGAATGCTTCTTGCCCACAGAAAGCTTGGTGAGCTGCCAGTCTAGTTAGTCCAAGGAGACGTCTGCGACTCAGCTACACGACTTACTGGCTGCTAATTAAATGTGTGCAGTGCGCAAGATGTTACTTCTGTTACCTAGTTTAACAACATGAGAAGCTGGACAAACAAGCGGAGACCATTCAGTCCATTTTGTTGGTAGTTTGGTTAGCTAATGGCTATGTTGTTCCAATAGCCCATGCAGATCCTTTTTAAATGTTTGTCAAGGCATCTGCTTTAACTCCACGACTCAGTAGCTTATTCCAGATTCCCACAATTTGAATGTAATTCCCCTTTTTAAAAGTGGCCTCGAGTGTGCAATTCACCATTTAATTGAAACAACTCTGATCAATTGATTTTATCAATGCCTCTTAGCATTATGCAGACCTCAATTAGGCCCACACACAGCCTTCTCTGCTCTGTTCCATCACCCTGTGACAGCAGTTCTGGGTTATTTGCTGCCTTCTGCTCAGCGTCTATAGCTCTGTGTGTTTCTGTAGTTTGGTGACCACAACTGCATGCTGGACTCCAGGCATGGCCTGACCAGCGCTTCCCACATTCTAAGCAGAACATGCCCTCATTTCAGTTAGGGTCAGTATTGAAATTCTTATTTGCAGTGCTAATCAACATGCAACTATTCTTTTACAAATTACCTAACATTTTATTTGCCTTTTTAATTGCTTTTGAATATTGTTGTATCACGACACAACACAGTCGCCTTTATGTCCTCCTCAATGTTGGACCATTAGCACTTGAACCACTAGATTTTAGGAGGGGCCATAAGGCGACTTAACAGCCACTCATACTGAAAGCTTTGGGATTGTTTCTTGTATTTATGTATATATATATATATATAAACACTTATTGTACTGTGTAGTTACAACAGTAAATTTGAATGTCACCTGGTCACTGAAAATGTCGTGTCAACTGTGCTGGGTAAGCTACTTTTAAAGAAAATCAAAAAAAGTAATAAAAGGTATTCAAAATATGACTTTTTATTAAGTACTGCATTTTATTACATATTATTTTACTTTTCTTACTTCACAAATAAGTATGAAACCAAAAATATCCAGCAAGCAAATTGAGTTTAGAAGCAATCCTTCTTGTTCTTCCACTTCATATTTTCCCAAAACTGTGTGCAGTCAATATGCTTGACCAACCTTCTTCGTATAGCTCATTCCTGCACCACCTTGCCAGTCAGACCCTTTTCCTTCAGATCTTCTTTTATTTTATCCATCTACCTCCACTTTGGCCTCCATCACTTTCTCTTCTGTATTTCTAATCTCTCTTTTGCCCACATATTCATTGTCTCACCTCTTCACATGTCCTTACCTCTTCATGCTCCTTTCCTCTCTTTTCTTAGATGTCTCTTCCACTTTTGTTGTACCTCTGATTGTCTCATTTCTTATTCTGTCCTTTTATGTAACTCCATATTTCCATCTCCACATTCTCATTTCTGCCACATCTAACTTTTTCTCCTGTGCTTCTCTTTACTGCCCATGTCTCAGCTCCATATATCATTGCTGGACTTTCCGCTGTCTTATAAATCTGACCTTTAATCTTCACCTTAATTCCTCGATCACACAATATTCTTGGTACCTCCTTCTAATTGTTCCATCCACACTGCACTCTATGGGTTATCTCTGCATCGGAATCTCCATCTTGGGCTACCACTGATCCCAGATATTTCAACTAATCCACTCTTTTCAGTAGGCTAACTTCTGAATCCTGGTCATCATTAAACGTCACATATTCTGTCTTCTTCCAATCTATCTTCAATCCTCTATCTTCTAAAGAAAGCCCTTCTCCATTTTTCCAACTCCCTCTCCACTTCCTCCTTTCTGGTGCTACACAAGGCAATGTCATCAGCACAAAGCCTGCACCAGGAGGTTAAGTCTTTTATCTCACGACTCAACATATCCATAATCAGATCTAAGAAGTAAGGACTTAAAGAAGATCCCTGGTGCAGACCTCCTCATACTGAGATCAGGTCTTTCACCCTAACACTAATTTTAGCCCGAGTCCTCACTCCATCGTACATACAATATACTGGACAATCCTCATACACACTTTTCTGGTCCTCCTTTGTCTCTCTTGCACTTTCAGACTTCTTGATGTGGCACTTTATCATAAGCCTTCTAGTTTAGAATCGAGCCGATGAACAGTCAATCCCAAAACTTTTACTGGTTGCAAAGCAAATGTTTGCTGCAGTATAAATAAACTGCACCTCCACAAAAGTCATTTCAACTTCACATTTGATTTTATCATAAAGATACTTGGCAAATGTTTTTCTGTTGGAGACGCACTTTAAGAAAGTGGTATCTGAAAGCAGTTGTGACTCTGCAGTAGATATGAGCTACAAGTCCTCCACATTATATGAAGCAGTAAGGTTTTGTCGCAGAGAAGGTGCAATAGCAGACTTGCTACGTTTTGTTGTTTTACGACTGATAGTAGCATCTTATATATAAACGTCTACGCGTGGAAGTGTGTGTGTCTGTCCGGTGAGCATGTCAGATTTGCAGCATTGAATTGAGGAAGCCGTGAATTCAGCAATTAGGGACCAGTTGACTCGTATGTGGCAAGAAATGGTATACCGTTTTGATGTTTGTCATGCTACACATGGTGATCATGTTGAGTGCATGCAACCTCAAGGACCATAGGACCAATCTTTGAACTTCTCTTTATCCAGTGATGTGTGGAATGTGTTATACAGTTTGTTTGAAATAACATTTTTGAAATCTGCTCTTTCATTTTGAATAGCCCTGTACTTAGTAGATGGCAGCCATGACGGCCTTGAATCTATGTGCTTAGGTCTCTCTCTCTGTCTATCGGCTTTGCACATCTGGGGTCTGCCATTTTTTCCCCATTCTTCAAAACTGCTCAAGCTCTGTCAAGCATCATGGGGATTGTGAGTGAATGGCTTTTTCCAAGTTCAGCCACACATTCTCAACAGGACCGAGATGTGGACTCTGACTTAGCCACTCCAGGACATTAACTTTGTTGTTTAGAAGGCATTTCTGTGTAGCTTTGGCTTTCTACTTGGGATAGTTGTCTTGTTAAAAAACAAATCTTCTCCCAAGGCACAAGGTCCTCACAGACTTCATTAGGTTTTCCTCCAGGATATCACCTTATTTTGCTGCATTCCTTTTAGCCTCCAACCTCACACGTCTTCCAGGACCTGCTCTAGAGTAGCACCATTGATAGGGGTAGCTTGGAGTTTGGTCTGATGGCCATAAAGCTCAGTTTTGGTGTCCTTAGAACCTTCTTCCAGCTGACGTCAGAGTCTCCCATTTGTCTTCTACTGAGATGTTCTACTGTGCGTTTAAAGCTGACCAGTTAAGCACCAAGGCAAAAGATATTGTCTGCACTGTCTCTCCAATATCATCCATTATAGCCAGTAACTCCTTCAGAGTTCTCCGAGGTGACTTGGTAGCAAGCCTTACTTGTCTTAGCACTTTCAGCTACTGTTTGTATGAAAATGTGCTATATAAATAAATGCTGTTGTTGTCTTCTTCTTTGTGATTACTCATTCTTTCAGGATGACCTGCTCTAGGCAGATTTACAGGCTGTGCTATACTCTTTCCAATTCAAAAAGACTGATTTGACTGGATATTCCCTAACCCTAAAATACACCAAGAAATAAAACACACACCCCCAGTGACTTTGATGTTTTATTGTCTCCATTTCCTGACTTGTGCTTTTCAATCAACTTTTCATGGAGTTGCTTGGCATGTTCTTTTGTCTTCATTGTGTAAGTCAGTCCACCATACTGACTCACCACAAATTGCCCCTTCCAGTTACAGGACTACAGTCAACTGAAACCCCAGACAGGTGATCACCATTGAACTAATCATGTGACATGTACAACAAATGGACTGCACCAGTGATGATATAGGGGTGCCATATTAAAGGAGGTGGAAACTGACAGGGAAACATAACATCTTGATCCCAGTTCAACTTACATAAAAAGGTTCTTCAGACTTCAGCAATATAACAGTATAAGAAATGTATTTAACAAAGGCATCTTCGGGACACACTATGCTTTCTGCATTGTAATCACATGGGATGCTGCCAGTCCTTTCTTAGACAAAGACTTTATAGTATATGAATATACAAAACAAATTTAGCATATAGCTGACAACATATTACTCTAATATAAATAGGTCCATATATGAGAGATACGTGATACTTCATTCCAAGACCAGGGCGACCTTGAAGGCCTGCACACTAAAATGAACTCGCCCTGCTCAGAGCAATTTAGACAAACGGTGATATAACTGAAAAGCTTAATAGACTAAAATGTTACATAAAGGTTTTTCACTACAATACGTACGCCATCAGTTACTTTGTGTTTTATATTTAGAATTAATACAGAGCACTTCTGTTTGATCAGTGTCAAATAGCCAAATTAAATCCACTGTGAATCAGTGTTGTGTAACAATAAAATGTGAAACGTCCCAGGTGGTAAGTACTTCTTAACGGCACTGTACTTGCTGGAGACTGTAATTTGGAGAGTAAATATGGAATATTAGTTTAATAAATACACAGCTAATCACATGTCTGCGACTTGATGTAGCATGCAAACAATCATTCAAAGTCTCTCCCTTTGCCTCTCTGTGTAGTGCTCCATGCACCTCTAGCCTTTGCTGTGTTCCTGGAGGACATTCCTCAGCTTCCCATGGTGCCTCGCTGTTACTTTGCTACCTTGGCGCTCTGTGTGATTTAATTTCCAGTGTATGCTCTAACACAGCGCCCTATCTACCCACATGGTTGCCCTCACACAATTGTGTTCCTGCTAGCACTGAGGTCAACTTTGTTGTACCCTTATAGGTTTGGAACCCTAACCCTAAAATACACCAACAAATAAAACACAAATCCCTTTAATTAATATATACCAAAGAACAATGGAACAAAACAAGGTTAGGAGACCAAAGAGTGCATTCTACCTCCTTGTGGTATGGGTTGGTTGTTTGGTGCCAAATAACCTAATGGATGTCATTTCTGGAACATCAAGCTCACATCCCACCCTAAACAAATAATTACAAAGGTCCATTCAGTTGGATGGTGAGATGCAAGAGTCAAATAGGTGAAATCAACTACAAGGTGGGGAGTGCAATCACCTACCTGGTGTGGGTGGAGAGAGGGGTTTAATCCTAAAGGCTGAGATCCTGAGGGATACCCTTAATCCACAGGCAAAAAAACCCTAAAAAGTTCATTAGCACTTTCCATTCATAACTGTAGACAAGTGCTCACTGGAATTGGCTAGAAAATGGAGCCCTGATCTCCTTTTAAAACACATCTGTGCTTCATGTGATCTTACTTGCACTTACCTGCAAGTGTCCCGTCTGTAGGCTCTGTGCAGTTGCAGTCCATTCCATACATGTCGACTCCACTTCACTTTTTCTATGTGTTCCTTAAGTATGGTTTCTGCAAGCTGTAAGTAAGCATCCTAGTAAGTATCTGAATTATGCAATTGACGTCACTAGAGCCATTAAGTTGAATAGCTGATCCTCCCAGCTGCACTTTTCAACCACAAAACTTGGAGCGGGCAAGGCAGAGAAAATATTCATACTAAAAACAAGTATGCGCCCACTTACGCTTATACAAATATTCAGCACAAAAGGATTATAGTGCATAAATCACCTTCCACATCACATGTGTTGGGATTTCACCTCAGAAAATAAAGTACATTATTTGTTGCATTTTTGCTTTTAAATTACTTTGTTTAAATCTAGCAGAGAAAAGAGTTTTGTGTTGTTTCTTTTCAGGTCCATTTGATTTCAAGCAGCATGGTGACACAGTTTTAGCACACTGGGTCCAGCATCCCAGCCCCGAATACCACTTCTGTGCGGAGTTTGAGCGCTCTCCTCATGTATAGTATGTGTGGCACTGGTTTTCCTTCTCTGTCCCAAACACGTGTGTTGCATTACCTGTAAATTGTCCCTGTGTGAATGAATTGAGTGTGCATGCCCATTCTCACTCTGTCCAGATTTGTGCCCGGTGCTGACAAACGTCAGACCCAGTGATCCTGAATTAAGTTACATCCATCCATCCATTATCCAACCTGCTATATCCTAACTACAGTGTGATGGTGGGCCTGCTGGAGCCAATCCCAGCCAACACAGGGCGCAAGGCAGGAAACAAACCCCAGGCAGGGTGCCACCCCACCGCAGGGCGCGCACACACATACACACACACACACCAAGCACACACTAGGGCAATTTAGAATCGCCAAATGCACCTAACCTGCATATCTTTGGACTTTGGGAGTTAACTGGAGCACCCAGAAGAAACCCACGCAGACACGTGGAGAACATGCAAACTCCACTCAGGGAGGACCCGGGAAGCGAACCCGGGTCTCCTAACTGCGAGGCAGTAGCACTATTAAATTACATAGGTTTAACATTGCTTGGCCTTAAGATTTAGCTGCCCAGCTTGGCCTGTGGGGTCAGAATAATAATATAAACTACAACAGAACAAGTTTATTTACATTACATTTTATTCAAAAGACCTTCCGTGGTATAGCATTGCCATATGTTTATAGTGTCAGCATAGAAAGAAAGAAAGAAAGGGGAAATTTGGCCAGAGGCTCGAACAATTGTAATGTTAAGTAAGACCAGTAACTAGTAAATTTGTTCAGTAACAAAAAAAAGAAAAACAGCAAGAAATACAGAGCTTCTCTAAAAACCTGCACCCAGAGTGAATGACTTTGAGCCACAGTAAGATTTAGCAGGGTGGACTGAACTGTCAGCATTGAACTTTACACTTTATTCACCAGGCCACAGATACAGTACATAGTATTAGGTGTACAGTAAAGTGATGTAAAAAGTGTGCTGTCCTGACCAGGCAAGAAAAAGGGCCCCTGGCCACCATATCAAAGAAGAGAGGAGTTCACTCGATACAAAATGATGACACCCTGGCCCTGACCTGCTTGTAGATAGGTAGGTAGATAGATAGATGTGAAAGGCACTATATAATAGATAGATAGATAGATGTGAAAGGCACTATATAATAGATAGACAGAAGGAAGGAAGGAACTTTATTTGTCCTAAGGAAAAAATATAGCTTTTACAGAAACACAAGAAATATACACATACTATAACAAATAAAAACTCACCTCCATCACACACAAGAATTATAAAAAAGAAACACAAATCTCTGACATAGCTAAAGACAAGACAGTAGTCACATTAAGGCGTTTAAAAGACATGTTGCTGTAAATATGAAAAAGCCCCTGTAGCATTTTGAACACACTTCTGCCAAATAATACTTTGTCCAAAAGTTTGAAATATTAGTGTGCCAGAGAGCAAATGCGCTGTATTGTTCATAGTGGCCATCAGTTTTGTTTTCATTCCCTCCTCCAATACTACCCCCATGGATGGGGACTACAATGTGTCCTATTGCTGAGCTTGCCTTCCTAATCAGCTTCTTAATTTGGAGGGTCTCTTCACCATATACTGGCTATCACAGAGTTATAGGAAATGTAAAGGATGTTACTACAAAAAATAAAACTTCCATTGGTATGTGTGAAGTTCCTGTCAAGAAAACAACAAGCTCAACCTGCTCTCTTTAAACATTAAATGTCTGTAAATATAATCATATATCAAAACTGGGCAGATCTGCTTGTCATTAGCCAAGCCGGAAGTTCTTGTGTGCGTTTGTTAGCTGTACTAGTTCTATTTTTTTGAGCCTCTGTGAATTGTTAATTTTCCCTTGTGGACAAATACATCAATCTCCATCTGTCTGTCTGTCTGTCTAATATATACAGTAGTTCCATATCTGTCTGTCTGTCTATCCGTCCTTCTATTAAAGACACTGCAGGTTCTTTTCTTTTACATGGCTTCTGTTATGCTTTGTTCTACATTCTGTGCCTACCTGTTACACACTCTTGTAATCTGTCATAATGCTTAATCTACAAACAAGTGTTCCTGCACTTGGCATCAGTTTAATAAATTTGACTTCACATTGTACAGTGGTTAGTACTTCGACCTGACTACCTGAGGGATTTGCGTTCTTTTACTAGCTTGGTCAGTCTAAAGAACTTGCGTTTTCACCTCATGTGATTTTCTTCCCTTGTTGTTCTGCTTGTCTCACACATATGACAGACTTTAGGTTAAGTAAGTAATAAACTGGTGTCATGTCCAGAGGTCCTGCTGGCATCTGTGATGAATGAAGCAGGTTAAAAAATGGATATTTGTTGCAATTAAACTTCCTGGCAGTCACTTTCAATTCAGTTTGCATTCCCAAATATTCCAAAGCTCATTTTGATAGGTTTGTGAGACCTCCCTCATTACCCCACCATGGCCCCCACTCATTTTTTCATTGCCCCACCATGGCCCCCTTCACCCTGAATGTTGCTCACTTTGAGTAACTCGGGAGTGATTGGGTTAACAAATAACAACAGATGTGCTTTCCTGCCATTCATGTGAAGCTGTGGTATTTCAGTGCTAGCAGCATGCTGGCTGAAATCTGAGGAACGGCCCTGCCATTTCTGATTTGAGCTCAGTACAATCCGTGCACCGGGTAAAGTTTAAAGGCTGACCTTCAAAAAAGGTTCTGTCCACTTGAATTACAGGTCTAATCCATGTCCTTCAAAGCCACCTGAATGTGCTGGTGAATGTGCCATTAATTTAAAAGAAAAAGTCAAAACCATACAAGAAGGGGAATACTCTCCACCTTGTGAACAACTGATGGTGCAAGGAAACCCTTAGCGCCAGATCAGCACCTCCTCAGTAAGGGTCAGGAAACGTGTCATTTAAAACGGCTCCAGTTATTAAAGAAAACGTCAATCACCCTTGAATGGTGCTGCTCACTCTGGAAAGCTGTTAACCTAAAAGCACATAACTTGATTTCAGGGGTATCTACAGTAGCTACTGGCTTATGGCAGCTGACCTTTCACTGAAGAGGTGGCCGCCATAATGAGAAGCTGTGATCATAAAATGCCATAAATATACTGAGGGATTCCTTGCAGTGTCAGTTGTTTACAGGGTCTGGAGGATTCTGCTTCTCCATCTGGCTTAGCCTTTTTTTTTTTTTGCTGAAATTTCTGGCACATTCACAGATGCACTCACACGGATTTGAAGGACAAATGTGGAAATTGAGGGGAACAGTTGAGAAGCAAGCAGACCTTTTGGACACTTTAGGTAGCTCTTTTCAAGACTGAAAACCATTCAAAGGCGCTGCTCTTTCTTCTGTAACGAACTGGAGGACAGGCGCTTTAAGCCAGGGGTCGCCAACTCCAGTCCTAGAGGACCACTATGGCTGTAGGTTTTCATTCTAACCCTTTTTTAAAATGAGTGCTCTGTTTGTGCTGCTAATTAACTTCTTGTGAATTCATTTTAATTGAATTGCTTTTTTAAGATTTGTTCCCCTGAATGTCTTCATCGTTCCTCTGAATTGCTTCATTTTTTTCCTTAAATGGCACCCCAAACAGAAATGAAAGGTGAAGTGAGTGAGCTTACAGAAGACCAAATCAGTCAGGGCCTCAAACTCCAACCAGCTGCTTAATGAGGCTCCGATTCTTGTCATTAATTAAACCCGATCTTTAATTTCGTGACTTGTTGCTGCTCACATGGTGCATTAGCAGACATTTCTGAAATTGCTGATTTTCTCTTTTCTGTTGAAATGTTTTGGTGACCTGAGCAGACCGACATTCCTGAGACCTTCATTGTTTTTTATTTTCAGATATTGTGTAATGAACACAAGTTGTTTTGGCTCATTTTGTATCTCATTATTGTTTGGCTGCCAATTAAGGAAAAAGAAACAATTATGGGGTCTGAGTCCTCAAGAGTAAGTTAATTAAAATTAGTTCAAAAAAAGTTAATTAAGAAAATGGTTGGAATGAAAACCTGCAGCCACAGTGGTCCTCCAGGACCGGAGTTGGAGACCCCTGCTTTAAGCGACACAGTTGTGAGAACTTAAAACGGCCAGTCCAGCTCCTTAACCACAAGGCCACACTGCCTGATTGCTAGCCAGATATTGTGCCATCCATCCAAGCATTAACAGAAGTGACTCGCTTATTTCATTTACCTTGCAGACTGTAACCCGTATGTAAATGTGAGAAAAGCAACATGTCCATTGGGCCCAGGGGCTACAAATTCTATCCATACTGTCTGCTAGATTCCACACATGTTGTGCAGCAGCATTTCTGCTGTTTCTCGTTATTCGCACACTTTGGCTATTGAGTGACTGCATACCAGTTGAGCTCTTTGAACGCGGAACACAAACTTTAAAGAAGGCATTCAATGCATGCTCTCTGTTGAAATGCTCTTTGAGGATATTGAAAACCTGGAGCAGATCTGCAGGAAGATCTTGGGAGGATTAATAAAACTGACATGGCAAGCGTTCATTTCTGCTAATACTGTAGGTGTACGCACCAGAGGAGGACTTTCTATCTATGCGGCTTTATTCATCAGCTAATAACTATGCTGTCTTATTACCTCATTCACTGCGGTCAAGGTTTTAAGCTATAAACCACAAAGTTCTTGGTTCAATCCCATCACTGAATCACTATACAAGTCACTTAACTTGCCTGTGTTGGCTGTAAAAATATAGAAATCACCATACAGAAACTACTGTATGTATAAAATACCATGGAATTGACTTTGCCGTGGGACGCTCTTTATGAAACCACAAGGCGGCTGAGTCAGCCGTCTACTTTGAAGTTCTGAACGAGTCACTTAACCTCCTAGTGGGTCAGAGTGTTCATGTAAATAATTGAAACAGGATTTGTTCTGGGTTTGCTAGTCCGACGACATACTGTAAACCACAAAGTGGCCAGTTCAACCTCAGCCCCGACCCACACATAACTTGCCTGTGCTCATGTTTAAAAAAAAAACAAAAAAAAAAACATGGAGACATTTGCACTTTGACAGTGGCAACCTCAGCACAAAACCACAAGGCCCCTGCTTCTGTCCCCACCATGTACCCGCTCTGAACCTGTCGATTCACCTCCCTCCGTGGCAGGTTATGGGATGTGCTCAGAGCGACTGAGAGGGTCAAAAGAGTGGCCTGAACTGGTTATCTTCTCACTTCCAGCACACATTTTAGCCACAATGGAGACCAAACCACCCAGGTGTGATTAAAAAGGAAAGCTGTCATTATTAAACATTTGCAGCAGCATCAGCGACCTGTGTACAGAGTATAGCAAAATTCTTAATTGCACAGGCTACTCAACGACTCTCTGGCACCATGATAAGCCATGAAACGTCTGTCTTCCTTAGCTTATAAATCTCAGAATATATTTGTCATAGCCTAGCACCAACTTGAAGTGCATGCTCCTAACCTCTCTTCTCTCCTAATAGCACCAACAAATTATATACCAAAATTAAATTTGGACCATAGTGCAGGGGTGGCGAACTCCAGGCCTGGAGGGCCGCAGTGGCTGCAGGTTTTCATTCTAACCCTTTTCCTAATCAGTGACCAGTTTTCACTGCAAATTCACTTTTTCTCCATCACTTTAATAGCCCTCTGAGTTGATTCCTTTCTTCATTAAATGACAGCCAAGCGGAAATGAGATGTGAAACAAGCTAACAGATGACCAGCTAAACTGGGGCTTCAAACTCCAACCAATTTCACTCCAATCACTTTCTTAATGAGAAGCCGATTCTTGCTGTTCATTAAACCCGTTGTTTAATTCCATGGCTTGTTGCTGCTCTCATTCTGCCACAGCACACATTTCGAAAACTGCAGTTTTTCTGTTCTTTCTAAGAGCACCAATGTCAAAATGTTTTGGTGACCTGAGAGATCAAACTTACCAAGACCATCACCTCTCTTTAATTTCAGATATTGTGTGATGGGCACAGGAGAGCTGGTCATGTGGTGGCTTGTTTTGTTTCTCATTATTGTTTGGCTGCTAATTAAGGAAAAAGAAACAACTATGGGGCCTGAGTCAAGTTAATTAAAAGAATTAATCAGCAGCAAAAACTGGTCACTAATTAAGAAGATGGTAAGAATGAAAACCTGCAGCCACTGCGGCACTGGAGTTCGCCACCCCTGCCATAGTGGCATCCATATTGCCAAGCTGTTGCCATAGCAGTTTAACTAAATTGCTCACAGTACGGAGTAATAAGGATTGTGGAAGAGAGGTGAAAAAGGGAGTGCAGGCAGGGTGGAATGGGTGGAGATGGGTGGAGAAGAGTGTCAGGAGTGATTTGTGACAGACAGGTATCGGCAAGAGTGACAAGGAAGGTCTATAGGATGGTAGTGAGACTAGCTATGTTATATGGGTTGGAGACGGTGGCACTGACCAGAAAGCAGGAGACAGAGCTGGAGGTAGCAGAGTTAAAGATGTTAAGATTTTAATTGTGTGTGACGAGGATGGATAGGATTAGAAATGAGGACATTAGAGGGTCAGCTCAGGTGGGACGGTCGGGAGACAAAGTCAGAGATGAGATTGCGTTGGTTTAGACGTGTGCAGAGGAAAGATGCTGAGTATATTGGGAGAAGGATGCTAAGAATAGAGCTGCCAGGGAAGAGGAAAAGAGGAAGACCTAAGCGAACGTTTATGGATATGGTGAGAGAAGACATGCAGGTGATAGGCGTAACAGAGCAAGATGACGAGGACAGAAAGATATGGAGAAAGATGATCCGCTGTGGCGACCATTTCGTGTGACAAATGCATATATATATACATATATATATATATTGTGGTCCCCGGCCGGGAGGACCAGAGGAGGGCTTGTGCCTCCTCCAGACCGCGAGGGGGCATCCGTCCTGGTTATGTTGGGGGCCTTGGGTACAGGGCGGCGCCCTGGTGCCTGAGGAACCCTGGAGCCCAGCACTTCCGCCACACCAGGAAGTGCTGGAGGGAAGACGACAGGGGACACCCGGACGGCTTCCGGGTGCGCAGCCGGCACTTCCGCCACACTGGGGTGTGGCCAGGACTGATTGCCGGAAGCAGCTGGAGCCCATCCGGGTTCCCATTTAAGGGGCCGTCTCCCTCCAGTCAGCAGTGGATGTCGGGTGGAAGTGGACAGAGCTGGAGAGAGGACGAGAGGCGGTCAAGAGAGAAAGGCACAAAGGACTGTGTGGCCTGGACAGTGGGGGAATCGGTGCAAGAGGCACTGGGGTTTGTGGTGCACGTGACTTTCATTTTGTACATAGTGTAAATAAACAAGTGTGTTGTGGAACTATGTTGTCCGTCTGCCTGTGTCCAGGTCCCAGTTCACAATATATATATATATACATATATATATATATAATATACCAGCTGTACCTCGTGGCTGTGCTCACATAGTAAACAGTGAAACAGTCAGACAATCGGGCATTATCCAACCCGCTATATCCTAACACATGGTCACAGGGGTCTGCTGGAGCCAATCCCAGCCAACACAGGGTGCAAGGCAGGAACAAATCCTTAGGCAGGGCACACACACACACCCACACGCCAAGCACACACTAGGGAAAATTTAGGATCGCCAATGCACCTAGCCTGCATGTCTTTGGACTATGGGAGGAAACCCACGCAGACACGGGTAGAACATGCAAACTCCATGCAGGGGGGACCCAGGAAGCGAACTCGCGTCTCCTTACTGCTTACTGCGCCAATGTGCCACCCAGTAATGAAACAGGACAAACTTTAAAAATCAATAGACACTGGCACTGTATCTGATCGTGTTAAGCTCTGATGGGCAAGAGGTAGAATGACTCAAACAGAGGCTGGCACGTGAGTGAGGAGGGTCCCTCCCCCTCCCCTCGGTACACTGCACTACACATCTCTCTTGGATTTGCGCAAATAAATCAGTACCACAAGCGAACTATTTTACTTAGCGTGATGAGAGAAGTCACAAAATCAAACGGAATGTTCAAGCAAATTATAGAAAAAAAACATCTAAATCCGTTACGTAGTTCTCTCATAAAAACCAGACAGACAGACATTTAATTTTATTTATATATGTCATATATATATATATATATATATATATATATATGACATATATATATATGACATATATAAACATCTATGCATGGAAGTGTGTGTGTCTGTTTGGCCTGGAAGTGAGAGGTGGAGTTTGGGTAAGGGCTCCACCTGCAAGGATACACAAGCGATGCGAGCATATCGGCAAAGTGAAAGACAGTTGCTTAGCTGCTCATGCAGAAACGATGCAAGCACATCGGCAACACAAATTCTCCTGGGAGAGAGACGCCCAAAGTAGTTCTTTCCAATTACCTGACATCTCTACATTTCAATTTTTTTTCTGGCAATTTCAGTAGGTTCTAGGACGCTGGGCTTTTTACAGCATGGGCTGACACAGCTAGTATATATATATATATACGTGTGTATATATATATATATATATATATATATATTGTAGTGGATGGCCGGCTTCATATTCCAGCCCTCACCCCCAGGCTGCTAGGAGGAGCTCTCCCGAGAGCATGGACGGGCCCCGAATTCCAGCAGGGCCTCATGGACTATGTAGTTTTTATGCACAGCCCTGCTGGATACCTTGGGAACCACTGGGAGTCGCTGTCGGGAGGCCAGTGGACTCATTTGCACACTATGACCCGGAAGTTCGTCACAGGAAGAACGACCGGCTACCAGGGTGAAGAAAAGCATTATTTACCCTGACCCGGAAGGAATAAGGACTTGTGGACTGTTGGATTGGGAACACTTCCGGGTCAAGGAATATAAAAGGACTAAGGGAGCTCCCAGACGGCGAGCTGAGCTGGGTGGTAGGAGGGCTACATGTCTTGGAGTGGAGGATTGTGATTTATTGTTTGTATTATTGTGATTTATTGAGAATAGTGGAGTGGTGGTGCTTTGTGCACTTAATTATTATAATAAATAATAATTATTGGACATTTACCTGGTGTTTGGCGTGGTACCTGAGGGTTCAAAGGAGCACTAGCGCCCCCTACTGCGACAATATATATACCAGCTGTACCCCGTGGCTGCATCCACATAATAATGAAACAGGATAAACTTTAAAAATCAATAAAACATTGGCACCGTATCTGATCATGTTCAGCTCTAATGGGAGAGCATTCCCCGTGTGAGAGAAAAGCACATGGCCGTGAAATCTCTGGCAATCAGCAGCTACACTCTAAAACACACACAGCTCTGATATCTCTCTTTTAAAAACGTCAAACATTACACCCTAACAATCTGTAGATAATAATGTTGAACAAACAGGTATCGCTAGCTAAGCGGAGGCAAGGTGCGCTCTAACACGTGGCGAGACGTACACTAACTCGAACAGAGGCTGGCGAGTGAATGAGGAAGGCCCTGCACCCCTGCTGTTGGCCCACAACCAGTCTTGTGGATTTGCATAAATAAATCGGTGCCACAAGTGAACTATGGTACTTTTCATGATGAGAGAAGTCGCAAAATCAACTGGAAAGTTCAAGCAAATTATAGAAAACAACCCGATCTAAATCCGTTAAGTAATTCTCGCGTGAAAGGCGGACAGACATACAGACAGAACGCGCTTGGACCAAAAACTGTTTCTTCGAGAGCACCTATGGGCCAAGGGTAACCTAAATTCCAAATTTCAAGTCCCAAGTCCTCGTGGTTTGGGAGATTTCGTGATGAGTGAGTCAGTGGTATTTGCCTTTTATATATATTTATATAGAGTAGATATACATATAGACAGAGAGAGAGATGTGTAATACGTTTACTCACATTAAATTTCATCCGCCACAAATCTGCCCAAGAGTATGCGCTGTCCATGTCCCTCTGTAATGATTCAGTGGTGCTCAGATGATCTACTTTCAACTAACAACATACCAACAAAATTAGGCCTATTGAGGGTTGATGGGCTAAACTCTTCTGATGTGTTTCACAAAGAGAACAAACAGCAGTATGGATGGTCATGGGAAGCGTTTCACCTTGAGAAAAAGAACAGACCATTTTAGTGTGCATGGAGGGAACAAAAAGAGCGGAAACCGTAAAGCTGTGCTGGGTGAGAGAGGGCGTGCTTGGTGTACAACAAATGAAGCTCTTCAGGGAGCATGTGTCAACTTGCCATTGCATGTAGCTGACTTTGAGATTTAGTCCTGCGTGTTAAGAGCCAGTAACAGTTCCTACATTATTATTATAATGGAAGCTGTTAGTCACGCCATACTGCCACTGGGTTGACTGCTCTTCATTCCTGCACTTGAATTGCTACTTTCTTCTATCTTTAGCACCAGAATTACCAGAGCCTATGAGAAAGCTCATAAATCTGGCTCACCTTAAATCCATTCTCACCTTTCCGTCAGCGTCTTTTGTCCTGTAAATGTGTCAAAAAGCAGCAAGCAGCCTGGTATCCCATCCCCCCGCCCACCGCAGTTCATTTCGCAAAGAAGTTTCTCAGTGCTCAGTGTTTATCTTCGAGTGACGTGCTGGAGCTTTATAGGGTAAAATAGTACATCATCATTTGGAATACATACAGTACATTTCATGTGTGTTCCGTGTCAACAACAATCTATGTAAAATGTAGTTAACACAGAAACTTTTTTCATGTTTTAGTAATAATTGAAAAAATGTAGACATGAAATGTATAAGGTGTGAAGCCTGAAATACAAATATGAAATAAACACTTTCACAAAAGGTACAAGTAAAACAAAACAAGTGCACTTTTATTCAAGAATTTAACCAAAGAAAAAAGAAAGCAAGTTACGGTAGGCGGTTGATACGACAGCTTGCGTGGTGCAATGCTAAGAACTGCTGCCTTCCAATCAAGAGGCTGTGGTTTCAATATCAGCTGCTTCCCAGATTTACCATTTTCAGTAGTGAGCTGCTCTTATTGTTAATATCATACAATAAAAGCATACGTTTAATTTGCGTCTGTAAATTTATAGTTAAGCTCCCACACACACCCCGGATCTGACACCGTTTTCAGATAAAGACGTGGCATAACAAACAAACTTGTTTTGTTACACCCCCTCTTTATTTGAAAACCATGTCAGATCTTGTGTGCGAACGAGACTGGGAAAACTGTGGACGTGGATGTGAGTGTTGTGCGTGACTGAGAATGACTGTGGATGTCAATTTTTTTTATTCAGTTTTATTCTTGAGTGCTCCTGCTCACGCTGAATTAGTATGCGCCTTCTGATCCATGATGTCAAAGCCGCACTGACAAAAAAGAGAGACTTAGGAATATATGACATTTGGAATAATTCATTTTATGACCTGTACTGTACATTTTGGAAAATGTTGTTGCACTAATGCAACATTATATTCATTTGCATACCTTCATGCGGTTGTAGTTAGTGACCGCATTTGGTTTTTTGTTCTGATCTTGTTGCTGCATGTTGGTATTTCTT
The DNA here is from genome assembly GCF_016835505.1 of Polypterus senegalus. Classification (NCBI taxonomy): domain Eukaryota; kingdom Metazoa; phylum Chordata; class Cladistia; order Polypteriformes; family Polypteridae; genus Polypterus; species Polypterus senegalus. The sequence goes on along the minus strand of NC_053167.1, from coordinate 127,976,462 downwards.
TTGAACTCCAGGAGATGCAGAAGACAGCATAGTACAGTGAGGTCAGTTCTGCGCTATATACAATCATCAGATTCAAATGTTAACAGTTCCCACACACACCCAAGGACGCTCTTTACGACATGTATATAAGGTGTGAAGCCTGAAGTCTAAATATCAAATAAACACTTTCACAAAAAGTACAAGTATAACAAAACAAGTGCGCTTTTATTCAAGAATATAACCGAAGAAAACAGAAAGCAGGTTACGGTAGGCGGTTGATGTGACAGCTTGCGTATTGCAATGCTAAGAACTGCTGACTCCCAATCAAGAGGTTCTGGGTTCGATGCTGGCAGCTTCTCAAGTTTACCATTTTGAGTAGAGAGCTGCTATTATTGTTGATATTATACAATAAAAACATACATTTGATTTGTGTCTGTAACAGCCTCTGTAAATTTATAGTGCTTGTCAAAGTTAGCGGTTTTTTATTCTGTTTTATTCTCTCATTCGCGTTCACGCCCTCCCTGATTTGACAGTGCTATTTTCAAATAAAGACGCGCTATAACAGAGGTGAACTCAGATCGGAGAAAGAGAACAGAAGCCCTCCCCGCAAGAAACGTCCACTCGCATATAAGAACAACGCAGCTGCACCACGCATACAGGCGAAAGATGGCACCATTTGGATACTGGACAAAGTCTGGTGTCATCCTGCCAATCACCTGTCCTTCAAAGAAACAGCACGGCTTACAGAGCTCGCCAGCTCTACGCTGTCCAGATCTAAACACTAGTGTGGTTTATGTGCCCAAAAAAAGTCTAACTGCATTCTCGTACCACTGCTCGCGTACTAAAGTGTCAGCAGGTATTTTTCATGGCATTACACGTGTAAGTTGTGAGTATGCCCTTGACAATCAAACAGAGGAAGCTCTGCAGTCTACTTGTGACTTTACGCTGTAGGAAGATAAGTAAATAAATCAAGATAAGTAACATTCGATCTGGCTTTTATATAAGTAACATATAAATGCTTCTTATGTAAAGACTATCACAAAACATAATCACAAACCTGAGTTTAGACGATACGCTGGTGAGCTCTTTAAGCCGCGGTGTTTCTTTGAAGTAAAAGTGATTGGCAGGAAAACGCCAGACTTCGTCCTGTGTTCAAACGGTGCCATCTTTCGCCTTTATGCCTGGTGCAGCTGCATTGTTCTTATATGTGAGTGGAAGTTTCTTGCTTCTGTTCTCTTTCTCCGATCTGAGTTCACCTCTGTTATAGCCCATCTTTATTTGAAAACAACTGTGTCAGATCAGGGTGAACGTGAACACGACTGAGAGAATAAAACTAAATAAAAAACCCCTAACATTTACAAGTACCATACATTTACACCATCAGTTACAGACTCAAATCAAATGTATGCTTTTATTGTATAACTAGCGAATGGGAGCCCGATCGAATTGGGCTACAAATTCTACGTTTGTGAAATCCATACTTTCTCTGCAAAGAATTATTTGTTTTTTTAAGTCCTTGAAATGATTTTGTTATCATGGCACTGATTTCTGCTTGAAACAGACCTTTTCGGCCAATGTAATGAACAGCTTCCTGTTTAAACGGGGCTGCGAGACGTGAACTGAGCTCTTCGGCGCACCTCATTTGATTTTTTTCGGCAAAGAAATTTTCAAAACAAACCATATTTTATGACTCTAATCAGAGTCGGAGTAATAATTATGTCGATATGGTCATTTTAGATCTGAGATCGGCTAAAATTTAAACAATGACCGTTGTTAATACCCAGCCGTCATTCTTCAGTTTGCCAATAGATGTCAGAAGGACGGATGCCAAAACCGAACTGCCCAAAGATAGATTTAGATGTACCAAGTAAATGGCGATACGTTCTAAATTACTTACAGTTCTGGAGCTGTCGAGGGGTTTAAGTCAGTCAACAATGTTAGTCTTGGAAAGTACGCCCCACCAAACCAACGTTCCAAAAACCAACCAAACTTACTGTTATCTGCTCGAACCAACACCGACTTACTATACTCGGCCGTCCAGCGGCGGCACTGAAGCATTCGAACATTCTTAGCTAATCATGCAATACTGTGTCCGCATTTGCCACGTTATGTTCTAACTACAGAGACAGAGTCCCATTGCATGGTTCTAACTTGTATTGAGTCGAGGTATTGACGTGAACACTGTACATACGGGGTATTGACGCGAACACCATACATACGGATAGTATCAAATTATATAAGGATAGTAGCAATATGAACAGCTCACTACTCAGAACTTTTATTTTGGGAGACGTTAAGACTCGAACCCAGAACCTTCTGAATTGGAGTCAGCCGCTTTAACCAGTATACTACCCATGAAGTAAGGACAACAAGCAACACTAACCTGATTTTTCTTTGGTTATAGTCTTGGAAAAAAAGCACATTAGTTGTGTTATACTTGCATCTTTTGTGAAAGTGCTTATTTGATATTTGGACTTCAGTCTTCACACATTATACACTTCATGCCTACATTTTGGTGTTGGTACTAAAACATGGAAAAAGTTTGTCTTTTAGGTATGTGTTCAACATTTCTGTCATCCTACACTTACACAGATCTTTGTGGACATGGAACACACGTGAAATGCATGTGTTCTGAATAACAATATATTTTTTTAGCCTAGGTACCTGACTCACTGATGAACAAGGCTTCATTTGGGAGAGGTTTTTGCAGTTTCTCCGGAAGTGTGGGGGGTGTGTGGGGGGGTATATGCTATAGCAGGCTGCTTGGGATTATCAACACATTTACAAGACAAAAGACGCTGAATGGAGACGTGTGAGTGCATTTAAGGTGGGCCGGACTTACGAGTTTTCTCGTAAGCTTTGGTAATTCTAGTGTTAAGAATCACGTATGTGCCAAGACGGCTACATGGCCACCCTCCAGCAATGCTGGGAAATTATTCTTTTGAAGCAAAATGTTGTTGTCCAGTATCTATTTGATCTAGCAGAGCTTGTTCCCCGAAGTAAGAGTACAATTTAACAAAATATTCTTAGTTACCACAATCTGTTATTAAGAAAGAGGAAACAGTGAGGTGTTATTTAAAAAATAAAAAAAAGGCCAAGACAGACCTATCAGGGTCTGTTTCATCTGATGGCTCTGATAATATGTAATGCGTCAGGGGCTTGAGGTAAACCAGAATTAACTGTGTAATTCAGCATGTTTTGCACTGCACAACAATAAGTAGAGTTGGTTTTCAGTATTAGAATTGTCGTTCTGAGCTGTCCTGCACCTTCCCGTCACCAGAGCTGGGCTCTTACTGGTAGATTCTTCTCATCTGATAGTTTCCTGAGCATGTAGCAAAGAAGAGCAGAGATTCACCACTGCTTCATCTTTGTTTTGTTACTAAGTGATTTTAGCACTGCCAACTATGTGAACTATTATGATCTGAGTGATCTGCCGTTACCTATGTGAGAAAGTAGAAAGGTTAAAGTCATTGCATTTTCTGTATTACTAAACTTCAGTACCCTCAGACGTATTACATATAGTAAATAATGTATATGCTCACGTATCACATCTTGAAACCCTAAAAATCGATCATAAAATCAGACCCCAACTTATATGCCCGTTCAAAAATCTGACACTTAGATTTTTTTTTACATCTTCTTGTCTCCTCCAATCTCTCACATCAGTTTCTCAGACACATCGCATTTTGTTGCAGCAGTGCAGTTACCAATTTCATATTCTTCAATATGACCGATATTATAAGATACCAGAAATGATATGATAAAATCAAGTCCCAATTTATCCGCAAGTATATACGGTAACTATTGGGATGCTTCCTTATACCACATTCTTGGCTTTATCTTCTGCTGCAAGGAGACTGTAATAAATAACCTCTGAGACAATATGGCCTTACTTGGACGGCCCTATGGCCAAGACAAAAATAGCAAAGGAAATGCTGGATTAAAAGAAAAAATCCAATGGAATAGACAGGAATCAAACCTGGATTGTTAGGTTGAAAGGCGAACATGCAGACCGACCACCATGCCACCATCATACCCAGTGTGGTGCTATTCCTCTGTCAATAAGCTCCCTGTCACCTGCTCTAGCCCTGCCACCCAAATGGTGAGAAGTACAAGGGAGTCAAGTTAAAGTTAGAAAACGGGATTTATCAGAAAATGGAACAAACCTAAACAAAACTGATCATGTCGTTTCTCAATGTCATCTCCACCCTTCTCAATGCACTTGCGCCACCTGCCTGGCAGTGCCTGGGTTCCAGCAGAATAAAAGGTTTGGTCTTGTCCTCGCAACCACTTGTGCACCTGAGTTATTATTGAACACTACATGTCACCATATGTAGTGCAAGTTACAGTGACTTACTGGAGACCAATGTGAAGCCTGCTATTCAATCCAAGTGGCGGGGACGGCTGTCTCAAGGAGTCCTTTTGCTGCAAGACAATGGCACACAGAGCTAAGAACACAGAAGCTTGTCTGGAGAAACTGAAGTTTGTGGTATTGCCACATCCTCCTTATTCTCCATATTTGGCACCGTGTGATGTCCACCTTTTTGGACCGCTAAATAAATATCTGGGTGGTCGTCAATTCAGGACAGATGACGACGTGAAGAAAGCAGTGCACGAGTGGTTTACAAGGACGAGACCAAACCTTTTATTCTGCTGGAATCCAGGCAGTGCCAGGCTGGTGGCACAAGTGTATTGAGAAGGGTGGAGATGACATTGAGAAACGACATGATCAGTTTTGTTAAGGTTTGTTCCATTTTCTGATAAATCCCATTTTCTAGCTTTATCTTGACTCCCCCTCGTACTTGGGTGCCACATTTTATGTTTGTGGCTGGAAACAACACACCAGTCTTCATGTCGTTCTCATTGCTTCAAGCACCATTAAATGGTTTCATTTTTTAGCATAATTCAAGTATACTTAGCTGTATGCTACGCAATCTACTACAGTGGAGGGGCATGGTGGCTCAGAAGTTAGTATGAGTCCTGGCCTGATCATAGTCTGCATGTTGTCTACTTTTAGGTGTTTTACAAAGAGGTGCATGTTAGGTTAATTGGGCCTAAGAATCACAAATTTTCATTGATTTAACTGCTTGGGTGGGTGCTTTTTATGTGTTAAATATATATTTTTGCTCCTGTTTGATATGGACAAGGTCCCACAGGATTATAGTGAGCAAGAAACACAACAAAAACAGAAGAAACATAACTAGAATCCCAAAGTGCCTCCTGACATCCCGATTTTCAACTGTCTTTGCCATTGTTAACACAGAAAGATGATTTTGTTTTAGAGTTATCCACCAGGGGGTACTGAATATGGCAGATTATGGACTTTACTCTGCTCCTAGGGGTTGATGAAGCCTTTGAGATTTTTTCCATCTTCTGACTTATGCCTGTGCACAACTTTATCCCTGAGATCTTTTGACAGTGTCTCGCCACCCATACTTGATGGTTTGCTTTCAGTTGCACTTCCAAGCACTGGAATGCCCCAGGAATAGCCATTTATATGCTGATCTATTCAGAATGACTACAAATGATCACAGGTGGAAGCCCATTAGCTTAGTGTGCAGTGGACAAGAAGGAGATTAGTTACACCTGACTGAGTTTACAAGTATTTTTTAGGGAGGGGTGCTCCTTTAACCAGCTCAGTGATTGTTTTTTTTTTTTTTTTTTTTAATTTTTCTTCTCAACTGCTGCTGTTATACCTTTCATTTGGCTGTTAGAAGTTGCATTGGGTAAATACAGATGGAGAAATATTTTTTTGTGTGCAAAGTAACAAAATTTGAACATTTTGGATTCTTTTCTATACACACTGTATTTAACCCAGAGGTAACTGGCTTGACCTCCAGGTTGTCACAAGAATCTTGACCCAGCAGGACGCGCGGTGCCCTAAAGCACCTCTGAAACTAGTAAAAGGTTAATCAGTCATGTGACAACCCGACTGCAGCCATGTTACGTATCAGTGCAACATGTCTGTGAGTGTGCCCAATGAGAGACTGGCATCCCATTTGGGGTTGGCCCCTACCCTGGATTATGTGGCTTTCAAAATGAATGCGTGATCATACACAGTAAATAAACCACTCGAAGGAGGTTCACATTCTCTAAGGAGTGCTGCCGGCTGGGGTTTGTGTTTTCCTCTCCTCCATCATTAACTTGCCAGTACCTCATTTAGAATGTCAATTGACGCTGTGTTGCCATGGTGGGTTTATGTTAATCATTGAAATGAATGTTTTAATGTTTGATAATTTGTGTGGTATATACATTATAAATAAAGCACAGTTAACTTAAACAGACAACCAGCTTAATTTGTAGGTTTTGAGCAGCACTAACACAGAAAGAAATCAGGAACAATGTTGTAGTGTACCACAAACATCACACTAATTACAAATTAAGCCTCTTTTCTGATCTTTCAGATGTCTGCTTGTCAACTGACATCACATTGATGAGAAGGATGCAGGTCTTTATCCTTCCTAACCAGAGCCATAGTCAGAGTGGTAGTGACGCCATTCTTCATTTAGGTGTGTTGTGATATTGCAGTATTAAGAAGGTCAAAAAAGGGGTCAGCATGCAACAAAATACACAGAGAGCAGACCAGAATGATCAAACACAAAAGGCAGGTCTTCCTGTCTTCACAGGCACAAAAATGAGGTCTGTCTTTTAAAGTTCACCAAGGCTCAAAATGCTCAAGAAATGTTTGTCAGGAGAGATGATAACCATAAACCTCTGGCCTCCCAGACAATACTCCTTATATTGCAAATAAATTCTTTAACAAAGAAAAAGAACAACAAAAAGCAATGATTGACAAGGACAGTAGGAAAATAATAAAAAAGGTATGCCTAAAAAGACAAGCCAAGGCAAACAAGTCAACCCAATCAGAAGCCAGAAATCCAAAGGAAATACCCCTATTATAAAAAAAAAAAAAAATCTTGGGAGGGAGACTAGGGAGATGAGACGTGATCTCCTCGAAAGACAATTTGACGTCCCATGAGAGACACTTTTAACGTCACGCGAGACAAGGCAGTGAGACAACATTTAAAACAAGTTCACAGACATCTAACCTCGCAGTAAAGGCTGCTATACAGGTTTTTAAATGATCGACGTGCAGCACGACAAACAGAGCACGCAACATGCCAGCAGCAGCAACAAGCCAGTAGATGAACCGACCACATCTCCTTAGCGTGTGTTCAGCCCCCCAACAACACAAGCAGCGTTATACATCCTGCGAGAAAGAGATTTAACCATGCCCTGGGCTGGAAATAAAGGACAGATATTGTTTGAACAAAAATTTTAAGGTAATAGTGAAAATAATGCGTTTGTAACAATTCACATGAAAATAAATTGTATCTCCGTTAAACCAAACCCGGGGGTGGGCAAACGAAGCAAGCAGGGGGCGGAGCCCTCTAATTAAAAAAAAAAAAAAAGACTTGATCCGAACTCCACAACTCCCAATGAGTCTCTGCAGGACTAGAATATAAAGGCCAAGGGGGGTGCCACAGGGGTGATGCTGAGGTGGACCTAACTCCTTGGGTTCTACCCACAAAACACAAAGGATAAAATGCTGCAGACCATGTCACATATGTAAGGCCACGTGTACAAATTAGCAGTCTGCTATATAATAAAATAATAAGGTTTGTGTGCATGTCCGGACCCTCATAGCAATCTGATTGGTCAGTGTGGCTTTGATGATGAAGTGCTAGCGGGAGACACGTGAGGAGGAGTAAAGGTGTAGGAGGCAGGATGAGAGTCGCTTTTAAAGACGGGAAGTATAAAAGTGGACAGCAGGCGAGCAAGAGTCAGATAAGCTTTAGGGGAACGTGAGGAAGCAACGGTCAAGGTTCAAACATACGAGGATACTGAGAAAAAGAGCTAAATATACACATAGGGCAAGAGATATCAAATATCATTAAATTTGTTTTGTTACCTGTTGCAACTTGGCTACTGGTAAATAAATGCCAAAAATATCTAAAGTTTGCCGAGCAGTGTAGATGGAAGAAACTGCACATGTGCTTACCATCTAGATATTTACTACATTCATTTCTGGATGTTGGAATTGAAGTCCCTCCCCTCCTTCTCAATCATTGGTCAGGAGTCATGTCTTCAATCCAAAAGCACGGAATTTATGTGAATGTATTTTCCTGTTTCCTTTGCTCTTTATTTATTGAAATAACTGTTAATAATATCTCAGCAAAAAAATGCACTTGCACATTTTAAAGCATACAAGTGAATAACAGACATTTGGATTATGCGACACGAGTAACGTGAGAATGCTTGCAGTTCATTTAATTGTCTAATTAGCGCTCTGGGGTCTATAAACAGTGCTAGGGCACCTGCATCCTTTGTAGTATAAAGAGGAGCCTGAGCAGGAAATGGGAGAAACAGTTAGAAGAGAAAGACAAAGATTGAGAGAGGGGAAATCACAAGTTAAATGAAAAAGAAAACAAAAGTGAAAATAAAGGCAGAATCCGAGCACAGCCAGTGAAGATAGAAGAGGAAGCAGGCAGTTGGGAAAATGACTCTGAGTAGAGTGTGGGGCAGTTGCGCAAAGGGGGGTTGATTGTGCTAAGCTAAGCATTTGTGTAGGAGCGGGGACGATCTCCGAGGGATTCCACAGATGCTGAGAGATGGTTTTGGGAAGACGGAGTTGGGTTCGTTGTGGCACCCCACAGAATTCCTAGGTTGGTGGTTTAAGCCCATGTGTAGGTTAGCAGCAGCTGTTGGTGAACATTTCCTCAGGTAACAGAGATCCCCCAAAGGGTAAGCAGATGAAATGTCGGATTTAAGAGTAGAAACACTGGGGCTTAGGGTTTTTTTAACAGGATGGATTTCTACTAGTAGATGTTACCCTAGTTTTAGAGACCTATTTATTGTTATTTTTAACCTCCACGTGAATACCTATTTTAATTGGATTTTTAATTATATTGGATGGACTGCACTACACTTTTTGCACCTTTGAAATTGTTTGCAGTTATTAATAAAAGCACAAAGCACTTTGGGCCATACTGTTCTCTGGTTGTATCCCCATTGCCTGGCTATTCCTCAGTTATGACTACGGATAGTACTGGGTTCAAAGGAGTATGACAGCTGCAACTAACCCGGACCATAACAAATTGTTGTTAGGTTTTTGTTTGTTTAAAAAGCTTTTCTTTTTGCTAATGTGAAGTGTCCAAGTACATTTTTCTAGATCTGTCTTTTCTAACGTGCAATATATATAAAATGCACTATTATTATTAAATGTAGAATCACAGGCAGCAACCCTCGATGTGACGCCACTCCATTGCAGGGCATACCCATTCAAAACAGGACAAGCCTGTGAGCTTTACATATACGTCTCCCTAATGTGAAAGGACATCCACGTGGACACACAGAGAACATGCACATTCGATCCCTAGTAGATTGTGAACAGACCTGAAATGGAACCTGTGCTCCTCTGAGTCGTGAGGCAGCCCGCACCGCAATGTTTAAAAGTGGCCTTTCGGTCATATCAGATTTGACACGGCCGCAGTGCCCTTATCTGAAGCGTCAGTGCACAGTAAGTCAGTGCTGTGGTTTCCTTTACGCAGTTCCTATACGTAAACTGGGGTGTTAGGTTTTCATAAAACTTCACGTGGCATATTTTTAAGGTAGTGTTTATTTGCATAGTATTTTTGCAAGCCTCATGGGATAACTAGGATCACTCAAATGTGAGCTTTTTATTTGCAAATTTTTTTGTGATCAAATTGTAATTGGAAAATGTGCAATAACACAGGAGTACTTGTAATATTTTATTATTTTAATTCTCAAAAGTGTCACACAGTGGGTCTATAATGGGATAGAAGTAACATCCCAGCACCTTACAGTCTTATCCCTCAGCCACTAAGCCACAGTGTCTTGCAGCTGTCGATTTGTATTTAATACAGTTTATCTCTGCTTGTTACGACTGTATGAGCCACCCTGCCAACCCCCCTGTGACCCATCCTGTAATTCACAGTTAACAGGGTCCCAAGATGAAGGAACATTTGTTTTGGTCCACTCAGAGTGTCTGTGATTCCCATCGGTTGTTTTCTTTTTCTTTATTACTCATTGATTGATACTAAACTGCACTTTTATTGGCTCCTTCAAAGTGTTTTTTTCCTTGTAAAGTACACTGTGAGAGGTGCTATATAAAATAAAGGATTAGCCTTGGCAAATAGGCAGTTATACTGAAATGATGAGGCTGGGTACATGCGCTGATAATGTGTTGCTGCACCCACCACACGACGAACCACTTGGACTGGGACCCGAGTGCAGCAGGTGACACCTCAGCACCACACTGGAACAGTGTGAGGTTTTTTATTGTGGCTGGAGTGCCAAACCTGTCACCAACCCCTGAGTTTTCCCTACAAGTTGGAGGACCTGTTTGCAGGGCTGGATGCTCGTTAACGTCATACCCAGGATGGAGCAATTGCAGGTTAAGGGCCTTGACAGTAGAGTCACTTCTGCCGTTTACGGGATTCACACCTGCAAGGTTACTTAATAATGTGGTAACCTGGTTTAATTCTGTTTTTTTTCCAATAAGATCATTTCTGTCACTTTTGTTAGAGGTTTAAGACTACAACCTTGACTTTCTATAGAACAGTTGTATAGGAAACGCCATCTCAAAATAATCCCCAACTTTATTACAACTCTGTTCTGACCCAGTGGATCACTGGCAGTGAAAAAATTCATTGAGAACCATAAAAGGAGACAATAGTTGTTGCTCTACTGGATAGCTTAGGGTGGGCAGTCCTGGTGCTGAGGGGCACTGTGTCTGCAGTCTTTTGTTCGATTCAAGTTTCAAAATTTAATGTCAGTCTTGTTGTTAAATCAACTCCTTGTTTAATCAGACGGCTCGCTCCATTTTTACTAATAATATTAAAATTCATAAAGACTCTTGCCGCTGCTACCATGACGTAGAGCATGTGTGTTTTGTTTCATTTTAATTCACTTGCTTGTCAAGAATTTTTTTTTTTTATTTTATTTTATTTTATTTATTGTTTTCTTTTATTAACCAGAAGGCAATTCTGGTTAATAAAATATCCATCCATTATCCAGCCTATGACTATGAAGGATTCACAGGTCTTATACTGAAGTAGGCAATTCCAAGACAATTTGCCTAGTTCAATTTCAAAGACACAAGGGCAAGACAGGTAAAGAACTATACTCTACTAAAAATAAATAAAAATACATGGTAAATGAATGGATAGTAATAACTTGAAATAGACAGTAATAAATAATGCAACAACTAATAACAAAATACAACAGTAGTAGCAGGTGCAGCAGTATACTGCATATGAATAAACTTCATGGAGCAAATCTGTGGGCAGTAGGGCAGCACAGAGGCCAGAGTTCAGACAGCTAAGGGGTAAAAGCTGTTGACAGGTAGTTAGTTGGGATAGTTGATAGATAGATAGACAGACAGACAGGAACAGTACTATATCATAGATAGAGATAATACAACTTATTTTTGTTTAGCACTCTTCACTGAGTGCAGGCACAGAGTGTTGGGAACAGTACCCAACTAAAATGATACAGATGACAAGAAAGGCACTCTATCATAAATAGACATGAAAGGCACTATATACCAGATAGACAGAGAGAGAGAGACTGATAGACAGGAAAGGCACAGTATGATAGATAGAGAGATAGATGGATGATTGATAGGAAAGACACTATATTATAGATAGATAGATAGGAAAGGGACTATATAATACATGATAGATAGATAGACAAGAGTAGTACTGTATCATAGATAGATCTATTAATCTTATTAACCCACTTTTTTACAATACATTGTTATCCTAGCAACACAAGGCAGGAACCAACCCTAGATGTGACATGACATCATCACATGGCACACTCATACCAAGTTCATTTAAATGTGACCATCAGCCTAATCAGTCTAATTCTGCATGTTCCCATTTTTTAAAGCCGAGGCCCCCCAAACATTGTATCATCTGTTCAAGACCTCCCCACTATTATAAACTCAAGGCTGCAAAGTAACACATGATCTTGGATTCTCGGTTACTGATAGCAATAGTCTCACTGCATGACTTTTCAAAGTCAATAAGTCTACTATTACCAAAATTAATATTATTAATCAAAGTAAATGCTTAGCTAAAGGAGACTATTGACACATATGTGATCAAATGTTGTGTGATAGCTGTAGGCCAGGGGTGATCATTGCTCACTGCCTCCATTGCCAAAGTGCCAGGGCAGGCAAGATACTGTATATTTTTTTAATTAATAGAAAACGTTTAACTTTAGAATGCAATTTTGCATGACAAATACATATATAAAATGTTTGTGAGAGAAAACTTTGACCTGAAGAATACCAAACTAATCATTTAAAGACAATCTTTAAAGTTTTTTTTTAAAGAATGTCGGCTGTCAAGGACCCCAAGTGCAATAAAAATATGGGAAAACATGCATACTCCTTGCACACAGTTACTAGGCTGGAATTTCATACCCGTTTCTGTGCCACTCTAATTAAAAGAACATTTTAACATGGGCTGATACTTTGACTTTACTGAACCATACTGTAAAAAGGAAAAATGTGCCCACAGTACTTCCTTAAACGTTCAACCACACTTGCATTCTAATGATTTTACCTCTTTTGTTTCTCGACACAATCCCACTCTTGTTCGTGCTAATGCTGAAGGTGGCATTCTCACCTAACTTTCTTAACCAACATTACTATTTTGTGTTTTTTATCTTTGTTTGCCCACACTTCCTGAATTCTGAGCTAACTGTCTGAATCAGAGCTATGTCAGCAACAGTAGCCATGTACTGTATATGAGATAGCTAAGGCCATATTATGACCCTCACAGGCCCCTGAGTGACTTAGCTCCTTAACAGAGAGTTGATCACACGTTTTAACAATGCAGCACGCAGACAGCAGCTCATTTGATGCAGTGAGGTATTTCTTACTCTTGAATTCTGCACAATTGAGCACCCTTGATCATTTTGAATCGTGGACACTCAGGGTGGTGGTAATCTATATTTGGAGACAGCATTTCAGCAGAGGTGACAGCCATGACAAAGCCCACACTTGACCCTTTTTCTTTTATCTGTATGAACATCTACTTTCATTTTTTCTGGATATCTCAATAAGAAGTGCATTGCTAACTTTCTCACTTTTATGGCTTTGCGTGTAAACAATAAAGTAAAGCACTTGTGTCTTTTGGCAGGAGTTGTGAAATTTTTTTTGTCTTTTTTAGTTTTTGATAACATCTTTTTTTTTTTTTACATTGTGTTTTTAGGGAAGTAACATAAATATTTGAAAGTCAGAAATTAAAAAGACAAAAAGTGAAGTTTGTAGTGAAAGTTTAAATGCTTAAAACCTCCCACATGTGGTCAAGTGAGACAGCAGCCATGAGGCTTTTTGAGTTATGGTCTTTACTGTGCTTTCTGGCTTTACTTTCATAGCAGTTTCATAAATCCACACAATTTTAACTCGGCTAATCCAATTATGGGCTTCATCAGACAAGGCAGGAACCAACCCTGGAAAGGACACCAGTTCATGACCACACTCCCACTCAGCCACTTTAGAGCCAGGAACTAAACCAGTTCATGGGTCTCTAGGGATGTTTCTGAAAAATCCATGCAGACATGGGGAGAACATGCAGAATCCATACATTTGAATTCAGAATGATGGATCCATGAGCAGGGCCATCTTAACAGCATTGTTGACCCCCAGGCAAAGCAGTGCACTGGGGCCCCTGCCTATACAACCACTCAGCAAGTCACAACATACATAAATTAGCACGGGACCCCCAGGCAACTTCCCAGCGTGCCCATGCGTCAAGACGGCCCTGTCCATAAGGCAACACTAACCATTTTGTTTTTGTGCTGTCTAAAATCTTGATGTTAAAAAATTGAAAATTACAATTTCAATGTACAAATTACACTGATATTTTAACAAATGAAGAGATGTCTTTGGTGCATTTATCTAAAGTGAATGCTGAATTTATAAATGATGTGATGGTAGAGCTGAAAGTGACTGCCCAAAAGCAGAATGGGGGTGCAACAGCAATGTGGACTCAGGCCTACAGCGCTGTTAGCTCATAATTTTGTCATCGGCCTAATACAGTAAATACGTGAAATCAATGCTGTTCATGCACTTATACTCACACACATAAATTACTACTTCACTTAGATGTCATGCAATCTTGAATTGTTCCACTGTCCACACTCTGCGCAGCACACTAGTATCTCAATTCTTGCTGTCCTCATCCTTGTGTGGTACGTCTTCACCCCCCTTTTACATCTTAGTCTCCATATCAGCATCCACACCCACTGCACCAGAATCAGCCTGTTTCTTGTTTTTTATTTTTAACTACACTGATCTGACAATTTACTGTCGATTTGTGCTGCTTCTAGTGTTGGTACACATTCTTCATTTTAACATCAGCCAATCAAAAAGCGATAGGCATAACAGTAACTAGGCTACTTTTATCAATTTTAAAATAAAATCTGAGTAAGAAACTTGATTTAGGCTTTAATGAAAAATTAAAAGTAAACGTTTTATGTATATTTTGAGGTCCTGGAGCCCGGGTTTGGGGGACCCGACTTCAGAGGGCTCAAAATCAGAGGTCAACTCCGGCACAAATTAATAATCGCTACCTGAAGCATGTGTGGTACAATCAATGTGAAATATGCGCTACAAAGTAAAAATAACAATAACAGATAGGAAGAAAGATATCTAGTTAAATATAATATTTTAATTCGTCACATACAAATTACACATATAGTACAATTTGTAGTGAAATGCTTAGTTGCTCAGCACTGTGTCTTTAAGTAAAGAAAATAAAAGGACAAGAGCAATAGTACAAGACTTTACAAAGATCAAAAATCATTAATAGGATTATTTGATATGTGATAAATAATAACTAAGTAAATCATTTAAGAGAGTTAACAGTAGGGCATCATGTAGTTCTAGGCACTTTCCTTATTCACAATGCAGATGGACTGTGAACAGAAGCTACTCCCCAGTTTCTCTGAACTGGACTTCAGACAGTTGTACCGTTTAACTGACCCCAGCATGGAGAAGACACCGTTGCTTGGGTGGCTGGTATCACTGATAATTTTCTTTGCCGCAGCCGGATATCGTTTGGTGTAGATGTCCTGGACGTTTGAGAGTGCACACCTCGTGATATGTTCAGTTGAACGTACCATACTCGACAGAGCTTTGTGGTGATGCAATGTGCTGTTCCCAAACCAGGCAGTGATACTTCCTGTCAGGATACTCTGGATGGTGGATTTATAGATGTTCTTTAGTCATTGGGAGGGCAGCCTGAAACTCCTGAGGTGTCTGATGTGGTAAAGAAGTTGTGCAGTATTTGGAATATTGTAGCAGTGAAAGTTTTACTAATATGTAATGAAACCTTAAAATAAAGTTTAGTGGGGAGGGACTGAGAAATAAGAAAGTCTGTCTCATCTGTCTCATTGTGGTCATTGTTATTAATGTTTTTACACAGGCTTCAAGTTTCTAAATTGTAGAAATATGGAAGCAGTTGTACTGTTGCTGTAAAAAACCATGGTAAGGTCTCAGATGTTGTCCCCACTGATACAGAGTGTGACCCCAAAAGAATTCCTTCATCTGTGTGGTAGAAATTGAATTTGGGAATATATATATTAAAAAAAGAAATGTCCTAAACTAGGGCCTCTTTGAGTATTTAAATACTTAATCAAACCAAAGAACCAGGCAGGAGGAAGCTTGTTCAATGCGTCCCAAATGATCTATTCATGAAGAGGGAGCACCCAATACAGCAATCTACTAAGGTACAGTTTTCCTGAGCAGAGGTGTCAGCAGAATAAGAGGTCCATATTAATAAACAACTGAATTTACATAATAGTATTGAATTAACGCACACACATCACCTGACATTTACTCTCATTGGTTTGTTGGCTTACACACCCATATAACATGTCTGAATAAAAGTCTCATTTCTAGTACATTCTTGGTCCGTACAATACTTTTCAATACTTCTTGAGTTCCTGTGTGTGTGACGTCTGTCAAGTCTTACTGGATACATGATAGTCACCCAGCTTCTTGAATCATCACCCAGAACCATCTTGTTCTTTATTGTTCACTTTACCTTTATCTGGTTTCCCAATACATTTTTATTAACCCTTTATGCCACCTCTAAGTTAGATGCTATATTTTAGTGTGGGAAGCATATCAAAAACACTTTATACGCAATAACTATATTACTCCTAAATAACTATGTGACCTCCCTAAGTCTAATTTTTCTTCCCCACCTGCCTGTGCTCATGGTATAAGAGCATAAAACCACAAAAGCACACATTTCATTTTTTTCAGTGTTCCCTGTTTTGTTCCTTTCTGAACTGTTTACTCGTTTTGTTCTGTAACTTTACTTCACTGCAGCAGTCCCTCATGATATTTCGTCTATCTCCATCGTTAGACCTGATTTTACACAATAGCCCTTTCAGATTCCTCCTCCTGTTGTGTAGCAGAGGTGTAATTCTTGTGTCTCCTAAGCGTGTTTGTACCTATTGCTAAATTGTTCAAATATTAAATTGGATTCTATATTTTAATCGTTAGCCTTGTAAAGTGCCTGTGGTGATGTGTGTTGTCAATGGAGCTATATGAAATACATTTTGATTGGCAGACTAATCTGCAGTGTGACCCTGAGAGAGACAATTCATTTGTTAAGGCTTTAAACTGTAGAAATATAAAAACAATTGTAGTGTACTGCTAAAAAATGTACTATAAAAATCACAATTTCACAGGTTAAGATCCAACGCTGGTTTAGACTGACCCAGAGTGAGTTAATTCCCCTGCCAGAACTCAGGCTGTAAGAAAATGGAAAGAGTTGTAACATAACTCGAAAATGTTCCAAATAAGCTTGTATATATATTCACAAATTCACAGATTCAGAGTCAGAGTGACCCTGAGATTTACATGCCAGGGCCAGGGAAATATGGAAACAACTGATGAAACTTCACACCATCATACAGTTCTGCCAAACAGCAGTCACTTTGTCATGCTATACATAGTTAGCTCTTGTTTTTCAATCAGATTTTTAAATACGAGAGACGTCTTTGTTTGCCTTTTCATTTTAGTCATGTGGTAATGCCATATAATACACAGTACCAGGCCACATTTCATATTGACAGCATTTTGCATCAAGAAATTCGATACAACAAAATCTTGTCTCATGCCTATGTGCCATTTTCCCAGAATCCTACAGGAGTGACTCAGAGCTGCTAGAGTCTATAGCAGTATCATCGGCCACAAGCAGGAGTAAATGGTGAATAAGGTGTCAGTTCATTGCAGGGTACATTCATGTCTGGTCAATATATTATTATGAATACAGAGAGAACGTTACAATTCTGCCTAAGCAGAGGCCATGTTTCCTAGAGCTGCAAGGCAGCTGTATTTACCACTAAGCTACCATCCAGCTAGAGTACTACAGTGACAACAACAGAGCATACAGAGAAAACAATAACTACGACAACAGTCAAGCCCACTTTCCTAGTCGTAACTATTAATCTGTCATATTTTACTCACGTTATTTATAAATGACTCAGTCTTTATTTTATATAGGGCCATTAACTGCATGTACCTCCACAAATAACTTTAAAGAGCAAACAAGGATGTAACACAGCTAGTGTCAAGTTGATAGAACCAGACTTTGGAAAAATGTGGACATAAGAAACTGACATCAAGAATGAAGTGAAACTTTGGGAACCCAAAACAAGAGAAGGGGCAGCACAGAAATTAGAATACAGTTGGAGTCACGGTGAATAACAGATATAGAAGGCAAAAGAGAAGGGGCGGGTCTTCAGAGTTGATTGAAAGGTTATGATAGGTCATGCCTCACAGATCGACCAGAGAAGATCTGACAGAAAACTGAAGGAGTTGTGCAGGATGACTTTTAAACTTTACTGTTCATGGTCAGCAGTGGGAGATCTTTGTTGCCCTGTCAGCTGCTTTGTGGAGAGCAGCATATTCAGGAATTGTGGGCTCTGCTACTGAGGAGGCTGCAGGACCAAAAAATGGTCTGTTCATTTACCCCACACCAATATGAAAGAGTTAAAAGTAAAATCATTGTTTCGCTTAAGCTGCTGGTGTTGTGCTTCATTTTGTCTCAGTTCCTTACCCTATCCTTTGTAGTCACATTTGAGGATTTGTGACATGTATAAAGTCAGGTTTTTATGCCACTTTCTCAAACAG
This sequence comes from Polypterus senegalus, assembly GCF_016835505.1. NCBI lineage: Eukaryota > Metazoa > Chordata > Cladistia > Polypteriformes > Polypteridae > Polypterus > Polypterus senegalus. The sequence continues at coordinate 127,958,296 of NC_053167.1, read as the reverse complement.
AACGGATGTCTGATTTATAGTACAGTACATTCAGGAATATACATGCATGGCCAATTCAGACAAAAGTGACGCAAGATGGGTTGTAGGTCAGGACCTTCTGTATTTTAGCGGGCTGCATGTTCCAGTACACTTTTCTTGGGCACTTACAGTATCTAAGGATGTCTTCCTCTGGTACTCTTTATCAGTGCATAGTGGAAAAAAAGACAACTTTAATGAGGCCTTGGTCTGGCAGGACCTACCTGGCAGGAAGACGCCTAGCATTTGTATGCTTTCTCTCTGAAGTACGTTTGCAGTAAGTCTGTGTTTGTCATTTTTATTTGAACACTTGCAATGTTAAGGTTAGCCATACTGTAGGAGGTATGTATGGTAGAAAGAGTAAAGCAGTAATGGGTACCTTTTCATAAATACTTTGAAATTAAATAATGTGCTGGCTTGGCATAATTGATCCAATTCTTACTGTATTGATGGCTAGCAGTGGGACCAAAAAGTCTACGGTAACATTTAGGACATTCAGTACCCTCATTCGCTGGACAGTCTTCAGTTAAAGGTACAAACGGTTAAATATGAATTAGGCAAAATGAGATGACAAACCTGGGATGAAAAAACTACAGCAAAACAATTGGAAACTGGTCGTTTTGTACAATAGGAGCTACTGGGTGATATTTCTACAATGAAGGCACAGACATGTTGCTCACAAACCTGCCTTACACTTTTTATTGAGATACTTAAACCAAAACGATACTCATTAATATAACAACTAAAATATGATGAATGTGGTGAAAGATTATAAGATGTATACTGTACTTAAATTGAGTGGGAGCAAATCAGAGTTAGTCTCCAGTTATTAGTAACAACTGCCATTACAGTCGGTCCATTTCAAAAGCTAATTCTGGATCGATCAGTATTCAGCCTGATAAGTTATGTGAGCCACCTTGAAAACAACAGCACAGCAGAGCTGTAATAATGGAGTAGTCTTCAGTTAGCAAGTTTAATATTTTAAACTTTAAAGAGATTTGAGAAAATAAAGCATTGGGAGTTTGTGTCTATTGTGAAATGTGAATAAAATGGACCCTTCCATTGATTGCTACTCTTCCATAAGTGTTATTAAAAAGTTAATATCTCCTTCATATATGGATGCAAACATAAATCTCACAATAGCAAAAATCATAAACATGAAAAATTGATTTGAAATTGGTGTTGTTACAATGGCATCTTTGTGTAAATGAAAAGATACTAAATAAACTTGCCATTCACTAATTCATGTGGCATTCATATAATAATGTTTGAATTTGTATTTTTACCTTTGATTTTAAGGAGTTTTTGTTATTCATTTACTGAGCAGGAATTGTCAGTGAATAAATTTAGTATGCACATATGGTCAGATAAATCAGGTAGTACATGATGATCATATACATATACAGGCAGTCCCCGGGCTACATACGAGATAGGGACCGTAGGTTTGTACTTAAGTTGAGTTTGTGTGTAAGTCGGAACAGGTACATTATTTTAATAAATGCTATTGTTGACCGACTGTAACCAAGTGCTCTGCCAATGAATGATGGAGTTTCACCTCTCTCTGACCTTTTTATTATTTCTACTTTATTTTCAATGGTGATAGTTTTTTTCTTCTTTACTGTATCACCGTCACATGCATCAGATTTGTGTTTCAGAGACATTGTTGAAGGGTGAAGACAAAAAGTTAAGATGAGCTCTTCTGCACAGCACTGTCCACACTATCACAGCAGGAAGGTACCCGTCGTCAACACGTCTGATGTACTGACAAGAGACAACTTCCTGCTATGTGTGTAACAGTACAAGCAGGCTTGTTATTGAGAATGAATGGGTCCATCGACGGGCAGTTCATCACCAGCCCACCTCACAGTCACCTCCACTACAGTATGCTGCGTGCAACGCCCACCCGCCGAGAACGAACACGGTGTGACCAAAAGTGTGTAGTGAATTGCCCACCACCGCCCCCATTCAACAGGCAGCCATCCAAGGCACGCTACAATGCTACCCCCCACTGCCCCGTTCACCCTCAATCAGCCACAACCGGGTCACCGCTTGCAGCATCACCAGCCGCCCAGCAAGAATGAACGTGGCAGCCGTGTGTGGTGGGTGGGCAGTGAAACCGCTTGCCACCGGGAGCCGCCTGAGGGACACTACACTGCGCGAGCAGCGAAATCGCCCCTTCCATCCAGCCACCGCTTGCAGCATCCCCAGGCCAAAGATGACGGAGCGGCAGTTACTGAGGCGCATGCTTCTCAGCTGCGGCCCCGTTCGTAAGTCATAGGTTGGATGTCCGTAACCTGGGGACTACCTATATATATATATATATATATATATATATATATATATATATATATATATATATATATATATATATATATTATATAATATGTATATGTATCTAGATATATGTATATATATATATATATATATATATATATGTGTGTGTCTATATTTTTATCAAGCCTATGTGTAAACCCCTTAACAAGTCCTAACAATTTTCCCTAATTTGTCACTATACCTGCCTATCACAAATTAAATTCAGGTTCTGATATTATTTTTTATGATTATAGTCTGTAGCCACTAAAGGGACATGCTGCCTACAGTGACTGATGAGAGCCATTATTTCTGTATTTCAAAAACTGAGCATTGACAGGTTAAGTGACTTACTTAGTGGGAGTCTGATCCTATAAAATTTGGAATTACAGTTTATAGCCATTTGTGATGATATTATTAATCTTGCATTTCAGAAAGGTTTTGATAAGGTACCACATGAAAGGTTAGTGATCAAACTAAAAGATGTGTAAAGGCTGGGCATGGTGTGTAGGTGGGTACACAGTTGGCTCAAACACAGGAAACAAAGGGTTACAGTGAGGGGGACTTTTTTTTTAGAATTAGGTGGTGTCAAAAATAGTGTCCCTCAGGGATCAGTGCTGTGGCAGCTGCTCATTTTAATGTACATAAATGGTCTGAACAAGAATATAATCAATAAACAGGTTAAGTTTGATGATGATGCTTAACCAGGAAGAAGTGAAGGTAAATGGAGAATCAGCTAAACCATCACAGAAGGATTTAGACAGCATACAGGCTTGGGTAGAATTGTGGCAGGTGACATTTAATGTAAGCAAATGTAAAGCATTACAAATAGGAAGTTGAAAATTTGAATACACAGTGGGTGGTCTGAAACTGGAAAGTACGCCTTATGTGAAGGACTTGGAAGTCATAGTGGACTCATTACTTTCTACATCTAGACAGAGCATAGAACTGATTAAGACGGCTAATAGGATGTTAGGCTATACAGCACTCTGATGTACAGAGTACAAGTCAAAGAAGGTAATGCTGAAGCTTTATAATTCACTGGTTAATCCTCACCTGGAGTAGTGTTTGGTTTTGGTCTCCACATCATAAAAAAGACATAGCAACACTTGAGAAAGTCCATAGTACAAAGCCTAGGCTGATTAGGGGACGGAGAAGTATGAGCTATGAGGGGAGATTGAAGGAGTTGAACCTTTTTGGCTGAAGCAAAAGGAGATTAAGAGGGAACTTGACCGAACTGTTTAAAATTATGAAAGGAATTAGTACAATGGATCTCAACTGTTACTATAAAATAAATTCTGCAACAAGAACGGAGGGTCCATATTTCAAAACTTCTTAAGGGCGTGCTTTGCACAAAATGTTATAAAGTTTTTCTTAACGCAAAGAATCATGGACACAAAAAATAAATTATCACATGGTGTGGTGGAGAGTAGGAGTTTCAAATCTCGAATTGATTTTATTTTGGACAATCCAAATGAACCGAATGGACGAGTGTATTGGGCTGAATGGCTTATTCTCGTGACAACTGTTATACTGTTTGAAGAGAACAGTACAGCTTGTCTGCAATTTTCCAGAGGGTGCTCTAGTAGGTGAAATGACCAGGTCAGAGGTGAGGCTTGAACTAAAAGCTTTTGAACTACTGTCTTCACCCACTAGAGGGCCACAGTAATAGAAGTGACTAAAAAGAAAAGTAAATCCATCCAACCATCCATCCATTTTCTAACCCGCTGAATCCGAATCCATTTTCATATTTCTACAAGGTAAGCACCGATTGGTTGAATGATTGGCTGAGTAACCTTATTCCTAATGTGCCTTTTCGAATTACTGTGATTAGCGACTAGAATGCGATCCTGTCTAAAGTGTAGTCATTTTGATATACCGTATCTACTGGTCAGTTAATTGACTTGATTAGAATCACAGAGGAGTCAGTGGTGGTAACTTGAACCAGAGACTTTGTGTCTTACAATCCAAAATCCAAGCCACTAGGGGACCATAATGCTTGAATACCATTGCTTTGTACTTTAATATTATATATACTGCATATATTTAAAAAATATGCTTGGAGTGAGGAGCATAGAAAGCAGTTGTTTGAACCCTAAGAATTATGAGCATAAGTTGGAAATAGAAAACTTTAGAAATGTTTTTAGTATTGGTATGGTACTATGTTTAACTCAATATATTCCAGATTTACAGCATAAGAATACCACACACCATATAATCCTGCTTGGAATACCCAGAGCTCCGATAAATTAATGATTATTATTCATCTGAACAGACACACCTTGATGTAAGCAAAGGAAGACAACAAGTCCTCGAAGAGATAACAGAGTTCAATGACATCTTGCTGCCCCACTGGGTCTGTCTAAACTGTACTAGTTTGTTATGTAGGGTGGGTAGTCCTTCTTCCCAAAAACACTCCAACCCAGGTTCTTCTTATGTGCACTCTCCCTAGTCATTTTCGTTTAGACAGTCCAGAACATTACCAAGTTAACTTTCCCCGGGGATGTAGAGGGTCTCCTTTCTTTGCACAACTTTTTCCAAGTTGCATAAAAAGTAATCCATCACTGGCAGACTTAAGGTTCTCATTCTCCCCTAGGAGTTGAGCCCTTTTGCCCCACTATCCCATACTACTGAAAATCAAATGACAGTCTACTCCTTGGCTGAAATACACAAAGAATGCTGTACTTCACAGTTCATACAATGTTCAGACATTTTTTTCAGTAGCTAAATCTGAAAACAACCAAGTTCTACTCTTCTTAGTTAATAAAACCTCTTCATCTGATCTCCTCCATATTTACATCATTACTTATGATTGTTTCACTTTCATTAATGTCAGTGAGTCTTAAGCAATAGTGGAAACTCCCAGGATATTAATTCCATCTTTTGTTCATGCATGACTTGGTCCTTTATGACTATACCCACAGGAATATCTTACGTCTTGATTGGAGATTCAGATTTACAGTACGGCACACACCCACAGCTGAGCCTTTGCTATAATTTATCTCCTATTTCTAGTTCTATTTTGCCCTGGTAGATGGCCATTTTCATCTCAGAGTCACCCCTAAAATAACTGATAACTCTATAGAGTTTTTGGGAATTAAAGTTATCATATCCTCTGGTGGCCTTGAGTAACTGCCACACGTATGAACAGTGTTTTTTTATTTAAATGGTTCATCACTTATAATTGATCTTGTTTGCCAGTCTACAATATTTAATAGTAACTAGTATTTCCAGCAAACCACAGCTGCTCAATTTTTTGCACCTTGAAGGATCTCCTCCTAGGGTACTGCCAACTCAAGGTTTACCATCTCCAGAAACGACTCTGTATGCTCATACTGTTTCTATGATTTCTTTCTACTCACCTGTGTCTTTCAAGGGCCTTGATAGGCTCTGTGTTCCTTTCTGTGGCCTTAGGAGACCTTTGTCAATTGGATCAACTGGACTGCCAACCTAGTATAATCTATCGATATATTCAACAGATCTGTGTTACTCAATTTTAGGGATCTGAAACCTATCCTGACAACACTGGGCACAAGACAGGAACAAATTCTGGATAGGATGACATTCCATTACAAGCACACCAAGCCACACTCAGTTATTCTGAGTCAATTTAGATTGGCCAGTTAAATGACTTTGGGACATGAAAAGGAAAACCCACCCAGATAAAGGGAGAATGTGCAGACACTCTCAAGTCCATGATGGAGTCAAGTCCATGATTTAAACCCATTCTTCTGGAGATGTTTTGCGACTTGTTATAATATTAAATGTAAAACGTTTTTTTTTTTTTTTCTTCTTCAAACACTGTTATAATATAAGTACAAATAGAGATAAGTGAAAGAGACAAGTTTGGTTTTGCATGCAGATCTGCAATAAAATGATGCCAAAATTTGTTATACATATAATTTTGCAAACATGAAACACAAAATTCACTGAGAAGTTTTTTGGGCTTGTAAAACCAAGATACTACAGATTCTCAATTCTGCATGTTTGTTTGCAACTGCATTTTGAAGGTAATCTGTAGCACATTATTAAAATCAATTATATTTTACAGTATAGCTCTTCTTCACATTACCACAGAAGAACATGGTGCATTTTTAAAAAATCGGGAGTGGTCTCCCCTTGACTTTCTCGTTTATTCAGATATGGGGATGGATATTTGAGGAGTAAACGACAAGGCAATGATTATATTTTTTTATATATGCTAAAGAACCATCAACAACAAATCAAATTAATAATATATTGAACAATTATTATAAAAGTAAAGTTGAATAAATCAGACTCTGCAGTTGCATGAATAAAAGGTGGAGTACCACTTCCAGTTAACGGAAATAGTCCCAAAAAGTTGATAGAAATCTACGTTTTGTACCTAATACTTATATGCAAAGTTAGATTGACCTAAGTGAAAGCGTACTCAAGTTATCATGTTTACATACACACGCTCACACACACACACATAATTCTAAAAATGTTATTTCTGCACTCAGGGGGATCTAAAACGTCGAGATGCATCAAAATCCCGACATTGAATTTTTGAGTGATTGCAATATCTTCGCTATACTTTGTATACAAGAAAATAAAAATGAGATATGCTGCATGAATTCTGCGTGAAGGTGTATCAAAACACACCACTGCACACATTACTACAATTATACATTATGAGTCTACGATCTTATGAAGAAAGCACACTACATGGAAACTCCCTGCTTGTGATCTCCTAGGAACTCCTTCTTCCATTTTCCTTATTCACGCAGATGAAGCTGAGGATATGCATGGTTCAAGTGCCTTAGAGAGACACACTGAGTATAGTGCTTCTGTCTGACATACGTATCTTTAACATTGCGATTGCCAAGTCTGTCGTCATAATTGGCAAAGTAGCCATCGCAATACCAGAACAACCACAACAAACATATACTAAACAAAATGCCTGACAAATTGTTCATGTGACTGGAAAAGAGTGCAGACACATGCAGAATTAACACAAGAAAATGCTTCCAGATAGGGACTAAACACCTTTCTTCCTGTGTCGATAGTTCATATTTCATTGGCCACAAAGCACTATTTGTTTTGTAAATTTTTTTTTTGCCTAGTGAAACACTTAAGTTTTACTGCAGATTCAATTTTGTGAGAATTCTGAATGATCACTAAGTACAAAGTATTACTGGATTAATCTAATCCATTCATGTTAGGGCGATTCTGAAAAACACTTCACATTGAGTGTAATTACATAGAAAGTACTGATGTAGGGCATTATTACCATGTGCAGTACTTAGTGTGTAGCCTCAGCAATGATAATAATGCTTATTTGCATGGTACTAACATAAGTAGTTCCTGAATAAATTACACTGTAGATTATCTGTAGTACTTATCTGTAATAATGTTTAATGCCTACTTGCACTACACTGCACCATTTAGTCATGTTATGAAGTACCGTAGGTTTGAGGTATTAATCCCTAATTGCACTGTACTTACATAAATAATAACTTAGTACCTTCATATAAAGTGTTGCTGGATTTAATGTTTAGAAATGGAAATATTTAGCAATAGATAGTTGGCAAGTGTGCAGTTCATCATTCTTAACTGGTACACATTTATTTTAATATAAGTGTGTAGCTGAAGGTTTATGGGAAAGCCACATTGTCACACTGTACAGACCACATCATTGTAATCGTTAATAAAATTAGGCCATGATGGTGTCATCTGACCAGATTTGTGCTTGACATGCATGTGAATATATGAATGTCTTTCTGTATGCTGTCACTGATATTGAAGCGGCTGACTTCTTTTTAAACACGTGAGACCTCGTTTATATTCATTTTATTAGAACTTAAACAGCACTCGGCACCAATGAGGCCTGTTTATTACATTTTGGGAGGGAGACAGCAGCCTCAAACTGTAATTTAAATAACTGAGTTGCCTGGCCACTTTATAATGTGGCTAATATCCGGAGCATTTCAGCTCTGCGTATATTCGTGGTCTACCAGTTATTAGTATGACGTACTCATTCTTCAAAGGAATCGTTTTGTGTGAAAAAAATTAAATCAAATCTTTCTTCCTTGAATGGCATGTGGGTGAGACAAAAAACAAAAAAGAAAAGTAAGGCATCCCTATCATTAATCATTACTTGTGTGACAAGATGCTTGTTGAAAAAATGAACTATGTGAAATTCAACAGTAACTCATTGTCAAGTGAATTTACAGAGTGTCATGTGCCAAGTGGATTAATTAGTAAGGCACTAGGATGACCTGATGGGGGAGCAGACGGGGGTAAACCGGGTACTTCCAGGGGGCAGTATATCCTGCAGTTGTTAACAACACGGCAAAAAAAGGAATTCATCATGGGTGACATTTAGGGAAGTCATCAAACAGAACCACTATACAGAAATATGGTCTCCCACTTCTTACCACAGACAGTAGTAATATGTTCCAACATCTCTCTCAGTTTTTATGCCACTTTATCCACTTCTGGGTCCTAAAGAGCAGAAACGTATCCATGTCACATCGGGCACAAAGCAAAGGGGAATTCAGGGCTCGCTTACTCATATGGGGGGCTATTTAGAGTCTCTAAATCATATAACACACACACACACATCAAAAACCAACTCACCTGGAGAAAAATGAATTTGGAGCTGGGGAAATTCGTAATACACCCCACTACATATCAATGCAGCCAGGTCTGGCTTATTTGTCTTATTTAATTTGTATTTTTGACTTGCTTTTCACCTCTTTTTATTTAAGTTATTTCTTTATTTTTTTAGGCTCTGCTTAGCTCTTTTTCAGAGAATTTTAAAGCCTATAAGAGGTGTTAAATTATGGTCTGATAGATTTATTCTTTGAAGTGAATTTTCCATCCTGAATTTATTACAAAAAAAAAGTTTAATTTGTCTTCCATATAAATATCAGAAATATCCTTCTAAAAATCCGAATAGTCAGTAGCTTTTGCAGGCATAAGGAAGAGCTATCTGTATAAAAGGCTGCGCCTAAATCAGTACCCCATTATGTGGATCTCCTCTGAAGTATTCCCTTCCCTGATTTGCTTAAGATTCCATTCCGGGATTTTATCCTGCTTTGGCTGGGAATGAAGGGGAGTTTTAGATATACTTGGCGAAGGAGCCAGAGCATGACTCTCCTCTTCCAGGGAATAAAGTTATACACTCATGTCAGACAGCAAACACGGCCGTTCTTTGATTGTTGCCAGATCAGAGGGGAATCATTTATAACACACAAGTGAAAACCATTGCCCCTAAAGTGAACTTGTCAGGGGCTGCAATTTCAGACACTGGTGTCAGAAAAAGTTTGGCACATACCTGTTGAACAGAGGTTCAACTGTCTAAAAGAGAAATAAAGAGAATAAAACGTTGGGATATCTGAGGACAGATGGCCCTTGTGGTTTTTTCTTTTTTTTAAGTTTTACAGTACTTTTTTTTTTTTTTTGCAATCTTCAGATATTTCAACACAACAGGTCAAGTATTATTCTTCTCAAGAATCTCTTCACCTCACAACTGTTTATCTAAATGACGCTGGCACAGACAGACGTCCTCCTACTAGTTTCCTCTGAAAGGAAGATCTGCTGAGCTGTTATTGACATCAAAGCTGACTGCATCCAGGGGGCAGGATTACCAACTCTGGGGAGGAGGGAATCTTTACATTTATTTTCTGCCAGAGTGAGACGAAGGGGATACGCTAAACTCATGATGAAGGAACACTGTGTGAACTTTAACAGTGTGGGTCATGGCTGCATTACTGATACTCCCATGGACACCATGGAGCAGCTTGAGCCTAAATACATGTCCATGTGCTTGTTTGCAGAGGAATCATATCAAAAGCTAGCAATGGAAACAATGGAAGAATTGGACTGGTGTTTGGACCAGCTTGAAACGATACAGACTTATCGTTCTGTCAGTGAGATGGCATCCAATAAGGTAAGGGCATTGACATGTCACTGTAAAGTACAATCTTGTTTGCATTATGAATGGGTGAGTTTGTCATTTATTATACCAAAACCTAAATATATAGAGCTCATCTTTAAGTGCTAATGTATTATTTTGTATTGAATTGTTCACCTCAATAGACTGTTGACCTGTCCAGGATTGCTTTAAGCTTTGTGCCCAGCGCTGCCACTATAGGTTCTTCCACAATCCTCAATTAGATTAAGCATATTTGAGAATGTTTTTATGTATATAACTTTACTTTGAAAAAAAACTGTAATGTGAGTTTTGTGAAATGTATCTAATATTATGGAGTGACTGGTATGATACACTATCTAAAAGAAATCCGTGTACAAAGAGTTAATATAATGTGATGGACTGGCGTCCCCGTCCATGGTTTATTCTATCATTGAACCTAATGTGTTTAGAATAGGCTTAGTCTCCCTGCACATTTTTAAAGGATAAGCTATGGATGAACAGAATACCTGTGCTTAAACGGGAAGGAGTGTGAGGCATATAGTTTGGTCAGAGTGCGCCGGTCCCATGTGAGGAAAATGGGAGCGCCAATAGAAACACCTAATAATTAGTCTTTATTTTATTTAACTCCATGACCAGGCAATTTACAAAGCAAACAAGGATACATTTCAAACTAAACAGTAAAAAAAGAGCTTTTAAATGCCTGGTGCTTATAAAGGATACAGTATACATAAGTAAAGAACAACAGAACACTACAGTGAATTGGATGAACAAGCTGAGATGACAGTATTAGAATTAGCACTTTTGTCATAGAAGAATAAAAAAACATTTAGTTCAGTTTAAGAGGATTTTTAAGTAAAACTTGAGTGAGTATGTCTAGCAGAAAGCACTGGAGAAAAGTACAAACTACACACAGAAAAGAACTGAGCCCGACATTGAATTCAGGTCTTTGGAGCTGGGTGGCAGCAGCCCTATCCTCTTTGCCACCATTACCACCACTCAAATCATCATTAAAACAGAATTAATTAATCAAAGAGTTGAACACTTTGTTGAAATGAGGATCTCTTATTATAAAAAAATGAAATACACCACCCGTGACAGAGCCAGTGTACAGTGACAGAACTATGAAACTGGAGAACAACTTGGTGCACTTCACTTAGAGCTGGAGCAGCGTGAACAGCTTCTAATGCTTAAAATACAGTAATGACTACATTTTATGTTAGTTTATTTTGATCCTGAATAGTTTTTCTCTCAGCACAACAGCTGAGAGTGCTGCTCAGATTCTCCAGTTCAGTATAGCGCACTACTCGCTACCCTGGCATACAACACTGCCCTCACTGTCAGTGTTCTACACTTGTGAACAGTCCGGGCATAGCTCACATTGTCAAGTTCAACGCTGCACATGTCTCTGCTGACCTCTTCACAGCTTTGTCAAATTCAACTGAAAGGGCTAAGACCAAATGTCTTATTGACAAGTTCAATAGACTGCACTGCTCATACTGACAAATTCAACATACTGCACTATGTAAACCTGCTGAGAGCATTTGCCTTAAAGCTAAATTCAATGTTGTACACTTCTCAGCAGACCTGCACACATTTTTAAACTCAATATAGTGCGCTTCTTAGGATGCCTACTTGTAACACTGGCCTCTTTCTTAAATTTAACATGGAACATTGCTCATATTGTTAAATATATTATACAGGTATCACAGCTTATATTGGACAGATTGAGTTATGTGCCCAGTCTGTCAAGTGTTCAACACAGTGCATTTCTCTTTAAGATGATCATAGGGCACAGCGCATTTTGTAGATTCAAAATAATGTGCTGTGGTATTCACCATAGCATATTTCTTTATAACTAACTAAAAGCACTGGTCTCACCATTACATTCAATGTTGTGCACTTCACAGTTGGCGTATTTAGAGGGATGCTTACATCTTCAAAATCTGTATAGTGCTCTGCTCACCTGATGGACTGTGAGCGCAGCTCAAATTGTCATGTTCAATATACAGTGCATACCTCTATAGACCCACTTATAGCACCGTTTCATTGTGAAGGTGAATATAGTGCACTGCGAACGTTTCTGTATTCAATATAGTGCATTCTTAGGTAGACAGACTGATAGCAGACTGTCATATTCAATATAGCATACTTCTCATTAAATCAATTGATATCACTGGACTCATTGTCAAGTTCTGTAAAGTACACTTTTCATGTGACTGACTGAAAGCAGAGCTCAAATTGTCATATTCAGCATAGCACACTTCCTAATAGAGTGGCTTATGGCATTACTCAGATTTTTTCATTTCTTAGTGGGCCTCTGAGAGTGTAACACAGGTGGCACTGCTTAGATTTTTATATTCAGTTTGGTGTGATTTTCTCTCAATGTCTAATTCCAAGTCACTCATACTAATCACGTGACGCACTAATGGGTCTACTTAAATTTTCAAATTCAGTACAGTGCAATTCTTTGGTGATCAGCTGAGAGCAGTGCTCAAACTATCAAATTCAATATACAGCCTACCTCAGCAAACATGCATAAAGCACTAGTCTTGTTGTCAAGTTCACAATAGTGCACTGCTCACATTCTCACTCAATAGCATTCACTTCTCAGTATATGTACAGGCTGACATAAAGCTCTTTATGCCACTGATCTCACTGTTAATTTCTATAGATTATACTTTTTGTGTGACCAGTAGAGTAGAGTGGCCAATAGCATTATTCTCATTTTCCAGTTCAGTATAGCACAGTTCTCAGTAAGCCACAATACAGAGCAGTGTGGGAGCATGAGACGTTTTGTCAAATTCAATACAGTGTATTTCTTGGAGATACTGGCTGAGTATTGCTCACACTGTTAAAGTCAGACGGATTTTTCACGTCACAAAATGATTTTGTTAGTAAAAGAAAACACATGTTGAAAAATGGGCTAATAAAAGGATTATAATAATCAAAAATAAAATGTATTAGGTCAATAGTTCCAAAACTGATGCCCAATTATGTGACAGCTTCTTGTGTGGATTGTTTGTGTTATCCAATCACAGTATTATACTTGTGGAGGGGGGCAGTTTCATAATGCATGCTGGTGTTCAGGATACCAGTATGCTCATATTAAGCATATAAAACAAGGGAAGTGGTTCAAATGGCCCCCTCGTGTTTTACAGTTAGACAGCTGTAGCCACAGGTACCTGATGTTTCTGTTTTGTACTGTAGCCAGCTTCCTGACATGGCTAAATGTCTCCAACAATCAAACCAGCTAACGGCTGACGAGAGTGATTCAGACTTCCTTGCTCTTTTCCTGATGCTGTCTCAGAAAACACTACAATGGCACCAAAGAGGAGAAAGACTGGAAATGTTTTTTTGTTTTTTTTGTGTGTGTGTTTGCATGGGCTTAATAAGGTGCTACGGTTTTGTTCTTTTGTCTTCATAATTTGCTTTACCATTAATAACAGGTTAGCTCCAGCAGACCCCGTAACCCTGTGTTAGGATTTAGCGGGTTGGATGATGGATGGATGGATTAATAACAGGAGTGATTTTAGCGGAGTAAATGTGAATCTACATTTACAATATTTACATAAACATTTACATTTTTAACTAAGAATTTTTATTTTAAAAATCACACATGTAAAATATCACTGGCTCAAATGTTTGTATACTGTGAGTGGCAGCAGGTTAAGGTTAAGCACCACAATATGTCACCTGAACTTCAAACTTAAAGGATTATTGTCCAGTACTTTGCTTTGTAAGACACTTCTCAAGTACTGTATGTCTGTTGTTTCCTCAAACTTTTAGAAACTGAGTATCGGCAGGTTAAGTGATTTTCATGGTTTTTGTGGTGTCATATCGTACATTGGGGTCAGATAGGGCTGAAATATAATCCAATTGCTTTATTCACAAGACCATGCTCCATGCTAAGATACCACCTCCATCACAAGATGCAGTACTTTGTAGGTACAGTCCAATTGTTTGCATTTTATTACAATTGCAGATTTAGTGCAGTATAGTTAGAACTGAACTGGAAACCCTAGAAGATTACAGACAAGTGAATGCTATCTTTTTTTTTTTTGTTTGTTCTTTATTTTGCCTTATACGATTTCTCGTATTCGGAATTGGTTAATTTTCGCATACCCCTTGGGGTCAGAGCGCAGGGTCAGCCATTGTACAGCACCCCAGGAGCAATTGAAGATTAAGGGCCTTACTCAAGGGCCCAGCAGAGTAGGATCTCTTTTGGCAGTAACGTGGATTCGAATCAGCAACCTTCGGGATACCAGCGCAGATCCTTAGCCTTAGAGCCACCACTCCGCCCTGCACTCTGCACCGTCAAAAACTGATTTACAGGGACAGTAGTTTGTTTCATGTTTCTAGAGATTGAACATTCGCAGATTTGGTTTGAGTCACATAATGAGTAAGTAATTGAGATCAAACTGACCACATAAAGATTTGCAGTGCAGTAGAATGTTCACTTCATCACAAGATGTGCACTCTCCAAGTCTAATACATTTACTTCACCAGTTTTACAACCATGATGTGTAAAGGGACTTCCTTAGTGTCAGTAGGGAGTTTAAACTGGTAATCTTGTGCTTAGTTGATCAGCACTTTTATGTGTTAATCACCATCCCAAGGTGTTTGCAGTTTGGAGCTTTAACCTCTAGAGGGAACACTGCAGTTATTTCCATATTTTTTACATTGTAGGTGCTTACAGATGAAGTGAGTCTTCAGGGTCATTAAGTATGTTACTTTTGAGATTTGAGATGGCAACCTTGTGGGTTGCATTTCAATGCATTACGAACTAAAATGCTTTATAGGTATGCTATAATCATTTCCACATTTTCCATTGTAAGCAAGAGTCATTCAGTGTGCTAGTGGTAAAGACTGAGCTGGAATGCTTTAACCACTAGCTGCTGCGCTGCCTATAGGATATTTGCACTCATTAAATGCTTTACACATCCAGTGTAATCATTTATATATATTAAATATTGAGAACTTATTTATGATGTGACTCCGCAGTGCCACTTTAAACAGTACTTTTGGATCAACTGCTTTTTCAAATATTCTTAAGTGCAGAAAACCATTTCTCTCCTAGATATGATAAAAATAAAAGAATGAGTGTCCTTTCATTCAAGTTTAGCATTATTGCCATATAGCTAAAGTGCAATGGCTTTGCTCCTCACAAATAAAGCTGTGATAACAACAATTCATCAACAGACAAGACACGCAGGACTAAAATGCATAGGATATGAGAACAGTACATGCTGCATTTAAAAGTACACCCTATATGGGGGCACAAAATGTGCCCAGGTTATTGCGCTTTCACCCTCTTTGGACAATGTACTTCACTTTAATATGCTGGACACTCCGCAAAAGAGCATGCTGAGGTCTTTGAGACTCGTGCTTTTTCTTTTTGTATATAGATCAAATGTTGAGAGCTAAGTATACTGTAGAAAATTAAGGATAAAGCTATAAAACTTTGCAAATTGTGACACTGAAAGAGACCAACATTGCCTCTGAGCTCTTTATCCTGGAGTTTTTTAAAAAGAACAAACACTTTTGAATCATTATCTAACACATGTACTATTAATTTCGTAAAGTGCAGAAACTAATGTTAGTGAGACCAGAATAGCATTTGTATGAAACACTCAAGAAGTCGAGAGTGAAACATCGTTAATGCATGGGAAATGACTCCCCTCAGATTGTTTTATAATTCATTTTTACAAACAACACTTTCTGTTCCTCTGCTTATTGCTTTCACTAGTAACTGTATGGAGTTGGGCGGGGGGCGGGGGAGTCATAAAATGCCTACTGATAAACAGTAAGAGATTCTGAAATGAAGAGACAGATAAACATGAAAACTGACAGAAAAAGGAGAGACTGTAGCAATATTTCCAGGTGCAGAAAATGTATGGAAAGAGACAGTCAGAGCCAGAGTGCTAAAGAGAGAAAACTGATTATGCAAGAGTAGTTTGGGAGACTTGTGTTTGAGACTCATAAAATACAATTTTAACACTGAATTAGCTCAACTTGAATCACTTACTTGTGGTCATATTCCAAAGGATTGTGCACAAGGCAGAAATCACCCGATCCCAGTGCATCACAGTACATGCTCAGTCACACCAATCATTTTAAACTTGGCAGTTAACGTAACTACCACCTTGATGGCCACTCATCCATTTACTGGATACACTTAATCCAATCTTAAAAAGCAGTATTGTACTTAAAATGGGAACCGTGCCCGCATGGGAAGCCACTGTATCACAGGGCACACTCATGTACAATACACCAGGAAAAAGTAAAATGCCCAATGAACTTTTCCTTACACATCTCATGAATGTTGGAGAAAAGATACAGTACTCAGAAAAAAATATATGGACACAGGGAGAACATGCAAGTGCCACACGAGTACTAAACAGGTCAGGATTCCAATCCAATCTCATCGAACCTTACGGTAAGAGCACCGACCACTTTTCCACCATGTCGCCTGTTACCTGGGATCCTCTCTGCCTACTGCCATTACACACTCCAATTTTTCCTTCCAATGTCCCTTCCTTCAATCCAGCCAGAAGGCATAAGAAAATTGTACAGACTTCAATTTACTACAGTAATTTTTGGCACAATATTTGTTGCATTATGTTCTTATTCTATTGTTTTATTTTGTTCTTTGAGTTGATATCTGTGTATTTTTATATATATATATAAATATATATATTTTTTTTACTGCAGTATGCATTTGAATTTTCCTTGGGCTTTAATAAAGCAAATCTAATCTAATTTATAAGTACATACACTTGGTGAACAATTTATTAGGTACGTCTGCTTGTTAATGCAAATGTATGTATATATATTTATATTTATTTATACACAGGGGAGGGCAAAAGTAGGTTTACAGTTGTGTGTATGTAAGGCTGGCAGTTTGAGCACTAATAAGTTCGTACCTAAGTGCATTGTGCCATTGTGACATTCTTTTGATTTAATAAAGTTAATAAAGCTATTGTAATAATCATATCCTGCATATCTTTTTCAATACAAACAACAGTAAACCTAGTTTTGCACACCCATATGCATATATATATATATATATATATATATATATATATATATATATATATATATATATATCCCTAATTTCTTTTATATAATATAACCTGTATTTGATTAGGTGGCCGTGGCACTGTATATGTAAGCCAATATGCACAGTACTATACATACAATAACAAAAATAACATTTTTTACCACAAAAGTCACTGGACTAACTTGATTTTAAGAATTCTTGGACACTCTTGTTTCTGGCAGGCTATCAACAGACTCTCAGATTGTTAAAATGTCCCTATCTGTTTACTGTACTCAAACTCAAACTACCAAACTGTTATGCAGCAGAACCTGCTAAACTTTATCATTCACAACTACCAAAATTCATTATCTTCATGCTACAGTTATTTAATCTAACCATAGTAAATGTTTAGAATACTTCACATTTAAACCTCCAACCTGCAATAATGTGATTTTTGGCAGACAATAATCAACTTCCACTGGATTAAAGAGGACCTTCATAAAGTCTTTAGTGTACATTAATGAAGTTAATCTTTTGAAGTTGTTGTCTTCTTTTCAAGTATTATATTTAAATTTCATTTAAAACTCTTTCTGGAGATGACTCTCTAAAAGTAGCAGATAGGTACTAAACTGTGTTTGCCATTTTCTGTGTATTTTCTGTGGATACAGTGTTTTGTTTGCTGTCGTGAAGCTATTTTTTTTAGGAGATACGATTGGGCATGTTTCTTTGATTTAACTTCCCTGATAATTGACTTTAGAAACGAAATGCCTTTTTGACTTCTGATCTCGTTGTGACATGTTAGAAGGTAAATTAAAATGAAAGCCCTTTAGGCACAGCTACACAGCTCACGATTGATTCCTTAGCTGCCTGTTACTTTCCAGTAGTAGCACATTTCAATGCTGCTTGCTCCTAATTTGGATATTTTAAGTGTGGTGCCATTTTGACCCAAGCCCCTGAGTCTTTGATACAATGCCTGAAAGCTGAATATCTTGCTCCCTAGGCCTCTCAATAATGTCCAGTTATTAGGGAGTCAAGTATTATTAGACTGCAGCACACAGGGCATTTTTAGTAGAGGTAAAGTTGTAAAAAATTGTAAAATACTAACACAGTGTAAGCTTACTATACAAGAAGAGGGAATTTTAGAACATTAAACCAACATTTACCAAACCGATTTCAGAGATAACACTGATAGAAGGTGCCAAACATTGGATCAGAGTTATAAAATTTGCACACACACACAAAAAAAGTCTGAAATGTGCACAAACTGCTTTCCACACAAAAGTCCGGATTTATAAAAAAAAACGTGACGGGAGAATTCAGGTGTATTTGCGGCAACTCTGACCAATCTGTATGCAACAATTTGGAGAAGCTGGAAAATGACGACGGCCTCGATCAAAGTACGGAAATTAAGCCAAACCAGCTAAATAACAACTCACGTCCACAAAACTTCATGTCACTGAGCTGTTATTTTAATGTGCATTGACATGATAAACATTAAACCTCAAAAGTGATGAATATGATGTATCGACTCTAATTTAAGAGGACCAATGCTGCGTATTTGCACAGAAGATTTTTTTGTTGTTTTTGTTTTTTTGCCAGTTTATATCGGCTACCAGCTGTCACCTCTAAGGATAAGACACCAAGGTGGAGTAAAAACCCAGGTGTGACTCACTCCCTGCATACAGAAAGTTATAAATATCATGCCCTACAGCTTATTCATAGCCTAGCGGTTTGACACAACATGGCTTTTTTGGTTCTGCTTGAAGACTATGTAAATATTCATACACAAAGGCAATGGGCTTTTTAGAGACTTCTTTAACCATAAGTAGTGACTTTCCATTAATACAGTGGTTCTCAGTTTTCTTAGCCGTGGACCCAGTTTTACACAAACGTTTGAGTGGTGGTGGGTCTATTGTGAGCACTTTATTATATCTAGATAACATCAAAAAGCTGGAGGAGAAGGAGCGTTTTGTGTGCACCGCGAGTTTTATGTAACACTGGGGGCATCCCCTTTGTTGTACCAAGTCTGCCTCTCGCTGTATATTAATCTGGGATATTTTTTAATTAGTAACATTTTAATATTGTGCACGTAAAGGGAAGTGATAAGGTTTCCTGGGGGTTCTTCTTTGAGCATGCAGGCTTGGGTTGTGCACAACCATTTACTTCCGGTACTCTGCCAGTAAAACAGAATCCTACTCACACACAAGTCATCTGTATTCCCAAAATGTGAGTGACAAATGCCGTGACCCATGGCCTGGGTCAACCCAATATTATTTTGGGTCAAAGCAACATTGGAAGATTACATTGCTGATGGTGCTGTACGTGTGTGGGCAGGCTGCTATACCAGCCAATGAAGGTCTGCGATTGCTCATGTACGAGGTTGATGGGCACAGTTGTCGGTTGTTTCAGGGTGGCAGCCA
This sequence comes from Polypterus senegalus, assembly GCF_016835505.1. NCBI lineage: Eukaryota > Metazoa > Chordata > Cladistia > Polypteriformes > Polypteridae > Polypterus > Polypterus senegalus. The sequence continues at coordinate 127,938,609 of NC_053167.1, read as the reverse complement.
GGCGGGGGTTTGAGGCGCATTCACGTAGGCACATTTACAAGATGATTGTGAGTTAAACAAGGTAAATTGTGTTCAAAAGTGTGTATGCCATATTTTATAAATACGATTTTAGTTTTAGTGACATATTTTCCAGTTTTTTGGACATATGCATATTAACACTCAATTCCAAATCCATTTTATAAATGATATTCCTGCACAGATGTGGCTATGAACCCACATTCTCTCAGTCTGACAACATGTTGTGGAGACAAACTGGTGCACCTGGAGAAAATCTAGACAGACGTGAATAGAAGGTGAAAACTCCATGCTTACAAATGAACTCGAGTCTTAATAACATTAAATTCTCAAACTTGCTTTATATTTAGGTCAGAGGTGCATGAAGCATATCCCACTTAACATTAAATCACTAAAACAAGCTATTAAAATGTATGGCTATACAGTGAGTTCTTCAGTGGGTTGAGGAGCTCTAGATTCAAATCCCAGGCAAGTAATATTTATGAAGGTTACACCCAACCAACTCCACACAAACAATAACTTTTTACATTGTAGATACTGTAGCTCCTTTCACAAAACACACCGTCACAAGTTCACAGTTCATTTATTCAAAGCAATCAATTGATACCCTTAAAATACTTAATAAAGACCAAAGGGAATGGATTGTGGTAGAAGACTATGAGGTTGTTGTACCAGTCTCCTAGCTCCATAAACACAAAAACTGAACACTAGGAACTGATGGGTATAAAGAGAGTAGAAATGCATACAGTAAATCTTCTTTGAGCAGATCTAGATTCCTCTTTACCCTCTTGTCTACCTCACAGTAGCTCAAAAATGAATTCCTTAACCACCACCCCCTCCATACACTCTAAGCCTGTTCACCTCCTGCTGTAAATCCTTGCCCCAGCTCACCCTCCCAACTCAAGACTCAGATGGTCTTTGACGGGGGAGCAGTCTTTAAACCTCACCTCATAAATGGCTAGGGCACTCTGACTGCTGTCCATTAAAGCTGGGTGAACCAAATGTTGCACAATGGTATAATGCCTTGTAATAATAACAATAATAATTATTCTTTGCATTTATATAGCGCTTTTCTCACTACTCGAAGCGCTCAGCAATTGCAGGTTAAGGGCCTTTCTCAAGGGCCCAACAGAGCAGAGTCCCTATTGGCATTTACGGGATTTGAACCGGCAACCTTCCGATTGCCAGTGCAGATCCCTAGCCTCAGAGCCACCACTTGTACTGGTTTGCATTTTTTGTTCTCTGGAGGTGACTTCACAATTGCAGAATCTCATTAGAAATTATTAACTTTCAGTTATTTATTTCGATAGATATGGGCTAGCATAGGGGTGGGCAATGTTGGTCCTGGAGAGCCATGGTGGCTACAGGTTTTCATTCCAACCCAACTGCTTAATTAGAAACCAGTCCTTGCCAATCTCAGACCTTATTTTCATCCCATGGCTTGCTAGTCTGCAATGTAAGGTTCTTATATTGTAGATTTTTTTCCTTTCTACGGATGTTATCCAAATGAGTTGAAGCCTAAAATGTATCATTTTCAGTCTGTCACATTTTTCTGTGAAGTTTTTTTTATTAAATCACAGTGTATGATGAACACACACAGATGTAAATGGAAACAAGCTAGATGGAGAACTACTGGCTGCTTTGTCATTTATATCTTATGGTTAATAAGGAGCCATTAAAACAGAGAATGCAGCTGTTTAAGACTGAAATAAGCAATTAAGGGTGGGGAATCTTAACAAGCAAATGAAGCATCAAAAAATAAAACTAAAATGAAGCATCAAAACGTTACTTAAGTAATAACAGCGCCATCAGCAATAATTGACTTCTCATTAAGAAACTGGGTTGGAACAAAAACCTGCAGCCACTACGGCTCTCCAGGACCGACATTGCCCACCCCTGGGCTAGCACTTTTTCCAGTAGTGGTTATGTGGTGCACCTGATTCTTCTAGGACAGGCTCAAACCCTCTTTGACCCTGACTTGGATTAAGCGTGTTTGTGAATGCTGTTACTTTTATATTTTCAGTGCAGATGGTCTGGTGGCAGAGTGGTTATTGCTGTTGCTTCCCACCTCCATTGATTGGGTCTGACTCCCTGCTGGCCCACTGTCCAAGTGCGATTTGCACATTCTTATAGTATTCTTTCAGGTTTGTGCCTTCCTCACACATAAAAAATTAAGTTCATTCTTATCTCTAAATGATCAGCAAGTTTGTACGAGTGAATCAAAAATATAGATTTACATATTTTACAGATTTAAATATAGATTTTGTTTTTTATGAATGCGCATACCTTTTAATTTACTACCTATTTTTCTTTCAATCCATGAAGTGATCATTATTACTTTCACATTGTATATGAAAGGTATATTTGCGGGAAAGTCTTGTGACAAGGTCAATATTTTGACTTCAGCTTTTTAACAGATTTATATGTTTTTAGGAATCCCTGAAAACAATTTTACCACTTTCGGAGTATTACTTGTGTGTGGTACAATAACTCGAAAATGAATCAATCAGTCACAATGAAAAGTGGCACAGTTATTAGCACTGTAAAGCACCAGAAGCCTATTGCATCTGAGCAAAGTCAGTCCAGGTGACTTTAGCCTACAGTACTAACTACAGTGCATCTCCCATAGGCATATAAATTAATAAAATGTGTTTTAATGGAGCCATAATTTTAACTCAACAGGTTTACACATCTTAGGCTTCTCTGAACATTACCCGACAATATTAAGAGTAATGTCTATCTGCAGTTATAACACACTGGTGAGGCCTCATCTGCGTGCAGTTTTGGTCTCCAGGCTACAAAAACGACATAGCAGCGCTAGAAAAAGGTCCAGAGAAGAGCAACTAGGCTGATTCAGGGGATGAATTATGAGGAAAGATTAAAAGAGCTGAGCCTTTACAGTTTAAGGAAAAGAAGATTAAGAGATGACCTGAGTGAAGTGAATCAGTACAGTAGATCGAGACTTGTATTTTAAAATGAGTTCATCAAGAACACGGGGACACAGTTGGAAACTTGTTAAGGGTAAATTTCGCACAAACATTAGGAAGTTTTTCTTTAGACAGAGAACCATAGACACTTGGAATAAGCGACCAAGTAGTGCTGTAGATAATAGGATTTTAGGGACTTTCAAAACTTGATGTTTTTTTAGAAGAATTAAGTGGATAGGACTTTGTTGGACTGAATGGCCTGTTCTCATCTAGATTGTTCTGATGTTCTAAGGTTCTGATGCCTGTGGATGTGAATTATTTATACTGAGTAAAAGAATTCAAAATTGTTAGCACCATAAATGCTAGAAGCCCATTGATTTTAAATAAAACTGCTCAAATCTGGTCTAGAGAGGCAAAAGTTTGTTTACAATTGTGAGTACGTGACACACACAAGTAGACTACAAGAATGTGTAAATAATGAAGGCTGGCAATTTGAGCACTTATGAGGTTGTACCTGTGCACTGTATCAATGTGATATTCTTTTGAGTTAATAAAGTTCCCTTCTTTCCTCTTAACTGCAGTAATATGATTTGAGACACACTGACTAATGCATATGAGATACACTATACATAACAGACAAATAAACATATACACAATACAGATACTGATGAAGCGCATTATATGAGATATATTTATGATAGACAGAGGTATATATACAGGGTCGGGCAAAGCTAGGTTGCAGTTGTGAGTATGTGAGGCAGGCAGTTTGAGTTTACTGTAAGAGATAGTACCTAAGAGCACTGTGCCATTCTTTTGAGTTAATAAAGCTATTGTAATAATCATATCCTGCATGTCTTTTTTCCATACAAACCACTGTAAACCTACTTTTGCCCACTCCTGTATCTACTGTATTGTGTATTGTATATGGGGTCAAAATGTTTACTTTGTGTTTTCAATAGACTGATTTTTGGCCAGTTTGGAGTGATATCTGTGTGTGTGTGAGTGAGTGTGTATATACAAGAACACTGAGACGACTTTTCTCAATGAGAAACAAACTACCTAGTCCAAATGAAACTTGGCAGTTTACACTGTAAATGCATTTGAAGGAATTTACATTAATTGCAAATACTTATTCTTTCATTGCACCACAACTACAGTATGACTGGGGAAGGACTCTATTATTCCCTACAACATGTAATTCTTTTATTTTATTCCATATAATACAATTATGGCCTGAAATATTTTACTGCTAATATCACAGCTTTATATAAAGAAAGCAGGGTGTTAGGCATTTTTTATTTTTAATATGGCACCATTAATAGCACTCACCATCACAAGGTACTTTTTAGGAGTAACAAGTTTATAATACACTATCAAAATTTAAAAAAACTGAACTGTGCAATATTAGTAGTTAAAAAAGGGAAACATAATTAGTTATTTTGTTAAGTTTTAATAAGATACAAAAAAACCCCAAATTGTCCACTGACTTAATGGATGTCTGTCTGCTCGTCTGCAGCTGTCTTCACATTTTTAATGACATTGGGCCATTTCTTTCTGTTTCCTCATTGCATTTCCTGTTTGCCTGAGGCCTCAAAACAAAACTTTTTGCAATGTGGGAGTTTCACCTTTCCAGAAAACCTATAGCGAAACAGCCTTCTGCCAGTAAACAGCAAGGCAGGACCCATCTACTCAGAGAGGTGAGGCACAGCGAGAGTGACATCTGATGCCAAGGCCCTAGCACTGAATATTTAAACGTGTGCACCGTAAGTGCATGTGAGTCATTAGTGCTATCGCATTTCCTGATTTCCGTCAGATTGTTACAAATCACCCGAGAGCTGTACTTCAACAGCTGTCCCTGTCTGCTAAGCTCCTAAGTTGGACTTGGGTACAAACAGGCTAAGACATGGAACTCTGCTGCTTTCAGAAGAAGCAAAAAAAGTTGTGGATTGTTAAGTTGTGGAAGAGGGTACGTACTTCTTTGCTGATTTTTTTTCTCCTTATCACGTCTCTAAGTTTGTTTTAGTTTTTCTTGTGCTAAATAAATGTAAAAGGAAAAGAAACTTGTGAAGCGATTGACCTACTGTTGTTAGAGGATGGCACTGAAACTTTATGATCAGGATCACATTGAAAAAGCAGCAATTATAGATTTGTTCTGAAAAAGAGGCAATTAAGAGAGAGTTTCATTTGAATTTATTCAAGTATAGCATTCTCTATGAAGTGTGTCTACACTGATTATATTATAACCGCAAAGTACTAAAACTTATATATGTACAGTATATACATATCCACACATATCATCAGATAACTGTTACACAATCATGCCAGCATAAAGATGTTTTCATCGCTCACCATGGCAGGGTTTTTTTAGCAGGTCTTAAATGCCATGCTTTACGCATGAAAAGAATAAGTCATTGAGAGCAATGTTAATAACACAGAAGTTGACTAAGTGTTTACACAAGTCAGCTCAAAGTAATAATGAAGCGCCAGCATGCTGACTTGATTCAACATGGCAAAGTAGTTCCAAATGTTCCATGTCTGTGCAGGGTCAGATATTCATGGCTTTGTTTGACAGTGCAATTTGTTAAGACTGGACTGGTCCAGCACAGATTAAGCAACCAAAATATGTACTCTATGCCTGACATAGAGTGGAGACTGTGTGGTCAGTCAGGTAAAGAAAAGCCCAGTGTGTTTGCGCTCTACTGCTCCCGTGAGACCCTCTGCCAGTTTCCCTTTGGAGTGAAGCAGACTAATCCCATTTCATCAAATGTGAGAAGAAACCTGGGCAACTGAAAAATGTCAGCCTGCCAGTAGAAGGATACTGGGGTCAAGTCCAACTGGAAAATTGCATATTTTTTTTTATTTTAAATATCCTCAAACATTCCAGTATTGTACAGTTGTGCTTGCTATTACTGTATGCCTCCTGTACGGGATTCAGAAATTGATTACTGAGCATCTCGGGCATGTTATGTCTTCTGACATCTATTATTGTACAATCATTGCCGGACAACCTGTGCCTGAAAACGGGGGAGAAATGTGGTTTTATTAGGGAACAATGGGATAAAACAAGAACTTTGAATGAGGAGAAATGTTGAACTAAGCTTTGAGGGAAAAAAGGAGCACATGTGTGCACTTTAAACTTTTTACGCATTGACATAGGAAAATGAGGGCCTTAATGACAGAATCGAAATTTTAGTGCCTCATATTGTTCCTCTTAGATGATTTATTATTCACATTAGCAAAGTTTTAAAGCAAGTGGCTGATGAGTTGTAAGGAAGTGAATGATGGAAAACCGTCTGGACTGAGGAGAGCCATAAAACAATCTGGCAGCAAGCGAGCAGATCGGCTAGTCGCCTTGTACAGCTGCGTTAAAATCATCAGACAACATGTTCTGCAAATCCATTTATGGAAAATAAAGTTGAGCAACTGATAACTGGGAGCAATGAAATGTGTGCAACTCTGCAGTAAACTGTGGTAGCCATAATAGACATCTATAAAGTGCAGCGGTAGAGATGTGGTGCATTTGTTAACGGCTTGTGTAACACGTAGTGGTCTCATTCAGATGTGAATCCAGCTGAAATGTAATATTTCTTGACTTGAAATACTGCAGTCTGTCTTCTTACATAACACCTTTTCTGTTATACTTAGTGTCTTTCATTTATCCATGCGTCGCCTTTCACCTATCATATAAAGTATCTGATTATTAAATATAGTGCTTTTCACCTGTCTATCTATATAACATTATGCATTTGTTCTTAATATATAGTGCCTTTCATATATCTATCTGTCATATACTGTATTGTGCACTCATATTCATTTGTTTAGGAAAAACACAAATATTTCTAATTTTAAAACTGGTTGGAATTAAAAATGTGTACTCATGATAATCCTCCAATACTGAACCTGTAAACCATTGATAAAGGGAGTCGGATGATCAAATATAGTGCCTTTCATCTCTCCCTCATATATTTTGCCTGCTTATCATATATACTGTAGTGTCTTTCACTTATATACATCATTCATTATATCTGTCCTCGTGTCCTATATACAGACTATCTATCTATCTATCTATCTATCTATCTATCTATCTAAAGGCCTTTCATATATAATAAATGGTATATATGTCCATATATATATAAAATATATATACATACACACACATATATTGCATAGTTTACTGTCAAATAATGCAGAGTATGCGACAAGTGTTTCGCCTTTATTTGGGCTCATCAGGTGTACACACTCCACTGCTCCAAACCTCGGGCATCAGCATCAAGAGACGAAGTCCCTTTACGCTGCGCCACAGTGTGTAGTTTGTTTATTTTACAGCCTGTAGATCGGTGTAATTATACTGTATATATATATATATATATATATATATATATATAGTGTATTTTATATATATGTCTCATATAATGCTCTTCAATAATATATGTATTGTGTGCAAGTTTACCTATCAGTTATGTACAGTGCATCTCATAAGCATTGGTGTCTCAAATCATGTTACTGCAGTTAAGAGGAAAGAAGGGAACTGAAACTTATATGAGGGGATGTGTGATTTTTCCACTTCTAGGTACATTTTCTGACAGAGTGTACAATGGCATTTACAGGAAAGCTTTGAACGACTACGTCAGTCAGTTAGTTTGCTGTCTTCACAGGAAGTTAAAGAGCACTTGGGTAATTAGCCCAGTATGACTCTTTGTACAGTGATGGCATGTTTTGATCCTTCTACTTACGTACGTATTTTGTCTGACTCCTTCAAGTAAGCACGGTGACTCACGTTTATGACCCTGACTAATTCATATGCTGTCCACTTGTTGGCCCAACATTTGCAGTAATTACTCAACGTGGGCCCCAGACCTGAAAATCAGGATTGTGTTTTGCTCTGCCGTAAGTACTAAAGGTAAACATGCTTGTGCCTTCAGCCCCCGATTTGTGGGTTTGATTACTTGCCACCTTCTGTGGCTACAAACATGAATCTTTCTATCGTGTTTTTTCTCACTTTATTAAGAAATGTGTATATCATCCCTTTAGGGGTTGGCATGTTCCCTACTGGCAATTTTCAAAGTGAAAAATTTACATTATCAGGGATTATTTTCCAGATATCACACAGAAACAGAGTGTGTACTGTAAGTGTTAAAGGTTTACATTAACTGAAAATAATGTAACATTTTTAGTCAAGCTGAATCCAAATCTTAGCAATGGGTCTGGAAAAAAAAACCCTTGACAGGATGCCAGTCCATCACATGGCACACTAAGGCAAACTCCACACATACTATTCATACTCTGCCAATTTGTAATGATCAGTTAACTAACCATCTGGTTTCCATCCCACATTAATTGATATGTGTCGTCAAATATTTATATCCTCTAAGAAGTTTTGTTGGTTACAGAGCTCACAAAGAGTGCTGTTGTGGTGTTTAAAATGACAATATAGTCTGATGTGGTAAACACTTAAAAAAAAGGCTTGTGACATTATTATATGTTTAAAGCTGAAATGGGTTCAGATTGCCTTCTAGTAAAATATGTACATAAAAGCGGATATCACTGTAAAATCTGAAATGAGCGATGCTTTCCTCCCCACTTACTGAATGAAAGGGCTGCGCTGGTAATCAAAATACATCACATTAGGAAGGGAGTGACCTGATGAGGCGACTACTACAAGAGCCCAGGTACTGTAAAAATGTTCAAGAGCCAAAATATTTAATTATGGCATAAAAGTGAGAGCCTCAAATGGACCCACATAAAATAAAAATTTAAGTGGTATTAATCAACACGGCGCATTTTACTTGTACAGAACACAAGTACTGGAGTTGACCAGACTCGTGCTCGTCTGAGTGTCGGTAGGTTTGTCTACAAAGATTCGTGCGTGTAATTACATTTTTTTATATTGTATATATATATGTGTGGGCAAAATCAACATTTATCTTGCCAACTATAAATTTCCCGCACGGAACATCATAATTACCTTCTACCTTGTTTAAGGAAGGTCACAACTTGCCAGAGCAACAGCATGCCCTTAAAATCTTTTTTTTCTTCTTTCATTTACAGTTTATTCACGTGAACACAGATGACCGACGAGTTCTCACGGTTACTCAGACCATACTTTTAAGATGTTATGTACGTCAACCAGCGGTGACAATGTAAACAGGGCACTGTCCACTAGCCACAAGTTAAAAATTTAATACGCAAGCCACACAGCAAACTTACTAACAACATCAGTGACAGATGAATTATAACTTACAAAAGCAATACTTTTTTATTTCTTTCGTAGTTGCTGATGCTGGACTGCTTCTTCACTGTCCGAGGGGTTTTATTTTACACTCGAGAAAGTTCTTCGTTTCGTGCCTACAGCACATACCGCCGCTGTTTTGCCAGTGCGCGCGTTAACATCGCTGTCAGTCTCATTGGCCAGACATTCTGTCCGTTTTGAATAGCGCTGCAGTGATTGGTGATTTAATGTGGCGGGGAGCTGAATGGCCCACAAGTAGCACCACCCTCAACAAGTGGCTGTGTGCAGCGTCTTGCGCTAGTATGTGAATGAGACATTTAGTCTTGTATGCCTTGCTTTGATCTCGTTACTGTCGGAGTTCAAGCATTCGATGACGCAGGTTTGACTTTATATGTGTATTCAGGAGTTCAGTTATGTTAAAATGCGCGACAGAGATATATTTTTTAAAATTGGGATACACGGGACTGCCCTGAGAAATAAGGGAGTTTTATTCTCCTTAGAAACACAGCCCCTGTTAAAAGGGCACCGCGTCATGTAAGCGTATAAAGGCGCCTTAAGTCTTTCGGGTCATTTAAGTTTTCCCTGCAATTTCCATCAATTGCTCTTCTTTACTTTATACATGGTTGTTCGTACTTTTAAAGTCGTGTTTCGTGTCAACGCGCGTCACCTTTTCAATTCATTCACGCTCACTTTTCCTGATTTTTTTTTTTTTTTTAAAGAAGCTCATGGCCAAAATGAGAATAATCAGAAGCACCCGATTTGATCATCCAAGGACAAAGGCTGCTTTGCGTGTGCTAAAGTCGGCAGGCAGCACAACGACGCTTTTCTGAATGAAAATCGCTCTGCGTTTGCTGTTTCAATGGAGACTATTTTGCTGCAGTCCAAGCTGTCAAGATGACTTAAACTGGCCTCCATAAAACAGGAGATTCACACAGTCGTGTTCACTGGTGCGCACAAAGTAGAGTCTCGCTCAAGGCTTTTGGAGAGCCTGGCAGCCATGCAGCTGCTGCTGCTTAAAGAGATCCTTTATCAACATCTTCTTCTTTAGCTTCTGCCACGTGCCTGTTCATTCCGAAGTGTGCCTGTTTCCAGGGATGAGTGGTATGACACAATATCGTTAAAAAAAAGTCTTAAAACTGGCAGGTGACACACATGTAATTCACTTGGATTTAGAAATAGGCCGCTTATTGAAATATAGAATTGTTAAGATGTAAGAGGATCAGCTGAATTGCCTCAAGGGGTTTGTTTGGCAATCAGTCAGTTTTGTTGGCAATCAGTCAGTTTGGACCAGTGACTAAGATATTAAGCATAAGAACATATACTTGACAAACGAAAGGAGTTTGTTCATTTCAAGCTCATTTGTTTAGCTGTCCTGACATCTAGTCCAGATACTAAGTACTTAAAGGTTGTCTGCTTCAACTGCATGTCTAGCTAGTTAGTTCCACATTCCCACAACTCTGAGTAAAGAAAGAAGTGTTTCCTGTCTTAAATCCTGTGTACTTCCCCTTCATATCCAAACTGGACAATTAACCACAAATCTGTCAGTTAAATCCTTGCCAATAAATGACTATACAGTATAACATGGACTGAGGTGCTTCAACATTGGTCTGTAATCCACAAAATGTTTAGTTTAGTTCCAGCCATGTAGAACACCGAGGAAGACACTTCTTCCACTGCATCTGTTGTTGAATCATAGGGATAATGTGCATCAAAAGCACTGTGGGGTTGTGTTTACTACAAAAAAGGAATTCATAAATTTACAAGACTGCTGTTTCCAACATCTTACAATGCTTCGTAGTAGAAAAGTGCTATATAAAATCACAGTTTGTCTGTTCATTCCCTTTCATGTATTCACCATGTCACTATGAGCCAGTCACTAAACGTTTAGGTGCTCCATCTGTATAAATAGCAGGCCATGTGTACTGTAATGGAAATGTGATGCATTTTGGGATTGCATTTCTTTTATAAAATAATAGCCTGGCCAGTTCAAACTCGATCATGGTGTTCTCAAAAGAGTCGTCTGTCATTGTATAAATAAGGACCACCTGGGAATCGTGTCCACTATATAATGAGGCAGTTGCAAAATTACAAGGATGCCACTTCAAGCATTTTGAAAGACACTAGATACAGTCAGAAGGCCATCGCTTCAGTCCTTACTACTGTCTCACAGTGTAATTGCAGGTGATTTACATTAGACCATTAGAAAATGTTTGTTGAGAACAGGACCAACGTCACCAGTCTTATCCGTATTATTCCTCTAAAAATATCAAGTTAAGTTTTGAAGGTTCCTACAGTCCTACTGTGTACAGCACTACTTGGTAACTTATTCTATGTATGTTTGGTTCTCTATATGAAGAAAACTTCCAAACATTTATGCAAAATTTGCCCTTAACACATTTCCAGATATGTTGTCATATTCTTGTTGAGTTGTACTATAAGGAACATGCAGTGTACCTTGTCTCTATTTCCACTACAAGTACTATACATAATTAATAAAGATACCAGTTCAGGCACTTTGGTATGGTATTGACTATAAAAAGGCAGTAAACACTATGCAGGGCTGTTAGTTCAGTCCCTAGTATTGCCACATAGTGTGACAGTAAGTGAATCACAGTGGCATCGGGGCTTAGGTGCCTAAGCCCCTTATCTCTGGTGTGCACCTTTTAATCTGACATACATGTACAATTTACGGAAAACCCCACCGCCTGACATTCATGTATGACTCACGCAGAACCCCAAGGGAAACCCAGCTCTTCGATCCGAGTAAGACTGCATGTAAAATTCAGAGTGGTGGGATAGGCTTATACCCTAATAGCTGTAACTCCAACTGACAAATCTGGCCCAAACTAAAGACATATGGTGACAGTAGCTCTAAAGAACATGTCTTCACCGTGGAAAGGTGCTGTAATCTCAAAGCTACTACCCTAAATCGTTCTAACCCTGACAGCGTCACTCATACTGCCATTAATTCATTGGCGTAGAAAGGGGCTACAAAAAGTAAAGGTTGTCTTGCCCACTGTTCTATAGTGGCTGTTTGCAGAACATATTAGGAATGGAAAATGGAAAGAAAAAATGTTAACAGTATAAAAGGATCAGCAGAGAAATTTTTGAGTGCAGCTTTGATCTCCCTTTTTGTCATGCCAAGCACATCCACACGCTGATATGCTTGTGCCTCCAGGCTCCTTGATGTCTTTTTTACCACCCTTTGGCCAAAACTGAGCAATCTGAATAAGGTATCCTTTAGTAGAGATTCATATAGTACTTTATATAGTACCTATTGACTTCAAGGTTAATAAGTGTTGAAAGTGGAAGCATTAAGAGGGATGATGTATACTAGTAAATGCATGTCATTCACAAAGCCCCCTTTACTTTCATTGTGTCTTATGCCATGCAAGCCACAGCCTTCACTGGCAGCATTAAGGGTAAAGCAGATAGAAATCAACATCGGCCTCCTGTAATGGCCTTTTAGAGAAGCCCCACTGCATCCAGAGCCAGAGGGAATTCATGTTAAACATGTGACTGCGCCCCCAGCTCGGGCATGCACTGCTTATCGGTGATATGATTCGAAGGGAAACCTCGCAGTAGCAGCCCCGAGAAGCCATGTGATGCTGTTGCCATGGCGTTTCAGTATTCATTTGATTGGCTGTATGACTGGCTCAAACTGGGGTTTCTCGCTAGTGGATAAAAACGCCTCGGTGATGCCATCTCTAGTTATTAAAAAAAAAAAGAAGCAATTACTTGAAGACGCATTACAGTGAAAGGAGCCAGAGTCTGTGCTTTTTTTTTTTCTTTTTTATATCAGGATTGCTTCAGATTTGCTGACACTCTGCAAATATCGGGCTGCAATTAATAGGAAATTGTGAATGGCTTGTAGCCAACATCTCTCCAGATCTCTTGTACATTTCAGATGGACTGATAGTTATTATTATTAAAAATATTGTTTTTGACAATTTCTTGCAGCCGAAGCTATAGTCAATGGACAAATAACCTGCAGTTTTCACGTCCTTCTCTGCCACAGACATTTCCTCATGAATAAAACAATGATGTCAGCCTTAGAAATCTTGTCCCATGTGGATATGAGCTGAATTTCCATTTTGCAGCTTTTTTTTTTTTTTTGCAGGAAGGATGAAGGGTTATAGAAAATTATAATCCCTTGCTCCTTTAATAGTTTAGTGAGTCCTGAAATACTGCAGCAAAGAGACAAGTTGTTGGGCACTGCAGTGCTGAAAGCGCAAGGCAAGATGCAATTTTACTAATTAGATTAAAAAAAAAGAAAGCAAGCAAGCAAGCATTGTTGCGTGAAAAGGAAAACTCCTCCCTGTCCCCGCTAAACCCCCTTCCCACCGCCCGCAATATTTCATTAATACCTAGAGCTGCAGTACTAATGTGAACTAAAGGGGGACCTCCTGAATTTATGTATCACATGTAAGAAGAGGGCTTCCTCCATTTTCTGTCAAATCATGTGTGTCCGCATTCTATTGCTGATGCAGCCAGGCTAGGGTGAGCATTTCTTTCCAGTAGAATTCATCTGAGCAAGTCTAATCCGAAGTGGGGACCCCCTTGAGCCAACAAAGCATTGAAGGAGGCTTTTCATAATTCATCAGCTCTTGTGCTGCTGCTGCTGCTGCTCGCCAGCTGCCTATGCATGCATGGATTCTGGCTTTCTAATCCGACCTCCGCTTTCATTATCTTCTCCTGCTACTCAGTGAGTGCGTACTGTACAACAAAGATGGAGTGCAGAATGTGGCTCTTCCTGCTCACAGATGCTGGAATGGTTCTTGGATTCGGGAGATCTTGCTGCAATTAACGTGAGGTTACTACAGGATTGCTTGTTGTGGGATTCCTTCAACCACCTCTTCGTCTGGTTTAAGCTGTGCTACGACGGGGTCCAAAATGCCTGAGGCAAACTATTTACTCTCCGTGTCTTGGGGTTACATCAAGGTGGGTAACGGCGGATGTTTCAGGCTTCTCTTGTGGCCCTTTTTTATTCTGCCTGGTTTGGCTTGGAAAAAAATATATATATCTGGTTGTGCAAAATGCAGAGATGATGTCGACAACTTGGCACAGTGGGACTTCACAACTCACCATTTTAAATGCCTTCCGTGGGTGTCTTGTATATGGTGGTCAGCTGTTGAAAAAAAAATGCATGTATTGGCGTTGGTTTTGTGACATTGACATTTTGTGTTGATGTAGCATTTAAAAAATATGCAACAGCAGTCTAATCAAATTCTCTTTTTTTTGCAATAGTATTTCATATGCGCAAAAGGATACGTGAAAAAGCAACTGTCTAGAAATTCATTTGGAAACAGAAGCCGTTTGTGTCAGTTTAAGTTATCTTGTGTAAAAATTAGAAATTTATTCTTGCCGTCATTCCTGTTATTCTATGGACGAGCCAAAACAAACTTGACATTCTTAATCACCTCGGAGCAATAGACAAGCAGTGGGTGGTTGAATTAAAGTCAGGCCACTACACAACTGGACTGTGCACATTTGGTGCTTGCCACTGGCAGACCTCCGTTTGCCAGTCTGATTTTTTTTTTCCCCAGTACAGGCTTGCAGGGAGCTGAAGCCTAATTTGGTGGCTTCGATTGCAAAGCAAAAACTAACACTAGATGGGATGCCAGTCTATCACAGGGTGTAGACACTCTCACTTGGGTGATTTAGAGTCATCAGAAGATTCATCTTTGGACTGTAGTGGAGAAACCATGTTGTTATTATCCATCCACTCTTTTGCATTACAGGCTCATAAGTGAGCCAAAGCTTTATCCTACTGCTATGCATGCTGCACACCCAAAAAAAAACACTGTACCAGTTCACCTAATATGCATGTAATTGGATTGGCAGAAGGAACTGGGATTACTATATTTAAACAAACCAACTTAGAGGAGGCCTGAGCCATTTCTGGCAGCATCAGGTGCAAGGCAGGAATCAGCCCTGGCTGAGGCTCCAGTCAATTGCAGTTCTATTCTATTCTATTATAATGTTATGTTACAGTATATTATTCTTCTATTTTCTGAATACGCTTTATCTAATTTTAGGGTCATGTGGAACCAGTGCATATTCCAAAAGCATCAGGCACAACTCATGTCTGAACTCATCGGTCCATTGCATTTAATTATATATATCCGTTTTAGAGTCACAAAGGAACCAGCACTCCCAGTTTTTGGAATCTGGGAGGAACATAAAATTCCCAAACTCTATTCTCTATACATTTTCTTAACTGTGTGATTTCAATTTTGGAGTTGTAGGCTTCTGAATCTTCCATTGGACCAGTAGCATTTTGTGCATGCAAGTTTGCCAAAACTGGATATAGCAGCATTTCCTCACTTTGCACACTCACACATCCACGTTCATTCATAGTAGGACACCAGTATTAGTGTATTAGAAAATTTTCAGGGAAGCAGTCATGGATCCATTTGGGATGTGAAAGGAAAACCGAAACGTTAAGAGAAAAGTACACAGGGAAAACATACAAAATCGGCCTTGACCATGAAGCATCTTATACAGCATATTGTAATGTATTTTATTATTAATATAATATTATTATTGCTGGCACAGTGTTTAGAGCTGCAGCCTCACATGTTCCGCATCCTGGGTTCCAGATCCTCACCCAGTCATTGTCCATGTGAAATTTGCATGTTCTCCCTGTTTTGATGTGAGTTTTTTTTTCCACCCGGGGTTTGTTTCCTGCCTTGCACCCTGTGTTGGCTGGGATTGGCTCCAGCAGACCCCTGTGACCCTGTGTTAGGATATAGCGGGTTGGATAATGGATGGATGGATGGATCCCCAAACGTCATCTTAATTGGTGACTCTAAATTGCCCCCCATGTGGGTGTATGAGTTGGTATGGAACAAGATGACTTGCTGTGGCAACCCCTAACGGGAGCAGCCGAAAGAAGA
Source organism: Polypterus senegalus (assembly GCF_016835505.1). Classification (NCBI taxonomy): domain Eukaryota; kingdom Metazoa; phylum Chordata; class Cladistia; order Polypteriformes; family Polypteridae; genus Polypterus; species Polypterus senegalus. Next base: position 127,922,539 of record NC_053167.1, on the reverse strand, counting down.
AAAAGAAGTGGGTGTATGAGTCGGTCCTGTAGTGGACTTAACAGCCTGTCCACGTTCTTCCCCACCTTGTGCTCAGTGTTGATGGGATAAGCTCTGGGCTCCCCCACAGCCCTGAATTTGATTATACAGTTTTGAAAATGTATGTGTATTATATCAAATTAATAATAGAACTACGGTTGATGCAGTTGCCGCCCAGATATAGCGTCCTGGGTATGAATCCCACACCTGATCCTTGTCTGTTTGGAGTTGTATGTTTGATTGGGTTTTAATTTGGTTATTCTGGTTTTCGACCCACACGGCAAAGATGTGCATGTTAAATTAATCGGCAATCCTAAATTGGCCCCATGTGAGTACAGGGGGTGTGCGTGCAGCCCTGTGATGGGCTGGCACTCATGCTGCTCAGATAAACTCTGACCTCTGACATGATTCAAAACTGGATTAAGTGGGCTTAAAAATGTTCTTTTAAAATGCATTATAGATTCATTATGTAAACCCAGCGCAGGTTCACAATTTGACAAATCTTATCCTATCACAGCGACACTTACTTCAACTTACCGGTTTACTCCTCCATATTATTTTAACCATCCATTAAGCCCACTGTTACGCACATCCATACCAATGCTCACTCACAAGTGGCAGGCACAAACCTTAGATGGGTCAGCAGTAAACTCATGAAACACAGCAGAGAATTCAGAGAGTCACCAGTGAGAGGCTTTTTCATGGTATATTTTCCAAACACAGGATAGGATACCAGTCTATCATAGGGGCAAACTCTCCCCCACTTTCCAGCTAAATTATTTCTGGTAAAACCTCTTGAGTAGCCAGGCATGAGTGTATTTTGTTTGAATATTCTGTGTTAAAGAAATATGACATTCATGTTTCCCCCTTTTTCCTTGTATCCTACAGTTCAAGAGAATGCTGAACCGGGAACTGACACACCTGTCAGAAATGAGCCGTTCTGGCAATCAAGTCTCGGAGTACATCTCTAACACCTTCTTAGGTAATAACCTTATATAGCATTTTTTCCCCCATCTATTTTCCTGACATTATTATGTAATAGTCAGTTTAAAAAATGATGAAGGTCTGATTTGCAATAGCCTTTCTGAGTTGCTGCCCTAAGCGTCCAGAGATCCCTGCAGTTTCCAGCAGCTCTCAAGTAATATGCTCAGAGCATGATTGATGAAATAACGTAATGTTGCAGAAAAGAAAAGCGAGGGCTGTGCTGCGCTCTGCTGCACCATTCTGAGTTTTCTCACTGAAGAATTATCCTAGCAATGGCCCAACACAGAGAGGCTGCTCTTGGGTCATCGTTAAAATGCAGAGGAGTGCAACATACTCTTATGCATCTTAAATACAGTGTATTCGATGCATGTCAAAGTGTAAATGTGCTGTGGAGGGATTAGGCTCACTGAGGGTTTTGGGGGGAACGGGGGCTTTGATTGATTTTTACATCTTAGTGGATTGGGTCAGCCTAGCGGAAAAGCTTTTTGTCTACTTGCAAGTTCAAGCATGTTGTGGATTTGAAGCAGTGGTATTTCCAGTTCTTCCACCCATGATTTGCTAAATTTGTGGTTTTAACGCTTCCACTCATTTTTGTTCCTTAAATTATGTTCATATCTGAGCAAGGGTAGTACGCACAATAAATGTGGCTTCTGGACAAGCACTGTCAATTAGTCCTGTCTTTGAAGACTTGCCCGGTATCACACGAAAAGGATCCATATTGCTGTTTTGTTTTACAGCTTCTTTCCTAACAGGGTGGTCACTTCCCTTAATGTATTTTTTTTTTTTTTGCATTCAGGTGAGTGATAATAGACAAACTTTAATCCCCCAGAAGCCTTTTAGTTGAGTCAAGAATTAATTAAGCCCAGCAAGTCGTGAGTTTCTCCTTGAGATGCGGCGGAAGCGTCTGCACCCACATTCTTGATCCAGTTCAATCCGGTTGGCAAGAATATCATTCCTATAGGTTATTCTCTTGTCGACGGGGAGAGCGGGTGGGTGGGGGTGGGAATCATGAAATATGGATTTACAGCTCGGTGGTACCCCTCGTGGAAAAGGAAGCAGCTGCCTTGGTGGTGAGTCACTCAGAGACAGCTAACTGTGACAGCTTGCTTGCCTTTTTTGTTTTTTATATGCGTATCCTCATGCATGGGGAGCGTGTACCGGCTGGAAGAAGCAGATGGGAATTTCTTTCAGCATTTTATGAAGCTAAGCTGAACTTTTCAAAAATCTTAAAATCAAAAAACAAACTATTGCTAGCCACATACTACTGTGTATTCCATGATTTTTGATTAGCTACATTTCCCCCTTGTGACATGATGAGTTTGTTTTGGCCTTCCGCGGTATTTGTATTGAATGTAATACCCAATAGTGGTTAACATGGCTGCCTCATGGATCCAGCATACTAGGTTCAAATCTTGCAGCCAGTTTTTGTTTCTGTGGAGTTTGCACATTCTTCCTGTGCCTGTGTTCATTTTCCTCACACCGTCACAAAAGACTAAATTGGCCCAGTTTTGAATGTGTGTGTGCCCTACGACAGCCTGGCACTCTGTCCTGAGCGTTTTACCCAGTGGTGCCTGGATTTGATTAGGCACTTCGAGAAAGTATGTATGTAAAACAGCCAGTGGATTCACCTCTCTACATAGTGCTGATCATTCAGGGATTTTGTGAAGATTTGTCCAAAGCCATTTAGAATCGCACAATAATTGAAAACGACTTTGAATTTTATGGGAAAAGCCCTGAATCTGAATCCATTGACAGTTAAGAGAAGCCTGGTTAACGTCAGATTCACAACATGCTTTGAAATAATTGCCTCCTTTCATGTGCTGCTCCAGGCGCTGCCGTCTTTTGACTCAATTACTTTTTTTATCTGCATTCATTAATTAAGCTGAAGCATAAATAAATAAATCAGGCGATATTAAGTCTATGACTTGAATTATTATGGAGATAATACAAATGGGTGCAAGGGTACTTCATAGCTGCCAGGTCAGCCCCTTGTACCCCCCTTTGCAACCCTTAATTGGTTTAAGCATCTTTGAAACAGTCCATATTAAGTTATACAATAATGAAATGGCAACTGGGATGTCATAGTTTACAACCCAATGTGGCATCAAGCAATAAGTAACTTAAATTTTCTGTGCAGCAATAACAATATCTGTAATGTATCCCAATCTTGTAAGGTGCCATCACTCAAATATGCTATATAATAATAATTAAAATATTTCCCACAATATTAATTGATACGCACTGACCCATAGAGCCATCTGCTGCAATAACTTTCGTCAGTCCATCTCAAGGGGCTGCAGGCATCTTAAATTTGCTCTCCTCGCCTGACCTGCCATATCAAGGTAACATGAAAAGCATGTGATTTAATTATTCCAATTACCGCAGAGCGTTCGCTCTCAAGGCTCGATTATTATGGGATTTACAGCCCATATAAACACTTGACTCTTGAGCAGGCCCAGATTAATATCAAAGGCTTGTCCAGATTGATGGGGACAAAGAAAGGCCTTGTCCTCCTTTGAGTCCCAGAGTAGGGGTGATTTTTTTTTTTGTCACCTGGGGGTTTTCCTATGCAAAGAAAAAAAAATCATTGACGTCAGATGACGAAATTCGAGATGTCAAAACAACGGCAAAAGCTGGGCTTGAACAAAAGGCCTTTGTTGCACTTGTTTTAACGGTAACAAAGAAGAGGGTCAGTGAGAGCTTTGAAGAAAGGCAAAACTTCCTGAAAATCTGCAAGTAGCAGGTTTTTAAAGAAAAAGGAGGGCATTGTACGCTGTTTGTGTTAAATGCTCGTTGTTTTAAATTTTCATTTGCTTCGTCTGGAGGTCATCTAAACAGTTGTCTTCTAAGTGGAGACGCTGGCATACCCACGTCATATATATGTGAATGGTAGCAAAAGAGTGAGCAATGCCAGGATGACCAATGTCCGGGTGTTAGCTTCTGTGACACTGTGTGCTAAGAACTTTCACCAGCTTTTCAATGACAATTGGAAGAGTTAGTTGAACTAATTTAATGTTTTTCTTCATTTATTTTAACAGACAAACAGAACGATGTGGAAATCCCATCACCTACATCAAAATGCCGGGAAAAGAAGAAGAAGCAGCAGCTGATGTCTCAGATCAGTGGCGTGAAGAAATTGACTCACAGCTCCAGTCTAAACAACACGAGCATTTCAAGATTTGGGGTCAAAACTGAGAGCGAAGAGTTCCTCTCCAAGGTAAGCTCTTTGACTCCCAGCTCCATCTTCAGCTGCAGGCGAAGGGGTTACAGGAATGCAAGATTTGTGAGCCTCACCCCTTCACAAGCGCAGACTTGCAAGAGTCATGTTACTTCTGTCATAGGGGAACGCAGTGAAAAAAAAAAAAAGTGCTTACTCCACAGATGCTCGGGTCTGATGGACAGCATTGCGTCAGATCTGAATAAAGACAGACTCGAGATGGGGTTTATAGAGCCATGCTGTTTACGCTCTGATTTTGTAGTTTGATTACAAAAATCTTTCTTTTGTTTTACAGGAACTGGAAGACCTAAATAAATGGGGCCTGAATATTTTTAAAGTGTCCGAGTATTCACATCACAGACCTCTCACATGCATAATGCATGCAATCTTTCAGGTTAGTATTAAATCCCATAGTTTGAATGTCAGGTAGCAGGAGTTAGACAATACTGGGTTGTCCTGGGTTTGAATCATCTTTGTGGAGCGTGTTCGTTCCCCCTGTGACCGCGTAATCAAAGATGTGTGTGTGTTATATTAACTGGCAGCTCTAAATTTGCACAGTGGGAATGTGAGTTTCCTCTGCAGTGGACGGGTACACCAACCAGGGCTGGCTCCTTCCTTGTGTCCAGTGCTCCTGGAATAAGCTTTGACCCACCTCAGCCATGAATGGGGTCAAGAAAGTTGATAGCACATTCTTCCTATGTCCATGTAGTTTCATCTTCCAGGCACTCCAGTTTAATCGATAATTGTAAATTGGACCCATGCTTACATGACTAGGCCTTATGGTGGACTGACTCCCCATCTAGTGCCCAATGCCCTACACAGTGATCCTGAATTAGGATTAAGCAGATTAAATAATGTTATGTTGTGTACGTTTGTACGTCGCCACATGGCACCCAGCCTTGCAGATTTCACCCTGTGACACAGCTTTGGGTTTTGCTCTTTTTCACTCAATTCCCAATCAAGGCTTCTTGTATCTGAAGAAATGTGTTTCTTTTATTAAAGCTTCTCTCTATGTGTTGACAAGCCTGGCTAAATATGGCCAGCGTGCTTCAACACATTAGCAGCACATTTGGCTGATATTTAATTAGCAGATATTCAATTCTTTATGTCTCATAATGAGTATAGACAATGGTGCTAAAAATATATATAAAAGATATTGTGACTGAAAAGCAAAACGTGATTGCCTTTCAAGCTGAATAATCGAGGGTGAAACATTAATTCATATAACACCATTAACAGTCCAGCGAGATCACTGTATAGTATAGACAAAATGATCATTCATCCACTTACTTCTAGTGTGCTTATAATGTTTCTGGCTCACAGAGAGCCAGTATATTGGGGATATATGGCAGAAATGAGTCACATTCATACACACAGTCATCTGTCCAACTTAATTCATTTTCATAATTAAGAATATGAAAAGTTTAAAAAAAAGTTAGAAGGAAGCCATTCGGTCCATCAAGCCTATCAGGTTTTCTGACATCTGAGTTGTCCCAATATCTTCATTCAGATACTTCTTAAGAGATGTCAAAGTTTCCTCTTCCACTTCACAAGTTGGTAGTTTGTTCTCACTCCCCAGTACTGTATGTGAAGGAGCAGTGCCCAGCTTTAGTCTTAAATGCACTCCCCCCTTAGTCTCCACTAGGCGTTTATGATTACATGATGAAACATTCTCATATTCACATATGTCACTTTATGGATGTGGTGATGGGTGGGGGCCAGAGTCAGTATTTATTGGAAAGAATTCTGATAGATCACATAAATCAGCTTCTGGGTATTGAATTCAGGAATTTAGGATGCACCAGCCAATCACAGAACAATCTCACAAAAACACAGACACACACACACACATCCCAATGGAGAACACAGCATCCATCCATTATGATCCTACTTTTCCAATTCATTGTCATTGTTGACTGCAACTGACCACGAATAGGGTACCCCTCCATTGCAGGACACACTTATTCATACTGGGCCAGTTTGATGTAACGGTTTGTGACAGAGCTACCTATAATGTAGTTGGTGTGTGATCATTATTCTAGTGGTGTCACATTCAGATACATTATATGCTGCTACATTAAGAATTTCTCTGTGAAGTCTCATTCCTCAAAGAGAAATACATAACAGACCCATATGTAGTGTATATAATATGAGACCATTATAAATTAACTTGTCACTGGGAACGTGAAAAGAAACTTCACACAGACAGCAAAAGAAAACTCAGGATTCAAACCAAAGACTCCATGCCACTGGGCAGAATGAGAATGAGACAGAAACAAAATGAGCAAATATAATAAAAAAAAAATGTAATATGTTCATAATTTGTGTTTATATGGTTTATACTAATCAAGACCTGTGTTTCAACAGGAGAGAGACCTACTGAAGACCTTCAAGATTCCCGTTGACACACTTGTTACCTACATGATGACCCTGGAGGATCACTATCACTCTGACGTGGCCTATCACAATAGTCTTCATGCTGCTGACGTGGCCCAGTCAACCCACATTCTTCTGTCAACTCCAGCCCTAGATGTGAGTGAACCTCTTGTGACACAAGCTGTTAGTGTGAATCTCTTATCTCACTGGCTGTTTTCAAGCAGTTTAGTTTTGGATATGCCTCAGTTTTACCCAGCAGACAAGAACATCTCCTGCCCTGAATGCTGATTCATTTGTTAGTCTGAGTTCATGCTTTTAAAATGATCGGGCTGGCATATGGATTTCTTGTAAGCGGCTTCACTGACATAATAATCCAAATATTTTTGTGAAGGCAAAACAAATTTGCCTGCTTTTGACAATCAAATGGGAATGGCTAAGTGGCCTAGAGCTAAACATTCAGCCTCTCCCACATAATCTTCCCAACTCTAAGCACGCTACGTGCCTCCTTTAAGCATGCAATCATGTCTTATCCAGATGATCATTTACTGTATAACACTAGCATTCTTGCGTGCCTTGACCTTTGCAATCATAGTGTACCTCAGGGTTGATATGTTCACCTTTGCCCTCTTGGGGTTTGGTGCTACCCCTGTTACTTCACATACTAGAGATATGAAAGACTAAATGGACAACATGGTTCCTTTTTAGGATGGGCTGCAGTTCTTAACAATTAAATTAGAAGGAATGCAGGCAATCGTGTTAAAAAAAAATATCCAGGAGCCGTCTCCTGCTTCACTGGTTCATGTTGGATTTTTCTCATTAACACAATTCTGAAAGGTGCCAACCCCCCCAAATGTTTCTAATAAAGGGAAGCACTCCAAATTTTCAGTTCAGGGCAGAAACTGTGAATACGTGAATACACATTCTGAACCGTCCCATCACTTTGAGCATGATGTAATTAATCTTTTTGAACATCTGTCTCTACAGGCCGTCTTCACTGACTTGGAGATTCTTGCTGCACTATTTGCTGCTGCCATCCATGATGTGGATCACCCGGGTGTCTCTAATCAGTTCTTAATCAACACCAGTAAGTAGTAGCTGTCCTTCAAATTCACTTAGACCAAAGAGAACATTGAATGCAGTGTGGTTATCTCCTCCTGCTTGCAGTCCAGTGCTTTTTGATATTTGAGGCCATAAATATGGGGCCATACCCATTGCTGACTGTTGTGTGACAAGTAGTGGAGCAACAATAAACCTGTGTTGCCTACAGCTCTATTCAAGAGGTTCACACTCTTTGTTTTCATGGCTGCTTGTCTCAAGAGTTGGTTGCTTAAATGATCTTGTAATACTCTTTCCATCTACCCATTTCCTAGCTCATGTGCACAATTTAGGGGTTGTGTTGCAACAGTAGCCTATTCCAGTAGCACTGGGGCAGAACCCCTGATGTAATGTGTTTCAGTGAAACTCGAGAAATGTATTTAGATCTTTGAAACAGTGTTCCCTCTGTTGCAGACTCCGAGCTGGCCCTCATGTACAATGATGAGTCTGTCCTGGAAAACCACCACCTGGCTGTGGGCTTCAAACTGCTGCAGGAAGAAAACTGTGACATCTTCCAGAACCTCAGCAAGAAGCAGCGGCAGTCCCTGAGGAAAATGGTCATCGACATGGTGCGTGTCAGCATATTTCGGAGGGCATTCCCTTACTTTTCTTTTCTAATCTCTAATCCTTTTTGTTTCCACAAGTAATTCAGTTGGTATGTAGGAGGGCAGCTTTCAACAGCAAAGAGACTGGGGCGGGTCCATCTCAGCAATTCTGACATTTGCTGTTTGCTTTGTGGAAACAGACACTGGCGCACACACACACACACACATACATATATATACTGTATATATATATATAAAACGGGGTGGCAAATTTGGAAGTAGTCCTGATTTATACTTTTAGTATATTGGTGTAGAAGGATGGTGCATACAGCCTCCCTTACCAGTTCAGGCTATTGTATGTGCTCTGGGGACATGCTGGGCATCAAAATGGGGCAACTTCAAAGTGCAACACACTTTTATTAGAAAACTGAAGATTATGTAAATATTTCAAAATACATGAAATATTCCCAATCCCCTAAATGTCTCTCTTATCTATGACAGGTTTTGGCAACTGATATGTCCAAACACATGAGCCTGCTGGCAGACTTGAAGACCATGGTGGAGACCAAAAAGGTGACGAGTTCAGGGGTACTGCTGCTCGACAACTACACCGATAGGATCCAGGTAGGCAGTGCCGATTTTCTTTACAGCTTGCTTTGACTCTTTGTGTGTCTTTGATCGAGTCGTGTTACTTTAGTTGCTTGAGAAAAGCATCACCTGAAGTTCTGTGTCTTCAGTCTCAAAGTAATCCTTTAACTTTTTTTTGTAAGGCATTAAGCGTCGTCCTGTCCTTACTTTAAAGTAAGAGTGTGGTTAATTGAGGCTAACACAAATGGGAGTGACAACATGTAGATGCTGTAGCTTTGCCACCTTAACCCTATGTAGGTTGGTGTATGAGATGGAACACACCATACAGTCTCCTCAAAGTCATATTGCTTGTCTTCACAGGTTCTTCGCAACATGGTGCATTGTGCCGACCTGAGCAATCCAACCAAGTCTCTGGAGCTCTACCGCCAGTGGACAGACAGGATCATGGAGGAGTTCTTCCACCAGGGAGATAAAGAAAGGGAGAGAGGGATGGAAATCAGCCCAATGTGTGATAAACACACCGCCTCGGTTGAAAAGTCACAGGTACGTTTGAAGCATCCTGACTGCTCACTTCATTCTTTCACAAGAAATCCATTGCTTGCATCCTAAGTTTAAACTATCGTTCAGCCCTCAGCTTCAGTAATATTTGTAAAAGCTACTGCTATTGGCCGAATCCATCTGTAAATTCTGTGTTGTTTCCTTAGCCTAAGTTATTTTTCATTCAATCGCTTTAAGAGACTGAAGCATAAAGTTCATTTTTTCGACCAGTACTCATTTAACTCTACTCTTTACAGGTGGGATTCATTGACTACATCGTTCACCCACTTTGGGAGACCTGGGCAGATCTGGTCCACCCGGATGCACAGGACATCTTGGACACGTTAGAGGACAACAGAAACTGGTATCAAAGTATGATCCCACAGAGCCCATCGCCCCCATTTTATGAGCAAGACAAAGACAATCATGGCACCGGAGAAAAATTTCAATTTGAACTCACACTAGAGGAGGAAGACTCTGAGGGAGTTGAACGAGAGGAAGACTGTCAAGGGCAGGATAGTGTCGGCAACGCCGGGTCCCAAATGGAGTCCAATGAGTACACGCTCTTGGAGGAACAGCTGGAAGGGACCCTAATCAAAATTGTGACAGAAGACGCGTCACCCGTGGACACATAGTGATGCAAGAGGATTTTGATGGGCGTTCTGTTCGCTGATTGAATGAAGGAGCAGCCTTGCACACTGGGTTGTAAAAACATGAGGCTAACTTTAGCAAGGAGAGGTTTCCTCGCACCCTTGCATTGGGAGTCGAGGGTTTGGCTGAAGTGAAAAGAGTAGGAGAAGGAGCTCTCAGGAATTTTCTGCTGAAAATCGGAACTTGACTCATTAGCGTTTTTCAAAAAAAATAAATAAATAAAAATGGAAGAGCTTGGGGCCAACTCGAAATGTTTACTGATGCAGCATGGGATTGCTGACACTACTGAGAGATTTTCTACTAAGTGACAGATCTTTTTGTAATAGAATGTTCCAAGATCGAGTATGAGCTACTGAAATGGAGGTATTTGTAAAATGAACCATTTACTTTTTCTGTAACATCTGTCTGAGGACTTGTGTGCCTTTTTTACAAAGTTGTCTTTTTAAATTTTTTTTTTATTTATTAAATACAATTTAATATTGAAACTGAAATTTAATATTCAAACATAGTTCAAAAGCAGTAGTTTTTTTTCTTCTTCTTCTTCTTCTTCTTAGACTAAGAGAAATGTCTTCCTTCCTCATGTTGGGCAATACCCGAGTATAGATGACATGGACAAACTTTCACAGTGTACTGTTTATTCCAGTCAGAAAGCAACTTCCATTTTATTGATCTACCTTTACTTCTCACCCCTGGCATAGGCAACATCTCACTGATGACATCATTTTGGAGATCCCTGTTTTTTGTTTTTTGCATAATTTATTTGCTTGGCACTGACTTGTTGCCACTAAGAGATATCACTTCATCTTCAGGGTAACGGGACCCAGACAGCCATTTAAAACTGGGACTTTTAAAAGATCGATCCTGAACTCTGCCTTATCTCAGGTGGGGTGGCGTGGGGCAAGTTACCTTTAATTCTAAAATTAGAATCAAGCCTTCGATAAATACTGAATTCTGTTTGTTCCCACCTAGATTGATTATTATTATTATTTTTGCCATGTAAATCTAACACTTAAATTACGGGTATGTGAAATGTTCACCATGGCAAACGTTTTGATTTTACTGGCTGTCATCATTTCAGCAGATGGTTTTAAGAAGACCATTGCTTGTGTCAGTATAATATTGCAAATCAACGGTTATGGTGCTGGAGCTGGATTCTCCTGGGAGGTCCAGTGTCCACCTCCTGATCCATTTCTCAATTTATATACAGTATATATTTGTTTTTTAAATTTTACGCATCAGTGAACTCCCCATTTCTAAACCTCCTGTGTGGCAGGTCCACATGTGACTAATTTTCCCCTTTAACTTCAGTAACACAAAAAAGATAAAAGGCTTTCTTTAAATGTTGCTTTAAGCTTTACGGTGCAGAGTACAGACAAGCCAAAAAAAGAGCGAAAGTCTGGACTTGTCGGTACTTTGGCCTTGATTGTGTCACACCAGAACACTAAACCTGAACGTGTACCAGCACACTTCTACTGTACGTTAGTCTTCGGAATATGTTATGGTACAGAACTACAGTGGCAATACGTCCAACTAACAAATTACCGTTGCGGTGGGGATGAACACACGAGCCCTTACAAGCCCCCGGCACATTGATACACAAGCCTGTTTCCTATTGGTTGGTTTTAGTATGTTTTAACCTTTTGAAGCATACAATTAATAATCGTGCCATCCTTTGTGTAGCACTGCACCTGAGCTTGTGTTTGTCCATTGCTGTTTATAACAGTGTATTTATTACTTTGTGTAAATAATGTAATTGTAAATTAATTTTAATTTATATGCATTTACACACTGCCTGAAAGGGGCAGCGTTTATCTGTAGAAGACTCTGGGTTAGAGTCATGTTTTCAGCAAGGATTCTTTTTTTTTTACTGCACAATATTAATATTAAGGAACCTGAACAGTTGCTGAAAGAGACATACGGAACCCATGAAATGCTCAGACAGGTTACGGATCTGTAAAATATCCTGAAATGTTAACGAAAGCTGACTACCGGCGAAATCGAGGGTAGACTCGTGTAATCTGACTGCATATTAAATTTACTACGGCCTGCTGTGTTGAACAAAACTCAATTCTGAATACACGACACAAACTTCACATATCCAACTGGCTTTAGAGATTCTAGAAAGCAATTCTCGGCTGCCGACACGTTGCGTTACGACGATTAAAGATGACACTGACGGCATGTTTCCGTTTCTCTAAACACCAATGTGAATTGATATGGACTACAAAAATGTGATCTTCTGTAATTATTGTGCTAATGTGAACTCTTTTTCTGACCAAACTTGTTAGCAGTTTTGAAAATTCGGGAATGTCAGTATAACAATGTAATCTGTGTTAAAGCTTTTGGTCCAATTTCTGTCCAAATGGTTAGTCAGAATAGCACTATCTGCATGACCAATGGGTTTGTATGTCTGTTTAACACTGCGTTGTTCCAGGTGGATATTTTAATGTTTTTTCAGACGTTTCACACAATGTATGGTATAGTATTGTATATTGTGTCCAGAAAATCTTAAAATACTTTTCTATGAAGTGATTAAATGAAAGCATGAATATACCGCCTTTGTCTGCTCTTTTCATTCATTTGGGGACTGGGCATGATGAACGGATAAAGCATTTGGCATGTTTGGAGAAGAAGGAAGATGGCCAGAGAAGATTACCATCAGGTGTTATTGTTACAATATGTGTATTGAATCCTTCCACCATGAAGCGAAAAGAAAAAGAAACTTGCAGGCCTCAAAACCACCTGCCAGAACAGGCCTTCACCTGAGGGGGGACTGACCACTGGAAGCCAAGCCCCAAACTCAACAGGCAGGCTTCACACCTGCTTAGGCCCAATAATGAGGAAAGGGCTTTTAGCCAGCAAACTGTTAAAAATCTCTTAAAATAAAAACAAAATAAAGCTCCTTTAACTAGCAGCCATACCACATGCACCTCAGAAGAGGTCGTCCACCTGAAGCTAAACATGTTCAGGCCCGGCCAGTGTTTGGATAGGAGACCATCTGTTTCAGGGGTCCTCAATCACGGTCCTGGGGGGGGCTGCAGTGGCTTTTGATCCAACACAATTGCTTAATAAGCAGCACTTTGGTTACTGCGTCACTTTAGTTGTCTCATTCTTTAAGATTTTGAACCTTTATTGCTTATTTTAGTCTTAAACAGCTGTATTCTTGTTTTTTTAATCGCTCCTAATTAGCAATGACATGCAAATGACAAAAAGAAACCAGCATTTCTCCATTTAGCTTGTTACCATTTACGCCTCTGTGTGTATTTATCATGCACTATTGAGTTTAATTAAATACTTGGAAGGAAAGTGAAGAGAAAAAAGTGAAGGACTGAGAATTACTCCTCCATTTTAGCCTTCAAGTCATTTGGATTGTATCCTTAGAAAGGGGAAGAAAATCTAAGATATGAGAATGAGCTGACATAGCAGAGTTAAAGCACTTATAGGCCATGAAATTAAATTATTGGCAAGAATTGCTTTCTAATTAAGCAACGGGGTTAGAACAAAAACCTGCAGCCACTGCGCCCTCCAGGACTGCGATTGAGGACACCTGATCTAGGAAAAGCTTGGGTTGCTGCTAGAAGAGGTGTTGGTGAGGCCAGCAGTGGATTCCAATACGATGGTTACACTGTGCTGTAAATATGGTGCCATCCTTTGAATGAGACGTAAAACTGAGGTCCTGACTCTCTGTGGTCGCCTTTCTTAAAGAGTAGGGTGTATCCCTAAATCGCCCACCATGGCCTACTCCTCCCCGAGTATCTAATTGGCTAACCATCTCTGAACACCTACCGGTCTGGAGCTGCTCAGGTTCACACCATCGTAGGGACGGTGATTCCTTTATTTGTTTGATGGAGACTTGGCCCGACTCACACCACTCACACACAGAGACACGAAATAACAGGATATCTATACTAATAAAAGGCAAAGCCCTCACTGACTGACTCACTCATCACTAATTCTCCAACTTCCTGTGTAGGTAGAAGGCTGAAATTTGGCAGGCTCATTCCTTACAGCATACTTACAAAAGTTAAGCAGGTTTAATTTCGAAATTCTACACATAACGGTCGACAACGTCCGCCATGTTGAACTTTCTTATTTATGACCCCATCTTCACGAAATTTGGTAGACGGCTTACCTGCGCTAACTGAAACCGATGTACATACTTATTTCGGTGGTATGACGCCACTGTCGGCTGCCATATTGAACTTTCCAACGGTCTTTGTTACTTATGGCCCCATCTTTAAGAAATTTGGTATGCGGGTTCCCAACGCTAACTGAATCCTACTTACGTACATATATATGTCCATTGCCTGCAGGTCGGTCACCGTGTGAGGTGGCGTTGGGTCCCCCATCCCAACGCCTCCCACGTTGTTGGCTGCCTGCCTATATAAGGCCGTCCGTCGCTCCAGCCTCTACATTCCCTTCCTTGCTTCGCCACGGGATTCACGTCTCCCTGCTGATAACAACAGCCTTTTTATTTAATCCACGGCTTCTCCGCTGTTTTATTGTTCATTTATTACGATTATAGTTATTGTGTAGGTATTTTAGACTTACTTTACATTGTTCAGTTACCCATTTCCTTTATCGTTCCAACCGTACCCCCATTAACATGTCTATCGAGGTGATCACCATCGATCAAAGAACTGTCACTTACCGAGTGGTTTCCATGCCCGGAGATGGCACCTGCCTTTCCATTCTCTGTGTTACATATTGCACGGCCATATCAGGCTCACTCTTGATATCCGGAGGAACATTGTGTCTTATGTATTAAATGACTGGGACAGGTTCAAGGTGTGGACTGATGACGGTACAGGAGATAATTATACTACACAGGAGCACTAGAAGAGTGAAATGCTTAAGCCCTTCACCTATGGTTCTGCATGTGAGTTGATGGCTGCGGCTGAATTGTTTGGTTGTCGTTTTCAAGTGTACTGAAATGGCCAAATATTTTACACCTTTCGACAACCGCCAATGCCTCTTAAACATCTTAGATTCACAGGTGACGATTCCAGTAGTGGACACTTTGATGTTTATGAATGTTTAAACTCTCAAAGGCTGGATGTGAAGTTATCGATGAAACCGGTTGTGTGCTTACAACGCTTGACAGATGCCGAATGTCACTTGAACACAAGTCCTGCAAATACTGTCATAATTGAAACAAACCATGAAACTCAAATTATGACAGCAGCAATCCAAGCTGTGAGATTTGAGACAAAATTACTGTTCACATGGCCAACTGTACGTTACATGCTCAAGAGTAAGCAGCGCAGCTTAGTCATATTACAGCGGAGAGCGAACTCACAATGTGGTATACAAAGATATCCTTAACAAATAATTATTGGTATATTTTCCCTCAGTTTAAAAAGGTTTAATTTTCTTCTTAATAAAAATTTTAAGGCAGTACTTCGCCGCTGCGAAGCGCGGGTATTTTGCTAGTAAACTAATAAAGTTGTATATTAAATGAAACAAAAGAAAATATAAGCACCAAATACCAGACAACTGTCCCTGCTCCCCACAACTGTGAACAATAAACACTAGCAACCAAGTCCATGAACTGACCTAAAGCAGAGGGAACAGGTGTCGTGGAATGAAGGAAAATAAAACGTCAATCCTGCGAGTAACTTTCTGTAAGAAATGTATGAACAGTCCTACCAGTATTCCTGATGGTGTGATCAGCGAGCGCTTCCTGCAACAATGGCGACGGTGAATCCGACTCGCTACTCACACGGCAGGCAGGCAGGCATAAGACAATCCACACATCAGTAATTCAGGAAAAAGTGATCGTCCAAGGCAGATGATACAGACGCGTGGACACAGACGTCCTGTTCTGCTCAGCCAGCTCTCTTTTAAGATTCCCGCCGGCCCCTCTTGCAGACGGTAGATCAGAGCAGATCAACCATCAGGGTTGTTTTTGCAGGGCCAGACGTGATTGTCAACGGAGAACAAACACCGGGGGACAACCCGTTAAAAAGTGAGTCGTGAATGGCGGTGAAATCTGCTTCTACGAAGGTCTCACTTACGGGGCTTCTTCTTAAAATACTCGACCCTCTCCAATTTCCTTCAGTCTGTGTGCGAAACTAAACCGTCGGGGTTCAGGGAGAGAGCAAAACAAGTTTTAAATAAAATAAAAAGCTAAAACTGCTGTTATTCGTTCGGGAGCCCAATGGAGCTGAAGTGTAATGATTGATTTGTATGCTGGAATCACAGGCACACAGACCACCACAGTTTGAGCAGGGCTTCTGTCTGCTAGGCTATCTTTGTGTCATTTTAGCCACCGCATCACTATATGGCATAACAACAGCAAACAGAGTTTAGAGAAGCACAGCGATCTATGGATTTACGTCTTAAAATACTGGGGCCATTCTTTCATGGCATGTTTGCAATTCCAGTTAGACAGTCCTGCAGTACTTCTTTACATTCCTCCCAAAGGTATCACGTCCTAGTGAGCTGAATGACTTCCGGTCTGTCACCCTGACGTCATATGTGATGAAGACCATGGAGCGGCTGCTGCTTCACCACCTGAGGCCACAGGTCTGCCGCACCCTCGACCCTCTGCAGTTTGCATACCAGGAGAAGGTGGGAACGGAGGAGGCCATCATCTATATGCTACACCGATCCCTCTTCCACTTGGACAGAGGCAGTGGTGCTGTAAGAAATATGTTTTTGGCCTTCTCTAACACCTTCAACACCATCCAACCTCTGCTCCTTAGGGACAAGCTGACAGAGATGGGAGTAGATTCATACCTTGTGGCATAGATTGTGGACTGTCTTACAGACAGACCTCAGTATGTGTCTCGGGAACTGCAGATCTGACATTGTGGTCAGCAGCACAGGAGCGCCGCAGGGGACTGTACTTTCTCTGGTCCTGTTCAGCCAACATACATCAGACTTCCAATACGACTCGGAGTCCTGCCACCTGCAAAAGTTCGCTGACGACACTGCTATTGTGGGCTGCATCAGGAGTGGGCAGGAGGAGGAGTATAGGAACCTAAACAAGGACTTTGTTAAATGGTGCGACTCAAACCACTTACACCTGAACACCAGCAAAACCAAGGAACTGGTAGTGGATTTTAGGAGGCCCAGGCCCCTCATGGACCCCGTGATCATCAGAGGTGACTGTGCAGAGAGTGCAGACCTATAAATACCTGGGAGTGCAGCTGGATGATAAACTGGACTGGACTGCCAATACTGTTGCTCTGTGTAAGAGAGGACAGAACCGACTAGACTTCCTTAGAAGGCTGGCGTCCTTCAACATCTGCAATAAGATGCTGCAGATGTTCTATCAGACGGTTGTGGCGAGCGCCATCTTCTATGCGGTGGTGTGCTGGGGAGGCAACATAAAGAAGAGGGACGCCTCATGCCTGGACAAACTGATAAGGAAGGCAGGGTCTATTGAAGGCACGGAGCTGGACAGTTTGACATCCGTGGCAGAGCGACGGGCACTGAGCAGACTCCAGTCAATCATGGAGAATCCACTGCATCCACTGAACAGAATCATCTCCAGACAGAGGAGCAGCTTCAGCGACAGACAGACTGCTGTCACCGTCCTGCTCCACTGACAGACTGAGGAGACCCCACACTATGCAACTCTTCAGTTCCATCCGGGGGGGTAAACGTTAACATTATACAAAGTTATTGTCTGTTATACCCGCCTCGCACTCCACCTTGCACTTTTTAACTTGCACTGCACTTTTATCGCTCTTTGATTAATTGTTTTTTATCAGTGTGCTGCTGCTGTAGTATGTGAGTTTCCCCTTGGGATTAATAAAGTATCTATCTATCTATCTATCTATCTATCTATCTATCTATCTATCTATCTATCTATCTATCTATCTATCTATCTATCTATCTATCTATCGTGGTCCATGGCCGGCTTTGTATCCCGGCCAATACCCCCAGGCCACCAGAGGGAGCCCTCACAGCGGCATGGAAGGTCTTTGCGCACTTTGAGCTACTGTTTGTATGAAAATGTGCTATATAAATAAATGTTGTTGTTGTTGTTGTCTCCGAACTCCAGCAGAGCCTCATGGACATTGTAGTTTTTATGGACAGCCCTGCTGGATACCATGGGGGCCACCAGGAGCCACTATAGCGAGGCTTGGGAAGTGTTATTTGCCCTATGCTCCGGAAGTACTTCCAAGTCATATAAACGGAAGGAAGGATGTACTTCTGGGTTGAGAAAAAAGGACTTTTATCTGACCCGGAAGTGATAAGGAATTATGGACTGAAGGATGAGAAACACTTCCGGGTCAGGAACTATAAAAGTACTATCGGAGCTCCAAGACGGCGAGCTGAGCTGGGTGGTAGGAGGGCAACGCGTCTGGGAGATGGAGGATTGGTTATTGTTATTGTATTGTGTTATTTATGAGTAGTGTAGAGTGGAGGGTGCTTGGTGCACTTTATTATAATAATACAAATAATTATTGTGGCACTTTTACCTGGTGCTATCTGTGGCACCTCTGCATGATAAGCACCTTTTTCCACCCTCTCAAACATATGCAGTTTTTAATGTCTGGAAAACATTTGGGATTAAGTCACTTAGAGATCTTTATATAGACAATGTCTTTGCATCCTACAAACAATTACATTCTAAATTTAACTTTCTAGCAACACATTTCTTTCACTATCTTCAAATTAGAAACTTCGTTAAACAGAACCTTCCCGATTTCCCTCACCTCCCACCTTCCTCTATGCTGGAAAAAATATTGATCAGTCTTGAGGACTCAAACAGAATTTCACTAATATATAAAAACATTTTAAAGTCGCTCCCTTTCAAAGATCCAAGAGGAGAATGGGAAAAAGATCTCTCACTCAACATCTCAGAAAAGGAGTGGAAGGCAGCCATGCACAGAATTCACTTGAGCTCCATATGCACAAATCATAGAATTATTCAACTCAAAATTATATATCGAGCGCATCTGTGTCGCTTGAAATTGTCCAAAATGTTTCCAGGGCAAGATCCAACCTGCGAACTCTGCGATCGAGCTCCAGCCTCACTGGGCCACATGTTCTGGGCCTGCACCACATTAACATCATTCTGGACCAAAATCTTTGTATGGCTGTCACAGAGCCTTGGAGTCCCAATCCCTCCTAATCCACTAACAGCTGTGTGTGGGGGGCTCACAGAGGGGCTTAAAGTGGAGAAGGACAAACAAGCTGTGATTGACTTTACTTAACTATTGGCATGTAGACTTATTTTGCTCAACTGGAAGAATCCTAACTCTCCTCTGTTAAGTCAGCGGGTAACTGATGTTTTTATATATAATACGCTACCGTGGCTGTCCGTTTGTCTGTCCAGGATGTTAAGCCAACCGTTTGACCTGAAATTTGGTACACATATACTACGTGACGTCTACTATCCACTTTCGGGGTGATGATTGACCTCTAAGGTTATTCCTCTTTTTATTTTTATTTTATTTTATTGTAGAATCAACTCTCGGCAGTGGCCAGCAGGGCAGCCATGTGGCGCATGCGTACGGGCACCGTTCTCATTCCTACCACCTTCACCGTCACTTCCCCTACCTCTTCATATCTGAAATCATTCTTGAGGCCGATTGAAGACTTAAGTGCCAGCTTAAGTGAAGAATTAAAGAAAACGTACTAAATAATTGCAGCAAAAACACTGACTTAATCAGTTTTAATGCAAAAAGATGGCGACGGAAGAAGAGACGTAGCGGGCCGCTAGGGTGGAGAGAAGAAGAGCTGCTCAGGAAACAGCAAGCCCATCAACCTCTGAGCAAACGAATGATAAACGTACAGAGAAAGAGGAGGAAAACTAGGAATACTGAAGTCAAGTATGTTCACTGTACGTTCTCGTGCAGTCCGCCGTTAACTGATCTATACTAATAAAAGGCAAAGCCCTCACTCACTCACTCACTGACTGACTGACTGACTCATCACTAATTCTCCAACTTCCCGTGTGGGTGGAAGGCTGAAATTTGGCAGGTTCATTCCTTACAGCTTCCTTACAAAAGTTGGGCAGGTTTTATATTGAAATTCTACGCGTAATGGTCATAACTGGAAGCAGTTTTTCTCCATTTACTGTAATGGAGATGAGCTTCAACGCCGTGGGGTGGAGTTTAGTGTGACATCATCACGCCTCCCACGTAATCACGCAGTACATAGAAAACCAGGAAGACCTCAAAAAAGCGCTTAAGAAAACATGCATTATATAATTGAGAAGGCAGCGAAACAATAAGAAGCGAGCGAGTGACATATACAACCATATTCATGAGTTCTGCTACTTCGGAAACAAAGTACGATGTAAACCTACACTTTAAATTAAGTTCATAGACAGGCTGCGCTGGCGTTTGTAATTTAGTGCCTGCCCATATAAGGCCGTCCGTCAGCGGCAATCCAATAGCAAACTGCCACGGGTAAATATTCACGGGTGAAGGACTGTGCTTATGGAGAGGAAGATGAGATGGTCAGGGTGGTGTTTGACACAAACTCAGCGAAACTGCGAGAGAAAGTTTTAAGTGCCAGGACTAAGGTAACATTAAATACAGCCATGGACATAGCACGAGATGGCACCAGCACAGCTGGGAACCTTCGATGCATGTACACGAGTGGCTCACGTGAACTGGCGAGTGCACAGATAAAAGCAACAGTTCCAAAGGCTGAACAAAACCGAATTACACAATTGAAAAGGCAGCAAAAATATGAAGCGTCTGATAAGCATATTCATAAATGCAGCTACTGTGGAAACAAAGCACATGGTGGAAAAAGTCAATGTCCCGCTAAAGGAAGACAGTGTAAAAAAAACCCGTGCATGCAGTGTGTCAGGTCTCAGATAAAGAAGAAGACGAGCTGTTTATTGATGCAGTAAGAAGCGAATCGATGAATGAAACCTGTCATCTTTACAGCGATTGACAAACACGGAATGTAACTTGAACACAACACATCCTACAAATACGAACCTGATTGAAAGAAATAATGATAATCAAATCCTTGATGACAGCAACACTCAGTAACACTCACAAAACAAATACTGTATATTGACAGTCATGTTACGTTATTTTTAAAATGTTCCCTTTTCTTTTTCTAGCTTTTTTAACACACTACTTCTCCGCTGAGATACGCGGGTATATATATATGTATATATATATATATATATCCCGCTCTACATACTCGAATAATGGATACTTTATTGCCATCAATGATTGTTTTGGTAAAGCCATACTCAGTGTATTCATTAGATGAGCGGTAAAAAAGTAAGGGCGAGGGGAGGATGCAGGCTGTACTGCGCGTCAACTCTATCTGAATTGCGCGATCACATTTGAAAAATATATCTTTTCAAGTTCTATTTAGTCCATATGTGTCAAACTCAAGGGCCGGGCCACATCCGCCCAGCGTGTAATTATATCCGGCCCGAGATCATTTTATATACTGTATTATTGTTATTAAAGCCGGGTATATGAAGCGCTGGTAACACAATAAACTACAGATCCCATAATGCAGCGCTTCGCGAAGCTAGAGTTATTGCGCACTGAGTTTGCACGGCGCTTTGGTGACTTTGAAGAACAAAAAAAGTCCGTCTACATGCGGCTCGAACCTTGTGCATGTTTGGTAGCACATATCTGTGTGAGAAGCTCTTCTCAGTGATAAAGACTAACAAAACAGCACACAGGAGTCGCCTCACTGATGAGCACCTGCAATCCATCCTGAGAATCTCCACAACACAGAACCTCACACCAAACAGAAACGAACCTGTGGCCAAAAAAGATGCCAGGCGTCCAGCTCTAAAATGACATATGAGCAAAGACAACTGAATGATTTGATTTGTTATTGCACGTAAGAGCGGAGTCAACCGTTTTAACAAACAGCGTATTGCACTGATCTGAAATAGCTGTGTGTGTATATATGTAGATATGTATGTAT
Organism: Polypterus senegalus; assembly: GCF_016835505.1. NCBI lineage: Eukaryota > Metazoa > Chordata > Cladistia > Polypteriformes > Polypteridae > Polypterus > Polypterus senegalus. The sequence continues at coordinate 127,900,651 of NC_053167.1, read as the reverse complement.
ATGTATATATATGTTTATATATGTGTGTGTGTATATATGTATATATATATATGTATTTGTGTGTATATATGTGTGTGTATGTATGTAGATATATATATGTATATATATATATATATATATATATATATACATATATATATATATATATATATGACAACAACACTCATCACTCACAACAGTGACAAAACAATTACATTGACAATCAGGTTACGTTATTTTCAAAATGTTTCCTTTTCTTTTTCATTGCTTCTTTAACACAGTACTTCTCCGCTGCGAAGCGCGGGTATTTTGCTAGTATTATATATTATCTGAAATTGGAAAAAATCGAATTCTCACTTAGAGGATTTGTACAAAACTTTTCCAAAACCTGGCAGGATCTCATTAATAACATTGCAGAATAAACATTTAAAGCATTGAGAAAGCAGATTCTCTTCCCTCTTTTTTGATTCTATTTATTTTTATTCATTTATTTATTTACATATTTTTACTATTATGAAAGTTTAACTGCTGGCCTAAATCTCTTTCTCATGGGTGAAGGTCAATTTGTCTCAAACCCACTTTTGTTAAACTTGACTTGCTTGTATGGAACGTTATTTGATTTTAATAAAATTAATAAAATGTTTAAAAAAAAAATTAGACAGTCCTGTTCAATTTCATTCGTTAGTTATTTGGACGTGCGGTCAAAAGGTGGATGTCGTGCTGCCTCACGTGTGAATCAACTGGTGTCATTGGACAAATGTATTGATTCAGGTGTTTTGAGCCCTGAAATCTGCATCTCCTGTGGCTCCTCTTGATCCGCTCTCTGAGCCACAGTCCTTGAAAGGCAGAGTGACACACCGTTTACTTCAAATGCAGATTTTGCAGTTCATATGTTCACAAGCATAGCTGGAGGTTGTTTCAAGTTTATATCGACTCCTTCACTGTCGACGTAACCGTAAAACAACAGCGAGCACACACAGCACCTGCGACAACACATCGTTCATGTTTTCCACTCGCCCATTGATGCCGTCGTATGCCAATGTCTAATCTGAGGCTACAGAAAGGGGTTTTCCCTTGAATAACGTTACATTTATTTTTAAAACCTGCAATGTGCTCTCCACACACGCCACACATATTGATATGTTGTGAGCACCAGGGGGCATTGCCACACCCCAAACTCCTGACACAATTGCACGGACACAAATCCCAGTTTAGCCAAAAGGCGTAATCTTAGAAATACAGCCATATGAAACAGTTTGGGAACCCCTCTCAGCCTGCATAATAATTGACTCCCCTTTTAACAGTAAAGATACCAGTGGTATGTCTTTCATTTCCTAGGAACATCGGAGTACTGCGGTGTTTTCCGAACAAAGATTTTTAGTGAAGCAGTATTTAGTTGTATGAAATAAAATCAAATGTGAAAAACTGGCTGTGCAAAAATGTGGGTCCCCTTGTGCTGATTTGAATGCCTGTCACTGCTCAATGCTGATTACTCGCAACACCAAACTTGTTGGATGAGCTCGTCAAGCCTTGAACTTCATAGACAGGTGTGTCCAATCATGAGTGGTAGAAGGTATTTAAGGTGGTCAATTACAAGTTGTGCTTCCCTTTGACTCTCCTCTGAAGAGCGACAGACAGCATGAGATCCTCAAAGCAACTCTCAAAAGATCTGAAAACAAAGATTGTTCAGTCTCATGATTTAGGGGAAGGCTACAAAAAGCCGTCTCAGAGGTTTAAACTGTCAGTTTCAACTGTAAGGAATGGAATCAGGAAATGGAAGGCCACAGGCACAGTTGCTGTTAAACCCAGCAGGTCTGGCAGGCCAAGAAAAATACAGGAGCGGCATATGAGCAGGATTGTGAGAATGGTTACAGACAACCCACAGATCACCTCCAAAGACCTGCAAGAACATCTCGCTGCAGATGGTGTATCTGTACATCGTTCTACAATTCAGCACAATTTGCACAAAGAACATCTGTATGGCAGGGTGATGAGAAAGAAGCCCTTTCTGCACTCACGCCACAAACAGAGTCGCTTGTTGTATGCCAATGCTCATTTAGACAAGTCAGATTCATTTTGGAACAAAGTGCTTTGGACTGTTCAGACAAAAATTGAGTTATTCGGTCAGAACAAAAAGCACTTTGCATGGCGGAAGAAGAACACCACATTCCAAGAAAAACACCTGCTACCTCCTGTCAGATTTGGTGGAGGTTCCATCAAGCTGTGGGGCTGTGTCGCTAGTTCAGGGACTGGGGTCCTTGTTAACGTCGAGGGTCAGATGAATTCAATGCAATACCAACAAATTCTTCAGGATAATGTTCAAGGATCAGACACAAAGTTGAAGTTACACAGGGGTTGGAAATTCCAACAAGACAATGAGCCAAAACACAGTTCGAAATCTACAAAGGCATTCATGCTGAGGCGAAGTACAATGTTCTGGAATGGCCGTCACAGTCCCCGAATATCATTGAAAATCTATGGGATGATTTGAAGCAGACTGTCCATGCTTGGCAGCCATCAAATTGAACTGAACTGAAGAGATTTTCTATGAAGAATGGGGTCAAAAATACCAACATCCAGAATGCAGACACTCATCAAATGCTATAGGAGAACAGCGTCTAGAGGCGTCTGTTATATTTACAAAAGGAGGCTCAACTAAGTATTGATGTCATATCTCTGTTGGGGTGCTCAAATGTATGCACCTCTTTAATTTTGTTATGATGCATATTGCATATTTTCTGTTAATCCAATAAACTTAATGTCACTCCTGAAATCCTACTGTTTCCATAAGGCATGTCATATATTAAAAGGAAGTTGCTACTTTGAAAGCTCAGCCAATGAGAAACAAAAATCCAAAGATTAAGAGGGGTCCCTAAACTTTTTCATATGACTGCATATGGTCTTGAGCATATTAGAGCCATATTTTCTTGTTCTTTTGGGTCAGTAGTGGTGTACATCTTAGAATTCGGACATGGACGCCTTCAGAGTTTACTATCCGCCTTACTGTGGAAACTAAAACCTCAGTGCCTGCTGCCACCAAGTCTTGCTGCAGGTCTTTTGCAGTCACTTGAGGGTTTTTGGCCACCTGCCACCTCAGAAAATCTGCTGGCAGCTGTTGACAGGTAAAGTAGCCAGTGTTCTTTTAACTCTGAACTTGCAAACTATGTGCCCGATGGTTTCTCTAGGAACATTCAGTGCCTTTGATATCTTTTTGTATCCTTGTCCTTGTTTGTGCAATGCAACCATCTCTTCTCGTAACTTTCTGGACAATTCTATCGACCACCCAACATTTCTGACATGCAGTGAAACGTCACTGTGAAAATAACCAGTCCAGATATTTGATGTGTTCCCCCTCAAGCACACCTGATGCCACTAATAATGCCCTGGATTAGCGGTACCAGGTGTGCTTGAGACAACACCTGATTTGCAAATGTGTGCTCTTATGGGGGATTCTACTTAGGGGATTGAACAATTTTGAGACTGCAGTAGTCATTAAAAGTTGCACTTTGTGTTGAAATTGCAGAAACCACTTGTAATATTAGTTGTGTTCAGGTCAGGTCAGGTTGGGAAGCATGCACTGGTGCAGCACCCATCACATAACTATACAGTTTGGGATCCCAGTTGGCAACCCCCGCCAGGTAGATAGGTGGTCCAGTCCTACCTCCTGGAAATGACCCTCTATCTGCCGCAGCCAGGTGTTACATGAGCAGCCCCTTGGCCTGGTCCAGACACTCGGGTCCTCGACAATGAGGGTCCTGTGAGCCGAATCACCCTCAGAGAATCACGCCACATGGTCATAGTACTGTAACTGACGCTCCCTCACAATGCAGGTCATGTGCCTCATTCGGGACTCCATGAGCAACACAAAGTCAAACCAGCGGTACCCAAGGATTACCGAAGAGACATGCATGAAGGAGTCCAGTCTTCGTCCTTTTGCATAGATATCAGGAGCGCTACACACCCCTTTACAGTGACCTCATGACCCCCATGCTCTCCCAATCCGTCTACTGACTTCATAAGAAGACTCACCAGAGACATGAATGTCACTGCCAAGGTAAGTAAACTGCTTGACAAGGTTGACACCTTCTCTGCTGATGGCCGTGCCCAAGAGGTCATTAAAGGCCTGGATCTTGGTTTTTATCAGGACACTCGCAAGCCCAGACACTCAGACTCCTCACTCAGTCTCTTGAGAGCCCCGATCAGAGCCTCCATCGACTCAGTGAAGATCACAGCGTCGCCAACAAAGTCAAGATCAGTGAATTTCTCTTCACCAACAGATGCCCACATCCGCTGGACACCACAACCCTGCCCAACACCCAGTCCATGCAAATATCGAACAGGGTAGGATTTTTCACTGAGATATTGCACAGGTGTTGAATGAGCACAGGGTTGGGAAGGCTGCAGGGATCTGTGGTATCCGGAGTGAACTTCTCCAGGCTGGTGGTATGGCTGTCCTCCTGGCATTGCAAGCAATCTTTGCTTCCATTTGGGAGACTAGCGTCATCCTAATGGACTGGAAAATGGGACTGGTCAGCTCTATCTGGAAAGGAAAGAGTGATCACCTGGATTGCAGCAACTACAGGGGGGTAACACTGCTCTTGGTGCCAGGTAAAGTCCTAGCTAGTGTCGTCCTCAATAGGATCCGTGATCAGAGTTGTTTGGTTTTATGACTAAAAAGTCTACCATTGGCCACATCCTGGCACTGAGGGTTCTCATGGAACGCAAACACGAATATCAGCAGAGTTTCGATTTTCGTAAAGCGTTCAACTCAGTTGATTGAGCTGTCCGTGGGACATCCTGAGACTTCACAGGATCCCCTTAAAAGTTGCTGGATATCATAGCTGGCCTGTCCAGTGGTACTGCGAGTGCTGTGTAGAGTGCAGGCAGACCCTCTTCCTTTTTCAACCAATGGATTCTGGGGTCCGTCAGGGGTCTGTTCTTGCTCCTACTCTGTTCAGCTAGTTGTATTGAGCTATTTAAATTGTCCTCATTTGATTTGATTATTGCAAACAGCTGAAAGTTTGCAAATTTTGCCAATATCCCTAATTTGCAATGGGGTTTGGGTGCAACTGTACAAGCGACTTACAGTTCCTAGATAATCAAAACCTAACAGCTCCCATCAGACAACAGAAATTCACCAAACACGAGGGTCTTCAAACACCTTCTTAAACACATTTAGGGAGTCATATAGAATGAAGGTGGGCAGCCCACTCCAACAGCCAGGAGCTCCAACGACAAGAGTCTGGACTGAGATTTGATACCATGCAGAGGTGGCATCACTAGATGCCATTCATCAGCAGACACGAGTGGTCATGAAGGAACAGAGGACCTCACTAGTGTCTCCATATATTTAGGTGTAAGCACCAAGGAATGAACAAGTTGGGTAGGAAGAGTTTGGAAGTTCTTGCTCTCTGTTATCTCAGGACTTCTCAGTGTCAAATCGGTCCCACTCACAGTTGCATGAAATGTGGAAAATGAGATTGAAAACTTTTCTAAATGAGAAAGTTCAATTTTTGATTTTTAATACATTTACAACCCTGAAAACATGTTTTTCGGGTGTCATTATGGATTATTGAGTGAAAATGGAAGGGTAAAAATGTCAAAATGAAATGTAGAACACAACAACGTGTGCAGAAAGCAAAGGGTTTCTGAAGACCTTCTGAATCCACTGCATGTTGGACTGAATGGCCCGTATGCTTGTAGCAAAGTACTTCACGGGTTCACCACCACCACCTCCACCTCTCTACAGTTTCTCTGGATGTGAATTCACATGAAAGACGAATTTGTCGACAATTAAAAAAAGATTCAGATTGGTGCAGGCTGAACCTCACGACAGGTGCACCTCCTGGCTTGTGTGGAACCTAAGATTATTTGATGACTAATGCATGGTGATTCTGCTTCCTCCTCCTCCTCACTGAGTCCCTATGTGTGCCTCACCAGAACTCTGTTCATTTGGAATAAGTGCCCAACTCATCTTGAAATATGAGAAACGAGAGGTGACCATTCAGTCCATCAAATTCACTTACATAGCTAATAGCTATGCTGTCCAAATATCTTCTCCAGATTCTTCTTAAGGGTTCTCAAGGTTTCTGCTTCAACTTCATGTCTCTAATTTGCTCCAGAGGCCCACAGCTCTTTGTGTAAAGAAGTCCTTCCTGCACTTCCGGTTAATGTCCACTGATGTCCTCAAGTTCCTGATTCACCGTTATGTTGAAAGAATTCTGCTGGATCAGCTTCATCGCTGCCTTTGAGGATTTTGAAAACCTTCATTAGGTCGCCACGCCGTCTCCTCTGCTTGAGACTGAATAGGTTTAATTCTCCGAGTCTGTCACAGTAGAACACGCCCTCAAATCCCATGATGCACTTGGGCACTCTCCCCTGCACAGCTTCAAGCTGGCATTGTGGTGTCCACACTACAATCCATTAACATGGTGATGGAGATACAGTGAGGCAACAGCAGGCGTTTCTAGACAGAGAAGTCACGGAGCTCCTTCAGCACTCCTGTACTCTTAGTGTGTTTCCTGCCCACAGCAATTTATTTCTTTCTATCCTTTGTCGCTGTCAGATAGGCCAGCTCGTCTCACAAGCTCATCTTGAAATTTGACAAATTTAGAGGAGACCATTCAGTCCATCGGGCCTGTTTGTTAGCTGATAGCTAAGCTGCCCTGATATCTCCTCCAGGTCCTTCTTAAAGGTCATCACGGTTTCTACTTCATCTCCACATCTCAGTAGTTTGGTCCAACAACTCTTTACAAAGAAGTCCTTCCTGGCTTCAGTCTTAAATGCCCTTCCTGTTAATTCCTCCTGAAGTCCTCGAGTATGTGATTCACCCTTAAGCTGATAGAATGTCACTGGATCAACTTTAATCAGTGACTTTGGAGGATTTTGAAGACCTTCATTAGGTCCCCACGCCGTCTCCTCTGCTTGAGACTAAACAGGTATAATTCTCCGAGTCTGTCAGAATAGGACGCACCCTGATATCCCATGATGCACCTCGTTGTTCTCCTCAGCACACCTTCATGTGCTGTTATATCTTTCTTGCAATGTGGTGACCAGAACACTCCTGAAGTGGCCTCACTAGTGCATTATATAGTCTGAGCATAACATCCCTCGATTTATATTCAACAGCTTTTATGATATAACCTAACACTTGATTTGTCTTTTTGGAGCTTCTGTGTCAATGCTTAGATGATGAAAATGTTGTGTCAACCTCTTCGTCTTCTTCCAGCTGCTCCTGTTAGGGGTTGCCACAGTGGATCATCTAAAATTGTTGCCCCCCCTAAATCTTACAAAGACCTGATGAACTTCTATTACTGCCTTTGCTGAAGCTCGGCCATTAGACAGTGTCAGAAAGCCCACCTCATGCCCAGCTGGGCACTCCTGATGACAACTCTGAACAACACTGCCTGGCGTTTCTTCTGGCATTTACCTAAACAGCTCCAAGACCAGAAGGTATCACTGACATAACAGAAGGCAATTTGTCTTCATAGCTGAAGTAGCAGCCTTCCTATTAACTAAAGACTGGATGATCACAGTTACATGTCTTTGGACTGAAAAGACAGAAAAATCAAAAACCCAAAAGTAATGCTCGACTTTAGTGTCAGTTGGCATGGTGGCATGGTGGCATAGTAGCTCCAGAATGTACAACTCCAGTCCTGGCCTGACTGCTCTCTGTATAAAGTTTGCACTTTCTCCATCTGTTCATATGGGTGGTCTTTTCCCATGTCCAGTTTTTCCTCAAGGTTCAAAGATGGGCAGTTCATGGACACCAGTGGGTGTGTTGGTGCCCAGCAATAGACTGGCACATTCCCAGCAGTTGGATTCTGCCTATTAGCCGATGCTTTGTTGATTGATCAGTCCATCCATGCCCCCGGAATGGACTAAGCAGGTAAATTTACCGAATGAATAAACAAATGACTGAGTAATCAAAAGAAGCGGGCGCCCGACTGTGGAATTGCGAGCTCCCATCGTACGGGAATTTCTGCTTATTTATTTTAGCAAAAAAACAAAAAAAAATTGCAGGTTGACATAATGAATGGCATGCTATACGGGCTGCCAGTGTCAACTCATCCCCTTCAGAACGTGGCATGTCAGTAGCTGCCCCCCATTAACTGCCTTGCACCGGTTCCCCAACGGCCCCTCCCCCACCGAGGAGTCAGGCATACTTTTCCACCTTGGCTGCAAATTGCTCGTTGCCGGGAGACGAGGAGTTTGTTTACAAAACAGTCAAAGGCGACGCGGCCTGCCAAACCCCAATCACGCAACCCAAACCACAGGTGGGCCACCAGATGGGTTCTCAGATAGACTCCGGAGATAATGCGATTACCGTCTCCTCTGCTGTACGGTATGCCACTTTGAAAAGGCGAGCGAGGGGGTGGTGGGGGGGTTCTGCCGGACTCTGTGAGACGCCCCGTAGCTCTCCGAAGAGTATCACATGACGGATAGTTGCTCCGGGGCAGCCATTCCTTTGGAGTAACTTGATTTGAGGCACCTTTAGAAAAGTGTTGGGCTCAATAAATTATGACAGTCAATAATCCCTGATCTTTTCCTTGGTCTATTTTTGCGCTGGGTAAATAAGGGCTGCTGATTTGAAAGGTGACGGCCACACAAGAGGGTCTTATAACAATGAAGCCGCACAATCCTGAGATATTTAGAAGAAAATAAGGGGGAGGTAGAGACCCTCCACCACCCACAAGCAGGGCTGTCACATATAAAAACTTTTTTTATGACAATGGCAGATCAGCATTGAGCCACAGCTGCTCCCGCGTTTATTCTCATCCAGTGCTGCTCTCTTGACATTGACGTGCCGTAGATGAGGCAGGCAGGTCTGAGAACGCGGAGATCATTATTAGTATTATTATTTAACCAACAACATTTATTTATATAGCACATTTTCATACAAACAGTAGCTCAAAGTGCTTTACATAATGAAGAATAGAAAAATAAAAGACATAATAAGAAAACAAAATAAATCAACATTAATTAACATAGAATAAGAGTAAGGTCCAATGGCCAGGGGGGACAGAAAAAACAAAAAAAAGAAAACTCCAGACGGCTGGAGAAAAAAATAAAATCTGCAGGGATTCCAGACCAAGAGACCGCCCAGTCCCCTCTGGGCAATCTTCACAAGACTGACATTTATTTGCAGATATGATCAGCTTTATAGTAAAATTAAAAGTAATACTTGCACTAGATAAGGAAACACATGCCTCAGTTTTGGATTCATTCTTTAGCCCCAGTTTCACCACTGGCATTATGCCGACACCATCTTTTTGACCTTGAATGTTAAAATTTACAATAAAATAGAACCAGATCCCCTAAAAAATATAAAATGTAAACAACATAATAGCATAAAACTTTGAACAACAATTAATTGAATAGAATCCGATTGTAAGTCAACATCCTTAGCTTTATTCTTCCTTTGGAAGCGACTTTCTACAGGATCAAAGCCTCTTTCTTTAGCTCCAAATACAGCCCAAGATGGGGTCTCGGCTGTATAGTCTTCAGCAGTGAAGGTTTTTAATCCATTGCTCTTCTCAAACTCCTTCATTAACTCATGGAACCTTTCATGATTTATCCATGTCCTCCACTTCCCTTCAACTTCAAACTTTCTGTGAGCAATCAGGAGACAATTTGAGTGTTCATGTTCAGATGCAATTTCATAGTCTGGCAACAGGTCTGCAAGTTGCCGAACGAAGTAGAGAACTGACGCCTTTATCCCAGGGGACACGCCACGTTTGGCTACCTCTCTTTTGTTATTCCAGTTGGAGCTCAGAGAGGTGAAGTGACTTGCTGATGGTCACTTAGTGTCAGTGGTGGGACTCAGGATTTGAAGGCCAAAAGCTCAACCACTACGTCTAAACTGTGGAATGGTCTTCCTGCTTCCATAAGAGATGCCCCCTCAGTCTCAGCCTTTAAATCCCGGCTGAAGACTCACTATTTCAGTTTATCACACCCTGACTAGAGCTGCTGATTAACTGTACAGACTGCATCTCTGTTGTTAGTCATTAGCACTATAACATAAGTAACATGATTATTATATTTGAATACTAACCCTCACCTATTCTGTTTCTTTTCTCGGTACCAAAATGTGGCCATTGGTGCCACATCCCACCTGCCAAGTTGTTTGCCTGCCTACGGTAAAGTCATCCCTGATGGAGGATCACAGGAATCATGGGAAAGAGGGGTCCTTTCATCGGAACAACGTTTCAGCCGTGGCATGGCCAAATGGGGAGGCAGCTAGATGGATGAGGTCTCCAGGACTCTAAAAATATCCAAACCTAATTATGTCATATCATCTACTGTTAAACCGTACTTCTAAAATTTGTATTATTATGCTGTATTAAGGAATTGTTCTGTTCTGTATATTGTATTGTATTGACCCCCTACTTTTGACACCCACTGCACGCCCAACCTACCTGGAAAAGGTCTCTCTTTGAACTGCCTTTCCCGAGGTTTCTTCCATTTTTCCCTACAAGGTCTTTATTGGGAGTTTTTCCTTGTCTTCTCAGAGAGTCAAGGCTGGGGGGCTGTCAAAAGGCAGGGCCTGTTAAAGCCCATTGCGGCACTTCCTGTGTGATTTTGGGCTATACAAAAATAAACTGTATTGTATTGTATTGTATTGTACGTCACACTAAGATCTATTAACATTGTGATGGAGACGTAGTGAGGTGACAGCAGCATTTTATATACAGTGACATCGCTAAGGTCCTTCAGCACTCCTGTACCTTTCATGCGTTTTCTGCCTGTGGCAATTTATTTGATTTTATCCTTTGTTATTGTCAGTCCAAAGCCTTAACCAGTACACCACACCGTGTGCCAACCATCGTCTTATATAATACGCTACCATGGCTGTCCATTTGTCTGACCAGGATTTTAAATCACCTGTCGCTCGCAAACCGTTTGACTTATTGACCTGAAATTTGGTACACATATACTACGTGACGTCTACTGTCCACTTTTGGGGTGATGATTGACTTCGAAAGGTTATTCCTCCTTTTATTTTTATTTTATTTTATTATAGAATCAACTCTTGGGAACAGGGTGGCTGTGAGGCGCATTCATACGGGCGCCGTTCTCATCCCTACCACCTTCGCCGTCACTTCCCATACCTCTTCATATCTTAAATCATTCTTGAGGCAGATTGAAGACTTAAGTGCCAGCTCAAGTGTAAAATTAAGGAAAACGTGCCAAGTAATTGCAACAAATCAGTTTTAATGCGAAAAGATGCCAACGAAAGAAGAGAAGAAGCGGACCACTAGGGTAGAGAAGAGAAGAGCTGTTAGGAAGCAGCAAGCGCATCAACCTCTGAGCACATGAATTATAAACGTAGAGATAAAGAGGAAGAAAACTAGGAATGGTCAAGTCAAGTGGATTCAGTGCACGTTATCGTGCAGTCCGCTGTTACTGGTATTTTACATTTGCCGATGATCCTGTGGTTACAAAGCGAGGGTAGCAGTATGGCTTTCCTAGTCAAACCCTTCATGGTGCAGCAACCTGACTTGGGGTCACACCGGCGGACACCTCCACAGCTCACGTGCCACCAGGTGACCGTTTGAGGAACATCACAGAAGCATGGAACACATGCAGACTGCGTGTCCTGGAATGGTATTTAAACCTGGGATCGGGAGATGCATAAAGCCATGTGAAAAAGTAAGTGCACCCCATGACTTTTTTTTTTAAAACCATATGTGGAAATTTCAAAATTTGATTTTCATTTTAAACAGTACAGCTAGATGAAGATAATGTGAGTCAGTCGTTTTCTAACCTAACCATTTGTAGTCCTAACAGGGTGATGTCTAAAGGTAATGTCATTTAAAAAAAAAAGATGACAATTTAAAATTGCAAAAATGTATTCATCCAAAAATGCACAATCATGCCATTTTCGTAAGTCAGTCCACCCTTGGCTCTGACAGATAGTATTGTATGGAAGATTATCTGGGCCAAAACCAACTGTAATTCAATGTGTTAACTACACTTACCGGCCACTTTATTAGGTACACCCTGCTAGTCCCCGGTTGGACCCCCTTTTGCTGTAATTCTTGGTGTCACAGATTCAACAAAGTGCTGGAAACATTCTTCAGAGATGTTGCTCCATATTGACATGATAGCATCACACAGTTGGTGCAGATTTGCTGGCTGCACGTCCATGAGGTGAATCTCCCGTTCCAGCACATCCCAAAGCTGCTGTGCTGGATTGACATCTGGTGACTGTGGAGGCCATTTAAGCCCAGTGAGTTTATTGTTATGTTCAAGAAAACAGTTTGAGATGATCTGAGCTTGGTCACATGGCAAGTCACCCTGCTGGAAGGAGCCATCAGACGATGAGGACACTGCGGTCATAAGGGTTTGTTTCCTGCCTTGTGCCCTGTGTTGGCTGGGATTGGCTCCAGCAGACCCCCGTGACCCTGTAGTTAGGATATAGCGGGTTGGATAATGGATGGATGGATATACAGTCATATGAAAAAAGTTTGGGAACCCCTCTTAATCTTTGGATTTTTGCTTATCATTGGCTGAGCTTTCAAAGTAGCAACTTCCTTTTAATATACGACATGCCTTATGGACACAGTAGGATTTCAGCAGTGACATCAAGTTTATTGGATTAACAAAAAATATGCAATATGCATCATAACAAAATTAGACAGGTGGGCACCCAAACAGAGATATGACATCAATACTTAGTTGAGCCTCCATTTGTAAATATAACAGACGCCTCTAGATGCCTCCTATAGCCTTTGATGAGTGTCTGCATTTTGATGGAGGTCTTTCTGACCATTCTTCATACAAAATCTCTCCAGTTCAGTTCAATGTGATGGATAGCCTGCTTCAAATCACCCCACAGATTTTCGATGATATTCAAGTCAGTGGACTGTGACAGCCATTCCAGAACATTGTACTTCTCCCTCTGCATGAATGCCTTTGTTGATTTCGAACTGCGTTTTAGCTCATTGTCTTGTTGGAATATCCAACCCCTGTGTAACTTCAACTTTGTGACTGATCCTTGAACATTATCCTGAAGAATTTGTTGATATTGGGTTGAATTCATCCGACCCTCGACTTTAACAAGGGCTCCAGTCCCTGAACTAGCCACACAGCCCCACAGCATGATGGAACCTCCACCAAATTTGACAGCAGGTAGCAGGTGTTTTTCTTGGAATGCGGTGTTCTTCTTCTGCCATGCAAAGTGCTTTTTGTTCTGACCAAATAACTCAATTTTTGTCTCATCAGTCCAAAGCACTTTGTTCCAAAATTAATCTGACTTGTCTAAATGAGCATTGGCATACAACAAGCGACTCTGTTTGTGACGTGAGTGCAGAAAGGGCTTCTTTCTCATCACCCTGCCATACAGATGTTTTTTGTGCAGATTGTGCTGAATTGTAGAACGATGTACAGATACACCATCTGCAGTGAGATGTTCTTGCAGGTCTTTAGAGGTGATCTGTGGGTTGTCTGTAACCATTCTCACAATCCTGCTCATATGCCGCTCCTGTATTTTTCTTGGCCTGCCAGACCTGCTGGGTTTAACAGCAACTGTGCCTGTGGCCTTCCATTTCCTGATTCCATTCTTTACAGTTGAAACTGACAGTTCAGACCTCTGAGAGCTTTTTGTAGCCTTCCCCTAAACCATCATACTGAACAATCTTTGGAGAGTTGCTTTGAGGATCTCATGCTGTCTGTCGCTCTTCAGAGGAGAGTCAAAGGGAAGCACAACTTGTAATTGACCACCTTAAATACCTTCTACCACTCATGATTGGACACACCTGTCTATGAAGGCTTGACGAGCTCATCCAACCAATTTGGTGTTGCAAGTAATCAGCATTGAGCAGTGACAGGCATTCAAATCAGCACAAGGGGACCCACATTTTTGCACAGCCAGTTTTTCACATTTGATTTCATTTTATACAACTAAATACTGCTTCACTAAAAATCTTTGTTTGGAAAACACCACAGTGCTCAGATGTTCCTAGGAAATGAAAGACATGCCACTGGTATCTTTATTGTTGAATGGAGAGTCAATTATTATGCAGGCTGAGAGGGGTTCCCAAACTTTTTCATATGACTGTAAATGACTGATAGCTTTTCATTATGGCATACAATTTTTTCACGACAGTAATACAGAAGTGTTTCTCTTTCAATTTGTGTCCACAAATCGCCTGTGATAACTAAAAGTACTAGTAGTTTATTTGTACAGCGCCCTTCACAGACAAAAGGTCACAGAGCACTGAACAGCAAATACAATAGAAATATAACAATTAAAACAAAACATAAACAAAACCAATAAAAACAATAAATAAACAAACTGGAACTGTTCAGCACTGATTCAAAGCTTGCTTAAAAAGAAATGTTTTAGTTGTTTTTTAAAAGAATCAACAGACTCGACTCCACGCAGACCACAGGGCAGGCTCTTCCATAGTCTTGGTGCCACGGACTGAAAGGCGTTTTTAGCCGAGACAACGAGAGGGCCCTGTTGCCCAGATCTGAGAGTCCGACAAGCCTGTATGGCGTTGGAGCAGGCTGGTTAGGTACTCAGGGGCCTGTCCATGCAAAGCTCTGAAGGTAAGTACTAAAACTTTAAAATGAATTCTAGAAAACACTGGGAGCCAGTGCAGTGTGTGCAGAATGGGGGTGATGTGATCACTCCGGCTAGCTGGCGCGAGTGAGGAGCCTCAACTAACTGAAGGTGTGAGAGAGACGACTTGCTCGAACCCGTATAGAGAGCGTTACAGTAACCAAGCATGAATGAACAAGCATCTCCAATTCTGATTTTGAAACGGCATTTCTTAGTTTTGAGAGATTTCTTAAATGAAAGAAACACGAGCGGCAGACTGACCTTACATATTCATCAAGCGTCAGGGACTGGTCAGAAATAACCCCGAGGTTACGTAAACTTGACTTAATAACAGGAGAGACAGAAGATAATTTTAAACTGATCTCAGAATGAAGAACAGGAGGAACAACAATTAGCACCTCAGTCTTTCCTGAATTCAACTGCAGGTAATTACTACTCAGCCAGTCGTTAACCTGAGACAGACAATCAACCAAAGTGACCAAAGTATTCATTTGTTTAGGCTTAAATGAAAAATAAAGCTGTATATCATCTGCATATAGATGATACGAGATGTCCTTAAAAGAGTTAAGAACCTGTGATAGAGGAAGAATATATAAAGAGAAAAGTCCAGGTCCAAGAACCGAGCCCAGTGGCACTCCACATGTCAAAGGAGCAGAGTCGGATGAAAAGCCAGCCACACCGACTGAGAAACTCCTAATCGACAAATAAGAGGAGAAGCCGTCCGAAGCCGAGCCAGAGACACCTACCAGCTCTAATCTATTAATTGAGGGCCGATGGTCCACCGTATCAAAAGCAAACAAACGCATTGTATTTCATTTAGTGGCTGCTCCTCACGTGTTTCGGTTCGATTCAAGACCACGTGTAACTCTTGCTTAAACTAGATGGAATCACATGACCAATCAGTGTTGAAACAGTTGGGGTCAGAGGTGGTCCATCACAAGTGTGATCATCCAGTGCTAAAGAGTTGATAAGGCGGGCGATCTGCCATCTCATTAAACAGGTTGTGATGTAAATGATGATTTCGTTGTCTACCATATCCATGGCCTTATCTTATTATATCATTATATTATTATATTATTATTGATATATCCAATATAAAATAATATATATTATATTATATAATATATATAATATAATATATATATTATATTATATTATAATAATATAATATAATATAATATTATATTATTATCTTATTATATCCAGGGGGGGCTGACAGTGCTCTAGCCACAGGGGCCCGGAGCAGGATGAGTAGATATTATGCACAAACACAACGTATGAACAGAAAGCAAGAATTGATCCTACAGCGTTGAATGTCAACTTCAGCATAAAATATTTTGAAAACTAAAAACAATATCAAAAAAAGTTTCAGATAAAAACTTTCTACATACATTTTCTACAACTTTTTCGCTTTGACATTTTACGAATCCAAATAAAATGTAGACCTTTTAAATGTTTGAAGCGTCGTACGAGATGCAGATCACATGGCACGGCAGCAGCAGCAGCTGATCGAGCAAAGAGGAGGTAAAAAATATATTTGTTTCCCATTGTATCACCATTTAGAGTGGGTTTCAGAGGGGCGACTGAGTCTCTTTGGGGTACGTTCAGCCCCCCTCTTCACAACGCGAGTGGCAGAGATGCAAAGTGGTTGGCGAGCGAAGTGAGCAGGGGGCAAACCCCCTAGTACAGTAATAAAACAGTAATAATAGAGGTAAATGATATATATTACTCTTAGGAATACAACAAAATCAGTCCACTGAGGCTCACGTGATCGTTCTTGTCTTGGTCATGTCAGTGTCCCGTTTAGTCGTCCACTGAGAGTGAGTGCGGCACTGCCAGGCGTAAGACAATCCTCAAAATCTAAAATAAAATGTTATGGTTTATTATTGTTTATATTTTGAACTAGCTGTCCCCCGTGGCTCGGCCCGCATAGTAGTGAAACAGGACAAACTTTAAAAATCAATAAACAAACTGGTATCGCTAGCTAAGTGGAGGCGAGGTCCACTCCAAAACGTGGCCAGAGGAAGACTGATTTGAATGGAAACTGGCATACAGAGATTATATACAGTCAATTAAGCTTAATTGGGCCCAAATCTCAAGGAACGAAAACCAAACTAATAAACTAATACATCATTTAAATGCTTAATGGGACAACATCCCACTTAATTGGGACAGTAGCAGACGCGTGCTGCCAGTCGGTCATCTATTGTTGCCCCATCAAAGAAGCACAAGTAAGTTTGGCTAGTACAATCTTGTAGCGCTGCCACATGAATATAATATGTTTTCAGCTGTCGATCGGGTGTTGTAGGGAAGAAGCTTACATCTGGAGATTGACAGCGGTGCCCCAGAGGTGGAACTTCCGGTTTTAATGTTTTCTTTCGGGAGTCATTTGCATAAAGCGCACCGTTTTAAAGAGGAGAAAAAGAAAAAAAAGGAGAATCGGAGACAAAAAAAAGCAGATCAGTTGCTCCACTGGCCATACAAGACGTCTAGGAGCTCCTACAGTTCTGTCAGAAGGTGGAAGGTATTCTTTTGATCGGGGAATCAAATGTTCTGCTAATTCCTACGGACTCGAGGTGAGCTATTTCAAAGGACTTATATTGTATCATGGCGCAAGACTGACTGTATGTCTTTTATGATGAAGAGGTGATTGTGCTAGTAGACTCCTCGTTTGGCCTGCCAGTGTAGAAGAAAAATTTTTTATTAGCATAAGAGAATAGCAAATTAGCATATAAAGTCATAAAAAGTAATTAAAAGCTTCTAAAACATTAGATTAAGCATAAATTAGAATATTGAAGCAAATACGATAGGTCTAGCAAATAGTTAACTAAAAATCAGTTATATTGCATTATTTTATAGGCTTACATTAAAATTTCCAAAGTAAAGAAAAGAACAGCTAATTGACACAAACAGACCAGTTTTGGACAGGATAAGAATTTGAGAACACCTGTGATTCAAGGCTAGGAAGAGATAACATAGAGAAGAGGCCTCTGGAACCAGCTGGGTTGCTGAATCAGCAGAAAGGCTTTTACTATAAGTAGGGTCACACTGACCTAATGCATGAAGAGAAAATCTTAGTAAATGCAGGCATTAGCAAAAATATTATAAGAATATATTAGCAATTAACTTTAGTGTAGAAATTAAGACAAATCAAGCAATGATGAAATGAAAGCACATGCTATACTTCTTTTTAATTAAAGCTTAAGCTTCAGGTCACTATTGTAAAAAGTTTGGAAGGCTTAAGAGAGGAAACGATGAGAGGAAAACCCATATATGGAATTGGAGCCTTGGCCAGTTAGAGAAAATGGGAACAGAATAGAAAGATAACACATTCCATAAGGGGGCCAGTAATAGGAAAGTAAGGAGATAATAAGGGTTCCCATGGAAACTCAAGGTCTGGTCAGACAGGAGTAAAAAAAGGGAGTCAGAGAAGAGGTTGGGAGGAAACCATCCACCCAGTCTTTGACCAATCAGAACAAGCCAAACAGACACCAAGAGGAACAATGGACAGTAAACCAGGTGCAGAATGAGCTAATTGAATGAGCCAAAATGATAAGAAATTGTTATAAAAACTTCAATGGTTGTAATGATCAGGGCTCAATCTCATTCGGCTGAATTGGGTTGAGTCCGTGTTGTTGATTTATTGCAATAAATTCTTAAAACTCTGTCTGTCTATCTCGAGTCCTAATAGCTTTTATTTTTAGGTAAAAAGCCTTCTGATGATGAATTTTTCGCCACGACACCAGCAGTTGCGGGACAGAACAGTGGTCATCTGTGGATCTATTTATCATCTCTGGAAGGGGAACTGGGGGAATTAATATTGTTATTGTGTAAATGTATGTATATATTTAAAATATTGAAAGAAAATTATTTATTGTTTAATTTAATGTGGAATTCACTTAATTGGGGAAGCCGCTTAATTGGGCCAAAACGTCCAAGTCCTAATGTGTCCTAATTAACAGGAATTGACTGTACAGTATACAGCAACAACAACATTTATTTATATAGCACATTTTCATACACACAGTAGCTCAAAGTGCTTTACATAATGAAGAACAGAAAAATAAAAGACACAGTAAGAAAATAAAATAAGTCAACATTAATTAACATAGAATAAGAGTAAGGTCCAATGGCCAGGGGGGACAGAAAAAAAAAAAACTCCAGACGGCTGGAGAAAAAAATAAAATCTGCAGGGATTCCAGACCATGATACCACCCAGTCCCCTCTGGGCAATCTACCTAACATAAATGAAACAGTCCTGTTTGGATTTAGGATTCTCACGGAAGGGCTTGATGATGATGGTCACGTAGACTTCTGCCTTTTAATCCATCCATCATTGTTGGAGCATCATGAAGCTTTGAGTAGGTGGAGCTGGCCACCACAAAGAAACCGGAAAAAGAAACAGAAGAGAGAGTAGGGGTCAGTACGGATTTTAGAGCCACCATGAATAGTTGTTATGATGAATTGAACATACAGAGTATCAGGATTAAGTTAAAGTGAAGTTATATTATAAGTAATGAGTTTTCAGCAGGGGTGGCACGGTGGCGCAGTGGTAGCGCTGCTGCCTCGCAGTTAGGAGACCCGGGTTCGCTTCCCAGGTCCTCCCTGTGTGGAGTTTGCATGTTCTCCCCGTGTCTGCGTAGGTTTCCTCCCACAGTCCAAAGACATGCAGGTTAGGTGGATTGGTGATTCTAAATTGGCCCTAGTGTGTGCTTGGTGTGTGGATGTGTTTGTGTGTGTCCTGCGGTGGGTTGGCACCCTGCCCGGGATTGTTTCCTGCCTTGTGCCCTGTGTTGGCTGGGATTGGCTCCAGCAGACCCCCGTGACCCTGTGTTTGGATTCAGCGGGTTAGGAAATGGTGGTGGTGGTGGTGGAGTTTTCAGCAGTGTTTTAAAGTGCTCCACTGTATCAGCCTGGCGAATTCCTGTTGGCAGGATATTCCAGATTTTAGGTGCATAACAGCAGAAGGCCGCCTCACCACTTCTTTTAAGTTTTGTTCTTGGAATTCTAAGGAGACACTAATTTGAGGATCTGCGGTTACGATTTGGAATATAACGTGTCAGACATTCCGATATATAAGATGGAGCGAGATTATTTAAGGCTTTATAAACCATAAGCAGTATTTTAAAGTCAATCCTGAATGACACAGTCAACCAGTGTAGTGACATCAAAACTGGAGAAATGTGCTCGGATTTTCTTTTCCTAGTTAAGAGTCTAGCAGCTGCATTCTGCACTTGTTGCAAGTGATTTATATCTTTTTTGGGTAGTCCTGAGAGGAGTGCGTTACAGTAATCTAGTCGACTGAAAACAAACGCGTGAACTAATTTCTCAGCATCTTTCAATGATATAAGAGGTCTAACTTTTGCTATGTTTCTTAGGTGAAAAAATGCTGTCCTAGTGATCTGATTAATATGTGATTTAAAATTCAGATTACAGTCAACAATTACCCCTAAGCTTTTTACATCCGTCTTGACTTTTAATTCTAATGTATCCAGTTTATTTCTAATAGCCTCATTGTATCCATTATTGCCAATATATATGGGGGCACCAAAATATTTTAGACCTCTAAAGGTCTTAATCTGTCCCTGAGTACAATGCACGAGGAGCAGCGGCTAAGCAGTATGCTTTGCTTTTAGTTATGAGACACAATCTGTAGACTTGTGTCAACATGAAAAATGCTTTTGTAATGCATGTTAAACTAGCATGAAAATTGAATAATTTGGTTGGTCATGTTTTCAGTAATGACACGATCAAACCAGGCCAAAATGAGATGCACTCCATGGATATGCTTTGCATTGCATGAACACGCTGGACTGCATTTCATTTTGCCACAAAAAATTGTCCATAGGATTGCCCCCTCAAGTCGGCGTTTCCTATAACCGTCTTAGCAGTCTCTGACATCAACTCGGACAAAGTTTTCCCACTTCCTCCATGTAGAATGGAAGAGATAATCTGACAAAGGCAGTGTGGTGATACAGTTAAGGCTTTCGACGTCAAACCCTGAAGTTGTGGGTTCCAATCCCACTACTGCCACCAGGGGCTTCATGTGTACCGCCGTGTATAAAACTCACACCATAACATGGCGTAAGCACAAAAGCGGGAATGTGTGTACGCACAGAAAAATCCAGATGCAGGAATATGTGCGTACACAAACTTCCGTGTTCTTCCAATACATAAATCCCGATCAGCGTGAAAAGTAACACACGTGCATGCGCCTGCTGTCCCGCCTCAACTCCTCCTAGAATTACACCTCTTTGAATATGTAAATCAATATTAATAGCCCTTAAGCTCAGCGTTCTGTGAAAAGACAATGGCAAAACCACGAGGAAAAATAGAACAATTTCAGCGAATACCAAGTGGAGACAAAGAAAAACGTACTATTTGTTGGTTTAAACAGTGGTATAAACAAGAAAAGGAGGCTGATCGACTGACATAGCGTGTCAGAGAAACTCGAAAGCTCACGTTCACAAAGTCGCACAGTGCCCAAAATAAAAAAGAAGTCACATATCAAAGTCGCCGTGAAAAGGCGAGTCGTAGCCACCGTCTGAGTGTCATATGAAAGCTTATTAGGCTACAGGGAAAAAAAAGGCACACAGTGGGGAAAAAGCAGGAAATGTCAATTTTAATCACGAAATTTCCACTTTAATCACGTAGTTTATTTGGTCATTAAAGTAAAACATCATAAACGTTATCTTAAAATCATTTAATTTACTAGTTTCTCAAATTACATCGTAATTAAAATAGCACATTAAATGCTTTGTTTTGTATTTGATCTTCTATGTGCTCTATGTGTGTGAATCACTACGTGCTTTCTCTTCCTCCAACTGGACACAGAATCCATTACATTCGTGATATTACTGCTCTCTGAATAACTAAAATACTGAGATGTATACGTGATATCATTTTTATGATGATAGGAGTTAAAGCACGTTATTAAACATGAGTTTCACGGCGCAGTGATTGTGTATGACCTCAGATGAAATACTTTATTGCAGCAGTACCGTCTCTTTCAAACGTACTAACCTCCAATTCCTGTCCTTCCTTTTCTTTCTCCAAGTAACCGATCGCCACACAATCAGCTCTGTAATAGACGTTAAGCCATCTGTACGCTTATAACGCCGATTCTTCAAAACATGGAACATTGAAATATCTTCGTAGTACGTGTTGTGGAACTGGCCCCAGACACAGACAGACGGGCATCGTTGTTTACCCAACACACGTTTATTTACAAGGAAAATATTTACAATTGTTTTAGTGCACGTCCCAGTGCCTCCAGCACCGATCCCCCAAAGTCCAGGCCTCACAGTCACCAAATGCCTTCCTTCTGGCCGCCTCCACTCCTCTCTCCGAGCTCCGTCCTCTTCCACCCGACTCTTGCTGATGAATGAAGGGAGGCGGCCCCTTAAATACCAGCCCGGATGGGCTCCAGCTGCTTCCCGGTAATCTTCTGCGGACACACCCCCATGTGGCGGAAGTGCCGGCTGCGCACCCGGAAGCCCTCCGGGTGTTCCCAGTCTTCTTCTCCCCAGCACTTCCGGGTGCTGAGGTCCAGGGTTCTTCAGGCACTGGGGAGCAGCCTGGCCCCCAAAACAACCAGGATGGTCGCCCCCTTGTGGTCTGGAGGAGGCACAAGCCCTCCTCCGGTCCTCCTGGGCGTCCTGGCTGGGCTCCACCCCCACAGTGTTTAATTATTCTGTCCTTCATGCCAATCCCAGTGAAGCATACAGTGCGAGGCATACAGGAACAATCCATGAGCGGAGCGCCAGATCCTTGCTAGCGTTGTGACATCGTGTCCTTTAATTATTAACAATACAGATTATTTAAATGAAGTTAGTTTTATCTATATAATATAATCAACATATTTTGCTGCATTTCATCTTAAAAATGATATCGTCATCATATGTAAATACACTCTTTATAAAGTGGCGCAGGTTGTGCGATATTATAACTGTAGTGCAAGTTTACAGTGAGGTGATTGTACTTATAAGTACAAAAAGTTCTACAAAGAGCACTTGATGGACTGATGGAGTGCGTTTAGAGTCCTTGGGATGAAACTGTTTCTGAACCGCGAGGTCCGTACAGGAAAGGCTCTGAAGCGTTTGCCGTGTGAGAGCAGTTCAATAGACAGCATGGCTGAGGCAGCGTGTGCTTGATGCTGTGTACCGATAATTCTCTTTCCAATCACCTGTTGTACAGCTGTGATTCACACTCAGATACAATGATATAAATACTCCGAGTGGTGCAGTGAGAGTAATATGGAAAAAGATGATCCGCTGTGGCAACCCTAATGGGAGCAGCTGAAAGAAGAAGAAGAAGGTGCAGTGAGAGTGTTCTGTCTTTTACTTACTCACCGAAAAGATGGTGGTTCGTGAGGGCTTTTATGCCAAAATAAGGAGCAGCAGACCTTTTAGGTAACAACAAACAACAGCTTTTTATTTTGATTCCACCATCAGCACCCAGCATACCTTGTTCACATAACAAAGTTCCCATCCCACTTTTTCAGACCAATCACAAACAGAACATTTGCATTCTGGGGTTCTGTGTTCAGACACCACAGAGAGTGACAACGTTAAAGCAGTTATGGTATTTAGAATAGTTTGGCCATTCTGTGGACCATTATATTGTTACTGGTTAATTACAATCACATGCATTAAACTAATAAACAATATGCGTTTAATTTCACTGTATTTATAAAGCCGCGTCTATAATGTGGATCTGAAACAGAACTATAAACCACGCGGGAACAATAGTACTGCTTTGATGCTGGGTGCCGCCAGTCTGCAAAACCGAGTGGAGAACTAGCGTACCACAGGGTATGAGGTACCGCGGAAATCTGCATGGCTTTACGCCAAGTTTAGGTTTTATACATCACGATTTGAACCTGGAAACGTTCGCACTGTTTATACATGAGGCCCCAGGTGACGATGAGCCACTAACTTTACCTGACTGTGCTTGAACTGAAAAATCAAACAATCGTATCTCTTAAAAGTTGTAAGTCACCTCAGAGAACAGCGTCAGACAAATAATAAGTAAATACAAACCCCACATGTACATTTTGTAGTCCGTTGTATAATCTAAACGACCATTAATGTCAATTAGACGATCTCATGAAATGATTTTCCGTTTTTAACATGCATGAACATTTTAAGGTTTGATCTTCATGTAAGCAGTATCTAGAGATAAAGGTGATATAATAAGGCAAGCATCACACCACATTTACATTTTGTAGCCCATTGTATAATTTAAAAAATATAAATGTAAAGTTCACATGTGGAAAAAGTAAGAACGCCCCTCCATTTATCACCACCTCAAACAGCTAAAATTAAAATCGCATGCAGATCTTTAGAACGCCATAGCAGAAGATCTTGTCTGACCCTGTCCTCTTATTTAAACCTGAGACATTTCATTTGGTTTGCTCTTTGTTGTTGAAGCGTGTGTTATCACTATGAAAAGATCCAAACAGCTCTCTGAGGCCTTCAGAAAGAAGGATCTGGACCTCTATGAATCTGGCAAGGGATTTTAAAAGATCTCCAAACAACTGGAACTCAATCAGTCCACTGTCTGGAAGAGTGGAGAAGATTTCAAACAACTGGCCAGGCCAGGCCGCCCCAGCACACCCATCACGAGAGCATAAAGCTTGATGCTGATAGAAGTCTATAAGAACATTAAGATTTCACCCTGTGTCCTACAAGTCTCTCTCCTGCTACTGTTGATTTCAAGGCAAACAAGTCTACCATTAGAAAGAGGCAGGGGTGTTGAACCATGTTAGCCATTATGGATGTAGTGAGAAGGCAAGCAAATTGACTTCTCACTACATTAGAAAAAGGCCAAATAAATTAGATCTGCTTGGGAGGTTTCCCAGGAGGAAATCTTTGCAGGTCACAAAGATATCAGTGAATATTTACCCACAAACACCTAGGCAAAGACCAAGACTTCTGGAACAACATGACAGGACGAGACAGACCAGGCAAAGATTTAGGCATTTGACCACAGTAGCAGAAGCCTTCTGACGAAAATCAAAGACCTCATTTGACCAAAAGAACCTGATAGCAACTGTAAAGTATGGTGGTGGAAATGTTCTGGTTTGGGGCTACTTTGCTGCATCATGGCCTAGGTAGCTCACCATCCCAGAATCCAATGTGAATTCTTCATGTTGCCAAAGAATGCTTGAGAGTAATGTGAGACCACCTGTTAGAAGACTGAACCGCAAACAAGAGTGGTCCTTGTAACATGACATTAACCCTAAACATACCAAAAAATCCACCAAGGAATGGCTGAGAAGAAAGGAATAGCCAAGTCGAAGCCCAGATCTGAATCCCATCGAGAAGCTGTGGGAGGATTTGAAAGGGGCTTTGCATGCAAGACGCCTCAAACACCACACAGCTGAGGAAACTCTGCGTGGAGGAGTGGGGACAACATTCTATCAGTTGATGTCAGAGACTGATAGGCAATTAGAGGAAATGTCCCCAGGCCCTCCGCCAGGGGGGGACAAACGGGACTCTGGTCCGGGGCCCTAATGGACCTTCACGCTTAATTTCTTTTTATGCTGATGTGCGCGTAGATATATATATTCAGACAATTATTCAAATTACATGTAATAGAAAAGTTAAATCATTTAGCTTACAACAATACAAGTGAGTGTTTTAATAGCCGCACGCTCCACGCAAGTAGATATCGTGCTCGTGTCGTGTGAAGTACGCTTGTCAAAGGGGTCCGACAGCGGCACGCATCTCAAAGACAAAGGAGAGCTGACGCCGACGTCCTTGAGCTTGACGTTGAGTAGTATGTTTGTTGTACAGGGAATACGTGGATAATGGATTGACTTCGCGCTGTAATTGAATACTTCCGTTTCACACACACAGGCGCTGTTCTGTCTCAGACAACAGCGATATTGTTGTGCACTATTGTGGATGTTGACGTGTATGGTGTAGCAGAAGTCCGTCTCCGTAGTTTGATAATTCATTTGCTTGGGTGTTTATTGTTGCTTTTAAAGCAGTGACGAGTGTGCGTTGGTTTTGTGTGTATCACTAAAGATTCTGGATCACCCGGATTTTTTGAAAACTTTGAAGTTTGATACAGCAAGTTACCATACTGATTGTACACCATGTAGATAACCCTGACCGTTAGTATATATTAAAATGTTCAGATGTTACTCCTGTTCATTGCATTGGTATAATTGTACCGTTACACGTTAGATAATACATAGGCCTATCTCATTAATGTATTGGTTCAATTCCGCTACGAGCTTCCGTTAGCACTGGCTTTCCTTCTCGCAGTCAAACTTTGATGTGTAGAGAAGGTTTAACTCATCAAGTATAGTATTCATAAATGCAGCATTGTCGCTGTCGGATAAACTACATTTTGATCATTTTGTATACGTATTTGAAGGTCTTGGCATGTGGGGACCCAGGGGAAGGCAGAGGGGCCCGTACATACCCAGTTGTCTGGGGCCCAAATATTTCTGGCGGTGGGCCTGAATGTCCCCCATAAGATAACAATACCTGCTAGAGAAGCCAAGGGGGCACTTATTTTATCACAGATGGAAATGGCACATGTAAAAAAGAAAAAAAAAAAAATCACAGGGTGTACTTACTTTTTCACACGACTGTAAATGGAAGTAGTTTGTCACTGATGGGATGACAGACTGAGAGGTACCACATGTTACTTGCTCTGTGACTAATAATAAGCTCACCTATGAAGGGCACGACAAAGGGCAGCAAGGATCAAAGTCATTTGAGAGGAGGTTTGCTCGAGGCTTTCCTGTTGGTTAAGAACCAAATCCCCCAAAAACAAGACTTGTGCTGAGCCTCGTCCTGTTTTGGCCAATGCAGCGATGGCAGAGCGTTCCTGTTTAGTTCACTGTGACATGAAAACAGAAGCTAGTCACAGTGACAATCTTCAAACGGATATGCTTCGTGGTGCGAGTCCATGATAATACATTTGGCGACAAGGATGAGATTTGCACTGTGGGTGAGTGGAGTGAAGTGGTGACACTGAACAGAAGAGATGGGGGCTGTCAGAGAGAGAGAGACATTAACTGACAACACTGGGAAGTGTTCGGCTCGCAGTGCTTAGTGATGGTCTCTGCATGGCTCACTAAAGGAGTTGCTCCTATTAGCTCACACTGTACAGAGACCACTTCTGAGCCAGATGTTGCAGGTTCACCACTGACCACCTTGCCACAACGTAATTCTTCAAACTAAGATGCTTTGTGCTGCGAGTCCATGATAATACACTTGGTGATGAGGATAGGATTTACAAAGTGGGTGGGTGGAGTGTAGCGGTGACTCTGCACAGAAAACATGGGGCCTGACAAAGCAGGAACTGCTCCACTCGTCGTGTTCAGTGATGGTCACATCGTGGCCGAGTAAAGGAGTTTCTACTGTTAGCTCACACTGTACGGCGACCACTTCTGAGCCCGATGTTGCAGGTTCACCACTCACCAGCAGTTTACAAATCTTCAGACCGAGATGCTCTATGGTGGGAGTCCACAGCAATTCACTGTAGTGGTGACGCTGTACAGAACAAGTGGGGGATGGCAGAGCTGCAGAGAGACATCAATGGCCATCACCAGGAAACACTCTACTTGCGAGGGTCTCTGTTTGGCTGACTAAAAGAGTTTCTCCTGTTAGCTCACACCGTAAAAAGACCACTTCTGAGCTAGATTTTACAGGTTAACGACTGACCACCGGGAATTTACCACTGCGCAAATATTCCAACCGAGATGCTTCGTGTTGTGAGTCCACAATATACATTTGGTGGCGAGGATGGGATTTGTAATGTACTGTAGGTGGGATAGAGTGTAGTGGAGCCGCTGCACAGAGAAAGTAGGGGCTGACACAGAGAGAGAGCACGATCAACTGCAATCACCAAGAAACGCTCTGCTCGCAATATTCAGTGAGGGTCTCCACATGGCTGACTAAAGCAGTTGCTCCTATTAGCTCACACTGTACAGAGACCACTTCTGAGCCAGATGTTGCAGGTTCACCACTGACCACCAGCAGTTTACCACTGCGCAAGTCTTACAACTGGGATGCTTTGTGCTGTGAATCCACGATATACATTTGGTGGCGAGGATGGGATCTGTAATGTAGGTGGGTTAGAGTGTAGTGGAGACGCTGTGCAGGGAAGGAGGGGGCTGAAACAGAAAGAGATCAGTGGACGTCACCAGGAGACACTTTGCTCGATACACTCCATAAACTTATAAAGACCAGTAACGGCACATTGCACGTTACACTTGACTTGAGCATTCATAGTTGCTATGCTGCTTCCTGAGCAGCTCTTCTTTTCTCCACCCTAGCGGCTCGCTTCTTCTCTTCTTTCGTTGGCATCTTTTCGGATTAAAACGGATTAAGTCCGTGTTTGTGTTGCAATTACTTAGTACGTTTTTCTTAATTTTTCACTTAAACTGGCACTTAAGTCTTCAGTCTGCCTCAAGAATGATTTAAGATTTGAAGAGGTAGGGGAAGTGATGGCGAAGGTGGTAGGGATGAGTACGGCGCCCATAAAGATGCGACGCACGACCATCCTGCTGTGCACTGCAGAGAGTTGATTCTATAATCAAATAAAATACAAATAAAAAGAGGAATAACCTTGGAGGCCAATCATGACCCTGAAAGCGGATAGTAGACGCCATGTAGTATATGTGTGCCAAATTTCTGGTCAACAGACAGCCACGGTAGCGTATTATATAAGAAGATTTACTGGAAGCCAAATACCTCCAGTTGTGCCCTCCTTTACTTTATGGGCTCCAATAATTCACTTGGTGTGGAGTGACGTATTTTTCAGTCATTCTGGCATGTCTCCAGTTTTTGTTGTAAAGAGTGACTAATTTAAATCTTTTTTTGTTGCTACTGTAACCTATTTTTGTTTTTAAACCACACATTGCTTTTTATTTTAGTCTTGTCTGATCTTTAATGCGTTCCCTGTGAAAGGCACTATATTAATCTTCGCCATCACTGCATCTTTCCAGCATATATAGTGCCAAGGTGTCATGTGAAGAGCAGCTGCTCCCAATATGGAAAGGGTGAAAATAATCAGCATGGAGTGAATGCCAGCTGCGGGATTGGGAAAAGTGCAAATATTGTACGTGACGCTGGCAAATTTTAATTTTAGCATTTAATACGTCAAGTTTCCTGCAGCTTACCAAGTAACACATGGAAGTTATTTTTACGCTGATGACTCTAAACTTGCCCAGTGTCTGGGCGTTGTATGTGAGTAGGCCCTGTGATGGTCTGCGTTGGTTTCTGCGTTGCACCCGCTGCTGATGGTATAGACTGCAGTTCCTCCAGTCCCTGAATTAGATTAGATTAGATAAGGGTGGCATGACCTCAATTTAGATGTGTAGGCAGTTAACTCTCAACGGGGTTTAAGAGTTTCTTTTAATTAAATACACTTCCACAATCCTAACATTGTAGAGTCTCTTTTTGACTCTGTTTGAAATGCACATTTTTGAAAGCTACATATGACTTGGTGAAGCCTTCCATTGCAAAGCTCTGCTACCCACAATGAGTGATGCAGCATACAAGATGCCGAACGGTTCCCATTATGGAGTTTGTCAAGAAACTCTCAGTCTGTCTCAGAGTTGCTCAGTACACTTGCCATTTAGTTTCAGGACAGTTTAGTGCTCATCTTCAGCTCGGCATGAAGCTCTCAGTATGAAGTCACTCAAGATATCCGCCCTCTAGTGGTAGAACAGTGTAGTGCTTATCTTCAACTTATTATGAAGCTCTCACAGTGTCCCCATGGTCACTCAATATGTCCACCCTCTAGTGGTAGGACAGTGTAGTGCTCATCTACACCTTGACATGAAGCTCTCAATATTAAATCATTCAATATGTCCAATCTCCAGTGGTGGTGCAGTGTAGTGTTCATCTTCATCTCAGTGTGAAGCTCACAGAATGAATTTACTCAATATGTCCGCTCTCTGAAAGTGGTAGGAAAGTGTAGCGCTCATCTCCACCTTGACGTGAAGCTCTCAATATTAAATCATTGAATATGTCTCTAGTGGTAGAGGAGTGTAGCGCTCATCTCCACCATGACGTGAAGCTCTCAATATTGAGTCATTGAATATGTCTCTAGTGGTAGAGG
Source organism: Polypterus senegalus (assembly GCF_016835505.1). Classification (NCBI taxonomy): domain Eukaryota; kingdom Metazoa; phylum Chordata; class Cladistia; order Polypteriformes; family Polypteridae; genus Polypterus; species Polypterus senegalus. The sequence continues at coordinate 127,871,013 of NC_053167.1, read as the reverse complement.
AGTGTAGCGCTCATGTCCATCTTGACGTGAAGCTTTCAATATTAAATCATTACATATGTCCGCTCTCTAGTGGTAGAGGAGTGTAGCGCTCATCTCCACCTTGACGTGAAGCTCTCAATATTAAATCATTGAATATGTCTACTCTCTAGTGGTAGGACACTGTAGTGCTCATGTCCACATTGACGTGAAGCTCTCAATATTGAGTCATTCAGTATGTCCAATCTCCTGTGGTAGTGCAGTGTAGTGTTCATCTTCATCTCAGTGTGAAGCTCACAGAATGAATTTACTCAATATGTCCGCTCTCTAGTGGTAGGACAGCGTAGTGCTCATCATCACCTTGACGTGAAGCTCTCAATATTGAGTCATTCAATACGTCCTCTCTCTAGTGGTAGGACAGCGTAGTGCTCATCTGCACCTTGACATGAAGCTCTCCTTATAGAGTCATTCAATATGTCCAATCTCCAGTTGTAGTGCAGTGCAGTGTTCATCTTCAGCTTAGCGTGAAGCTCACAGAATGAATTTACCTAATATGTCCGCTCTCTAGTGGTAGGACAGCGTAGTGCTCATCATCACCTTGACGTGAAGCTCTCAATATTGAGTCATTCAATATGTCCGCTCTCTAGTGGTAGGACAGTGTAGTGCTCATCTCCACCTTGATGTGAAGCTCTCCATATAGAGTCATTCAATATGTCCAATCTCCAGTTGTAGGACAGTGTAGTGTTCATCTTCAGCTTAGCGTGAAGCTCACAGAATGAATTTACTTAATATGTCCGCTCTCTAGTGGTAGGACAGCGTAGTGCTCATCATCACCTTGACGTGAAGCTCTCAATATTGAGTCATTCAATATGTCCGCTTTCTAGTTATAGGCCAGTGTAGCGATCATCTTCAGCTTGATTTGAAGTCTCAGAGTGACCCAGGTCATGCAATACATCTGGCCTCTAGTGGCAGGACAAGGTAGTGCTTCTCTTCAGCTTGGAGTGTAGCATTCAATATGTCTGCCCTCTAGTGGTAGAGCAGTGAAGTGCTGATCTTCAACTTGTCATGAAGCTCTCCGTTTGAGTGTTGCCCTTAATTCACTCAATATGTCTGCCCACTAGTGGTAGGTTAGCATAGTGCTCATCTTCTCTTTGGTGCAAAGTTTTCTGTGTGGCTGTGGGTCACTCAATATGTGCACTTTCAAATGGTAAGGACAGTGCAGTTGTTGTGAACAGCTGCATGTGAACCTCAGTGTGGTTCCATGGTCACTCATCATTCCTGACCTTTAGTTGAAGGACAGTGTAGTTCTCGACTACAGGTGGGCTGAAACTCTCAGTTTGCCCACCCAAGTCCCTCAGCACACCTAACCTCCAACCGTAGGACAGTGTAGTGCTTCCATACAGTGCTATGAAAGGATGCCTCCCATAGGCCCTATTTGTTTCTGAATTTTCACTTTGTCATCAAAGGCTGATGGCTTTCCTCTCCACTGTGATAAGTTCATCCCAACTATCTACACCAAGTATTGCTAGGGTGCCGCTGGTAGCCAACGAGTTTAAATCCACACACCTACATTTCGTATGTTGGCCCCGTGATGTCCAGCCTTAAAGACATGAATGAATGGATTTTAAATTGCAGTTGTATAAAGTGGACATCACTGGCTTATGGTTTTCCTCACCTTTGTGGTAAGGTCACCAAGATTGTCTAGGCCAGCAGTTCCCAAACTGTGTGCTGCAAAATATTCCAATATTAGACAGCTTTTACAACCATAACAAATCCAAAAATAATTCCAAATATATAAAAATAATAAAACCACCGTTACAATAACAACATCCAGCCCTTTTTCTAAGTTAAATATTCCTCCGGCGCTATGATCGGTTTACTCATAATAAATGATGCGCCACTGACGAGACCGAATACTATCGTTTTGAGAACAGACCCGAATGAACGCATCCTGACGTCAGGCAACAATCGTAGATGCGCATGGATATGAATTGACTTCTGCAGAAGAAGAAAATCTTATTGAACCGTCTTGTGACAATACGCTCAAGGTAACAGTTGACGTCCTGACCGCTGCTAAGTAGTAAAGCTCAGCCAATCTTAATTCCTTTTGCGACATCATATTTATGCAAACAACATGGAGCAGGAAAGTGTGATTGTGAGATTTGAAAAGATATGTAGCGAACAACAGGCTCATCCGTTTTACTAATCATTCCCATCAATTCATTGTTTGTGATTTTCGTGATGTTTGTTGTTACATTTTTTTCAAATTAAAGATTATTGCTGGTTCTTAACAAGCGTAAAAAGAAAATAAATTACTTTGACTTGAATAAATTACAATGCTTGAAAACATCAACAAATATTTAATTTGAAACAGTCAGTCATCATAGTTAACTAATTCGGAAAACTGGCCTTTTTTCAAGCATATGGTGTACCTCAGAGAAGAGCTGATTAAAAATTATTCTAAACATTTGTTACAATTCGTGTTTACTTTCCATCCATCCATTTTCCAACCCGTTGAATCCGAACACAGGGTCACGGGGGTCTGCTGGAGTCAATCCCAGCCAACACAGGGCGCAAGGCAGGAACCAGTCCCGGGCAGGGCGCCAGCCCACCTCAGGGCACACACACACCCACACCAAGCACACACTTGGGACAATTTAGAATCGCCAATCCACCTAACCTGCATGTCTTCGGACTGTGGGAGGAAAACAATGCAGACACGGGGAGAACAGGCAAACTCCATGCAGGGAGGACCTGGGAAGCGAACCCGGGTCTCCTAACTGTGAGGGCGTGTTTACTTTTTTTATAGTTAATTGCGATAAGCCACCAACTGTGCACTGCAATTGTCAGATAGGTATTATAGAACTGTAAACTATACTATGGTTTAACATGGGGCGCCATGGAAAAATCTTGAAACATTAAGTGCGTCGTGAACAGAAAAAGTTTGGGAACCGCTGATCTAGACCAAAGAGCTCTAGGGTGTCCCTGACTTTAACAGGACTTGTCTTTGAGGTCTATTCATCTCCATTTCTTCTGTGCTCACTTTGCACCAATGTTGAGAAGATCAGGCCATGCAACCCAACCGACTCACCAGTCCTACTCATGTAGATTCCCCAAAATAACATCAAGTTGAGATTTAAAGTCCCACACTCTTCCACACTAATTGACAATTTCTTCCATCTGTCTGTAGTCTTTTGTATACAGTATATTCTAACATAAGCTGTCCTCTCAATGGATAATTTTGGTCCTGAGATGCCCAGGCTCAAAGACTTATGGGAATGAATTTTGAAATCCAATTATATCAGGTGGACATCAATGGCTCATGGTTTTCCTCTCCATTGGTCAAGGCCACCAAGATTATCAAGACCAATGGGATCTAAGGTATCCCTTGTGGTCACTGAATTTAATGGGACTTGTCGTTGACTTCTACACATCTCCATTTCTTCTGTGCTCACTTTGCAACAATGTTGACAAGAACAGGCCATGTAGTCCAATCGAGTCGCCAGTCCTACTTGGCAAGTTGGTTCTTTGTAATATTCTAACCTATACTGTCCTCTCATTGGATAATATTGGTCCTGAGATGTCCAGCCTCAAAGACATGTGGGGATGGATTTCTGAATTGCAATTGTATGAGGTGGACATGTGGCCTCGTCAATGAGCAATGCCTGATCTTCAAGCCTGTGAATGAGATTCCCTTTATTCCTTGTGTGCTGAATCCTTGGGAAGACCATAGATAGATAGATAGATAGATAGATAGATAGATAGATAGATAGATAGATAGATAGATAGATAGATAGATAGATAGAATAAAAAAATTCTAAACATTTGACAACAACTGTAGAGGATGTCAGGTGAGTATTTATAAGATAATGGCTGCCAGATAGGATTAAGGTGGAAGTGACGTCATCATCAGTGACTGGAAGTGACGTCTTCCTTGGAGGCCAGAAGTGACGTCATCATCAGGGGACCGGAAGTAACGTCATCATCGGAGGTCGGAAGTGATGTCATCAGAATTGGACCGGAAGTGACATCATCACCCAAAGCCGGAAGTGAAGTTGCCATTTTCTGAGATGTGAGTTATTACAGATATGTTTGGTTTATTGGTCTTCTTTGGATCTATAATATTAGAAAGAGAGGCATCAATACCATAAAACAACCCCCCATCTGTTGATAAATCACTCACCTGTGGGTTTGTTGGCTGTCTCCTAAGCGCACGTGTGTGACAATAGATACTTTATTAATCCCAAGTGGAAATTCACATAATCCAGCAGCAGTATACTGATACAAAAAAAAAAAAGAAAATATTAAATTAAAGAGTACTAAAAAGGCATGTAAAAATAGACAATAACTTTGAATAATTTTAGCGTTTACCCCCCCGGGTGAATGGTGTGGGACTATGACTTGTCCACTTATTATCAGTTGTGACCTTCATTTGCATAGTCTTAGTGAGTCAGAGGCAGTTGGCAGCGCACTCCTGTGAATCCAGTCACCTAATGTGACATACCCAGTGTCTCACTCCAACTAGTCCACAACTCGGTCTGCTAAAATCAAACCATTAGTTGGAGGGTCACCTAGTAAATGCTCATCCGGAAGTACAATGCATAGCATCTAGTGACAAGGACTAAGATAGCTCGTCTGCCAGATGTCTTGTGTTTTATATACTAAACAGAATGGAAAAAAGAAAAATGGGCGGAGAGAGCTGCTGAACGAACTGCAGGAGTTACCCCCCTTGTACTGCACGGGCTCAGTCAAGGAAACAAGGACGTCACAAACAGAAGAGGAGCTTGTCTGTCTGATGTCTCGTGTTTGCCATACCATAACAGAATGGAAAAAAAGAAAAGGGGCGGAATTTGCTGCAGCTGTTAACCCTTTGTTCTGCACCAGTTGCGTCAGGAAACACATCATTGGCTGTCAGAAAAAGGGGCGGGCACGACTGCTCTGGAAGGTTGATGTTCGGTTGGTGAAAGTGACACGTGCTGCGTTCTTCAGTCGTGTAATTTGATGTGGTGCAGTGACAAGATTAGCAACTGCATTTGGGAATCCTGACATACCCTGTGCTTCTGCTTTGTTATTATTATAGAAGAGAAAAATTTATATATTAGCATAAATAGCCATAAAAGTAATTAAAAGCTTCTGAAATATTAGATTAAGCATAAATGACATTGATTAAGCAAATAAGATAGGTCAAGCAAATGGTTAACTAAAAAATAAGTCATATTGCATTATTTTTGAGGCTTGAAGCAGAATTGCTAGTGTGGGAAAGAAGGACAGGCATGACGCATAGAAACTGTCCGTACACCAGTGCGGACAAGATAGGAAGCTAAAAACAAGGTGGCCTTGGTGGACATGTGAGAAACCAGCTGGACTAGTGAATCAGCAAAAAGACAGCAAAAGTCTTTTGCTATAAACAAGGTCAAAATGATGTAATGTATGAAAGTAAAATTAATGCATTCATGTATTAGCATAAATAAATATAGACAAATACTGTATATAAGCATTTGCCTTAGTGTAGATAGAAATGCAAATCAGGACTGGCACGCAATGATTAAATAAAAACACATACCATATTTCTTTTTAATTAAGGCTTAGCTTCAGGCCACCATTATAACATCATTTAAAAGGCTCAGAAAAGGAAATGACACAAGGAAAGCCCAAAGATGGAAAAAGGAAAACATCTGCCCGGCCAAAGACCAACCAGAAATAAGCAAAACAGAAACTAGAGATGAACAATGGAGAGTACGAACAGCTGCAGAATGAGCTAACTGAACGAGGTCAGAGCGATACGAAATTACTATATAAGTTTTGAGTTTTGAACTGTTTGGGGCTCAGCTCAATTTGGCCGTATTGGGTCGAGTCTGTGTTATTATTTGTCTTGTTTTATTGCAATAAAGCTTGAAAACTCTGTTTGCCTATCCTGAGTCCTAATAGCCTTCATTTTCTGGTTTTCGTTTTTCGCCAGGACATTATTTACCACAGACACTGCCATTTTGTGCCCGTTTGTTGTTGGTAACGAGTCCCATTGCTAGCACAAACAAAAAGTTGTGTCATTGTGAGATGTCAGTGGGTCAGTTTAAGATGGTGACGTGCCATTCCTCCCTTTTGTGATTCTGGATGTCAAACTGGACAGCGGTGTTTCTCTGAGCATCTGAACTTCTTTTTGACTTTTGCTTTTGGTTAGCATTTTTGGCTTAGGACGGTGTTTGCATTCATTTGTTTTTCTGGTGTTCACCACGGCCCCTTTAAAAGATGACAATTCTGTCGTGTTGTCCATTTATTAAATGGGTCCTTTATTAGCAGTACAACGGGCCTGCGGGCTTCCCCATCCCACTGCATGGAGAATATGAATGGGAACAGGTGGTCACTTTTGATTAGAGGTGTGGGGTTTTCTTGGGGACCCATTTTGCTTTTCGCTTGACAGACCACTTCATGCCAATGACTCTGAGCTTATGCCCCTTTACCAGAGGTGGGGTGGTGTTTCAGAACATCCAATGGCTCACATCCCTGTTCCAGTCGAGGAATGCCGGGCAGGCAGATTCTGAAAGAGAAGACATGAGCCACATAGAACAACAACAACAACAACGACATTTATTTCTATAGCATATTTTAATACAAATAATGTAGCTCAAAGTGCTTTACATGATGAAGAAAAGAGAAATAAAAGACAAAGTAAAAATTAGAATAAGACAACACTAATTAACATAGAATAAGAATAAGGTCTGATGGCCAGGGAGGACAGAAAAAGCAGAGAAAAAATAAAATCTGCAGGGGTTCAGGCCATGAGACCACCCACCCCTCCTCTAGGCATTCTACCTCACATAAATGAAACAGTCCTCTTTGTATTCAGGGTTCTCTTGGAAGGACTTGATGATGATGATGGTCATGTAGACTTCTGGCTTTTAATCCATCAATGTAGGACATCATGGTGCTTTGATTTGGTGGTGATGGTGCAGATCGCTACCACAGAAAACAGGGAAAAGAAACAGAAGAGAGAGTAGGGGTTAGTACGGGTTAGGATTTAGGGTTAGGGTTAGGGTTAGGGTTAGTACGGATTTTAGAGCCACCATGAATAGTTATGATAATAAATTGAATATACAGAGTATCCAGATTAGATAAAGGTGAAGTTATGAGAAGGCCACGTTAAAGTAAAGTTGTTTTCAGCAGTTTTTTAAAGTGCTCCACCGTATCAGCCTGGCAAATTCCTATTGGCAGGCTATTCCAGATTTGAGGTGCATAACAGCAGAAGGCCGCCCGCCTCACCACTTCTTTTAAGTTTTGCTCTTGGAATTCTAAGCAGACCCTCATTTGAGGATCTAAGGTTACGATTTGGAATATAAGGTGTCAGACACTCCGATATAGAAGATATAAGAAAGGAGCCATCTAACTGGGAGGGCCTGATATTGAGGGGCCGAGAGAATTCACAGACCACTGGGCACTTTTCACAGTGAACAACACCCTGTTGCGCCTGACCAAAGGGTGAGATCATTACATTAAACGTACAGTTGGAACTCCATCCTCAGCCTCGGGATGGCGCTCTCCTTGCTTCTTGACCCTTTACCGCCTGATTCCCTCTGACTTTGAATAGCCGTGTAAATGGCGCTATATACAGTAAATATGGCTCCGGAAGGCTCCCTGCGGTGATGTAATCTTTGAAGCTGGCTAAAGAAAAGACCGCGAGAGTGCAGCTGAAAAGCAAGGCTGTCAGCAAACCGCCAAATGAGTTAATCACATCTTCATGGAATTCCGTGGCATTTCTGTCACATTCGCCTCCCAGCTTCCTCGGGAGCCGAGGTACAGGCCGGAGCGTTGCTATAGCAACCACCGAAAGGCTCATCAGCTCATCTGCATTTCTCTGGAACGGATCCACAAACACGCTATTTTTAAATATGCCAAGAAACAAAAGAAGAAAAAAAAAAATAAAATAAATAAATCCTCTAAAGATGACAAGTGTCGGCGGCTTTCTAAAACCTAACGCTTGTCGCAGTTAAAGGAAATTCCGATGAGAAATGAGGAACGTGAGGCAAACCTGAGCGTTTAAGAAAAGAAAAAAAAAAAGAGAGAAGTGGCTTTCTCTAAACGAACAAAGGATGTGTGTGTGTGTGTGTGTGTGTGTGTGCACAAGGGTATACATGTTGTGGCAAAGGCGCTATACAGGAGTCGACCCGACAAAGACTGACAGCAGAGGCATGTATAAAAATAAACAAAAAGGTTTTTATTTTCTCTTCAGCCGTGGGGCACATCTTCTCCGTCCCCCACAGGCCCTACGCAGTCCTCCACTACTCCTCCCAGGCAGCTTCGTCCTTCTCCTCCTCCCGACTCTGGCGCCTTGAGTAGTGGCTGCAGGCTGTTCTTATAGCCCACCCGAAGTGCTGCACGTGATAATTAACCTAATTCTGGCTGCACCTCCGGACGAGCCCAGACGGGCTGCTTAGGCCGTGCAGCTCCCCCCTGGCGGTGGCCACAGAGCCCAACAAGAATGAGCCAAAATAGGGGGGCTGCCACCAAGTGTTCTGGAGGGTGTAGTGTGCATCCCATGGCTGCTTCCCTGGATCCAGTTTCAAAGGGGCGTCCCCATGACCATCATCTTTAGATTCTTCCATGTGAACCCTGAATACCACAAGGACTGATTGTGAGGTCATTGATGTTAAGTAGAATGCCTAGAGGGGGCTGGGTGGTCTTGTGGCCTCGGACCCCCTGCAGATTTTATTTTTTTCTCCAGCCGTCTGTTTTTTTTTTCTGTCCTCCCTGGCCATTGGACTTTACTTTCATTCTATGCTAATTAGTGTTCCCTAATTTTAATTCTTGTTTGTTTTGTCTTTTTTTTCTTTGTTTATAATGTAAACACATTGAGCTACATTGATTGTATGAAAATGTGCCCTACAAATGAATGTTGTTGTTGTTGTCCAGAGCAGGCATGGGTCCCGTCATCTGCCACAATGTATAGGCGCAGACACACTGAGGACATGCGTGTGCGTATAGCAACTTCTACACGGTTGTGTCCTACAAGGGGGCACCACAGAGCTGCAAACCCCACACACAACCACACAGCCACAGTTGCAACAATCAATTACTTTTAACAGGATTCTTTTCAAAGGTTCCACAAGCACAGCCACAGTGACTTTTCTTTCTTTCTTTCTTTCTTTCCTTTTCTCTCCTCCTCTCCATTCATTCCTAGCTGTGTTTGTCCTCCACACCCAACTCCAACTCACCTGGGTAAGGAAGAGCGGCTTTTTTTTTTATGCTAGACCCAGAATGTAGCAACAAGAAATAAGGCGCACATGTGTTTTGAACCTCACACATATATGTGTAGCTCGTCTGTCTGATGTCTCGTGTTTTATGTTCTAAACAGAATGGAAAAAAAAGGCTCCATGCTATTGGCTGACAGAAAAAGGGGCAAGCATGACTGCGCTGGACGATCAACACTCAGTAGGTTAAACGTGTCAGGGAAATGCAGGCAGGCAACACCTCCGGTTCAAGCGGACGTCCCACAAAGTAGGGATCAGAACTCCCCTTAGAAGTAAGTACCTGGCAACATCTATAGAACCCAACAGGGCTGCTCCACGGGACTACAATTCCCAGCATCCCCATGTGGGTGTCTGAATGGGTATTGTGGAAGAAAAAAAATCCCAGAGGAAGACAGGATAAGTTCAATCAATGAGTTCAATCAATTCAGTCACAGATGAGTACCTGGATTCTACGTTGCAAGGCAGAAGAGCAAAGTTACATTTTTTTTCTATTGGCTTTTTATCATTTTTTCTTCTTCCCCCTTCCCTTTATTACTTAAAAATAAGCATAATATCATTTACTTAAGCATTTTATTTTAGTTGGCTAATGGGCCATCTGTTCTTATTTTTTTTTCACTGATCAGATAGACCCTAAAGAAGTGAAGGTCAGCTCTCTTGTGTCAAATAGACGCGTTCCTAAGAAACTGGATATTTTCCTATGACAGACACCTGTATGAATAACCTGCCGTTATAGCAAAACAGCTTTTTCAGCTATTAACTCTAAGTAGCATGCAAACAATTCATTTTTCTTTCACAGTGTCAAAGCCCAGGAATGCTGTCCTCTGTCATATCAGGCGCAGGGATATCTTAACGTATGGGCACAATGGGCATTGGCCAGGGGCCCCAGGGGCATAGGGGCCCACGATCTTTCTGATGCCTATTCTGATGCCTTGAGCATGGGAAAGGCCCTATATAAACTCATTTATTATTATTATTTTTAAAATATTATTATCATTTTTATTATTATGTTTCAGTTTTACTATCAAAACAGGGGTGCACTGCATTGCCCAGGGGCTTATGAGTAAATGGTCAGAGCAGATTGCCTCCACTTCTCTCTCCACTGTACCAATTCCTGTTCAACCATTGTACCCACTCCACATGGGCATCTCCTGCCAGCCACCTGGCCAAGGTAGGGCATTCCTTGCCTTTCTTCTTGTTCGTCGTTTAAAAGGTTGGATTCCTGGCCAGGTAAGGAACCTCGACTCATTCCAGCTGGGATGCCCACCCATGTTTGGGTATGAACCTGTACTGCTAGGTGTGAAACTTTGTACAAATTCAGTCACTTCACAGGTGTGCGCACATATGACATGTACTCTAAATGAAGGGATAAGGAGGATTGCTTTAATTTAATACCTTCGGATAAAAAAAGGAAAAGACCCCATTATGCCACTGGCGCTATAGACGAGACTCATTCATGTATTACTCACTGCAAAAGGCTGAATAACTGACTTCACACCTACTTCGTTTCTATTAATACTACTTTGACACAAAGCTCTCTATATATAAAGTACTGTAGCAAAAAGTGAAAAGCTAAGACTCACACCGTCAGAAGACAGTGATTTGTTAATTTAATTATGGGGACCCCAGGAACACACCAGCCTTGTCCAGATATGCACACACACACACACACACACACAATGAATCCATAAGAAAGTACATATTAAACAAAAGAATGAAAAACAAAACAATTACTAGACGACTAATGCGTAGGTCACCCTGATGGCGATAATTACTAAACACAAGACAAATGAAATCCAATGAAGCACTAAGCCCAAAACGGTTAACGATAAACCCTCACGGTGACAAACCAAACACAATCCAGTACAGCAAATGCAGATGATGACTGAAGTCAGTCAGTCAGTCATTTTCCAACCCGCTATATCCTAATACAGGGTCAAAGGGGGTCTACTGGAGCCAATCCTAGCCAGCAGAGTGTGCAAGGCAGGAACAAATCCTTGGGCAGGGCACCAGCCCACCACAGGACACACTAAGGACAATTTAGGATCGCCAATGCACCTAACCTGCATGTCTTTGGACTGTGGGAGGAAACCCACGCAGATACGGGCAGAACATGAAAACTCCACGCAGGGAGGAGCGAACCCGGGTCTCCTTATTGTGAGGCAGCAGCGCTACCCACTGTGCCATCAATCAATCAATCAATCAACATTTATTTATATAGCACATATTCATACAAAAAAATGTAGCTTTACAAAATGAATAGAGAAATAGAAGTCACAATAAAAAATAAACATAAGTCAACATTAATTAACATAGAATAAGAGTAAGGTCCGATGGCCAGGGTGGACAGAAAAAACAAAAAAAAAAAACTCCAAAAGCTGGAGAAAAAAATAAAATCTGTCGGGATTCCAGACCAAGAGACCACCCAGTCCCCTCTGGGCAATCTACCTAACATAAATGAAACAGTCCTCTTTGTATTTAGGGTTCTCATGGAAGGACCTGATGATGATGGTCATGTAGACTTCTGGCTTTCAGTCCATCAATGTTGGTGCATCAGGATGCTTTGAGTAGGTGGTGGTGGCGCAGGCCGCCACCACAAAGAAACCGGAAAAAGAAACAGAAGAGAGTTGGGGTCAGTATGGATTTTGGAGCCACTGTGAATAATTATTATGAAGAATTGAACATACAGAGTATCAGGATTAAGTTAAAGTGAAGTTAGGAGAAGGCCATTTTAAAGTAATGTGTTTTCAGCAGTGTTTTAAAGTGCTCTACTGTATCAGCCTGGCGAATTCCTATTGGCAGACTATTCCAGATTTTAGGTGCATAACAGCAGAAGGCCGCCTCACCACTTCTTTTAGGTTTAGCTTTTGGAATTCTAAGGAGACACTCATTTGAAGATCTAAGGTTACGATTTGGAATATAACGTGTCAGGCATTCCGATATATAAGATGGAGCGAGATTATTTAAGGCTTTATAAACCATAAGCAGTATTTTAAAGTCAATCCTGAATGACACAGGCAACCAGTGTAGTGACATCAAAACTGGAGAAATGTGTTCGGATTTTCTTTTCCCAGTTAAGATTCTAGCAGCTGCATTCTGCACTTGTTGCAAGTGATTTATGTCTTTTTTGGGTAGTCCTGAGAGGAGTGCGTTACAGTAATCTAGTCGACTGAAAACAAAAGCGTGAATTAATTTCTCAGCATCTTTCAATGATATAAGAGGTCTAACTTTTGCTATGTTTCTTAAGTGAAAAAATGCTGCCCTAGTGGTCTGATGAATATGCGATTTAAAATTCAGATTACAGTCAACAGTTACCCCTAAGCTTTTTACTTCCATCTTAACTTTTAATCCTAATGTATCAAGTTTATTTCTGATAACCTCATTGAATCCATTATTGCCAATTACTAAAATTTCAGTTTTCTCTTTATTTAGTTTAAGAAAATTACTATTCATCCATTCAGAAATACCAGTAAGACATTGTGTTGGTGAATCGAGAGAGTCGGAGTCATCAGGTGCTATTGATAAGTACAGCTGTGTGTCATCAGCATAGCTGTGGTAGCTCACGTTGTAACCTGAGATAATCTGACCTAACAGAAGCATATAGATTGAGAACAGCAGCGGACCCAGGATAGAGCCTTGTGGAACACCATATCGGATATCATGTGTCTTTGAGATGTGACTACCACAACTCACAAGGAATTTTCTACCTGCCAGGTAGGATTCAAACTAATTTAAGACACTGCCAGAGAGGCCCACCCATTGACTAAGGCGATTTCTAAGTTGTGCCGCCTGCGAGGCTGATTGCCAATTTAAAATACTGTACAGGTGCTAAATGAACCATTCATCCGTGCTGCAGATAATTCAAGCAAAATAAGATTAAAAAAGGGGGTCTTCCATTAATCAAAAGGTAATAAATGAGGAGAGTTCCAGCAAGAGGCGGAGGCTAATTTTGCAGCAATATTGCCCACTTTTTAATCTCACTCCAAAACCCCACTAGCCCCCTTTCCCAACTATTAGTCAGTCAGTCATTTACCAACCCACTCTATCCCAACACAGGGTCACGGGGGTCTACTGGAGCCAATCCCAGCTAGTACAGGTGGCAAAGCAGGAACAAATTCTTGGGCAGGGCACCAGCTCACCACAGGGCACACACACACCCCAAGGACAATTTAGGATCGCTAAACCTAACCTGCATGTCTTTGGACTGTAGGAGGAAACCCACGCAGAACATGCAAACTCCACGCAGGGAGGACCCGGGAAGCGAACCCTGGACTCCTTACTGTGAGGCAGCAGCGCTAACCACTGCGCCACCATGCCGATCATATGACTGAAGTTAAAACTGGAATTCCAAGTGGACAGCTTCCCAAATGTTATAAAAGTTTCCTCCTATTGTGTTCCAGTTGCTGCATGACGATCTATAGAAGTTGGGAGGGAGCACTCCTCACACAAAGACGTTTAACAACCCAGACGAAATCAAACAAACAAGCAAACCAATCCCGGAAAAGACTGGAATCTAGAGGTGGGCTGAAGTGTGGAAACACCAAAGACGGACGATCGACCTTTACTTGCTGGCTTCTTCTGACACACCTTTAAAGTCTGTGCTGTACTTTATTCCCCTGACAACCTGAGCGACGACACCTGAAGCTGACTAATAGTAAAGTACTACCGGGGCTGCTGGGATTTGTAGTTAATTCAAGTAGGGCTGCTATAGTTTAGGTTGGGGAATGTGCACTGGTACAGTGTGTCGCCACATCCACCACATGACATAATATCTCGGGATCCTGGTTGGCACATGCCCAGGCAGACACACAGTCCAGTCCCACCATCTGGAAATGACCCTCTATCTGCTGCAGCCAGGTGTTACACGCGCGCACGTGTGTGTGTGTGTGTCACCTTGGCCTGGTCCAGCCACTCTCTGAGCCAGACCCACATACACTTAATAATTAGAGACCCGTTTTCAAATGTATGTTTCTCTCTAAAATTCTTGAAAAAATAGTCACCAGTCTGACGTCACAATTTATTTGAGAAATTCCAATCAGGTTTTCTCACCAGCCACAGTACAGAAACGGCACTAACCCATGTCGTAAATGACATTCTGGTACTCTCTGATGAGAGGAATTCCCCAGTAATGATGTTGTTAGATTCAAGCTCGGCGTTTGACACCATTAATATTTCAATTTCATTACATAGGCTCGAAAGTAACGTTGGGGTCTCAGGCATCGTCCCTGCGTGATTTAGTTCTTATTTATCCAATCGATTTCAGTACGTACAGAAATGTGCTGAGAGGACTCCATCATTACACTCAGAAGTTAAATATGGTGTCCCGCAGGGCTCAGTACTCAGACCTTCAGTTAGAAGATATCATTAGAAGACCGAACGTTCATTTTTACTCGTACTGTATGTAGACGATGTCCAGCTACACCTTCCCTTTAAAACAAAATGAAGTTTCTCTGATGGTATCCTAAATTAGTTGTGTCACTGAATTAAAGGAATACAAGGATGCGATTTACATGTCTCTGAGAATGCAAAAAAAAGGCAGAACTGTTATTTTTTGGAGAGAATGGCACCGATTGTAATGACGTTCTGTCCCATTTCAACTCACCGTTAGTTTTACTGACTCAGTGTGTAATCACTAAAGCACACATTACAAAACTGCCAAAAAAAGTTTTTTTTTTTATAAATATGCAGATTACTCATAAATTAGCTCATGCATTTATTTCTAGTAGTATTGACTACAGCAATTAATTCAAGATGCTGCTGCCAAGTATGGTAAATAAGAATAAGAAAGAAAAAGACAAAAAACAGAACGCCTACATAACATAAAATTCTCAAACCCATTGTGGCATATCAGCACCCTCCGAACCCCAGACACAATTGAACACAACAGTCCAAGTCCAATCAAAGCGTTTTAATGGCTACAGTACCTTCTTTTGTCTCTTCAACTCCCTCCTCCACGTCAGACTCCAACTCTAAACCCAGTCTTGACTCTGATTGCTGAGTCGAGAGGTGGGCTCGCTTTCAACTTCAACTTCCGCCACTCAGTCTCTAACCTCCAGGAAGCGCTCCCGGGTCTGGCAGGACTCCAACAGTCCTTCTGCTGCCAGTATTCCAAACCGCTCCCCCTACAGAGCCCAGCAGGACAGGCCCCTTGGACCACAACTCCCATGCCATCCTGCAGATGTCCATACTGGGGCCCTCCAGATGGGATGCTGCCACCTGGTGTACGGAGGAATGCTCTGCCCAAAGCAGGCGGTCACCCACTGCCTAGGCGTTCCTGGTACACAGCCCCAATCCAGGTGTCCTTCTGGGTTTTGTAGCTACTGCTGCAGCATCTTGCTGCGCCCCCGTCCTAGTATAACAGGGGGATATCGCCGCTCCCAGATGTTCTTCTTACCCCGTGGCCTCCTGGGCAAGTAAGGGAACAGGGCCCATCCGTGAAGGGGCACCCGTTGGTCCCTCACACTGCATAATTCAATTCAGGGTGGCAGAGGGTAAGAGACGTTCCTGGCAGCACCGTTGCAGGGCCAACATGCAAAGGGACCACTTGGAATCTTCAACCAACCCATCATTCACATTATTTTGGATGTAGGAGGAAAATTGGAGTCCCAGGAGGAAACCCCATGCATACATGGAGAGGACATGCAGAGTTCATACAGACAATGGGCATGGCAGTCAACCCAAGACACTGAACCACTGAACAGCCTCTGTCCTCACCCTCAATAAATCATAAAACAACACACGATCACAAGATTTGTTGCGTCTTGATTTCCCCCATCGCTGAGGAGGACCATGGTAAATTTGAGTCAATGTGTGCTCCTTCCACTTCAG
Organism: Polypterus senegalus; assembly: GCF_016835505.1. Classification (NCBI taxonomy): domain Eukaryota; kingdom Metazoa; phylum Chordata; class Cladistia; order Polypteriformes; family Polypteridae; genus Polypterus; species Polypterus senegalus. The sequence continues at coordinate 127,854,970 of NC_053167.1, read as the reverse complement.
CAGTGTCAAGGTCTCCTATTCTGAGAATCCTCTCGCCTAGGGGTCATCCATGTAAACTTTTGCCTCCGTAGCCGTATTAACCTAAGGAATCCATTCCCTTCATTTATTCTTGAATAAAACTTCTTGTTATGATTTCGATTTTTTACTTGTGTCATTTTTACGGCGTGTCACACACGTGTGCATGGGAGGCAGCTGAAGGGCTTAGAGAGGACTGATTATACATCTGCCCCCATGGCGGGGTACGCTAACGCTCTTTCTGAGTTCTCTACAGGTCTTTCCTGGGAAATCCCACCAGGAGCCGACACCTCGAAGAGGGACACATCCCTTCCGGTTCTGGCACCGAGGACGACATCCCTTCCGGTTCTGGCACCGAGGACGACATCACTTCCGCCCTCCGTCCTATAAAGCCTCCTGCCTTTGCTCTGGCAGGCAGTTCTGTTTTGGACTCTGTTGAGTAAAGTTGACTGTGATGAATCGGTTACTTTTGCAGCCAGGAAACCGGATTAAACGGGTGGCTGCCCCAAACCTTGCCATGCCTCCTGTCTCTTCTTGTTACAGGCGCTACTATTGATTCCTGTTGCCAGGACGATCGTGAAATGGGCGTGTCCTCAGTGGTCGTGGCCCTCTAAATATCGACAGAAAGGGATAAAAGGTCATTACTTCATCATCCGACTGCACAGATTCCAAAACTAAGTCTGTGGAAAAATACCGATTCTCTGATAAATCGTTAATTTTCATTTGAAACGATTCGAGATTATTTCTTAAAGTCTCAACATCAATCTGCTCAATTACAATATGGAGTTTTTTGTTCATCTTTGCTTTGGGCGCCTGATCCAGTAGATGTTGTTAAAGTGCTTGTTAAGGCTTTCTACGGAAAAAGCACTTTACTATCTCACACAAAATGGTGTGTCCTCCTCAACTGAAGCTTGCGCCTATATCTTAAATCATGTGTGTACTGTGAAAGAAACCCCAGACACAGACAGACAGACAGACACTGAGACAGCCAGATGTCCAAACCACACAACACAATACCACACAGGGCTCTAGACTAACTTTTTGCACTGGTTGCACTGGTGCGCCTAACTAAAAGTTAGGTGCACTCAAATTTTCAACCGCATCACATTTAACACCACAGTTTTACAAGTTCACTTTATTTATTTATTTATTTTTTTTAATCGCTGTCCATATAGGCAATATTGACTTGTAAATGATTAACTAACAATCTGGTCAATATAAAGTTCTTTATTTGAAGGCAAGCACAATTCTACAAGAAAGGTAACTTACTGAAAAAGTGTTGGTGCTTAAAGTGCTTTACTGAGCTGAAATTTAAACTTAAAAAATCTCAAGATAAATTAACTAAAAAGAAAATCTAAATTAAGTGTTTTAAGGGCTTCAAACTGAACATCTCATGGCTCAATGTCTTACGGACTATCCTCCATTGCAGTCACATGCCCCTCGGATGGCCAACTCCTGTAGTTTGGCCTTCTTGATCTTTGGCCTTGACTAAACCAGCTGGCCACACTCTCTCTAGCAGACTTGGGCATGAGCATGCTCGACCTCAATGTGTCCAATAAGTATATTCACCAGTCTTCCTCTCCGCAAGATACGACCGTACACAATGACGCATTCCTTTGTGGCGATATCTGTGTCTCCGTCGATCAGGAATGCCATGTACGCACTGTTCGCAATTTGCACAGACGTCTTTTTTTTCAATGTATCTGCGATGACTCCTATAAATTGGTAGCGACATCATTGCTGTACGTCGGGTTTACGTTCAAGCAATTTTTCTTCATAAGAATTATTTCGGACTTGAATTTAGTGAAGGGAAGTTCTTCTTTTGCAATATTGTAGGCAACGTTAAACTTAATTATCATCTCGGCCTCGTCTGATGATCTGTTTGCTGCTGCCTGCCGCTGAAAGGCAGCGGGAGAGGGACACTTGAGCAGTGCATTTATCGCGGCATGTAATGTGTTTTATAGATGCATTGTGCTTTTTCAGCGTTTCAATTCTAAATGTATTAGAACCAGTCACAAATGCACTACTGCCGGCCATGGTCTTCCCACACTCTTTACAGTAAATACAGTGCATTTGATTATCGGCTTTACTGTATCTTAGCCAGGGAAACTGGTCAAGCCACTCTTTTCGAAATGTATACACTTTACCCCTTTAAATTTCAGTGGGCTCGGACTCGATCGTATGTGGCTCATTATCTAATGCCGTCTCCGGACCAGGGTTTGCTATAACTTGGGAGGTTGATGGCTCCGTGTCAGAGCATTGGTTATGATTTTCGGATGGATCAGGCCCTAACTTAACATTCTTAACGAAAAAGCTGTCAATCGTTCTTTTCATCTTCTCTCATAATCCGCGGCTACATCCACTGTTTACCTGATGGGCTACTCACCTCTCTCTGTCTGACTGCATCACATGCATTTTCAAACGTACACACGCGTACAGGAATATCTGGACCACGGCCAATCGGGGGGGCGGGATCCGCCCTTCACTATCTCTGATTGGTTTAGACCACGATATGGGCCTAATGTGTATCTGTGATTGAACAACAGGGAGACTTTAAGAGTCACGGAGGTTCGTTTTTTTTCCCCCTTGAACGGCTGGTCGCACCGGTGCAACCTTTGATTTTTTTTAGTCACACCATTGAGAAATTAGGTCGCACTCTAGAGCCGAGCCACAGTTCACAATTAGTCACAATGCTCACAGTCCTTTCCTTTCTTCTGCCGCCTCTACTCCACTCCTCGCAAGCTCCGTCCTCTTCCACCCGACTGTGGGTCTCCGAATGGAGTGAGGCGGCCCCTTTTATAATGCCCTGGATGGGATCCAGGTGCTCCTTGATGATCTTCCAGCAGCACTTCCTGGTATAGTGGAAGTGCTGCCCTTGCACCCAGAAGCACTCCGGGCGTATCTGGTTCCTGTTCCAGCAGCACTTCCTGGTGTGGCGGAGGTGCTGCAGTCCATGGCCCGGGAACCATCCAGGTGCCCCATGGTGGCTGCTGCGGACCCCCACAGGGATGAGCCTACCAGCTCTGTATCTGTGGCCCTGATAGAATCCAGGGGGGTTGCCCTCCTGCATCCAGGGGAATACATTGCCCCTCTCCCAGTCTTTCCCTGCTCCAGGCTTCCCAGTGGGGCAAGGTCCCAGGTCGTCTGCCACAGTTCATACTGCCGATTCAAATGGTGTGTCAGTAAAGAACCGCTGGATAAAAGCAAAGCCGTATGTGAGCTGTGCCACTCAGAAGTTAACTTATTGTTCTAACACAACAAACCTTAGAAATCATTTCTCCTGACGAAAATGCCACCAAGTTGTGACTGTAAAAGAAATTTAGAAATGGTTTCAATTTAGGTGTAGGCCCCCAAGCTGGAGGTTTTACAGAAATCATGTTTGAGGGTAGAAGTGTAAAGAATTCTGAGATTCGTGGCAACATCCTCAAATAGTCTGCATATGTTTTGTGGACTTGGAAACGGCATGTCGGGTGTCCTGAGTTTGGTACTTCGAGACTACAAGCTACTGGAACCCCTGTTATGAGCCAATCAGTCCCTGTACGACCGGATTCACTTTGGTTTGCATTGCCGGCAGTAAGTCACACTTGTCCCCGGTGAGTGTGGGACAGTGTCGGGGCTGCTCGTTGTCACCGATTCTCTTTATAATTGTTACGAAGAGAACGGCTAAGTGCAGACAAGCAGCGGAGGTTGTCCAGTTCAGTGACCTCAGAATCGCATCTCTCCTTTTTTGCAGATGATGTGGTCCTGTAGGCTTCATCAGGCTGTGCCATCAGACTCACACTGGGGTGGTTTGCAGCTGAGCGCGAAGCGGCCGGAATGAGGATCAGCACCTCCAAGTCTGACGCCATGGTTCTCAGCTGGAAAAGGGTGGAGAGTTTTCTTCATGTTTGGGATGAGGTGTTGCCCTAAGTGGAGGATTTTAAGTATCTCGGGGTCTTTTTCACAATTCTGGGGAGGCGGAAGTGGGAGATTGATGCAAATTGGAGTGGTGTCTGCGTAACCGTACCGGTCAGTAATGGTGAAGAGAGATCTGAGGCGAATTGCAAAGCTCCTGATTTACCAGTCGATCGACAGTATGTCCCTGTCCTTTCCTGTGGGTGGTGACCAAGTGACCGAAATGAGCTTCCCTCGCAGGCTGTCTGGGCTCAGGCTTAGGGATAGGGTGAGGAGCGCAGATATCACGGGGTGGAGCTCAAAGTAGGTGTTTTGGACAAGTCTAACTGGGAGGAGACCTCGGGGGAAGACCCTGGACATGCTGGAGAGATGATATCTGGCCTGGGAATGTCTCAATATCCCCCCGAAAGGAGCTGGAAGAGGTGGCGGTAAAAAAGGATGTCTGGGTTGCCTTCATGACCCAGATCTGGGTAAGGAACAGATAAAGGATGGATGGAAGTTCAAAGCGGTGAATTGGATGAGGGTTTACAGAGGTAACAAATAGTGCCACTTCTTGGCGCTAACACTACGTATATCCTAGACCGGGTCGCCAAGTCCAGTCCTGGTGGACCACCGTGGCAGCAGGTTTTCATTCTAAGCCTTTTTAACGAGTGCTCTGCTTGTACTGCTAATTAACTTCTTGTCAATTCATTTGAATTGAATTGCTTTTTAAAGATTTGTTCCTCTGAGTTGTTTCATTTCTTTCCTTAAATGGCACCCAAGCAGAAATGAAACGTGAAGCGAGTGAACAGAAGACCAACTCAGTCAGGGCCTCAAACTCCAACCAATTTCACTCCAACCAGCTGTTTAATGAGGCGCCAGTTCTTGTTGTTAATTAAACCCGATCTTTAATTTTGTGGCTTGTTGCTGCTCTCGTGGTGCATTAGCAGACATTTCCGAAATTGTTGATTTTCTCTTAAAATGTTTTGTGGACCTGAGCAGATCGACATTCCTGAGACCTTCACCGTTCTGTGTTTTCAGATATTGTGTAATGAACACAAGTTGTTTTGGCTCATTTTGTATCTCATTATTGTTTGGCTGCTAATTAAGGAAAAAAAACAATTAAGGGGTTGAGTCTTCAAGAGCAAGTCAATTAAAATTAGTTCAAAAGAAGTTAATTAGCAGCAAAAACAGGTCACTCATTAAGAAAAGGGTTAGAATGAAAACCTGCAGCCACTGTGGCATGGTGGTCCTCCAAGACTGGAGTTGGCGACCCCTCTACTAGAAAGAAGACATTCTGTTTATTGTCTCAGTAGTTGTGACAGTAAAAGAATACGAAAAGAAAAATAAAGCCACCCACTCCCAATAACATGTGCAGTGATGAGACTGCAAACAGAGGTTCTCACTCTCTGTGGTACCCTTCATAAAGAGTAGGGTACATCCCAATGTCCAGGCTAAATTACCCACCTTTGCCTTGTTCATTCTGGCCTCCTTATCATCATCCAGGTGGAAACTGAACTGAACAATACCATGTGTGGTGGTTGAAGTGGCTCCCCACTCATCATGTAAAGGCTATATAAATCTAAAGAATTATTATTATTATCTCTCAAAGTAAGAGAATGCCTTATACACACACACATACACACATGAAAGAGAATGTCAGTATGGAAATTTTCATTCGTATGAAGTCAATGCAGCTGTTGCCGGTGACGAGGACATCTCACAATAGTAGTGATTAGTTAGTTAGATAGCTAGATAGATAGATAGATAATAAAGGCACTATATAAAAATAGATAGATAGATAGATAGATAGATAGATAGATAGATAGATATGAAAGGCACTATATAATAGATATAGATAGATAGATAGATAGATAGATAGATAGATAGATGGATAGATAGTTAGATAGATAGACAGAAAGGCACTATATATATATATATATATAGATAGATAGATAGATAGATAGATAGATAGATAGATAGATAGATAGATACTTTATTAATCTCCAAGGGATTTTCACATACTCCAGCAGCAGCATACTGATAAAGAACAATATTAAATTAAAGAGTACTAAAATGCATGTAAAACAGACAATAACTTTGTATAATGTTAACGTTTACACCCCCTGGGTGGAACTGAAGAGTCGCATGGTGTGGGGTCTCCTCAGTCTGTCAGTGGAGCAGGACGGTGACAGCAGTCTGTCTGTCACTGAAGCTGCTCCTCTGTCTGGAGATGATCCTGTTCAGTGGATGCAGTGGATTCTCCATGATTGAGTCTGCTCAGTGCCCGTCGCTCTGCCACGGATGTCAAACTGTCCAGCTCAGTGCCTACAATAGAGCCTGCCTTCCTCACCAGTTTGTCCAGGCGTGAGGCATCCCTCTTCTTTATGCTGCCTCCCCAACACACCACCGCGTAGAAGAGGGCACTCACAACCGTCTGATAGAACATCTGCAGCATCTTATTGCAGATGTTGAAGGATGCCAGCCTTCTAATGAAGTCTAGTCGGCTCTGTCCTCTCTTGCACAGACCATCAGTACTGGCAGTCCAGTCCAATTTATCATCCAGCTGCACTCCCAGGTATTTATAGGTCTCTACCCTCTGCACAGTCACCTCTGATGATCATGAAGTCCATGAGGGGCCTGGGCCTCCTAAAATCCAACACCAGTTCCTTGGTCTTGCTGGTGTTCAGTTGTAGGTGGTTTGAGTCGCACCATTTAACAAAGTCCTTGATTAGGTTCCTATACTCCTCCTCCTGCCCACTCCTGATGCAGCCCACAATAACAGTGTCGTCAGCGCACTTTTGCATGTGGCAGGACTCACAGGATCACACCAAAATAAGAAATTCCAGAAGAAGCGACTGATTATCCACAGTAACACATCCACTACTTCAAATGCATGTCTCCAGTCCTGGGTAAATCACCTCTGCAATGTACGAGTCCGAGTCGGCGTGCTTTATGCATGCTAAAGGTGTTGCTAGTATTCTGTTTATTGTAGAAATGCCAATTTAGCTCTCAATAGCGGTCTTGCTCTCATTGGTTAACAGATTGTGACAATGATTTAATCAAATAGCTTTTTCTCAGAAACTGTTTATAAATTATGTTTTTTCCAAAGGGCGAGTACTAGTGTGTATAAGTGTCATGTCTCAGCCAGAGTTCAAGTTCATGCGTTATGTCTCTTTTGTTCATTTTGACTCATTTCTTCATGTTGATTATGTGAAGTACAGTATTCATAATTTTTGGATAGATAGATAGATAGATAGATAGATAGATAGATAGATAGATACTTTATTTGCCAATTGTCATGCGATTGTGGGGACAGCCTAAGGGCTCTGGTGATGGTAATAACCCGCTGAACCAGAGGGTGGCACTGTTGTCAAATGCCTTCTCTCTTCCTCTCTTTGCTGAACAGACGACAGACAGCCATTCCACCTCTGACATCACTTCTATTGTCTGACCTCCTGGACCCGCCCCTTCCTGTCCAGATCTTTTAAAAACCACAGACATCATAGAATAAGCTCTTAAAGCACAGAGGAAGCAATTATTTCTGCATTTCTTTTTCTTCTCTATTGGCTTATCAAACTCATCCGTTTAGGTAGGTTTACAAGCCTTGAGTTTTACTCCGTTGGCCATGCTTTCTCTCTCTCAGGGGTGGGGGTCGACTTTTTGTAAAAATAGATTGATTTGTATGGAATGATTGCAATAAAATTAATAAAATTAAAAAAAAAAAAAACCACAGACATCGCCATTTCTGTTCTGGACTGGACTCGTATCTGAAAAGTGTTTTTTTTCTCTCTCATCTGCAATTACATGGAGACACTTGGTGACCGCATGACTCTCTGATTTTGACTTCTCACTCTTATTATTTCCTGAGTTGTGTTTTTTTTGGAGGATATTCTCTAAACTGGTGTTTCTAATCTTTTTTGGTGTCGTGACCCGATTTTTCCCATATAATTGTCTTTCACGATCCATGAGCATGGTCATTGGAGCATCCCTCTTTGGTACTTTGAGCTGATCGTTGGGGTTTGGTCCCCCTTACTGAATCAAGAAGGATCATTACAGAGGGAGGAGGATTCAGCGTGGTGATGGTCAGCACTATCAATTTCCACAATAGCTACTAGCGACCCACAAATCAAAGGTGCTTTAGAAACACTGCTCCAGGTGGTGCATTGGGAATTGGTTGCTGTGGCATGCCTTTTGGCAAATCCTTTTTGCTTTTTCTTTGCTTCTTGCTGTTATGAACTAGGAGTCCCAAAGCATGCAGTTCTAAAAAGCGGCACATGCACTTCCATTAATGTCCGCCCAGCTAGATAAACTACAGTACATACAGTAAAAAGACAGTAAAAAATGTATTTCAGTCTTCACCTGTTACATGACTGCATGACTCTCTGAGCACATTGTTGTAATGGAATTTGACCGGAAATCGACAGCTTCTTTACATTTCACATTGGATTTCTCTGCATTTTTTGAGATAGTGTTGTGGCAGATGACCAGGGATCCTGCCCCACTGGGACGCCTGGAAGAAGGATGGACTGGGAGAGGGGCACTATCTTTCCCTGGGGGTAAGGATTCCACGGAGATGGAGCCACTTGTGGCCACCACCGGGGGTACCTGGACGGTCCTGGAGCCCTGGAGGACAGTACTTCTGCCACACTGGGAAGTGCTGCCGAACCAGGAACTACGTACGCCCGGAGTGCTTCCTGGTGCAAGGGCAACACTTCCGCCACACTAGGAAGTGCTGCCAGAAGACCATTACATAGCACTTGGAGGATATCCAGGGTGAGGTAAAAGGGGCCGCCTCGCTCCATTCGGAGAGCCAGAGTTGGTTGGAAGAGGATGGAGCTTGCGAGAGAGGAGTGGAGGCGGCTGAAGGAAGGAAAAAGGACTGTGCATAGTGCGGTGATTTGTGCACTGTGTTGGTGTTGTGTGTTGCACAATAAAGCGTGCGCGGTTTGAACATTCGGAGTCCGTGTCTGTCTGTGCCGAGGCTGCTCTTTTACAGTGTTGATAATAAAATATTTTTTTCCAATAAATTTTTTTTACAGTTTTGATAGAACTTTTTTTAATTTAACCATTAGGGGACTCTGCCCCCTATTCACCAACCCCCGTGTGGGCCCTACACACTCAGATCTGGCACTTGTGACAAATCGTGCTGTGCTTTTGGATAAACACGAATGTCAACTCTGTCTTTGATTTCTCCGTCTGTCGAAACTATTATCACTGACAGTTCGTCACATGTTGGTTTATTGTACAGGGTGAGGCAGAAAGGACGGACATTTTTTACAAAATCACAAAATTGTTCAAAGAAATTTATTGAAAGATTTGAGTTCATATTGAAATAGCATCTGACAAATTGTAGGGATGGAAATGCAGGTAAAATGCAAAATACGCCTTACCGAACGATTACTGAGGCCAAGGTCAGATAAATGCTTCCGAGCAGATCGACTTGGACTGCACAGCAGGGCTAGTCGTACGCTTTCCACATTTTCAGGGTGCGTGCGTCGTGTAGCCCCCGGCGTCTTTTGTTCATTAGTGTACCTCGTGTACGAAGTGCTTTAACCCAATGTAGGATAGTGTTACGAGCGGGAACAGCTTTATTTCTGTGGATATTGAAATGGCAACGAAACTCACGCTGAACTGCGGTAATAGATTGGTTGCTCTTGACAAAACAGTCGTATGCAAAAATGTGGTGTTCTATCGTCCACGGCTCCCTGGCTTCAACTAAAAAGAAAATAAAAAAATGCTAAGACTTTGCGAACCTAAAGCCACCTACCGCACATCTGTCACTCCACCTAGTGGTGAGTTCTAGCCATTTCAGAGACGTCCGTCCTTTCTGCCTCACCCTGTGTATGCAAGCGTGATCTTTCAGATTCTTATAGAAATCCAAGAAAACTTCTTTGTCCGTGGTTTTCAGAAAATTTTGTGTAAAATGTGATACTTTTGGACGTATGGATTTGTATCGATTATTGGCTGTAGCATTTCTAATACGTCTGATCGTTTAACTCTTTTGATTAAATGTTGCATCGCTTCTCCGTGATCATAAACATAAACCTGACAGAATTGTGGTTTCTTTGAAATTTAAACTTGTAGTAGCGCTGTCATATCACCCATGTCCATAAATTTGATCTCTTTTCGCTGTTCTGTTATTTCACCGAGTAATAATTTCCGTTTGTTTGCGCTAATGCGATCTTTACTATCATTTTTTTGAGACTCTTGAATTTTCGTACTTTCATTATCTCTAACCTGCTCTACATGTGTATCGTGCCAACGTTTTTGAACCTCTTTACGATGTTCTACTTTGTCTTCTACTCTTTGTCTTTTCTTCTCCTACTCTTTGCTTTTATTTCCACCCCTGCTTGGACTGGTTAGGTTTTCAATTCATCTCTTGGCACAAAGTCTCGTCTCGAGGGACGTGAAATTATCCATCCATCCATCTATCCATCCATCGTCCAACCTGCTATATCCTAACTACTGGGTCACGGGGGTCTGCTGGTGCCAATCCCAGCCAACACCGGGAGCAAGGCAAGAAACAAACCCCCGGGCAGGGCGCCAGCCCACTGCAGACGTGAAATTATCTTTCTGAAAAAGTCTTGTCTCGTCCCAAGATTTTTTTACAGTAATCCTTTGCTATATCGCGCTTTGACTTTCGCGGTTTTGCTCTATCGCGGATTTTATATGAAATAATTAAATATATAACGCGGATTTTTCGCTGCTTCGGGTTCTGTGGACAATGTGTCTTTTTACTTCCTGTACATGCTTCCTCAGTTGGTTTGCCCAGTTGATTTCATACAAGGGACGCTATTGGCGGATGACTGAGAAGCTAACCAATCAGAGCACGCAGTTAAGTTCCTGCCTGCTGAATGCAGTGTTAACCAGGAAGTCTCGTCTCGCTCATTCAGCATCAACGTGTTTCGCTGTGTAAAGAGTTGTGCTCTTTTGTGTTTATCTTTGTGCATAGTCAAGCCCTTCATTATGGCTCCAAAACGATCTGCTACTGCTTCAGGGGCCGTGCCCAAGCGCAAACGGAAGATGTTAATGATTGCGAAAAGGTAAGCGTTTTGGATTTGTTGAAGGCTACGATTCTTTTATTTAAAAGTAGGAAAGGAATATAAGATCTACGGCGCAGTGTCCTTTTAACCAGGGTGCAAAACGAGTTGTAAGTGGATGTAATAAGGCAGTAGTCCGGATGGAATCTGCTTTAGGGATTTGCATTGAAGACTGCCAGAAGAAGAAGAACGGCAGTGCTACACAATCGCCTGAATTGGCTCCTTTGGAAGAGCTGTGACGCTCTCCTTTGTTGTGCAGTAAAATAAAACTCATTGTTATCGGACAAGTCATCGTGTCATTGTTGGTGAGTAACCATAATTAATTTTCTACTTACAGTGCTTAGTACATGTACGTGCGTTTAGTGTCACTGTACACACATTTACTGTATACTATTTTTCTTGTATTGTACGTATTTATTGCTGGTGGCATGTCTATCGTAATGGCTGTAACATATGTGCTATCGGAGACGCTCAATATCTTTAAAATAATATTTAGGTTTTACTGATTCAGCGGGTTAGAAAATGGATGGATGGATGTATATAAACAGTGTGTTTATATACATAATTTCAATGAATCTTACCTAATATCTAAGAGAATACAAAGGGATTATGCTGTATAACTCTGCAGGGAATATTTATAAACAGTGTGGGAGAGTTTATAAGGGCTTAAAATATATAAAATAACCATAGAAACATATGGTTTCTACTTCGCGGATTTTCACCTATTGCGGGGAGGGGTCTGGAACGCAACCCCCGCGATCGAGGAGGGATTACTGTAAATAAAAGAGAGATATATGCAAAGACCTACAAGGCAGCGTCCTGGTAATTAATGGCCGAGCAGTCAATGTATCAGTTTGGAAGCCAACGGGTCTGTTAATTTCTGGTACCAAAGCCTAAACGTTAACCAAAATCAAAGTCAAAGGGGAATAGCTGAAGGCTTCAAAGACACAATTCACTTCAGTCACACACACTAATGTTTTTAGGAGATCCGCGATCTTAGATAGAGAAAGAACCATTGTGCCAGTACGCTGGTGCGCCGTGGAATTTTCTAGGGGCGCCGCAAAAACTTTTGTAAAATATTTAAAATTGCGTGTTTTTGAACTTTTGGTTGATTAAAAAGATAATGTTTTAAAAAAAATATTTAATGTTGGAAAAACAGATAACAGAACACTTACAGAAATTAAGTCTAAGAAACGTGAGAGACTTCAAATGATCGACATGGAAATGCGCGTCTGTCTTTCAAAAATTGATCCTCGCATCAATCTCATATGTGCTGAAAAACAATCTCAATGTTCACATTAATTAAATTTAAGATTTATTCTTTGATCCCTTTATTAATAGCATGTCTTTCAAACTTGTAAAATGAACTGTTTTTATTGGCGATTGTCCTAAGATTGTGTCGGCACCACTTTATTTATGGGCAGTCCCTCAGGTGCTCCGCGAAAGAAAATTATTGGACTCAGTGCGCCGCAACTCGAAAAAGGTTACCTTTCACTGATTTAAATGATCATGTTAATTAAAAAACAAAAACTCAAACCCCTGGCACACCAGCCAAAATCTGACCACCAGCACACCTCCAATGATTGCACATTGCAGGTGGATTGACCTTCCCAAGCCCTGCATTGACGTATATAGTGCTCAATTAATCTAACGTTCTGACGATGTGATCATCAAGCTTTGACTATCGAGTTTGATTCACCAAGGGGGACCACCCCACTCCCCTCACTCAAATGATCACGCTAAATTAACAGAGGGGTATAATGTGAAAAAAATGGGTCATGACACCACAACGGTTGGAGAAAACTGGTCTAGGGGCCACGGCATGCTAATATCGTGGTGCCCATCACAAAAACAAAATGCTGTCCCACTGAATAGTAAAATAAAAACATTTGCAAACATCAATAACAAACCAAATAATGAAGAATCCATAACCTGCAAAGTTTCAAGTAAACAAAATATTAGTGAGTTGCTTATAAAAAATAATTACAAGGGGAAAAAAAATGATGTCTCAGTCATAACCACATGAGAGCTGCAGATGGACACGTGTCTCCTCTGGCTACTTCTAAAGCCCCCTCCTGTGTTCCCCCTGATTTAGTCCCAGCATACTTGTTCAGATGACAGACGGGTATCAGCGAGAGTGACAAGGAAGGTCTACAGGAGGGTAGTGAGACCAGCTATGTTATATGGGCTGGAGACAGTGGCACTGACCAGAAAGAGACAGAGCTGGAGATGGCAGAGTTAAAGATGCTAAGATTTGCATTGGGTGTGACGAGGATGGACAGGATTAGAAATGAGGACATTAGAGGGTCAGCTCAGGTGGGACGGTGAGGAGACAAAGTCAGAGAGGTGAGATTGCATTGGTTTGGACATGTGCAGAGGAGAGATGCTGAGTATATTGGGAGAAGGATGTTAATGATAGTGCTGCCAGATTAGAGGAGAAGAGGAAGGCCAGAGAAAAGGTTAATGGATGTAATGAGATGATGGGTGTAACAGAGCAAGATGGAAGATCTGGAAAAAGATGATTCACTGTGCACTGTAAAAAATAAGGCAACAAATTACAAGCAATATTTTTGAGTAGATTTAATATACTGCACTATTGAGTAAACTTAATTTAATAATTAACTCAAATTTACCTAAAATAAATGAGTTGGATTAAATATAAGTAGTGGCAAAAATGGTTTCATTTTACTCTGATTTTCATTTGAATTAAAGTACTCAAAAAAAGTGAGTATGCAACACTGGTCAGTAATGACTTAACAAATACATGCTAAAAATCCATATATCTGTATTTATTTGAACATACAGAGAGTCACAACAACGGAGTTATATTTTCAAAGGAAAATTAAATCAAATGTCTGAGGATAATTTTTACTGAATTACTAACATTCAAATGTCAATGAAAATTGTCTTTTCTTTTTTTAAACTTTCTTCAAAAAGTATATCTCAATCAAATAATGTCCCAGGAAGGAGTGGTAAACGGGAAGGAAACAGAGAGTGAAAGAGTGAAATCCTGCAGCAGACACCGACCGCTCTTTAAACACTTCCTGCATTTACGCCAACATGTCCTCTTAAATGAATGGCCGCCTTTTCACTACTTTTCAGTATGCGATAGCGAAAATCCTGAAATAAAATAGGAAATAGGAAATCAAACATCACTAAATAAATCAGTGTTAAAAATTAACCAGAAAATACATGGCCTCTGTAGAACACTAATTAAATAAGAGGTCAAATAATACCGTGACGGTTAGGCAAACGTCTTTACATGTTGTTTACAGGTCGTAGTTTAGGACAAACGCCATATCGTTCTCAAACTTATCTCAAATTGTCATTTTCTTTTTCTGTGTAAAATAAAAGTTTTAAATGATAAAAAAAATACCATATGAACATACGTAACTATCCGAGAAATGTGCTTGCTTTTTAAAGCAAACCAACGAGGTAAGTTGTTAGAAAGACGCTACCTCGCCCGCCATGTTTCCCACATGAAGGGAAAGTTTTCGTGAAAACAACAAATGCTTACATCTGTAACTATATGAGATGAAATACTATTATTCATTACGGAATTAATATGCTTTATACTTACACATTCGTAATAAAATATCTCTTATGGATAAGCGTTACAGCTGAATGCGTTGTTGTAAAGACCAAGAAATCAATGTAATGACACGGCACTTCCTCTCACATTTCGATGTGAGAGGAAGTGCCCTGCCATTAAATTTAACTTAACTTAAATGTGTTCAATTCACAGTATATTTTTTTTACATAGAATAAGTTATAAAAAATGTTTACATTTTAAGAAAAATAATAAGTTAACATTATTCTTAATTTTTTTTATTGAATTAGAATTAAAATAATCAAGAAAAAGGGTAAAACCCATTTTTATTAATTAAGGTAATGATTATTTTGCGTATAGTTAGCTATTTTTTATTATTATTTTTCACACATGCAAGATTTATTTTTTACAGTGTGGCAACCCCTAATGGGAGCAGCCAAATGAAGAAGAAGAAGAAGAAGAAGAAGAAGAAGAAGAAGAATGCTTGCTCAGATGATCTTGTCCTTCACATGGACAGTTTACTGGTCCAAGTGACCTCCCACCTCACCAGAACCTTTAGAGCTTTTGTGGATGACATCAGCCCCCTGACTTCCCCACACTAATAGATTCACATTTCTAGGTGCTGATGGTGAATTAATATCTGATTAGAAAGTGAACTGTGATGGTTGATTCACCACTATAGGTGGACTGTGGCAGTGAGAAGGTCACTGGTCAACTCCAAAACGAGGGGAGTAATTCAGCTCTGAAAACCTCTAAAGGAGATTCTAAATGTAGACTGCCTCTGTCAGGCTCGAACGTGCAGTAAGCTACGTGTGTGCAGACACTCCACACGGTTATTAATATCCTGACATTTTATTTATTTAGGTTTCCACTTGATTACATTTTTTGCTGTGTTTATCATGGGAAAGTACTTAACTCAAGTGCACCACGTGGGACTGTCGACACCGGCGGGCACAAGCCAATCTCACAAGTGATGACATCAACAGGAAGCAGCAGCCAATTTGGGAAGCGCAGCTCCAGTTGAAGATGCTTGAGATTAGTCCGAGTGTTCACCCACTCAGGGCGGTCCTTTCCCACACCTCTACTGCCAATGGGAGTCTCATATTGCTCCAGGGCTTGATCCGCTTCCTTTCTTTGGCTACTGCATGTTGACTGAAGACACCGACAGTGGCCTCCGACTTTTGCACAGATGGAGGTGAAGTGTCATGAGTTGCACGTCGTCCTTGATAGCAAAGCCAAATCCCGGAAAGTCTTGACCACTCCGTAGTAGTCACCATTGGCTCGGATGTTGCTGCTGTTGTCTCTTAAAAAAATAAAATACTTCAGGGTGATCACAATGGAAGACAGTCATGTGAAAAAGTAAATACACCCCATGGACGTTGTTTGCTTTTTATCTTCATGCAAACAATGCCTGCAGTAAAGGTGATACACTTGAATACAAATGTAACAAAATTTTACCTTCTCAAACATTTACTCAGCAAAAATGGCAGTAGATGGAATGGTCTACAGCAGGGGTGGCGAACTCCAGGCCTGGTGGGCCACAGTGACTGCAGGTTTTCATTCTAACCCTTTTCCTAATCAGTGACCAGTTTTCACTGCTAATTAACTTCTGTCCCCTGTATTTTAATATCCTTGTTTTTAAGGATTCAGTCCTCTGAGTTGAATCTTTTCTTCATTAAATGACAGCCAAACAGAAATGAGACCTGAAACGAGCCAACAGATGACCAGCTAAATTGGGGCTTCAAACTCCAACCAACTTCACTCCAATTACTTTCTTAATGAGAAGCCGATTCTTGCTGTTAATTAAGCCCATTATTTCATTCCATGGCTTGTTGCTGCTCTCATTCTGCCACAGCAGACATTTCCAGGACGGTTGATTATCCGTTTTTTCTATGTTTTGGTGACCTGAGAGATCAACCTTACTTAGACCTTCACTATTCTTTACTTTCAGATATCGTTTGACAGGCACAGGTGAGCTGGTTTCCCATGGCGGCTTGTTTTGTGTCTCACTATTGTTTGGCTGCTCAATAAGGAAAAAGAAACAACAAAGAGGCCTGAGTCAAGTTAATTATAATGAAGGCAAAAGAAGTTAATTAGCAGCAAGAACCGGGCACTAATGAAGAAGATGGTTAGAATGAAAACCTGCAGCCACTGCGACCCCCCAGGACTGGAGTTTAACACTCGTGGTCTACAGGCTCTGCTTTATCCAATTCAGGGTCGTGACTGGCCAGAGCCTACTCCAGCACCATCATTCACAAGGCAGGAACCAACCTTGGACAGGACACCATTTCATCTGAGACAGCCTATGAAACTCAAAGATAGGCCTCTACGTCCGACTGGGCAAGAAAAATGCAAGTAAGTTTCGCTAGTGCAAAGTGAGCATGGGCCTCACACTGAACAAGCTGGCCTTGCAGCTGGCGATGGGTGGGACCTCCAACATCTGGAGCAGAGCACTTGGCATTGAAGGATGTGGGAAGAGGACAACCTTGAATCTTCAAACACTATGGCTAATCTCAAGCATCTTCACTCAAACAGAGCCAAAACCGATGAATCTCAAAAAGGGAGAGGGGAACTGTGAAACCCCTAGCCCAACAAACAAAAACAGATTCTTATAATAATACTAGGGGGCTTTGTCCCCTGCTTGACAACCCCGAAGCGCTACATGCCGTTGTGAAAAGGAGGGTTGAACGCACCCAAAGGATACTTGGTCGCTCCCCTGAAACCCCTCTTAAACGGTGATACAAAGGAAAACAAATACAGTTGTTTTTTAACCTCCTCTTTGCTCGATCAGCTGTTGGCTTGTTGCTGCTGCCGTGCTGTGTGATCTGCACTTCGCTCGCTTACCCCTCCCACCGCACTATGCGCCGTTATGAAGAGGGGGGCTGAACGCACCCCAAGGAGACGCAGCATCTCCTCCGAAACCCCTCTTAAACGGTGTTACAATGGGAAACAAATGCTTCTTTCTTTTTACCTCCTCTTTGCTCGATCAGCTGCTGGCTTGCTGCCGCTGCCGTACCGCGTGATCTGCATCTCGTGTGGCGCTTTGAACGTTTAAAAGCCTGTACGGCAGCTGTCCTTTAGTCTCTCTTCTCCCCCAGACATCCTTAAACTCTATGCAATCTCTTTTCGCTGTTCCATTATTTCACAGAGTAATATTTTCCGTTTGTTTGCGCTAATGCGATCTTTACTCTCATTGTTTTGAGACTTTCGAATTGTCCTACTTCCAGTATGTCAAACCTGCTCTGCATGTGTAACACGGGACTGGCTTCCAAAGGTTGTAAGTATGACGTGACTTGTCCATCTTGCGGGATGTGAAAGTGTCTCTCTGTCTCTCTTCAAAAGATTACGTCTCGTCGCAAGATTTTTCTTTTTTATAATAGAGGGATATATTTTGTTTGCAAAAACAAAGCAAGAAGCAAGTCAAGTCAAGTCGGGAAGCATGCACTGGTACAGTGCGTTGCCGCACCCACTACACGACAACTCGGGATCCCGGGGAGACACGCGGTCCAATCCCACCCTCTGGAAATGACCCTCTATCAGATGTTATGTGGGCACCCCCTTGGCGTGGTCCAGCCACTCAGGTCACCAACAATGAGGATCGCATGAGCCGGATCACCCTCGGGGAAACACGCCACATGGCTGTAGTGCCATAACTGACGCTCCCTCACAATGCAGGCCATGTGCCTCATTCGGGACTCCATGAGCAACACAAAGTCAAACCAGCAGTACCCAAGGATTCTCCGGAGAGACACATGAAGGAGTCCAGTCTTCATCTCAGGTCACTGGATATGATAGAATAGAATGCCTTTCATTGTCACTATACACATGTACAATGAGATTAAAAGCAGCACCTTCAGTGCAGACATATATGTAGAATACAACAAATAAATAACAAATGGTGCAATAAGTTGCAAAAAAATTGCAGAAAATATACATATGGTTAGAATAACTGACTATTGCACTATTGGATTATTGTGCATTATTTAAATATTGTACAATAATGATGATCATGTGCAGTGAGTAGTGGATGTTGGACCCAGAGAGTATTGATATTGCACAGTTATTATCAATACCATTTAGATATTGGGTATTTAAATATATATATATATTGTCACGCACGCGCGAGTCGGAGACCGCGGAAGGATCTTGACACACCTGGGAAGACATTCGCCGGCAGGGAATGGAGGAATATTAACTGTCTTCCTATGCTTCCTTACAGAAAAAAAGACGTTCCACCACCATAAGACCGGGTTTCGCCCGCACCACGTCTACTTCTGCCCTTCCTCTGCCATCTTTCCTGACATCATCGATCCCATCCTCCCTCACGGTTCCTTCCCAGCATTCCTCCACTTCCGGCTCCTCCTCTTTAAAATGGCCGCCGACGCCATGCTAAGGCGTCGCGCATATGAACAGTTTTGTTTATATTTTGACCGTTTATTTTTTTGAATATTGTGGATTAACCAAACCTTTTTGCTGTCTCCTCCTCACTCTTTTACAATATATATATATATATATATATAGACTTCCAATATGACTCGGAGTCCTGTCAAGTGCAAAAGTTCGCTGACGACACTGCTATGGTGGGCTGCATCAGGAGTGGGCAGGAGGAGGAGTATAGGAACCTAATCAAGGACTTTGTTAAATGGTGTGACTCAAACCACTTACACCTTAACACCTGCAAGACCAAGGAACTGGTGGTGGATTTTAGGAGGCCCAGGCCCCTCATGGACCCCTTGATCATCAGAGGTGACTGTGCAGAGGGTACAGACCTATAAATACCTTGGAGTGCAGCTGAATGATAAAGTGGACTGGACTGCCAATACTGATGCTCTGTGTAAGAAAGGACAGAGACGACTAGACTTTCTGAGAAGGCTGGCATCCTTTAACATCTGAAATAAGATGCTGCAGATGTTCTACCAGATGGTTGTGGCGAGCGCCCTCTTCTACGCGGTGGTGTGCTGGGAGGCAGCATAAAGAAGAGGGACGCCTCACGCCTGGACAAACTGGTGAGGAAGGCAGGCTCTATTGTAGGCACGGAGCTGGACAGTTTGACATCCGCGACAGAGCGACGGGCACTGAGCAGACTCCTGTCAATCATGGGGAATCCACTTCATCCACTGAACAGGATCATCTCCAGACAGAGGAGCAGCTTCAGCGACAGACAGACTGCTGTCACCGTCCTGCTCCACTGACAGACTGAAGAGATCGTTCCTCCCACACACTATGCGACTCTTCAGTAAATGCTAACATTACTCAAAGTTATTGTCTGCTTTTTTATTTATTTATTTATTTATTTATTTATTCATTCATTTTTATTACTATTTAATTTAATATTTTTTTTGTATCAGTATACAGCTGCTGGGTTATGTGAATTTCCCCTTGGGATTAATAAAGTATCTATCTATCTATCTATCTATCTATCTATCTATCTATCTATCTATCTATCTATCTATCTATCTATCTATCTATCTATTATATAGTGCCTTTCACATCTATCTATCTATCTATCTATCATATAGTGCCATTCATATCTATCTATCTATCTATCTATCTATCTATTGCACAGTTGATGGACAGAAGGAAGTCCAGGGGCTGGGGGGTTAGACTGTGTAATCAGTGCATGTGTGAGTTGAACTCTTTGAGGACTGAATATTTTTTCCAAAAAACAATGGTTTCACTCAGAAATCAACATAAAACGTCTGTTGCTGCATGCTGTGGCTGCCAGTTTGCCAAGAATGTATGGCAGGCTTGCTGCCAGGCTGTCTGTGCAGTGGTCACAGTCATAGTGCATTACAATCTGGTGTCTACCTCTGATCGTTGTTAAGTGTCAGTCCTCCCTGGTGAACATTGTCAGTACCACGACTAGCTGGGGACCGATCAGCTGAAGCTGGAACCTCACATTCGTTTTCGATTACTTGTATCAATTCTTAGTCCAGTTCAGAGATAATAGGCAAAACGTCGTCCACGGAGTGTTGTGTTTTATGCATTCACTTTGATCTCTCACCAGATGTCAGTGCCATTTTTGCCTTTGTGTGCGCCTTGCTACCCACAAGAGCTGGGAATCTCGGTCAAACCAATGAATCTAACTTTCCTTCTAGCAACGAGAGTCCAACAAAAATGCAACGGTTGGTTTTGTCACAGTTTACAGTTGGTCACCATCGTCAGCTCCTCTTTTTGACAAAAGTCGACATCAGCCCTGAAAGAGTTAAAATGATTATGGCTTTTGGGAAAAAAAATTGTTCTTGAGTCTGTTTGTCTTTGTTGTGATGTCCTGAGGGCGACATGTCAAACAGATCAGAGCCAGGGTGGGAGCTGACCTTGATGATGTTTTTTGCTCTGCTGAGGCAGTGGGGGGTGTAAATGTCCATCAGGGAGGGGAGAGGGCAGCCGATGATCTTCTGTGCTGCCTTTACTACTCTCTGGAGCCTCTCCCTGTCTGCCATGGTGCAGCTGCCGTACCATACTGTGATAGAGTACGTCAGCAGGCTCTCGATGGACGAGCGGTAGAAGGTCAGCAGCAAGTTGGAGACCAGGTTGTGCTTTCTGAGGACCCTCGGGATGTGTAACCAATGCTGAGCCTTCTTGGCCAAATGAAAAAAATTGGTCAGTAAGTGCAGAAAACACTGCTGACAGGAACCAATCCAGACATTAGCACAAACCAAGTGTAGTCCGGTTTTACTTTGATTTATGTGTGTGCTTTTGTCTATTTTGGGGTTTTGACACATTTCTGAAGTTTGCCTTGAAATTAAAATGTTTATTGTGTTTGTAAGAATTACTCCTGCCTCCCGACTCACCAGTACAAGAAAACCCCCACATATTCTGCTCAACACGTCTTGATGTCCGCTTATGATAAACATTGAACTTTTTGGGGTTTCCCATTAATTTTGGTCCTCGATACCCAAAAAGGACATTTTTGGACCGTATTTTGTGCAGGGCCTTTAGGCTGAAGAGTAAACCAATTGGTATCTTCAGCCAAAAATGATCAGAAGGACTTGCAGCTGAATCAGTTCACAGCTGAGTGTGAAGCGGCTGGGATGGGAATCAGCACCTCCAAATCCGAGAGCATGGTCCTCAGTCGGAAAAGGGTGGAGTGCCCTCTCAGGGTTGGGGGAGAGATCCTGCCCCAAGTGGAGGAATTCAAGTATCTCGGGGTCTTGTTCACGAGTGAGGGAAGAATGGAGCGTGAGATCAACAGGCGGATCGGTGCGGCATCCGCAGTGATGAGGGCTCTGCATCGGTCTGTCGTGGTGAAAAAGGAGCTGAGCAGTAAGGCAAAGCTCTCAATTTATCAGTCGATCTACACTCCTACCCTCACCTGTGGTCATTAGCTATGGGTAGTGACCGAAAGAACGAGATCGCGAATACAAGCGGCTGAAATGAGTTTCCTCCGCAGGGTGTCTGGATTTTCCCTTAAAGATAGGGTGAGAAGCTCAGTCATCCGGGAGGGGCTCAGAGTAGAGCCGCTGCTCCTCCGCATCGAGAGGAGTCAGATGAGGTGGCTCGGGCATCTGATCAGGATGCCTCCTGGACGCCTCCCTGGTGAGGTGTTCCGGGCACGTCCAACCGGGAGGAGGCCCCGGGGAAGACCCAGGACACGCTGGAGGGACTATGTCTCCCGGCTGGCCTGGGAATGCCTTGGGATTCTCCCGGAAGAGCTGGAAGAAGTGGCCGGGGAGAGGGAAGTCTGGGCATCTCTGCTTAAGCTGCTGCCCCCGCGACCCGACCTCGGATAAACGGAAGAGAATGGATGGATGGACTTACAGCTGTGCAGGCCCCGCATCAACAGACACCAGGGGTTCACCCCTTAATGGGATATGAGGGGTTGATGTTATTCCGTTTCACAAACCTTTGAAGAATTGGGGATCAGTAATTCAGGCAAGTGGGGTGTCATGCTATGCCATTTTGGGGCTGTTGATCACAAATAGGATAATATTTTAGATTTTTTACTGGTAGTCCCAGATCTCTAACCGCCACTCCTAGAAGGTTAAAAAACAATTGCACATTTCAAACATACATACGCATGTGGCTTACATTAATTCACACTGTTTTTTGATTTTAGTTGTACGGTAAGTTTGCTTTTCTGTTTATGCAATGCCTTGTTGTTTCTATTACATTTGTTTTTGATTTTTAAATTTTTGTTTTGTTTTATTTTGGTTTTGAACATAAAGAAATCTAATTGCACTTTCATTTTCTTCAGAATAACCTCATGTTTCGAGTTGCCTTTTTTATTTGACCCTTATGTGTTAGATGCCATTTTGTCTTTGTTCTGTGGGTGCTGCCATTTTAGGTAGCACCCATTGCTAGGCTGTGCCCCCCAAAGTTGCATCATGTGACATCACTACTATGATGCTCTTTAAGCAGACATCTCACTAGTTAGTCACTTTGTCCAAGATTGCGGATACATCTCAAAACTTTCACGGTGCTTGTGCTTTCTCTAGAATGTCTGGACTATGAATGTCATGCCCTGGTTTCTGACTTTGACCCAGGCTTAGACACACGTTAGAAATGATTTCCTGGTTTTTGACCATTTCTTCATTTCTTGACAATGTCTATGTCTCCTGATCCATCTCTTGTTCTGCCCACCTTGCCAGAGCAGAGCAGTCATATTGATGGTATCCGCAGGGCCATCTTAATGACATCACAGGCAGGGCCATCTTAATGACATCACAGGAAACATACATAAGCATCATAAAAATTGTGGCCCCCCCTCTGCCCACCATAAATAACTCATAATAATTTAAGTCAAATTTACGACGTGGTACCCAAAAATAACCGGAATCTGTACCTGGCATGCAATCTCAACTTTAGTTGCAGATTTCATCACTAGTTGTAGAATCCAGCCATCCATCCTGCTATATCCTAACTACAGGGTCATGGGGGTCTGCTGGACCAACACAGGGAGCAAGACAGGAAACAAACCCCGGGCAGGCCCACCGCAGTAGGTGTCGCATATATTCTGTGCCAGTCTGCCAAGTGCCATTGCTCTGTATTGTTCGTATGGCACTCCGTGTTGGTTTTTCTTGATGCTTATTAAACGTATTCTGTGATTTTTGTGATGGGTGATCATAAAGACAAGCAAGTCTACGTTAAAGTTTGTTTTCTCTTAGAGGAAAACAGCTGCTGAAACTGTAGTGATGCTTGAAACTGCTTTTAAAGAGGAAGCTACGAGTGGTTATCACGTTTCAAACGAGGGAAAATGTCACTTTAAGACCAACCTAGATCTGGCCGACCTTACGCAATTAGGAATGGCGAAAATCTTGAGAAAGTTCGCAATGCAATTTACGAAGATCATCGTCGGACTATCGAAGAGATTTCTGAATTGACTCGTGTGTCACGGAGGTCGTGCCACCCTCCATTATCTTTTTCTTGTTCCCGCAAATGAAAAAAGAACTCAAAGGAAAGCGTTTTTATACCGCGGAGGAAGTCAAAAAAAAAAATCGCTGCTGGCCTTGCAACAACGTTCCTCTTCAGCCATTCTAAAAATGTTTCTACCGTTGGGACAAGTGCATTCATTCACATGGAGAGTACGTTGAAGGAGACTAAAGTTTCAGTAAGTAAAAATTAAACAAGTTTACTTTTTTCAATTCCGGTTATTTTTAGGTACGGCCTCGTACATTTCACACGTGTCGGTTACGCTTGCACTTCTGAAAATTTCGCTTTCGCTTCTTAAAGTTATGCTTGTTTCGGAAAATTAAGCTTGTGTTTCGGAAAATTACGAGTGCAATTATTCTCAAGGGTGAACAAACTATCAAAAATACGTCATTGGATGCACAAGGCATTCTCTATCGAAACAGAAACGATTGATCTTTGTTAGTACGCATGTGCCACAAAGGTAGAAGCGTGGAGTACTTTTGACAGCCATCCTACTCCATATGTACGGGCTAAAGCTTTGGTTGTCGGTTCAATCGCCGCCTCTGTGCCGCATGTTTGTGATCTAACTGGAGGTCATGGTAAGCGGAGTTTTCCCTAGGAGCATTTTAGTGAACATCCGTGGGCGATCAACTCAGGCTGTGATGCTAATCCATCGCGGGGGTGCGCCATTGGACCCTCTTCTTTACTTCATATGCGATTCTTCGGGAGGTCTGGCGTAAAGCGCACGGAGATATGGGGAGAACGTGACCGTTTCACGTGAGCATGAAGTTACTCGCTCGCTTCCAGCCAGTTTCCTATTCACACAACTTGTGCAAAGCAGTTACTTGTTCAATGTTAAGAGTCACTCAAAATATTCTGCAGCATAAAAAGATATTCATGTGCGTCACTAAAATGGGCCCTTTATCTGAAAGCAAGAAATCAGTTTTCCACATTTTCTTCCTGATCGGATACAAAGGGGTTACATCAAGTTGGACCAAGTTCGTTTTAAAAGTTTTACAACAAGACAGGTGCCTTTGTAAAATGGCAGCTCAGTTTTGCCCAGCTCAATAACAAACTTGGCACACTGTCATATCTAATGATTAAGATGTACTCTGATGTTCAATGGGCACAGTAAAGCGTTAGGTGATGTTGGGCAGCCCTCACTTTCACGGCTTTGTGACAAGTCAGATGCCTTTGTTTTATCTGAGTTGGGTACATGGGTCAAATTGACAGGCAAAGTTGGCACATTCCCATATCTAGTGAATGGAATGAGATGTTTAATGGGCACTGCAGAGGTTCAGATGGCATTGGGCTACACTAGTTTTGAGAAAAGAAAGATGCCTATTTTAAATTGCAGTTTTACTTTGGGTACACAGGTCAAGTGGACTGGCAAATTTGTCATATTGCCACATATCTAATGAACAGATTTCAATGTGGTGTTCGACTGGCATTATACAGTTAGATGCCATTGACCAACTCTAATCTTCAGAGAAAAGTGAATACCTTTGTTAAAGTGCAGTTGAATTTTGGTGCCCCAGTGCAGTTACATGGGTCAGACTGACTGGCAAACTTGACAATGAAGGAAATGAAATGTGATGTTTAATGGGCACTGTAAAAGGTTAAATGGCATTGGACCACCGTAGTTGTCACAGCTTTGAAAAAATGCAGATGCCTTTGTGAAGTTGCAGTCGAGTTTTACACAGACCAATGTGACTACCTGACTCAAATTGACTGGCAAATTTGTCACATTCCCATTTCTAATGCCTAGGATTAACGTTGATATTTAACGGGCACTGAAGAGGGGGGTCTGCGGTGCCAGGATTAGTTCCTGCCTTGTGCCCTGTGTTGGGTGGGATTGGCTCCAGCAGACCCCCGTGACCCTGTGTTTGGATTCAGCGGGTTGGATAATGGATGGATGGATGAAGAGGGGGGTGCAGTATTTTGCCACCCTTATTTTCATAGTTTTGTGACAAAATTACTTTTTATATATTGCAGTTGAGATTTGCCTGGCCCAACATGAGCTCATGGGTCAAACTGGCTGGCAAACTTGGCATATCAATAGGTCCCAGCTCTTAAATGGGCCCAGGCTGCCATATTAGGGGGCCCGCCCCCTTCGACTCAACATATAGAAAAATGCTGAACATGTTCATTATAAGACACCAGTACACAATGATACTGATTAAAGTGTACTAAAACTAAAGAGGGAAATATAATCCAAAAAAAAAAACCAAAATAAAGAAATAAATTAATAAAACCAGGGATGGTGTCCCTGCAAAAATCATGACACATTTACGCACACACTGACCTAGAGTTACCAGTCACGGGAAAACCAGAGTGGCTGGAGGAGTGTCATCGACCAAGGGAACACACAAGGGCAAAGAAATGTTGGGGTGTCAACCAGGTTTAAAAAACGGTAGGGACAGACAAAATAAACAGGTGCTTGGTGGCACGAAACAAGAACAAAACATCTAGAAGGCTGAAGCACCTCCAAAACACAGGTAGGTCCGGCTCAGTGTAGAACGGTCACGGCTCCGTCCGGCAAAAATGAGACGCCTCCTTCTGGGAGCATCTCGGCTTTATAATCCCTAGACTGCATTGGGCGGAGTCAGTTGCCCTCATTGGACGCCTTCTCGGAGATGTGGGTGGAAAAAGAGACAATACGGTACCATCAGTGACAGCACCTCTTGTGCTTACGTCTGGTGACCCTCTGACATGTTTGCATGACAAGAGAGGGCGAGAACAACCAGGTGAGGCCTTTGAATCCTGGAAGCAGCAGTACTAACCACCCAGCCGCCTTAGAACCCAGGCTCTGTTCTATTCAATTCAATTAACGAGAGTATGTAGCAGAGTAAGAAAGTTTTGATATGACATCATCCAATTAGTCTTTCATTTTCTGTATCTACTTTTAATGTTGCAGGATTGCTTGGACATAGCCTACCTGAAGCTTTTCTATCACGTAGATGTGATTTTTAGGATTTTCTACTTATTTTGAACGAACTGTCCCCTGCGGCTCCGTCCGTGTAGTACTGAAACAGGACAAACGTTAAAAATCAATAAACAAACGGGTGTCGCTAGCTTAGCGGAGGCAACTTACGCTACAAACCGTGGCGAGAGATGTACCAATTTGAATGGAGACTGGCACGTGAGTGAGGAGTCCTATGTTCTGCTCCCCACTCCTGATGTCACACTTCCCCAGGCCCTCGGCCCACAGCCTCTCTCTCGGATTAGCACGAATAAATCGGTCCTGTAAGCGAACCATGATACTTAGCACGATGAGAGAAGTCGCAAAATCAACCGGAACATTCAAGCAAATTATAGAAAAAAGCCAATTTAAATCTGTTAAGTGGTTCTCTCGTGAAAAATGGACAGACAGACAGATGTTGGATTTTTTTATATACATATATATATATATATATATATATATATTGTCACAAAAGCCACGATGAGACAAAGCAAGGTTTGTGGTAGCCACCCTTATAATTTGGTTTCCTGGCTGCAAAGCGTTCTTTACAAATGATAGCACTGCTGTGCACAAAACCGAGTCCAATACAGAACCGAGGGCATTAGGGAAAAGGAGGAGGTTTTAAAGGGGAAGACAGGAAGTGAGATCATAGGGGTCGGGCTCATTGAGGTCCTCAGCCATTGGTTCATGCCCGGACGTGACATCACAGGGGCCGGAGCCGGCAAGGTCTCCTTCGATAGGCTCGGTCCCGGAAGTGACGTCAGAAGAGCCAGCGGAATCTCCCGGGAATGGCCTGCAGGCAAGGAAGAAAAAGAGTCAGTGCACTCTGCCACATCCTGGTATGTCTCAGAACTGTCCTTACCCGAGCCCTTTAGCTGCCTCCCATGCGCACGTGTGTGACACTATATATATATACACATATACACACACACATATATACAGTATATACACATATACACAGACACATATATATACACATATACACACACACATATATATATATATATATACACATATACACACACACATATATATATACACATATACACACACACATATATATATATATACACATATATATATACACATATATATATATATATATATATATATAAACTGCTCAAAAAATTAAAGGAACACTTTGAAAACACATCAGATCTCAATGGGAAAAAGAAATCCTCCTGGATATCTATACTGATATAGACTGGGTAATGTGTTAGGTACAAAAGGATGCCACATCGTTTGATGGAAATGAAAATGATCAACCTACAGAGCTCTGAATTCAAAGACGCCCCAAAAATCAGAGTGAAAAAATTATGTGGCAGGCTAGTCCATTTTGCCAAAATTTAATTGCAGCAACTCCAAATTGTACGCAGCACTTTGTATGGCCCCTGTGTTCTTGTATACATGCCTGACAACATCGGTGCATGCTTCTAATGAGATGACAGATGGTGTTGTGGGGATCTCCTCCCAGATCTGGACCAGGGCATCACTGAGCTCCTGGACAGTCTGAGGTGCAACCTGGTGGCATTGGATGGACCAAAACAGGATGTCCCAAAGGTGTTCTATTGGATTTAGGTCAGGAAAGTGTGGTGGCCAGTCAATGGTATCAATGCCTTCATCCTCCAGGAACTGCCTGCATACTCTCACCACATGAGGCCAGGAATTGTCACGCACCAGGAGCCACTGTACCAGCATAGGGTCTGACAATGGGTCCAAGGATTTCATCCTGATACCTAATGGCAGCCAAGGTGCCTTTGTCAAGCCTGTAGCGGTCTGTGTGACCCTCCATGGATATGCCTCCCCAGACAATCATTAACCCACCACCAAACTGCTCATGCTGAATGATGTTACAGGCAGCATAATGTTCTCCATGGCTTCTCCAGACCCTTTCACTTCTGTCACGTGCTCAGGGTGAACCTGTTCTCATCTGTAAAAAGCACAGGGCACCAGTGGTGCATCTGCGAATTCTGGTATTCTATGGCGAATGCCAATCGAGCTGCATGCTGCTGGGCAGTGAGCTCAGGGCCCATTAGAGGACATGGGGCCCTTGGGTCACCCTCATGAAGTCTTTCTGGTTGTTTGGTCAGAGACATTCACACCAGTGGCCTGCTGGAGGTCATTTTGTAGGGCTCTGGCAGTGCTCATCCTGTTCCTCCTTGCCCAAAGGAGCAGATACTGGTCCTGCTGATGGGTTATGGACCTTCTATGGCCCTCTCCAGCTCTCCTAGAGTAACTGCTTGTCTCCTAGAATCTCCTCCATGCCCTTGAGACTGTGCAGGGAGACACAGCAAACCTTCTGGCAATGACACGTATTGATGTGCCATCCTGGAGAAGTTGGACTACCTGTGCAACCTCTGTAGGGTCCAGGTATCACCTCATGCTACCAGTAGTGACACTGACTGCAGCCAAATGCAAAACTAGTGAAGAAACAGTCAGAAAAGATGAGGAGGGAAAAATGTCAGTGGCCTCCACCTGTTAAACCATTCCTGTTTTGGGGGTCATCTCGTTGTTGCCCCTCTAGTGCATCTGTTGTTAATTTCATTAACCACCACAGCAGCTGAAACTGATTAACAACCCCCTCTGCTACTTAACTGACCAGATTAATATCCCATAAGTTTCATTGACTTTATGCAATACTCTCATTAAAAAGTGTTCCTTTAATTCTTTTGAGCAGTATATATATATATATATATATACACACATATATATATACAGTCATATGAAAAAGTTTGGGAACCCCTCTTAATTCTTTGCTTTTTTGTTTCTCATTGGCTGAGCTTTCAAAGTAGCAACTTCCTTTTAATATATGACATGCCTTATGGAAACAGTAGCATTTCAGCAGTGACATTAAATATAAAAATATGCAATATGCATCATAACAAAATTAGACAGGTGCATAAATGTGGGCACCCAAACAGAGATATGACATCAATACTTAGTTGAGCCTCCTTTTGTAAATATAACAGACTCCTCTAAATGCTGTCCTCCTATAGCCTTTGATGAGTGTCTGCATTCTGGATGGAGCTATTTCAGTTCAGTTCAATTTGATGGCTGCTGAGCATGGACAGCCTGCTTCAAATCATCCCATAGATTTTCGATGATATTCAAGTCAGTGGACTGTGACGGCCATTCCAGAACATTGTACTTCTCCCTCTGCATGAATGCCTTTGTTGATTTCGAACTGTGTTTTGGGTCATTGTCTTGTTGGAATATCCAACCCCTGCGTAACTTCAACTTTGTGACTGATGCTTGAACATTATCCTGAAGAATTTGTTGATATTGGGTTGAATTCATCCGACCCTCGACTTTAACAAGGACCCCAGTCCCTGAACTAGCCACACAGCCCCACAGCATGATGGAACCTCCACCAAATCTGACAGGAGGTAGCAGGTGTTTTTCTTGGAATGTGGTGTTCTTCTTCTGCCATGCAAAACAGTTTTTGTTCTGACCGAATAACTCCATTTTTGTCTGATCAGTCCAAAGCACTTTGTTCCTAAATGAATCTGACTTGTCTAAATGAGCATTGGCATACAACAAGCGACTCTGTTTGTGGCGTGAGTGCAGAAAGGGCTTCTTTCTCATCACCCTGCCATACAGATGTCTGTTCTGTTTTCAATTCTGAAAAGAATGATACCAAACATAAAATAAGGCCGATTATTAGTGTGACAAAAAGCGTGATATAAAATTGCTGCACAAAATTGCTGCACTTTTAAGTTTAGGATTATATTATATATATATATATATATTGTGAAGGACAGCCGGGTCGCCCCTGCTGCTTATGTTCCCGGAGGAGCCATCATGGGCAGTCCAATACCTCCCCTGGGACGCTTGGTGCCAGCTTCCCTGGCCAACGGTGATTCCCCAACCACCCGCAGAGTCCTCCATAGCTTGGTTGGGGCCCGGGGTGGCCGCTAGTGGGGGCTGTCTGCTTCCAACAGCCAGGCTGGACGAGTCTTCAGCCCCACCCGGAAGTGCAATTAGGCCCAGGTGGCCAATCACCTGGAACGCTTCTGGGTGGGCTATAAAAGGGCGCAACCACCACCACTCAGTGGCCAGAGTCGTGAGGAGAGGACGAAGCTTGAGGAGGAGTGGTGGTAAAGGAAGAAAGGTGGTGTTGCTGTGTGGTGGAGTCGTGTTTTTGGACTCTGTATTGCTTGAGGGTCACGGGAAGACGTGCGCCCACGGGTGAAGAAAAATAAAAGTTTGTTTATTTTTATACGTGTCTCTGTGTCCATCTGTGTCGGGTCAGGCGCCTATATAGTGCCTTTGTTACTAGATATATATATATATATATATATATAATAGAGAGAGATTATATTTAATAAAGTTTATTTTGATGCCTTTCCGGTTTCATTTATTGACACACAGCAATTTGTTCGTCTGGCGGCTGCTATCGTCAAGCCGATTACATCACGATGTGATAATATAAATACGACAGCAGTTCTTTTTTCCCCTTATTCCTCAACGGTTGCTCTGTTTTTGTGCAAATCTCTACTTAGCGGTAGTTAACTTTACTTAAAGTAACTCTTTTGACAGGTTTTTCTTTCCTTTTTATTGATTTGAATTAAAGTTAAAGTCAAGTCAAACTTAACAAACCAAAATTCAATCCGCCCAAGGGAAAGAGAGGAGAGCCAACAGCGAGAACACATCTCTAAAAGCAGCAAGGAAGGAGCGGTATCCTTTTCCCCGATACTGAAGCCTATCCTATAACGTTATTGATTAGATCCTGCCATATCTGTCTCGTCACAGGATGTTTTCTCTCCATTGCCAATGCCGCCTGGGTGGGCTGCTACACCCAAAATTCCCTGAATTGGACTACATGCATGTCATATTATCACTTCACCAAATGAAAATGCACGGCTGCACAGAATAGGATGGTGCATCACTCAGCCCTATGACTTTCATGGGAAAGCCAAACATGAGTATCTTAGCCCACTGAACCCCGAGGGAAGAGAATCCCCTCCGTGTTTTACGTCAGCGCCTGATTTATGGATCCGCTCCTCATTCATTCTCGGCCTTCCTTTGCCCTAAGGCTTCACGTCTTTGGTCTCACTGCTGCCTGGCGCTCGTATTGCCAGTGAAATGTTTCCATCATTACTCAGCCTGTAAGCGGGCGGAGGATCATTTTCAGATGGGTGTCCGATTCCCTTTAAAGTTTTTTTTTCCCTTCTTTGTCACTCATCACTAGCTAGTTAATCTTGTGTCTCCCAGCTGCTTGTGAAGCTGCCCTCCATGTTCCTCGGAGGTCCTCTGCTCCTTTCACAGATTCACGGTGGGCTCCCTTAAAGCCGAGATATTCCTTTTTTTTTGCCAACTTTTCTCTCTGTCACTTTGTGTTTAAGTTCAGATTAAATGAGAAAGAGCAGCAAGTTACATGCGATACTGAAAGGTGGGAAAGTGCCGGTCTCATTTTCTAGAATGTCTAACTGAACATGCTAAAGTGACAGACGTCTACTTATAATATCAGGTTCTGCGCCGGGCAGGGAGAAGGGGAAGAAAAGACCAAACAATACGTCACTGCACTGTGCCACGTGCCCCAGGTCACTAGCCGGCCTTTCAAGTGCCACCCTCACTTTTATTTCATTAGTCTCGCAGATGCAAATGTATGCCTTGTATTATGGGTTAAGCATTTTGTCTCATTCCTAGTCAGCATTTATAAAAATATTATGCTGAACTTGTCTCCAAGCAAGAGATTTTCATGGTCCCTTTAGCTTGTGGGGCAAGTTTGTACATTTTGTTGGAAACTTTTCTGATATTTTGAACTTTTTGATGCCATGTCCTC
The DNA here is from genome assembly GCF_016835505.1 of Polypterus senegalus. NCBI lineage: Eukaryota > Metazoa > Chordata > Cladistia > Polypteriformes > Polypteridae > Polypterus > Polypterus senegalus. The sequence goes on along the minus strand of NC_053167.1, from coordinate 127,822,391 downwards.
TATTTTGGGTCTGTATAAGCTGAAGTCTGCCAGTTGAGTTTGGGGCTAGGCTACCTAGAGTGAGGCCTGTTCAATACAGGCTAGGGAAGGACAGGGCCTGGCTTTGAGATCCCTATTTCTACTGTTTGTGCACTCAAATCATCACAGAGACAGGCCAGTGCCATGGACATAATAACACACATATTTGATATACACTACCAGTGAAAAGCTGAGAAACACCCAGAAATGTATTACAGAAATTAGACACCATTAAATTGATTTTAAAATACAGCCAAGATATGAATGTGTTTGAAATGACTCATTTTTAATTTATTATTCACATAAGGACTGCAAAGCCTCATTTCAGCAGCCATTTCTTCAGTGTTCAAATGGTCAACAGCCTTAGGTTATGTTTGATTGGTCACGTTTAAGGAATTATTATCTATTAGAGCACCCTTTGAAACTGCATTAGCACTTCTGCAATCGTTTATTAACAAAGACCAGAACTTGACCCTCATGGGGTGGAGGGTGTTGGTGGTTGTGGCTCCTTAATGCACACAATGAGTCCCCAGACTCACACTCACACACAAACTCCTTCAAGATTACCCAAGGATACAACTGAACTTCGGGCTCCTCCCTCTTCATTGGCTTATTAGCTCCGCCGCTTCAGTTTCAGCTCGGGAGCCCACTTCTGCCTGCCTAAATATTAAACTGTGACAGTCACAGCAACCTGCAGGGTAAAACATGATAGATAAGGCACTATATAATAGATAAATATATGTAAAAGGCACTATAAAATACAATGATGGGCAGACAGATAGAGAAAGGCACTATATAGCAGATAGATAGCTACATAGATCAATAGCTAGATGTGAAACGCACTATATAATAGAAAGACACTATATAATACAAGATAGATAGATAGATAGATATGAAAGGCACTATATACAGTTTATCCGGAAAGTATTCACAGCGCATCACTTTTTCCACATTTTGTTATGTTACAGCCTTATTCCAAAATGGATTCAATTCATTTTTTTCCTCAGAATTCTACACACAACACCCCATAATGACAACATGGAAAAAGTTTACTTGAGGTTTTTGCAAATATTATTAAAAATAAAAAAAACTGAGAAATCCCATGTACATAAGTATTCACAGCCTTTGCTCAGTACTTTGTCGATGCACCTTTGGCAGCAATTCCAGCCTCAAGTCTTTTTGAATATGATGCCACAAGTTTGGCACATCTATTCTTGGCCGGTTTCGCCCATTCCTCTTTGCAGCACCTCTCAAGCTCCATCAGGTTGGATGGGAAGCGTCGGTGCACAGCCATTTTAAGATCTCTCCAGAGATGTTCAATCGGATTCAAGTCTGGGCTCTGGCTGGGCCACTCAAGGACATTCACAGAGTTGTCCTGAAGCCACTCCTTTGATATCTTGGCTGTGTGCTTAGGGTCGTTGTCCTGCTGAAAGATGAACCGTCGCCCCAGTCTGAGGTCAAGAGCTCTGGAGCAGGTTTTCATCCAGGATGTCTCTGTACATTGCTGCAGTCATCTTTCCCTTTATCCTGACTAGTCTCCCAGTTCCATCCCCACAGCATGATGCTGCCACCACCATGCTTCACTGTAGGGATGGTATTGGCCTGGTGATGAGTGGTGCCTGGTTTCCTCCAAACGTGACGCCTGGCATTCACAAAAGAGAGTTCAATCTTTGTCTCATCAGACCAGAGAATTTTGTTTCTCATGGTCTGAGAGTCCTTCAGGTGCCTTTTGGCAAACTCCAGGCGGGCTGCCATGTGCCTTTTACTAAGGAGTGGCTTCCGACTGGCCACTCTATCATACAGGCCTGATTGGTGGATTGCTGCAGAGATTGTTGTCCTTCTGGAAGGTTCTCCTCTCTCCACAGAGGACCTTTGGAGCTCTGACAGAGTGACCATCAGGTTCTTGGTCACCTCCCTGACTAGGCCCTTCTCCCCAGATCGCTCAGTTTAGATGGCCGGCCAGCTCTAGGAAGAGTCCTGGTGGTTTCGAACTTCTTCCACTTACGGATGATGGAGGCCACTGTGCTCATTGGGACCTTCAAAGCAGCAGAACTTTTCTGTAACCTTCCCCAGATTTGTGCCTCGAGACAATCCTGTCTCAGAGGTCTACAGACAATTCTTTTGACTTCATGCTTGGTTTGTGCTCTGACATGAACTGACAACTGTGGGACCTTCTATAGACAGGTGTGTGCCTTTCCAAATCACGTCACATCAACTGAATTGACCACAAGTGGACTCCAATGAAGCTGCAGAAACATCTCAGGGATGATCAGGGGAAACAGGATGCACCTGAGCTCAATTTGGAGCTTCATGGCAAAGGCTGTGAATACTTATGGACATGTGCATTCTCAATTTTTTTTATTTTTAATACATTTGAAAAAATCTCAAGTAAACTTTTTTCACATTGTCATTATGGGGTGTTGTGTGTAGAATTCTGAGGAAAAAAATGAATTTAATCCATTTTGGAATAAGGCTGTAACATAACAAAATGTGGAAAAAGTGATGTGCTGTGAATACTTTCCAGATGCACTGTAATAGATAGGTGTTAAAGGCACTATATAATAGAAAGACAGACAGATAGAGAAAGGCACTATATAATACAAGATAGATATGAAAGGCACTGTGTAATACATGATTGATAGACAGACAGATGTGAAAGGCACTATATGATAGATAGATAGATAGATAGATAGATAGATAGATAGATAGATAGATAGATAGATAGATAGATAGATAGATAGATAGATAGATAGATAGATGTGAAAGGCACTACATGATAGACAGTTTGGCTACCTAGAGTGAGGTTTGTTCTGAACAGGCGAGGGAAGGTCCAGGCCTGGTTTTGTGAGTTCTTTAGATGCCCCAAACCCCCTTTGCTGCTGTTAATGCCCTCAAATCATCAAAGACAAGTCGATCCCATGGATGAAATGACACAAATGTGTTATGCACGACCAGTCTGTCTGTTTTGAGTCTGTGTAGGCCAAAGTCACAAATGAACCTTTTAAGATGATGACGCTCCTGGAGCACACTAGCAAAAAGCCACCAAGGAGTGACTGAAAAAGAAGAAACGGAGGTTAATGGCCTGGCCTTGTCAAAGCCCTGATTTAAATCCTAGTGAAAGGTTGTTTGGGGAAAGGAAGCGGGAAGGACATGCAAGAAAATCCACAACCAACTTGCAACTGATGGAATTTCACATGGAGGAGTGGTCCAAAATGTCACCGAGTCGATGTTAGAGATTGGTGGTCAGTCGTGTAAAACGCCGACAAGCAGTCACTTAAGCTAAAGGGTGGGCTTATTTTCCTCAGTAGACCATTCCATTGAGAAGCCAAATTTTCCATTTGTGTTTGTAATCAAGTATGTCACCTTTATCTGTGGGCACTGATGGCTTGAAGATCTACTGTTTGCCTTTTCAGATATTTCATGCAGTTTCCATGGGGTGTATTTACTGTTTCACTTGACTGTATAATCCCTCCGGCCTGTACTGGGTCCGGCGTTTTTAAAAATCTGCACACTTGTCCACCCCCAGTGCCATTCCCTTAACAGTTTACCAGAGGTGGACATTGCAGCCACCAGACATCACTGTCCAGTATTCCACTGCGTGTTGTCCTCTTTTCATTGTCATAACTTACCACATGCTCTTTTATTCAACAAGGCCCCTCTGATAAGCTCTGTGTAGCCCCCTGTGAAGTGAAGGCCCGCAGTGCATGTGCCTCCAATCTCAAGCCCTGACAGCCGTGAGCCGCCACACAAACTGACCTTTGCAGGGATGCCCAGTTCCTCTGCGTCTTTTCCAGGTCTTTAAATAAGTTGCTGACAAGCGTCTGGCTCCGCACATGGACTTGTAGCAGCGCACCGTGTCCCACTCGCCGCGGGCAGGTTACGTGCCATCTCAGGCATCGCTGGCCTTGGCTCGAGTTCTTCCTCATCTTGATAACAGCCAGCCAACAGGAAGGGGCGTCTCAGGCACTCATGAGCTGCTCCACAATGTCAGCCTACTTTATCTCTGATTACAAATCCATCTTAATGTGTGGAAAAAACGTCCAAAATGAAAGGTACACAAAAAAATAAGCGTCTGCGATTTGGTTTACTTGCATTAAAAAAAATCAAAAAGAAGTTTAAATCAGCCAAAGTGCAGGGTTCAAGTTAAGGCTGGGGGTGCCCTGACTTGGAGTTACTGACCTTCTAGCATCTCAAGAAATGAACACAGGGCTTACAAAGGGTCTTCACCCCCACCTTGGACGTCTTCACATTTTCTTGTGAACTTTGAATCCAAAGTGAAAACAGATCTCCGTGAAGTGGTCTAAATTCTTTACAAACACACAACAGAAACTAATTACCCCCTTAATACGACACCTTGAAACCCTCACTGGGGCAGCCCACTGGCTTTAGAAGTCCCAGAGTTAGTTCAATGGAGACCACCAGTCTGGATAATCATCTAAATGCACCTGAATGTGGAAGGGCCAGCTTGTGTTGAGTCAGTTTGGAGGGGCTAACCTACACAATGAAGACAATGGAACGTGTTAAGGAACTCAGTGAAAAGCAAAAACCAGGGGACGGACACAAGAGAATATCCTTGGAGTTCAGTTACATCATTCAAGAAGAAATGGAAAGAGTGCAGGAGTTCACAAAAACTGAAGAGGACGAGTGAAGGAGGCCATCAAGAGACCTCTGAAGGAGTTACAAGCTGCAGTGCCGGAGACTAGCTATGCCGTACTGCGCAGATGCCTCACTAGAAAGCCATTGTTAATGAGAATGCACACGACATGTCAGCCAGAGACACATGGGAGACTGTGACGTCAGCCAGTAGAAGGCTCTATGGTGTGATGAGGCCAAAATGGAGCTTTTTTAGGTCCTCGGACTAAACACCATATTTGAACATTGCACTTTATCAAAAACACACCACCCCCACGTGAAGCATGGTGGTGGCAGCATCTGGCTTTGGAGATGCCCCTCTGCAGCAGACCCTGGAAGTGCTTTTGAAGGTAAAATGAATGCAGCAAAATACGGGGAACTCCTGGAGGAAAATCTGATGGAGTCCACAAGAAACCCGCACCTTGGGAGAAGATTTGTTTTCGAGCAAGACAAATGAGCTCAACTCTAAAGCCAAAGCTACACAGGAATGGCTTCAAAACAACAATGCGAATGTCCTGGAGTCCAAATCTCAAAGCAAGAGAGAATTTGTGGCTGGAACTTGACAAAGGATCTCCATGACACCTGACAGAGGTGAGCAGTTTGGCGAAGAAGAATGAAGAAAAATGAGAGAGTTGATAGGGCAGACCTGAGCACACGGACACAATCAAGGCGGCCATCTTCTAAACAGTGACCTGAAGGGGGTGACTACCTATGAGATCAGTTATCAAGTATTTTTATATTTGTAATTAAGTTCACTCTGCAGCAATCTGTTTTAACTTTGACATTAAAGTCTCTATCAGTCGATTAGTTTTAGAAAAGCCAAATCTAATCCACTTAACTAACCTGCTTAATCTTGGGGAACCAATCCCAGCTAACACAGGGCGCGCACAGCAGGAGCAACATCTGGACAGGGCGCCAGCGCATCACAGGGTGAACACACTCACACACTATACCCACCACACACACACACACACACACACACACACACACACACACGGGCCAATTTAGCATCACTAATCTGCCTAACTGGCCAGTCTTTGGACTGTGGGAGGAAGTCCACACACACACAGGGAGAACATGCAGACTCCATGCAGGAAAAATCCGGGACATGAACCCTGATCTCCTTATTGCAAGGCAGCAGTGCTACCACTGTGCCACCGAGTCAATGTTAAAGACAGACAGACAGATAGATACTTTATTAATCCCCAAGGGGAAATTCACATACTCCAGCAGCAGCATACTAAAAAGAGTGATAACAATGCAGGTAAAACAGACAATAACTTTGTATGATGTTAACGTTTACCTCCCCGGGTGGAACTGAAGAGTCGCATAGTGTGGGGTCTCCTCAGTCTGTCAGTGGAGCAGGACGGTGACAGCAGTCTGTCTGTCGCTGAAGCTGCTCCTCTGTCTGGAGATGATCCTGTTCAGTGGATGCAGTGGATTCTCCATGATTGACAGGAGTCTGCTCAGTGCCCGTCGCTCTGCCACAGATGTCAAACTGTCCAGCTCCGTGACTACAATAGAGCCTGCCTTCCTCACCAGTTTGTCCAGGCGTGAGGCGTCCTCCTTCTTTATGCTACCTCCCCAGCACACCACCGCGTAGAAGAGGGCGCTCACCACAAGCGTCTGGTAGAACATCTGCAGCATCTTATTTCAGATGTTAAAGGACGCCAACCTTCTAAGGAAGTCTAGTCGGCTCTGTCCTCTCTTGTACAGAGCACCAGCATTGGCAGTCCAGACCAATTTATCATCCAGCTGCACCCCCAGGTATTTATAGGTCTGCACTCTCTGCACAGTCACCTCTGATGATCAAGGGGTCCATGAGGGGCCTGGGCCTCCTAAAATCCACCACCAGCTCCTTGGTTTTGCTGGTGTTCAGTTGTAAGTGGTTTGAGTCGCACCATTTAACAAAGTCTTTGATTAGCTTCCTGTACTCCTCCTCCTGCCCACTCCTGATGCAGCCCACGATAGCAGTGTCATCAGCGAACTTTTGCACGTGGCAGGACTCCGAGTCGTATTGGAAATCCGATGTATGTTGGCTGAACAGGGCTGGAGAAAGTCCAGTCCCTTGCGGCGCTCCTGTGCTGCTGACCACAATGTCAGACCTGCAGGTCCCGAGACGCACATACTGAGGTCTGTCTGTAAGACGGTCCACGATCCATGTCACCAGGTGTGAGTCTGCTCCCATCTCTGTCAGCTTGTCACCAGGACCCCACTGCCCTCTCTGCAGAGCATCTACAACTGCAGAGTCCGAAGGAGAACTGCCTCGATCCTCAGGGACCCCAAAACACGACCTGTTCACACTTCTACCCTCAGGTAGGAGGTACAGACGTATGAAATGCAGGACTTCCAGGCTAAAGAACTCTTTCGTTCCCAAGGCCATCAGACTCCTAAATAACTGATGGGAGTTTATAACCGTGGGCCACCTCATTCTATTTACCTCACACAACTGTATTTGACTTGTCCATCATACACCTACCTGCACATTACACGTTATACTTCTATTTTGTTTTTTTATACTTTATGCTGCCTCTGTTACTTATTATCTATCTGCTACTTATTATTTATGTTTATCTTTATACGTTCGTTTTGTCATTTGGTGTGGACAGCAAAGAAAGAATTTCATTGTACAGGGAAACCCGTTTCCTTACTGCGCACATGACAATAAACTTGAACTTGAACTAAGGAGCAGAGGTTGGATGATGTTGAAGGTGTTGGATGGTGTTAAATAACGAAATGTGAAAGTTCCAAGGGGGTGAACACTGTTTATAGACACCCACATTTTATGCGGCTTCTTCCCCAGTGAGCACCACCAGAAAACAATTTTCAAATCACACAAGAATGAAGTACAGGACAGAATTCACAACAAACTATCAAAATACTTTAGGACATGGCAGAGGACCAAAATGTGGACTTTTGGATGTGAAATTAATTGAAAAACAATGAGATGAGAACACAGCACAGCAGACTACGCATCACAAACATACAGAGGGCCGAAAAGGGACAGGGCTTTGAGAAATATCTGGATATAATGAGCCAATGAAGCCACCTGTAGGGAGAGCGCCCCCCATAGGCCAGGAATTGTAAAGGCAGATCATCACATAGAGAGGCTTCTGGGAAAACTGAAGACTCACTCGAATGTATTCAGAGTCAGCAAGAGCGACCATTACTTTGGGAAGTTGGAGTGTACAGTTATAACAATCCGTAGTGTGAGGTTCATTTCAAGTCCAAATGGACTGAAGAGTGAAATTAGTGCAGAAAAACTAAATGCTGTCTTTAAGGTAGAGATGGGAGTCTGGAAATTTCAATTGATTTTGATTCACAGGGTCTCCCTCCCTCCCTCTCTCTCTGTGTAGACTCACACACTCGCTCACCGGCCACTTTATTAGGTACGTCTGTTCAACTGCTTAACGCAAATATCTAATCAGCCAATCACATGGCATCAACTCAATGCATTTCAACCTGCTGAAGTTCAAACTGAGCATCAGAATGGAGAAGCGAGGTGACTTAGGTGGCTTTGAATGTGGCATGGGCTGTTGGTGTCAGACAGACTGCCCTGAGTATTTCAGAAACTGCTGATCACACACGACCATCTCTAGGACTTACAGGGAATGGTCTGAAACAGGGAAAATATCATTGAGCGGCGGATCTCTGATGCCAGAGGTTAAAGGAGAATGACCAGACTGGTCTGAGATGATAGAAAGGCAACAGGAAGTCAAATAAGCACTCGTTACAACCGAGATGTGCAGCTCTCATGCGGATAGAGGCCACCATTATGACGGAGCAAGTCACAGACTAGTGAGAGTGAGTCGCTGGGTTTGTCACATTTGGTGACTGGGTTCACGCCGCTGACTTGCCAAGACTGCGTAAATGAAGGGCACGACTGACAATCACTGGAAACGTCGTGTAATGTGACATGGGCTTTAGTGTAGCGTTATGCCGAAAAGAGAAACTTAAGAGCCAGAAAGCAAAACAAATAAAGAAAACCAAAACTTTAAATTAGCGTAAGCCGCCCTAATTCGGGGTGCACATCAGAATGATTTATTAGAAGTAGTGTCAGATATTTATAATATTAAAATGTGTGCTTCACCTTTAAATGTTTCAAGTCTAAATATTCTCGATTGTAATAGAAATTTGTCATTTGTCACCATCTGATTGGGCTCCATAGGGGGCTTGATGCCTAGTAATTTACATAATCACCAACCTTGAAATAGTCTAAAACGATACCCCACATGCTTATGCTTGAAATTTGTCATTTCTAACCTTCTGCAAGTGGCTCTTAGAGGGGCTACGACCACCAGTAAAGAATCAGATATCAAAAATATTAGCATCAATATAACATGAGACAACACTCCACATGCCTATATTACTGACCCCCATTTTTTCTATGTTTTGTAAAAAGCAGTAACTTTGACCCCACGTAACCCATTAGGGGTTGTAACCCTGGGGTCGGTTGATGTGGTCTTTTTGACGAAGACAACTATTTGTTTACTCTTTATCATCCATCCATCCATCTGTTATCCAACCTGCTATATCCTAACTACAGGGTCACAGGGTCTGCTGGAGCCAATCCCAGCCAACACAGGGCTCAAGGTAGGAAACAAACCCTGGGCAGGGCGCCAGCCCACCGCAGTACTCTTTATCATAAGGTTGTAATTTCCTGCCCAATATATAGTCCAAAAATGAGGGGTTTTCAGGTCTAGGCCAAAAAGGGTTTTCAGGTCTAGGCCAAAAAGGAGGAGGGACCCTAAAAACCTTGACATTCTGCATAATTAGACATTATGACGGATAAACCGGCATCCCAGTCTGTACGGACCCCACTACCTCCCCTGGTCAGGAGGCCTTGATAGCGGAAGGCCAGGGAGGGAGCGAGCGATATCTCCTTTCCATGCCAGCACGTGGAAGTGGAAAGATGTTACAGCAGCTACATCAAGAGTGGCGTCCTAACAACCATTGAGCAGCATCAGGGATGGACTCGGGAACGTGGAAAGTCAGCACAGATGCCCACTAGGGGGAGAGCGTTCTCCCCTCCATACACAGGGTGTCAGCATCCCAGCTGGCAAGTCCCAGTATGGACACCTGCAGGGCAGCATGAGAGTTGTGATCCCATGGACCTGTCCTGTTGGGCTCTGTGGGGGGCCACCAGGGGGAGCTCTTGGATACCCCATGTTACTAGGACTATGGTGGTCCTGCCAGACCCGGGAAGTGCAATAGATTAAGCTCTAGAAGTACTCCCGGGCCCGGAGTTAAACGAGAGCTCTGCACTCAATTCAGGAGGAACTGGAGAAGAAGAAAAAAAAGAAAAGGAAGACAAAGTGTTGTGTTGTTTTGGGAATAAAAGACGTCTGTATGAAGGTATTGTTTAAATTAAAATCCCTTTAGTTGAACTGGGACCGTCGTGGTGTAATTCTGTATGGAGGTTTGGTGCTCAGTGGCGCCCTCTACAAGTCACAACATCAAGACACGTCAAATGGTGTAGACATTATGGGGGTTTTCTTATACCAGTGAGTCACTGGATTCTAAAGCGTTCAGAAGGAATTCTTAGGAAGACCCACAAAAAGAAAAATATAGTAATCTGTGCATTGATTTTGAATTTTAAAAAATCAGAATCTCAAGTCTTACCAGCATCAATGGTTTCTCTGTGGCCCACTTTAAAAGCACATTCAGAAAAGAGAGCTGAATGACAATGTTTATTTCCAGAACACATTTTTATATAAGCAATGTAGCACAAAGTGCTTTACACAATGAAATTAACGTTAATATAAAAAAAAATAAAACACGATTAGGCAATAATACTATACAGTATGCAACAAAGAAAAAGGTAAGGGTTGGATGGCCAGGAGGACAGAAAAAAAGATCTCCAGTTAGGCTGGAGAAAAAACAAAATCTGCAGGGGTCCCAAGGCCAAAAGACCACCCGGCCCCCACTGACCATTCTACCTAACATAGATGGTCTAAATCAGTCCTTATGGTTTTAAGGCTTCATAGGGAAGAATTTGATGATGATGATGATCATGTGGGCATCTGGGATACCTGCCAGTCAAGCCATAAACACAGAGGGCAGCAGGGTACCTTGATCAGGGGGTGGTGGCACAGATTGCCCCAAAAGAAGAACCGGAAAAGACAGCAGAGAAAAGTGCAGATTAGTAGCGAATTGTAGAATCCAGAGGAGAAAAATAATTCAAAAAAATTATCAGCTAAAATATATCTGCGAGAAAGCCATTTTAAAATTATGTGTTTTTAGCAGTTTTTTTAAACTGTTTTACAGTATTAGCCTGGCAAATTTCCATCGGTAAAGTATTCCACATTTTAGGCGCATAACAGCAAAAGGCCGCCTCACCACCTCTTTACAGACTGACTCTTAGAATTATAAGCAGACCTTCATTTGAAGAGCTGATGTTACGACTTGGAGTGTAACGGGTGTGAAAGGCGCTATATAGGCGCCCGACCCGACAAAGACTGACAACGGAGGCACAGGTAAAAATAAAACAAAAAGATGTATTTTTTTTCCCACTGGGGGGATCACATCTTCCCGGTGTCCCTCAGCTACAGCACAGTCCTACAAAGCACCACACAAAACAAATTAAGAACATTCTTCTTCCTCCACTCCTCCCAGGCAGGTTTGTCCTCCTCCTCCCGACTCTGGCGCCTCGAGTAGTGGCTGCAGGCTGTACTTATAGCCCACCCGGAAGTGCTTCGGGTGCTAATTAACCTAATTCAGGCTGCACTTCCGGGTGAGGCTACATTCCAGCCCACATGGGCTCGTTAAGCCATGCAGCTCCTCCCGGTGGTGGCCACGGAGCCCTGAAGTCCCACTCGTGTGACCCTGATGTAACCTAGGAGGGCTGCCACCACACGCTTCGGGGGACATAGTGTGCATCCCATGGCAGCTCCCCCGGATCTAGTGTCAAAGGGGCGGTCCGCCACACGGGACAGACATTCCAAAATAAAGGACGGGGCGAGATTATATATAAACCATTAGTAGTATTTTAAAGTCAGTTCTAAATGACCCTGGTAACCAATGTAAGGACGCTAGGACTGGTGTGATGTGCTCAGGTTTTCTTTTTCTAGTTAAGATTCTCGCTGATACATTCTGCATTAACTGTAACTGACCGATGTCTTTCTTGGTGCATTGCAGTAGTCTAGTCAACTGAAAATAGTAGTGTGACCTCATTTTCAACATCTTGTAAAGCTAACTGGAGAAAGCAGCTTCTTACAACAGAGCTTATCTGATTCTTGCTGCTGCATTCTGCACTCACCGCGACCAACTGATGTCTTTTCTCAGGTAGTCCTGCAAGGAGTGCATTGCAGTTAATCTAGTCGACTGAAAACAAAAGCGTGAACTTTTTCAGCGTCTTGTAAAGTTATAGGAAGTCTAACTTTAGTTAGATTCCTTGAATATAGTGAAAAAATACAGTCCTAGTAATCTGATTAATGTGATTTAAAGTTTAGGTAAGGAGTCAATAGTGACCCCTAAATTCTTTACCTCCGACTTGACTTTTAAGCCTAAGGGATCCAGTTTACTTCTGATACCCTCACTATGTCTGTTTTTTGCCAATAACCAAGATTGATGCTTAAAAACAAAGTCAAAGTGTGGAAGTCAAAAGAAACGGTAGAGCTTAACTAAGAGGTTCTGTGAAGCTCAAAAGTGCAGAAATCAGAATGTGCTCATCACCTTGCTGTCCCTTAGACTGTGGAAGGACATTAGTCCTTGAGTGTTTGCGACTTCTGGCCTTTGTTATTGTCTAAAGCAGGGGTGTCGAACTCCAGGCCTGGAGGGCTGCAGTGGCTGCAGGTTTTCATTCTCACCCTTTTCCTAATCAGTGAGCAGTTTTCACTGCTAATTAACTTCTTTTCCCTTCATTTTAATTTCCCTGTTGGTAAGGATTCAGTCCTCTGAATTGATTCCTTTCTTCATTAAATGACAGCCAAACAGGAATGAGACATGAAACGAGCCAACAGTTGAACAGCTAAACTGGGATTTCAAACTCCAACCCAATTTTCACTCCCACCAGTCTCTTAATGAGAAGCCAATTTTCGGTGTTAATTAAACTTGTCATTTAATTCCACAGCTTGTTGCTGCTCTTATTCTGCCACAGCAGGCATTTCCAAAACATTTGAATTTTTGGTGACCTGAGAGGTCAACCTTAATGAGACCTTCACCTTTCTTTATTTTCAGATATTGTGAGATGGGCACAGGTGAGCTGGTCACGTGGCAGCTCGTTTTGTGTCTCATTTTTATTTGGCTACTAATTAAGGAAAAAGAGACAACTAAGAGGCCCGAGTCAAGTTAATTCAAATTAAGGCAAAAAGAAGTTCATTAGCAGCTAAAACGGGTCACTAATGAAGAAGATGGTTAGAATGAAAACCTGCAGCTACTATGGCCCTCCAGGACTGGAGTTCGACACCTGTGGTCTAAAGTTTAAAACACTGCCAGGGACTCCGGTCTCCGGCAAGAAATCACTCCCAGCAGAGCTCCTGCTCCCTGTCTGTCTCGAGTTGTCCTCCCTACAACTGGAGAGTAAGAAGCGGGAAGGACAGTCACGCCGGAACTGGAGGAGTGTGGTGTGAGTGAGCACGCAGTGTGGGAAACGCTTTTGACAAAGATGCCTTCCCAGCTTCTTCTCTATGTGTGTGTGTGTGTGTGCCCCGCTGGCTCCCCGGATAAACTTAAATGTGCAGATAAATGTTTGTTATGACTCAAGGATGAAATGAAAACAGACACTTCCCTCTGAGATGGCGCTGATAGCGGGCGAGGCAAGCGTACGTGCGCTTTAGAGTGTGGAAGTCTAACTTTTTGGCCGACTGGCACATCGGCACTCCATCATAATATAAATTGTTTAACAAAAGAGTCCTGGAAATGTTTATGCAGCTCAGCGCCCCACCCGATGCCCACATCTTCGCTCCTTTCACACTTTGCTTTTTGTTTTCTTTTTTCTTCTTTGATGAGGCCCATGCTGCTGCTGCTGCTCCCCGCCATTCCCCTTAGCCACGCTGGGACGCCTGCTCCAGCTTGCCTTCAGTTTCATCCTACCCGTGAAGGCCTTGTTGTGGTGCCTCGGGAGTTGCGGGGGTGAAATTGTCCTTGAGATCTGAAGTTGCACCCATCACAGGGACAGGCAGAAATGGAAGGGCATCCTGGAACTTGCCTGTGGTGCAGGGGGCTGATTGTCTAACTGAATGAGTGTGTAGGAGTGTCACGGGCCTGAAGGAGAACACCACCAGATACAGTTCAACACACTCAGTATGCTGATAGAAGCAAACAGAGCCCGTATTTTCAGGATAATCACATACAAGAAATTTTTCAATCTGGGTTTACTCTCCGCCAGTTTGAGTGTCTGGGCTGGCGAGTGTCCTGATAAAAACTCAAGATCCAGGCCTTTAATGACCTCTTGGGCACGGCCATCAGCAGTGTGTCTGTCTGCAGAGAGAGTGTTGACCTCATCGAGAGGTTTACTTACCTCAGCAGCGACATTCATATCTCGGGTGACTCCTCCTATGAAGTCAGTAGACGGATTGAGAGAGCATGGGGGGGTCATGAAGTCACTGGAAAGGGGTGTGTGGCACTCCTGATATCTATGCAAAAGGGAGAAGGTCCAGGTCTTTAGAGCCCTGGTGCTTCCTGTTTTGCTATACGGTTGTGAGTCATGGATGCTATCCAGTGACCTGAGACGAAGACTGGACTCCTTTGGTACTGTGTCTCTCCGGAAAATCCTTGTGTACCGCTGGTTTGACTTTGTGTTGCTCATGGAGTCCCGAATGAGGCACATGACCTGCATTGTGTTGGAGCGTCAGTTACGGCACTACAGCCATGTGGCGTGTTTCCCCAAGGGTGATCCGGCTCATAGGATCCTCATTGTTGGGGACCCGAGTGGCTGGACCAGGCCAAGGGGGCGCCCACGTAACACCTGGCTGCGGCAGATAGAGGGTCATTTCCGGAGGGTGGGACTGGACTGCATGTCTGCCTGGGGGGTTGCCAACCGGGATCCAGAGTTTTTGTGTAGTGGGTGCGGCAACACACTGTACCAGTGCATGCTTCCCGACTTGACTTGACTTGCTTCTTGCAAACAAAATATATCCCTCTATTATAAAAAAAAAACGAGACGTAATCTTTTGAAACGAGACAGAGAGACACTTTCACGTCCTGCGAGATGAACAAGTCACATCATACTTGCATCTTTTGGAAGCAAGTCCCGTGTTACACATGCAGAGCGGGTTAGAGATCATGGAAGCAGGAAAATTCGAAAGTCTCAAAAATCGCATTAGCGCAAACAAATGGTGAAATAACGGAACAGCAAAAACAGATTGCATAGTGTTTGGGGATGTCTGGGGGAGAAGAGAGACAAAAGGACAGCTGCCACACGAGATGCAGATCACGCGGTACGACAGCAGCAGCAAGCCAGCAGCTGATCGAGCAAAGAGGAGGTAAAAAAAAAAAGTATTTGTTTCCCATTGTAACACCGTTTAAGAGGGGTTTCGGAGGAGCGACCGCGTATCCTTGGGGTGCGTTCAGCCCCCCTCTTCCTAACAGCCATGTGGTGCAATTCCCAGAGAGTGATCCGGCTCACAGGACCCTCATTGTTGAGGACCCGAGTGGCTGAACCAGGCCAAGGGGACACCCACGTAACATCTGGCTGCGGCAGACAGATAATCATGTCATTTACTGGACTGCATGTCTGCCAGGGGGGTTGCCAACTGGGATCCTGAGCCGTTTTGTTGATTGGTGGATATGGCATTGTGCTGCACCAGTGCATGCCCCCCCAAACCTTGCCTGACTTGTTTTAAGCAACATTACCGCACTGAAACAGAACAGAAACTTTTAAAAGCTCTTAATGACATTTTATTGTCTTTTGATTCTGGGTCACCTGTTGTACTTTTAGATATGACACCATTGATCACAATGTTTTACTGTATCATCTGGAGAACGTTGTTGGCATTCAAGATACTGCTCTAAATTGCTTTTGTTCATAGTTTTGTGATTTTTTTTTTTAAAGTTAATTTGGGTGAGTTGTCATCTTCCCACACTCAACTAAAATATGGGATGCCACTAAGTTCTGTACTTGGGCCAGCTCTGTTTTCATCATACATGCTTCCTCTTGGCTCTGTTTTCCATATGCATAATGTTTCTTTCCACTGATGACCCCCAAGTTTATCTACCGCTTAGAAACAACTCCCTGGGGTCTCTTCTGGCCTGCTTAGATGATTTAAAGAGTTTGATGTTGTCAATTTTTCTTGACTTAAATCAAAGTAAAACTGAGATTGGTGCTGTTTAGTCCATCCAGGGTGTTTGGTATGCTTGACACTAACTTAGGCCCACTAGAGAAAGATTACAAGACATCTGCGAAACGTCTGGGTGTTATCCTAAGATAAGCAGATAAGCTCTGTTGTAAGAAGCTGCTTTCTCCAGTTAGCTTTACAAGATGTTGAAAATGAGGTCACACTACTATTTTCAGTTGACTAGACTACTGCATTGCACCAAGAAAGACATCGGTCAGTTACAGTTAATGCAGAATGTATCAGCGAGAATCTTAACTAGAAAAAGAAAACCTGAGCACATCACACCAGTCCTAGCGTCCTTACATTGGTTACCTGTGTCATTTAGAATGGACTTTAAAATACTACTAATAGTATATAAAGCCTTAAATAATTTCGCCCATCCTTTATTTTGGAATGTCTGGCATCCAAGTCGTAACCTCAGCTCTTCAAATGAAGGTCTGCTTATAATTCCAAGAGCCAACCAGAAAACAAGAAGTGGTGAGGCGGCTCTTTGCTGTTACGCGCCTAAAATGTGGAATACTTTACCAATAGAAATTCACCAAGCTAATACTCTAGAACAGTTTTAAGAAACTGCTAAAAACACATTACAGGTAAAATTACGTTACAACAAACTGCCAGGGACCTAAAAAATATCGTAGTAATGAGATTCTGTATTTGTTACGATGGTGCTTTCTTTAACTTGCGTCCAGGCGTTTGCAATCATTTCAACAGCTTCTTTCGCATTCATTTTAATCTCCTCCTGTCTATAAATTATGCTGACGAGAATTGTTCTCAGCATTTCCTTGCAATAATACACTTTCAGGGTGTGAATGATGCCCAAATCCAATGGCTGAAGCAGTGATGTGCAATTGGGTGGGAGGAATTCAACACAAACATTATCTTAATGTGGAAGCATATTGTGTGCAACACAGTTATCAATCAGGAGCCGAATCATCCTGTTCTTCTTCTTCTTCATATTGTGAGGTTTCTGAACTCCATTGGGCCCCACCCTCCACCCAACGGGACGACATGCTGAAGTTCATCCCGAAGCGCGATTGCAGCATCTGTAGAAGATTGTTTGTCCGTTGCCGGGGCAGGGCAACATCAGGCTCATAGCGCTGCAGTGAGGCGCCACAGAAGCAAATCCTAAAAGATCAGGGTCGTGCTATAAGTCCCTGTCTTGCACCCCAAAACACAAGGTTGAGTCTCAGTATTTTAGCAATCCAGATTTATTCAGCTTGAAACAGGAACAGCGCGGTTATTTATTGTAGCGTGATCTGCCACTCTGCTATTCACAGACACAGCATCAGGCAGGGTGGTGACCAGGTCAGTGACCAAGTAATCCTGCTATCTGCATTTACAAAGTTCCTTACATCACCCATTGAGATCTTTTCTGTTTGCTTCGGTGAAGCAGAGCTGTAAGCCTGCTGTTGCTCCCGGCAACATATTAGCAGTCTTCCACAGATGCAGTGATCGCACTTCAGGATGCTCTTTGGCGTGTTGTCCAGTTGACGGAGGTCCAAAGAGAGTTTAGAAACCTCACATTTTCTTGAATGAGTGCTGCATTTAGGAATGTTTCTTGAACGAGCATCACTTCTTCTTTCGGCTGCTCCCATTTGGGGTTGCCACAGCAGATCATCTTCTTCCATATCTTTCTGTCCTCTGCATCTTGTTCTGTTACACCCATCACCTGCATGTTCTCTCTCACCACATCCATCAACCTTCGCTTAGGCCTTCCTCTTTTCCTCTTGCCTGGCAGCTCTATCCTTAACATCCTTCTCCCAATATACTCAGCATCTCTCCTCTGCACATGTCCAAACCAATGCAATTTCGCCTCTCTGACTTTGTCTCCCAACCGTCCAACTTGAGCTGACCCTCTAATGTCATCATTTCTAATCCTGCCCATCCTCGTCACACTCAATGCAAATCTTAGCATCTTTAACTCTGCCACCTCCAGCTCTGTCTCCTGCTTTCTGGTCAGTGCCACCGTCTCCAGCCCATATAAAATAGCTGGTCTCACTACCGTCCTGTAGACCTTCTCTTTCACTCTTGCTGATGCCTGTCTCCGGACACGTCTCCCCCTTCTTCTTCGGCCAACAGTAGCCCAATTTCCGCCAGCAACCTGCTGGCTAACAGTACTGGTGGCGGTCGTTGTTAACCCGGGGCTCGACCAATCCGGTAATGGAAATTTGTATTGTTGTCCGCATATTGATTTGTCAAAATTTTACACCGGATGCTCTCCCTGACGTAACCCTCCCCATTTATCTGGGCTTGGGACCGGCACGAAGAAACACACTGGTTTGTACATCCCCTGTAACTGTCTTCAAATGCAGCAGTTCACATACGTTTGCAACCTGAGATTTCTCTTCTTTTTTGGCTCGGTCTTTCAAGAAAGTTGACAGCGTCGATGGCGAAATTCCGAATTCACTGGTAACGTCTTTTTTCTTTTTGCCACAATTGAGAGCTGCAAAAATGTAAAGTTTTTTTTTTTCTAATATAAACTGTTATCGTTTTTTCGTGTCTGCCGTTTCTATAGGAGGGTGACAGTGAGTTAAATTCCAATGGATGTTTTTCAAATGTTGATGAGCAATAAGCAAAAGGTATCACTGAAAACCACCGAAAATAAAAACAGCAAAAAAACAGTGTGAGGAAAGTTTGAAGAAAACATTTTTTTTTACAGTATTTGTGTTTGGGGATCGTTGTGCACAACTGAGCTGCGACCACAGAACTAACTGCTCTGTGGATGATTCATTCAGGCATTTCAAGGTCTTTTGTGCACTTTGTTGTAATGAAAGTATCTGCTGAATGTACTTTGTAGTAACAAGATTTCTATAGACGCGTGTCATATGGGGAAGCTGTCGGGACCATAAAAATATTTTGTTGTAATTAAAATTTTGTTGTAGGGATATTCGTTGTCTGCGGTGGGCTGGCGCCCTGCCCAGGGTTTGTTTCCTGCCTTGTGTTGGCTGGCATTGGCTCCAGCAGACCCCAGTGACCCTGTAGTTAGGATATAATGGGTTGGGTAATGGATGGATGGATGGATATTCGTTGTAACGGAATTTTACCTGTATTTTAAAATGGCTTTTGCGTAGCCACATTGTAGCTGTATCCCTGTTAGTCTGTAAGGGCACTGAATTATCATTCGTCTCTGAGTCCTGCAATTCCCTACTAATATCTACTTTTCTCTACTGTCTTTTCTGCGCCACCACCCCCGATCAAGGTACCCTGGTGCCCCCTGTGTTTATGGACTGAATGGCGGGTGTCCCAGAGGTCATCTATTTCTTCCATGGGATGCCTGAAAACCATAAAGAATGATTCAGACCATCTATGTTAGATAGAATGGTCAGTGGGGGCCGGGTGGTCTTTTGGCCTTGGAACCCTTGCAGGTTTTTTTTTTTTGTTTGTTTGTTTTTTCTGTCCTCCTGGCCCCCCCGCCCCTTACCTTTTTCTTTGTTACATACTGTATTATTGTATTGCCTAATCTTGTTTGTTTAAGTTTTACATATTAACTTCCTTTTATTTTATTTTGTAAAGCACTTTGAGCAACATGGCTTGTCTGAAAATGTGCTGCAGAAATAAATGACGTTGTTGCTGTTGTTGTTAAGAGTCGTTTCAAAAATCCAGCCTTTTCTTTGTTTTGCCGATTTGGAAAGCGCTGTTCCTACTCTTGTTTCATCCCATCTTGACTATTGTAACTCATCGTCCAGGGGTGTCTGTCAGACTCTTGTCTCTTGTCTGCAGTTGGTCCAAAACTCTGCTATAGGGGTCTCCTATGAGTGAGCACAACACTCCTATTTTGACTTCCAGGCAGCCTTAGAATTGACTTTAAAATTTTATTGCACATTTTTAGATTTTTAAATGTTCTGGCCCTACGCCGGCTTATCTGTCTGACGACCTCGTCTCTTATGCCCCTTCTCGATCCCCGATATCATCTGACCAGTAATTAATGGCCTTACTACAATCGAGGCTTAAAGACATGTGGTGATCTTGAGCGTGAGAAAGGCACTATATAAATAAATTGTATTGTTATTATTATTATTATTGTCCTTTTGCGGTGATAGCTCCCCGGCTCTGCAGCAGCCCACCACTTCAGGGAAGAGCTACTCTGTCTTGGTCCGTTTTTAAATCTTTGCTGAAAACACACTTTGTCTCCCTGGCTTTTAGTCCCTCAGGATGCGTTTTTATGTACTGCTAATTGTTATTTGTCAATTGTTTGTTTTGATTTACTTTTTTATTGATTAATCTTTGATTTTATTTATTTTCATGTAGCCTGGAAACCACTTCTGTGGCTATAAATGTGCTCTATAAATACATTTTGACTCGACTTGATGAATGTATTCACCCGTTGGACTTCTTCACATTTGATTGTTATACAGCACTGAATCCAGACGGATTTAACTTGGCGTTTTTGAAATTAGGCAACAGATAAAAAAAAAAAAAAATTTTAACATCAAAGTGAAAACAGATCTCTGGAAAGAGGTCTAAATGAATTTAAATATGAAATACGTCTGTAGTGGTAGGGTGTTGTACCGTGTTAGCCATTACGATAATTGTTGTACGAGTACTCACCCCCTTTAATATCTTCTTCATTCGGCTGCTCCCTTTTAGCGGTCGTCATCCGTCTCCATCTCTCTCTGTCTTTGACATCATTTTCTGACACACCGACTGCCTTCATGTATTCCCTTCACAACATCCATTAACCTTCTCTCTTGGCCTTTCTCTTGTCTGGCAGTTCCATCCTCAACATTCTTTTCCTGATGTACCCCTCATCTCTCCTCCTCATGTGCCCAAACTATCTCAATCTTGCCTCTCTCACTTGGTCACCAAACTCTCATACCTGTGTTGACCCTCTCATATACTCATTTCTGACCCTGTCCACCCTCGCTACTCTGAACACCTTCATCTCTGCCACTTCTAGGGGCTTTTTCTTCACCACAGTGAGGATTCTTCTGTCATCAGCAGTCCTTGGCCTACCAGTCCCTTTGTGATTCCTGAGCCCATCAGTGTGTTCTTTCTTCTTCATGATATACCAGACAGTTGATTTTGGTCATCCTGAGGTTTAACTGATGACTCCAATGGTCTTATTCTCGTTTTTCAGCCCCATAATGGCTTCTTTGATTTTCATTGGCACAGCTATTGTCCTCATGTTGAACAATGGCAACTAGAGACCCCAAAGTGTAGAAGTAAACCGAGGTATCTTGTGAAGCCATCAAACTCACCTGTGGAATCACAAACACCTGTGGTGCCAGTTGTCCCAAACATTGTGTTACCCTGAAATGGGTGAACCCTGTACTGTATAATGAAAAGCACACAAGCACATGGGCAGTGACATAACAGACCACTGTTCTCATTAAAACATTGATGGCAGTGTTTGGACTCGTCAGGTGGGAGTATGGAGCTGACCTGGACTGTCACACAGTCTGTGACATTTCAAATTAATATTTGCTTATGTTAGGTTTTCTGCTTTATTATTATTATTTTTTTTTAATTCTCCTCTTCCAAAAGTTATAGTAAAAGAAGTCATTCAGGATCCTGAGAAAACATATATGGTGATAAGCTCAGGAATATTCAAAAAAGGCATTTTTACACCATCCCGTATAAGATGGGGAATAATATACTACAGAGACGGGAGGCCAGAGCAATGACGAATTGGCCAGGGGAGCGGAGAAATAACTTTGTGTCTGGCTGGTAGGAGATGATGGATGGACCAATGGAAGCTAAGATTCAGGAGAGGTTCTGTCCTCTATACACATCGTGGCAGTGGTCCTTATATGGGAACCCAGTTGGGTGAGTCACAGGGGTGCTTGGTATATGGAAACTGGAAGTGTAGCCTTGTCTGGGTCCCTGTGTTCCAGTAGATGGAGCTGTCAGGAGAGGACCTCCCTACTTTCATTATAGCCCAGAAGTGCTTCCCACAAGATGTGGTATGACACCCCCAAAACATTCCCGGGTCTGACATAGAAGGGAAGCCCGCTGCCTTCCGACTCTGTCTCGTCCATGTGTGGTAGTGGACACTTGGCGGAGGAGAGTTGGAGGAAGAATGGTATTGACTTATTGTGATTTGTGGCTTATGCTGTATCTGGAGAGTAGTATGCTTAACATTGCTTGTGTGAATCAAGAGTCCATTTTATTCAAACACCACCTGTTGCGTTACTGATTCTGGGGATGTGTGGTGCCCCCTAATGGTCATAATGGTTACTGACAGGCAGTCAGTGGCTAAAGGTGCGCAGTCTTAAGTGGATGTGAAATTTACAGAGGAACTGAATTTGTAGAGGTCACGGCGTTCTGCTGGAGCCAATCCTAAACGAGTTAATCAATCCAGTTATTTTTTCCGAATGCCATTTTTGCCTTCCAAGCATAAGCAAGATTTTAGTATGGAATCTGAAATGTATACATGAGGACCCAGAAATGGCCAGGTCAGAATCCAGGGTCCAATTTATCAGGCATCTAAGAATTACTCCAAGGAACTGAAGGAAAAGTTGGACCAGGATAAGAATTTGTCTCTCCTCAGAGTAGGCCATGACAAGTAGCTAGGAGGCATCCCACTCTTCGTCCCAGCTATGTGCAGGAGTTCACGTTTCAGACGTCACGATTTTACGGCACCCCAAAGTGACGCTCAATATGACGTTCTGTAGGCTACTTGAAAACCATGATGACGCTTTGCAGTTATCTGATATTAATGCAATGGCTTCACTACAAAGATAATAATAATAATAATAATAATAATAATAATAATAATAATAATAATACAGTGCCACAGTACCTCGGTATACGTCCTTAATCCGTTCCAGATCCTTTGACTTATACCAAACAGGACGTATGCCAAACAAGTTTTTCCTATAAGAAATAAAGGGAAAATCATTAATCCGTTACCATGAAAAAAAATCCTATTGTTATTGGCATATTATACATTGATGGGGTTGTATAAAATAATTTAATACTAAAATACATAAATAGAAAAGCAATGAGATGAAATAAATGAAAATTTAACCTCACTTTACTTTTTAATACCGCCTTTAGTTTTTCACAATCGTAGCTCGGCATACGGTATGCAGCAGCCAAGTCTCGGATACGCACGCCACCTTCATACTTTCCAACAATCAATTCAAATTTACGTGAAAAAACACAAAATTACGTGAAAATTCACAGAGAGTTATAGCGCGTACTGACTCTCGTGGGCAGTCGTGGCTTTGTCTCAAGAGAGGTAAACAAGGGTAGTACGCGATGTTCTAGCACGCGAGTCGTATTCCAAACAAAGGTCGTTTACCAAGCAACATTTTTCGTGTCCAAACAGGACGTATACCAAGCTGGACTTATTCCATAGCGGACGTATACTGAGGTACCGCTGTATTAATAAAAGAAGGAAAAGGAAAACATAACAAGGAGGCAAATTGCTCTAAGCTGCACGTAATTGTTGCCAATTTGGAACACCATCAAGAAAAAACTGCAATGAGCAACATGACGGGGCGGCCGAGACGCGCACACCGAAGGACAGTAGAGCTCAAACTTAAGAACGTTTTATAGCAATAAATGATCCATAGTGCTGCTCTCAGCACAGCCACCTTGCCGCTGTTATGGCCACAGGAAACACCTCATTATTACAGCAATTACTAAAAGTAGCCACCGCTCTTCTTGTGCCGTTTCTAAAGCTGTGTCCATCCCTGTAACCCCCCATCATTCAGAGGAACTCTTTATCTAATGCCCCGGGAGTCTTCCTCATTGTAAAGTGTAAAATAAGCGTTCCAGGAGTTTCCATGTAATGCAGGGCTGGCTCAGTGTACCTGTGTCAATCACACATCCGGCCCCGCCCATCTTCAGGGTAATATGCCGACTACTGCAGCACAGTTTGCATCCATGAGCGCCCGTGTGTTGATGCTGCGAGATCGCTTGAGATTCACATCTGCGTGTTCCTCCAGACTTGATCTTCATGTCCCTGCCGATTTCAATGGATGCAGGTTGCTTTAACATTGCAGCACCTCATGTGGAGTGGTGGAGAAATGTAAAAAAGTGTGTGCTGGGTGGTACCCGGATGGGGGTGGTACCCAGCCGGGACACCCAAGAAGACCGGAGGAGGGTTTGTGCCTCCTCCAGACCTCGAGGGTTCGACCGCCCTGGGGGCCAGTGGGTAAAGAGCTGGGAAGCTCGTCCCTGTAGGTGCCCGTGGTCACCGCCAGGGGGACCCCAATACCTGGAGGACCCTGGACCTCAGCACATCCGCCACACCAGGAAGTGCTTGGGGGAGAGGAACAGGGACACCCGGAGTGCTTCTGGGCAGACAGCCGGCACTTCCTCCACACTGGGGCGTGTCGCTGGGAGATTGCCGGGAACACACCTGGAGCACATCCGGGTGCTTATTTAAAGGGGCCGCCTCCCTTCAGAGGGAGACCTGAGTCGGGTGGAAGAGTGGACAAGGAGGTGGTCTGAAGGAAAGAGAGAGAAGGCATTGTGTTGGCCTGGACTGAGGGGTATTGGGGGCTTGTGAGTACTTGTTGGGAAGGATGGAAGACCACAATAAACGTGTGTGGGGTAATACTAACGTGTCTGCCCGCCTGTGTCCGGGTCATATTCCACAGCTGTCTCATACATCGTAAGGGTGTGCAAAGTTTGATACAGGATCCGAGAAATTCTTGG
Source organism: Polypterus senegalus (assembly GCF_016835505.1). Lineage (NCBI taxonomy): Eukaryota > Metazoa > Chordata > Cladistia > Polypteriformes > Polypteridae > Polypterus > Polypterus senegalus. The sequence continues at coordinate 127,797,855 of NC_053167.1, read as the reverse complement.
CTGTGACCTACTCAAATCAAAGATGCTGCAAAAGCTACAGACTGAGACTTTTAAGCCAGTTAAGTCCCTCTTCCTACACTGAGATGCTTGACATATATGAGCACAAATCTCGATCCAACTGAGAGTTTGTAGCTGAATTTCACACACCGATCGCGATCAACGAGCAACATGACAGAGTTTGAGCAGATCTGGAAAGAGGAATGGGGAGAAACAGCAGAGTCCAGACGTGCAAAGCTGATCGAGAAAGCTGTGCATGCAAAGACGAGGCCGTCATGGCTGCCATCTACAGGATACGGACTTGAAGGAGATCAACACTTATGCCATCAATTATTTTGTTGTAATTAATTTGCATTACATTGTTGGGATCTGTTTTCATCTTGACATTTAAACTCTTTTTCCGTTTTGTGACAGATGGCCAGGGCAATTCCCTGGCTGGAACGCCGGCCGGCTGGGTGGAAGGACCGAGGGATAGAGCATGTTTGGGACATTATCTCCCCCGGGCCAAGACACTAGATGGCAGCCCCCTCTGGGTTGCTACAGCACCACTGATCCCTGCAGGGCATGTAGTTTAGAGAAGCCTTGTTAGGTTCTGTGGGCACCGCCAGGGGGTGCTGCAAGTACAGCTGAGCCCTTTGTGGCACCACTTTCACCACACCCGGAAGTGCTGCCAGAAGACGGTCAAAACACACCTGGAGCACTTCTGGATGATCTATAAAAGGCGTCGCCTCACCCCAGTCGAGGAGCCAGAGTTGGGAGGAGGAGTGGAGACAGAGAAAGAGAGAAAGAGAGAGGAAGAAGGAAGGGAGGACTGTGCTTGTTTGTACTGTGCTGTGTAGTGGGGACAGAAAACAGAAAAGCACTTAAATAAAGGCGTGTTGTCTGGCAAGCCTTGTGTCTCCGCCTGTCTGTGTCGGGGTTGGGGGAGCCGTTTGCACCCTAGTGGTCCTCAGTTTGTCAGTGTCATAAACACCAACTTACAGTAAGTCCGCTGTGAGTCAATGCTGTAGTACAATCAAATGTGAAAACTTCCCGGGGTGAAGAGTTTTTAATGACACTGGAAATGAACCACAATCCACTAAGATATGGGCAGGACACCTTTACACTTTACAAATGCAAACTTCTTCACTGCAGCCCTCTTATAGGCACTGCGGCCCCCCGGAGTTCTAATTTCCAATCTGCCCCTCCTTCGAACCCTTCCTGCAGTGAAGGTGTTGTGCAAAGCTCCTGATCGGCTTGGGAATTGGGAAATGTCCCTACAATTTCAGAACAGAATCGAGAATGCAGAGATTCTAACAGCAGAAATACTTCAGATGTCTTCCAGTAACCTTGAGCCCGTGTCTCAGATGGGGTCAGACAGCAGAAGGAGTAGGTCGCGTCACTGGAAAGTTCATCTGCAGTGGAGCCCACGCAGTACGCAGATTGAGCTCCGGGCCAGAATCAAGTCTGAAAGGTCATTACTCACAAGATCTCAGAAGGAGAAGCACAGAAAGGGCAGGAATAAAGAGAGAGAGGGACTTCCCCATCCTGAGGTGGCAAGTGCAAGTCACACTGTGTCACAGTGCCACCTCAAGTGGCCTTATGGTGTTTTGTTACAGCTCCAGAGTGGACACTGTGGGCAGTCACATGAAAATCAACAATCACCTGTTATACTGAAAAATAAAATCTATTTGTTAATCAGTTTAGCCATCCATCAGATTATCTGTCTATTGACAGATAGAACTTAATTGTCCTGAGGGAAATATGGCTTATCACAGAAGCTATTTCGATAGACAGACAGATATGAAAGGCACTATATAATAGAATAATAGACAGACAGACAGACAAACAGATGTGAAAGACACTATATAATAGATAGATAGATATGAAAGGCACTATATAATAGAATAATAGACAGACAGACAGATGTGAAAGGCACTATATAATAGGCAGATAATAGGGCTCGGTGGCACTCCTTGGTGGTTTCGATAGATAGATGTGAAAGGCACTATATAATAGACAGATAATAGGGTTTGGTACCACCCCCTGGTGATTTTCGATAGATAAATGTGAAAGGCACTATATAATAGGCAGATAGACAAATATATAGGGCTTAGTGGCACCCCCTGGTGGTTTAGATAGACAGAGAGATGTGAAAGGCACTATATAAGAGATAGACAGATGTACAGGGCTCAGTGACACCCCCTGGTGGTTTAGATAGATAGATAGATAATTAGATGTGAAAGGCACTCTGTAGTCGAGGACATCAATGAAAATTAAGTGCTTTAAGGACAACAGCAGGAAGGACTTCTTTAACCAAAAAGTTGTGGGAATTTGGAACAAAATACCAAGACATGGAGTTGAAACAAAAACCTTGACAACCTTTAAGAAGAACCTGGAGGAGATGGTGGGACAGCTTAATTATTAACTAAACAGTCGACAACTCTCCTTTGTCAAATTTCTTATTTATGCTTTTACATTCTAAAGATGGAAAAACTTCATAAATGTTGTGTTATTTTGGATGTGGAATGAATTGCATCTCAGTTTTAGTTTCTCTCCACTCACTTACTGTTCAAGGTCTCATGAGGCAGAAAGGACAAACACATCTGCCATTAAGTCTGCTTTGAGTTACGCCTTCATTCTGTCTTTCTCATGTAACCTCAGCTTGGAAATACAATGAAGTAAAAGAAGGGTTTTGGTCTGAGAATTCAATATTTTGTTGATTAGTATGAGGAGTCGCATTACGTTAGGCAGTAAAAAAAAAAAAGACTTTCAAAGAGCAGAAATGTCATGTGGACTGCTGCCCTCTGCTGGCTGACTTCAGGAAGAGGAACACAATACTCATAATGCTTAGTTTGATCCACAGTTGTAGAGGGCGAAAGTCTGTCTTGGTAGCACTGGGTACAAGGCAGGAATCAGCAATGGGACACCAGGGTACCGTAGGTCCTACACACACACGCACACACAGGGCCAATCTGGTATCACCGATCAAGCTGACCAGCATGTCTTCAGTAATGTGGGTGTAGACATAAGGTACCCAGAGGAAAGGTCATGCAGATAGTAACTAGGTGAAGGATTTGATCCTAGGATGCTGGATCTGTGAGGCAGTAGCACTAAACTGAGGAAACAGGGAGGAACATGTTGTGCTATTTTATTTTTAGGACTATTGCTATAACATAACAATACACGTTTAATACACACTGGGCTGGAGAGTATCAGAGATGAGGTAGGAACCAACCAACCTTGGACAGACCACCTATGCCGATGACAAAGATGTCATTTTATAAACGATATGGACAGAGGGTGGCATGCTGAAGAAATGGAAAGACAATTTATATCAACTGCAGTATGCATATACGGTACATTATACAGTGGCATGCAAAAGTATTGAATCACCTTGGAAGCCCTCATAAATATTCTGCCTGACAAAAGATTTGTACACACAGTCATCCTTTCAGTATTTTGAATAGGAACTCTTATGCTGTAACAATACATTTCCCAAGTCAAATAAACCATTTTCTGCAGATATTTAACTGAAGAAGAAAAACTCCGACGTTAGTGTCTGCACGAGTATTCAAGGCCTACACATTCATACTTTGTCGAGAACCCTTATGCTGAAATAACGGCCTTCATTCTTCTGGGGTTCACGAGTGATTCTTCCCCATTCTTCTTGGCAGAACTGATCAAGATTCTCTAGGTTGGTGTGATGGCGCCTCTGGACAGCAGCTTTCAAACAGTGCCACAGATTCTCAATAGGATTAAGATCGGGGCTTTGACTTGGCCATTGAACATTCACCTTACTGTTTTTGAGCCATTCCTTTGGCCTTATCCTTGGGGTCATTGTCATGTTAAAAGATGAATCTTCTCTTGAGCCCTGGGTTCATTTCAGACTGGAACAAGTTCTCCTGCAATATTGTGTGATATTTGTCTCCATCCACTGTCCCTTCAACTTTGACAAGATTCCCAGTCCCAGCACATGAAAAGCAACCGCATAGCCTGATGTTGCCACCACCATATTTCACCGTAGGTATGCTGATTCTAGAGACATTGGCAGTCTTAGCTCTTTGAAGTCTGGCCAAAACGTTCTCATAAATGCTTTTATGTGGGCCTTCTTAATGAATGGATTCTTTCTTGCTATCCTCTCGTAGAGGCCTGTTTTACAGAGAGCTCTTGAAATTGTGGACGCCTGCACCTTCAATCCAGTTTCAGCCAAAGTGCATCGCAGACTTCTGAGGGTGACATTTTGGATTTTTAGTGGCCTCTCTCACCGGGCGACGTCCTGCTCTGATGTTTAGTTTTGAGGGATGGCCTGTCCTAGTAAGAGTCGGGCTGCTGTGATGGACCTTCGACTTTCTGATGATGGATCCAGTAGGGCTTACAGCTCCAGAGTGGACACTGTGGGCAGTCACATGAAAATCAACAATCACCTGTTATACTGAAAAATAAAATCTATTTGTTAATCAGTTTAGCCATCCATCAGATTATCTGTCTATTGACAGATAGAACTTAATTGTCCTGGGAGAAATATGGCTTTTCACAGAAGCTATTTCGATAGAAAGACAGATATGAAAGGCACTATATAAAAGAATAATAGACAGACAGACAGACAGATAGATGTGAAAGACACTATATAATAGACAGATATATAGGGCTCGGTGGCACCCCCTGGTGGTTTAGATAGATAGAGAGATGTGAAAGGCACTATATAATAGATAGATAGGCAAATATATAGGGCTTGGTGGCACCCCCTAGTGATTTAGATAGATAGATAGATGTGAAAGGCACTATATAATAGATGGATATACAGGGCTTGGTGGCACCCCCTGGTGGTTTAGATAGACAGAGAGATGTCTTTGACCTTCGACTTTCTGATGATGGATCCAGCAGGGCTTAATGGGACATTCAAACTCTTCGATATTTTTGTGTCGCCATTTCCTGTCTTGTGCATTCCAATGACTTTGTTTCTCACTTCAGCAGATTGCTCCTGTGTCTTCATTTTTGAAGTGACTGCCCAACAAAGACTATGACCCTTACAAAGTGGGCTTTTAATATCAAGGACTCACAAGTAGAACCTCATTAGGTTTAATTATCACCGTCACATGACTGTCACTTGGCTCGTTTGTGATTAATTTGTTAGTTGTGTAAACCTGGACACACATTTAAAATACTTAATGCAGACACTACAGGAAAAGATTTATTTGGACTTTGGAAACGTATTATTACAACATTAGAGTTCACATTGAAAATACTGAATGGATACACATGTACAGATCCTTTGTCATGCACTGCATGAGGAGGACTTTTAAGGGGACCGAGTTCTTTTCCACAGCACTGTATCTATATACACATTAGGTTAGGGTTAGGGCAATGTGAAGACGCACCAATTAATAGTACCAACTTAACTTTGTAGCAGAAAAACCTGCATGTATCAAATCAACTCTTGTAATGAAACAGCTTGCTATTTTACAAATAAAAAAAAGAACCAAGAAGAGGAAAGTAAGAGAACCTGAAAAGATCTAATTACAGTAAAACAAGAATCAAGACGAAACACTTCCCAACATCACCACTGCAAAATTCCAAAAACAACAATAGTTATGTTGTCAGTGTCTGTCTGTCAAACCCATGATGACGCTGCCCATCCATTTGTCTTATTATAAATAAAAAAAAAAAAGGTAAATGGATGGAGGGAAGAGCCTGTGCAGAGAAGTTGTTGGAATCGGTGGTAGTGAGGGTGTGCAATCATCAAATCAGACCACTTGACTTTCTGTTGGGACCTCCACGTGGCAAGCTGTGTGTGTAGGACGATGAGGGGTGGCAGAAAGTTGCAACACTTTGGATGGACCCTCAGTGGATTGGGAGGTAGGGGGGGTTGTGGTTGAGTCAGTGTGAGTCAGGACCCCACCTTTGACCAGGAGTACACGATTCCCAACAGCACTGAGCACACAAATGTCGTGTCACATTAATGCACTGACTCAGTGGACAGATAGTTATATTATAAATGGCAAAATTACGAGATTAACAAGCAATACATTTTTATAGTACCCAAGTCTAAAATAACGAAAGAAAATTAACAAGTATATACACATTACTTTTTTGTAAGAGATGTCGCACATGTGGATGAGGATCACCTTCCAGGCTCATCGATGGTAAGCAATACCACCCCAGGACGAGAGGGGGCGCTGCCACCAATGCTATCATCTCTTTCCTCTCCTACAGCAAAGAAAAGATGTCCAGTGAGGGCAACTGACTCCTCCCCTTCCATTCAGAGGGCTATAAATTTGAGGAGCTCTTGGAAAGTGGGGTCTCATTTAAACATAAGCTCAGTCCAGAATGGAGCTCTACTCCAGACCTGACACTCCATCAAGAGAAGGCATTGCAGACCCATATTTTTGTTTGTTTGTGCCACAGGGCACTATTGCTGTTGCATTTGATCAGTTAATTACACAGGGCGACCCAGATTGCACCGCGACATTTATGTTATCTCTCTCCTCTATTATATATATATATATATATATATATATATATATATATATATAAGGCATCTGATCAGGATGCCTCCTGGACGCCTCCCTGGTGAGGTGTTCCGGCACGCCCAACCGGGAGGAGGCCCGGGAAGACCCAGGACACGCTGGAGGGACTATGTCTCTCGGCTGGCCTGGGAACGCTTGGGATTCTCCCGGAAGAGCTGGAAGAAGTGGCGGGAGAGGGAAGTCTGGGCCTCTCTGCTTAGCTACTGCCCGCGACCCGACCTCGGATAAGCGGAAGAGGATGGATGGATGGATGGATATATATATATATATATATTATATACACACACAGACTGCTCAAAAGAATTAAAGGAACACTTTTTAATGAGAGTATAGCATAAAGTCAATGAAACTTATGGGATATTAATCTGGTCAGTTAAGTAGCAGAGGGGGTTGTTAATCAGTTTCAGCTGCTGTGGTGTTAATGAAATTAACAACAGATGTACTAGAGGGGCAACAATGAGATGACCCTATATATATATATATATATAGTGAATAAAGGCGCTATATAGCGCCCGACCTGGCACAGACTCACACTGAGGCACGTGTAAAAAGACACAAAGACTTATTTTCTTCAGCTGGAGGGCACATCTTCCCCGTGAACCCCCCAGCCACAACATATTCCCAAAGCACTTAACTTAATTCACAACACTCCGGTTTGGCACCACCACCACTCCTCCTCTTCTTTCCGATTCTCGCCGCCGACTGGTGGTTGCTGGCTCCCTTTTATTAGGCACCCAGAAGTGCTCCAGGTGGTTGATTGCTGACATCCGGCTTAACTTCTGGGTGTGGCGAAACCAGTGCCCAAAAGGGGCCAATCACTCCTGTTGCAGCACCCACTGGCGGCGCCTGCAGTACCCCACAGAGCTGCATAGAACTCCAACCCCTATGAAGCCCTGGGGGAGTCCAAGGCACCGCTGGAACCCAGGGAGGCTGCCATCTAGCGTCCAGGGGGAGATACTGGGCTTCCCATCCTAGTGCGCCTGGCAGATGTGGTGAAGGGTCATCCCAGCCAGACATGGGCCCTGGCCATGCGTCACAATATCTATATATCTGTATCTATATATCACACCCCTTGTACAACTTGCTACTAATTAAGTATAGAGGAGATGCGGCACAATAAATATAAGGGTGTATATAAAATAATAATAATAATAATAATACCGTATTTACTCGTGTACGACGCGCGTTGTGATTGTATATGAAGCATTTAGAGAGAGAGCGCGCGCTGTCGAGTGAGTGAGTGAGTGAGCCCAAGCAGAAGAAGTAAATATTACAGAATTACATTTCCTCATGTATGACGCACACCTGATTTTCTAATGCTAATTTTCGGGAAAAAATGTGCATGTGGTACACGTGTAAATATGGTAATTCTTTGCATTTATATAGCACTTTTCTCACTACTCAAAGCGCTCAGCAATTGCAGGTTAAGGGCCTTGCTGAAGGGCCCAACAGAGCAGAGTCCCTTTTGGCATTTTGTAGGATTCGAACCGGCAACCTTCCGATTGCCAGTGCAGATCCCTAGCCTCAGAGCCACCACTCATATGAATGTAAATACATCTCTCAAATCTTGGAAGGTTGGAAGGAGACGAGACGTGATTTTCTCAGAAAGACACATTCACATCCCGCTTTGTGCCAAGAGATTTAACAACGCCCGGGGCCGGAAATAAAACAAAGAGTAGATGACAAAGTAGAATGTCATAAAGAATTCAGAAACGTTGGCGTGATACACATGCAGAGCAGGTTAGAGATCATGGAAGTACGAAAAAATGATAGTAAAGATCGCATTAGCGCAAAAAAACAGAAATTATTACTCGGTGAAATAACGGAACAGCAAAAAGAGATCAAATATATTGTTCGGATTTAAACTTTACGTCGGAGACTTGTAGATCGTCGAATTCGTGTTACCATCAGGGAAAAAAAAAAAGTAGTGTTTTTTCCCAATGAAGAGGCGTATCTGCGAGAATTAAAAGATTTGTTGCTTGGTGAAAGTGAAATCCCGTGAGAGAAATCCTCTCTCATTTGTGTCAATGCTATTGTCAGACACATTTCTTGTAGAGAAAGAGAAACAATATTCACTCATGGGCAGTTATACGTTGAGTTGGCACGATGTAATTCCAAACACAGAATCAAAATTCAATGCGATATTGATGAAAAGGAAAAAGCGAAAAGAGATCGAATATATGAACATACAGTAGGTGATATGACAGAAGTGTGCTGCGCGAGATGCAGATCACATGGCACGGTGGCAGCAGCAGCTGATCAAGCAAAGAGGAGGTAAAAATAAAAACAACAAACTGTATGTGTTTCCCATTGTATCACCGTTTAAGAGGGCGCTTCGGAGGAGCGACCGCGTCTCCTTGGGGTGCGTTCAGCCCCCCTCTTCACAATGCGAGTGGCAAATATGTGAAGTGATTACCGTGTAGCGCACCCTGGGTGGGGGCGTTAGGGGTTGGGCGAGCAAAGCTCCCCCAGGATGTGCTACGCGCCAGCCACTTCACATAGCTAGTCATAAACAAAATAATCAAATCAAGAGCATCAATATCACAGTAAAGAAACCGAAAAACAAGTCAACAGGTTATATAAAGGAAGTTAAGTAAAAAAATGTGAAGGCGGGTGTAACCGACATTCAAACAACTTCTTTTTAATAACACCCACATGAAGTCACTACAGATGCTAATCTTTTCACACAGTAAAGTCCACAAAGAAAAGAGGAAAACAGAGAATAGGAAACAACCTACATGTTTCAGGGGAAACCCCCTTCTTCAAGGTTTAAAGTGGGCCAAATAAGGTTTACCAAAACAGGCTGTCCAGGCTCACAACGTCATATAAATGTCAAACAACAAGCAGAGGACACATATGACATTAAAAGCTCCCTAATTATGCTTTTCCTTTCTAGTGCAGGCCTTAACATTTTCTCAGAAGATGTCTGTAACAGTTACCCTCACATTAGCTGCAACAAGGAGGAGTCTGGTAACCCGAGACAAGAAACACAGGAGGGTCTCATACGTTCAGGTGCTTACGTGAAGACACTAGAAAACACCCTGACACGACTCCCAGTACAGGTGAGCGGAACAATGCAATGTGTTAGCGGTGAAGTAATTAAACAGAGATCTCACATAGTAGCCTAATCATAGGAGCCAAATGAGAAAATAGTCAGTGTGAACACAAGGGGGCGGCACTGAGCCCCAAAAACCTCAGTTCCATGGATACCCCAACACAAGTCCGGGTTCAAATAATTTTTTTTTTTTTAATTTTTCAGCAACACTTTTTTTTTTTTTTTTACACCAATGCCAGCCAAAACACTCCCAAAGCAAATATATATCTTTCTCCTTGTGCCTCTATTGAGTGTTGCCCACTGCCAGACTGGGACTCCCTAATATGAGGTGACTCGGTTTCAAGCCGGACGAGTTTTTGCATCCAGTGCGGTTGGAAGGACACTTCACACGGAAAGCAGCGAGGTCCTCCCTCAACAGCGCACTCTAGTGGCACCCAAGGACCCTAAAAGGGTTGCCCTGCTACTCATCCATTTATCTTTTCTCGCCTTGATTACTGCAACTCGCTGTATTCTGGGATTAGCAAATCCCTGATACGCAGGTTACAGTTGGTCCAGAATGCTGCCGCTCACTTCCTGGTTGGGGCACGAAAGTCTAATTCTGTTTCTCCAATATTAGCTTCTTTACACTGGCTGCCTGTCAGTTTTCAAATTGATTTTAAAATCCTGTTGCTAGTTTTTAAATCTTTACATGGGCTCGCTCCTGTTTGTTTATCTGAATTGTGTGCTTTACTCCAGCCATCCAGAGTGCTTAGATCAGGGGTGCCCAATGCATCGATCGCGATCGACCAGTAGATCGGAAAGGGAGTGCAGGTAGATCGCGTTGCATTCAAAAAAATATATATATTTTTTTAAATGTTAAATCTATCATTTATCCTCCCTATGGCATTTGCCACTTGATTGACATACAGGGCGGCCAGTCTGAGATCTCTTTTCTTCTAACACACTGGTCATCCCGCACGTACGATCAAACGCGTGAGCTACTGCAAAACTCCGGCTATCTAAGTAATCTAGTTAAACGTCCAATTTATATCGACTAAAGAAGGGATTTAAAAAAAAGAAAAATTGTTGTTTATGGTTGTCGAAGTGCGTTTGTCTGATCTGTCAATCTATCATTGCTATTCCAAAGAAGGAAAATGTGGAAAGGCACTTTCAAACTGTTCATAAAAACTATGAAACTGACTTCCTTCTGAAAAGCGATCTGAGAAAGAGAAAAGTGAGGGAACTAAAATCGCAGTTGAGACGCAATGGAAGGCGTGTGCACAACTTGACAGTATACGCTACAGAGCAGATTGAAAACTGTCTGTCAGACTTTATCTATGGAAAAAAATTAACAATTTGAGTGTCACCCAATGTAATGGAGTAAGAGTAGCGTTTCTTCTTCACAAATGTACTCAAATAAAAGAAAAAAGTATGGTGCAGTAAAACTGCTCTTAGAAGTACAATTTTTTTTTAAAAAAGTTACTCAAGTTAAAGTAACTCGTTACTACCCACCTCCCTCTGATACTCATATATGTATACACTCACCTAAAGGATTATTGGGAACACCTGTTCAGTTTCTCATTAATGCAATTATCTAATCAACCAATCACATGGCAGTTGCTTCAATGCATTTAGGGGTGTGGCCCTGGTCAAGACAATCTCCTGAACTCCAAACTGAATGTCAGAATGGCAAAGAAAGGTGATTGAAGCAATTTTGAGCGTGGCATGGTTGTTGGTGCCAGACGGGCCGGTCTGAGTATTTCACAATCTGCTCAGTTACTGGGATTTTCACGCTCAACCATTTCTAGGGTTTACAAAGAATGGTGTGAAAAGGGAAAAACATCCAGTATGCGGCAGTCCTGTGGGCGAAAATGCCTTGTTGATGCCAGAGGTCAGAGGAGAATGGGCCGACTGATTCAAGCTGATAGAAGAGCAACTTTGACTGAAATAACCACTCGTTACAACCGAGGTATGCAGCAAAGCATTTGTGAAGCCACAACACGCACAACCTTGAGGCGGTGGGCTACAACAGCAGAAGACCCCACCGGGTACCACTCATCTCCACTACAAATAGGAAAAAGAGGCTACAATTTGCATGAGCTCACCAAAATTGGACAGTTGAAGACTGGAAAAATGTTGCCTGGTCTGATGAGTCTCGATTTCTGTTGAGACATTCAAATGGTAGAGTCAGAATTTGGCGTAAACAGAATGAGAACATGGATCCATCATGCCTTGTTACCACTGTGCAGGCTGGTGGTGTTGGTGGTGTAATGGTGTGGGGGATGTTTTCTTGGCACACTTTAGGCCCCTTAGTGCCAATTGGGCATCGTTTAAATGCCACGGGCTACCTGAGCATTGTTTCTGACCATGTCCATCCCTTCATGACCACCATGTGCCCATCCTCTGATGGCTACTTCCAGCAGGATAATGCACCATGTCACAAAGCTCGAATCATTTCAAATTGGTTTCTTGAACATGACAATGAGTTCACTGTACTAAAATGGCCCCACAGTCACCAGATCTCAACCCAATAGAGCATCTTTGGGATGTGGTGGAACGGGAGCTTCGTGCCCTGGATGTGCATCCCACAAATCTCCATCAACTGCAAGATGCTATCCTATCAATATGGGCCAACATTTCTAAAGAATGCTTTCAGCACCTTGTTGAATCAATGCCACGTAGAATTAAGGCAGTTCTGAAGGCGAAAGGGGTCAAACACCGATTAGTATGGTGGTCCTAATAATCCTTTAGGTGAGTATATATATATATATATATATATATATATATATATATATATATATAAATTTTTAATGACCTGGTCATTTTAAAAGTAGCTTGCAAGCCAAAAAAGTGTGGGCACCCCTGGCTTAGGTCTTCTGGTCAGTTGTCTCTCGTTGTCCCTCGTGCCGAGTGTCAAACTAAGGGGGACAGACGGGTCTTTACAGCTGCTGCTCCTCGCCTGTGGAACTCTTAACCTCATCACATACAGGAGTCGTCTACAATTCAAACGAGATTAAAGACTCATTTCTATTCACTTGCATTCCGTGACCTTCAGTAATACTGATGGTTTCCTCATTGTGATTATGTAACCTGACTTCTATTTATTATTTATTTTATTTATGTTCATTTATTTTATTTCTGTTTATGTTAATTGTATTTTTTTTTTTTTACTGTAAAGCACTTTGGCCACAGCATGCCTATGTTGTTTTAAATGTGCTATATAAATAAATTGACATTGACATTAGAGATGGAACGGAAAACCTTGAATACCAGGAGAAACAAAAACAAACCCACACTGTAAAAAAAAAAAAATTTAATTTACGGTAAAAAACTGGCAGTTTTTGGTCTACGGTACACTTTAAAAAATGTTACATTTACGGTGAAATACTGGCAGCTGGGTTGCCAAAATTTTGCTGTAATAAATAAGGTGACAATATTTTTAGGTTTACAGTATAATTTTGTAGTAAAAGCTATTTGGTCTTTGCAACAAACTCCAACAGAAGGGAATGTTTAACCATAACCACAAATTCATGTTGTGTAAAAAATATGACAATCAATAAACAATATGTAGTGACAGGGTCAAACCCCAGTACATAGTTTGCATCAATTATGTAACAGCAACCAATAGCAAGCATTTGCAATTTAATTATACACATTGAAAACAATTCAATGTTTAAGGAAGTTACGCCACTTGCCTGGTAGGGAAGTAAAGTTTTCTCTTTTGTGGTGTCCTACTTATCAAATACAACCCATCATAAATCAGCTTCCATAACCTCAAAAAACCTTCAGCACGTGGGGAAAAATAAGTCTGCTAACTTAGGTGAACTACTATTCAAAGGTATGCGGTTCACCGGGAACAAGATTGTAAAAGGGGGCGTGTCCTTATGCAAATATCGTAGCCGGTTTTACTTAAACAGTGATTTACCGTTTTACATTTTACGGTTGTTTACCTTCGTTATTTAAGTTTTACACTGTAAAATTAACAGATTTTTTTCAGTATAGCTGTAATGCATCAATAAACGGTATTTAGCATATTTTGAAGGTAGAAAAATATTGATTTTACATTACTTGGCTGTAAAAAATAATGAAATGTATTGTTTAAGATATAAAAGGTAATTTTCAGTAGAACATAAGGTAACTTTCCTGTTTTTCAGAAAAGGTCTTTTACCTTCACCATTTACAGTATTTGTACCGTTAAATTTACTGACATTTTTTACAGTGCACGCACATGTGGAAAATGTGCAGACTCCAAGCAAATAAGGTTTGGACTGAGGACACTTGACCCAAGAAACGGCAGGATTAGCCAACACGCCTCCCTGAATTTACTGCAGATAACAGTATCTCTAATTTGCATAGTGACCAGACAGAGACATGTTAAAGTCAAACACTTGGTAATCAAGTTAGGATCGCATGTATCCGAAATTTCGTTTGGTCTCTTCTGTCTGTCCATTTATTTTCTAAAGAGCTAGAATGGTCCACGGATATGGGAAATTCAGTGCTCATCGCAGTAAAAGTAGATGAAAGGTAGGAACCAGTTCTGGAAAGGATGCCAGTCTGTTGCATGGCACACTCCTGCACATAAATGCTCTTTCCCCTGGTCCTTTCATTATGAAGGACATACATACACACATACATACACAAAAAGAATACATCAGACACCATCTCCTTGAGTACAGGTTCTCCACAGGGGTGCGTTCTGAGTCCCCTCCTCTTCACGCTCATGACCCGCGACTGTTGTGCCAAGTTCAGCACAAACCACATCATTAAGTATGCGGACGACACGACAGTGGTGGGTGTCATTCGAGGTGATGGGGAGGGGGATTACAGAGAGGAGGTGAAGTCATTCGTGAAACGGTGTGATAAAAACAATCTAATACTGAATGTCGAAAAAACGAAAGAACTGGTGATCGACTTCAGGGAGAAACAGCTGACACACCCCCGGTCTACACTGCTGTGGAAATTGTGCAGTCTACCAAGTTCCTAGGAGTAAATGTGACAAACGACCTCACCTGGTCCCTGCACATCTCCTCCATCACCAAGGCGGCTCACCAGCGCCTGATCTTCTTGCGGAGGCTAAAGAGGGCCCATCTCAGCAAGTCAGTCCTCACCACTTTCTACTAAGGGGCCATAGAGAGCGTGCTAACCAGCCTGAAATGCAGAACCACCAGGTTTAAAAACATTTTTTTTTTTTCCTACCGCCGTTCGTCTTTTAAATACCATGTGTTTTTATTAATGTCTTGTGCGTCGTCTTTTCGTTTTGCAGCACATATTGGATGTTCTGCTGAATGACAAATAAAACCGAATTATCAACGATTGCACCCCAAAATGCCCTGCAGTGTTACTACCTCCCTCTCTACTCAGTTGAAAGACAGAAAG